>NC_071404.1:74660656-75292935 GCF_017976375.1 Cuculus canorus
TAAAATTCCTTATCAGCGAAGACCTGGTACAACTCTCACACACTGAGCCAGGTGGCCAGGGGAGGGATTTATCCCGATGGCCATTATTAAAAACCTTAACATTCATTTGGCAATAGTGTGATGTGGGCAGATTGCACTGTGTTATATGGAAAACATTTAAGTGAAGAACAGCTGGAGGTATCCACAGTAATTCTCCACAGTTTATTGTGAGTGCTGGGAGGCTCTTGGGTGTTCCTTCTCTTTTGTCCTCTCCTTTTCCTTCTTGTTCTGGCAATAATTAATGTTACAGATGCAAGTTCTTTGCTGTTTTGGAGAAGGAACAACTTCACTTTTCCTGGGGAGCTTCTGCTTCCCACTTCAATTGTGAGCTTGTGGTGTGGTGTACTACTGAACGCACAGACACTGGAGAGCTAGGAAGGAAGGTTGCTTAGCAAGACTCAGGCTACAGTCAGGTTGCCTGCAAAGTCATCATCAACAAAAACCAAACTTGTAATGCTGTATTTTCCTGTCAGAGCAGAAATTAGGAGGATGCCTGCTGCTTTTATTATATTTAAGACTGTTGGCTAGAGGGGCTCTAAGAGAGGGTAATAAGGACAGGAGTTGTTACGATCAGCAGATAGCTTTCTACCACACTTTTTGTTCCCAGATGCACATTGAAAAGGCCAGAAAATACGGTGTTGGATGTGATTGTTCCAGTTAGTGGAAAGAATGGGCAGGCTCATGGTGGGGAGCTGATTTGCTTCCCTTGTTCTCTGTGCATGGTTTCACAGATGTTCTGGAGTGGGTTTCTAGGAAGAACTGAGTAATGCAGTTATTAAGCGCTCACCACTTTGCAGTACAGGACCCAGAGCTTTCTTTACTGCAGGAGGGGAAGTAAAAATGGAATTGGACAGATATACTGTATTTAATCAATAAAGAAAGAGGTGATTATTTTGAAGACATTTTGAAATAAAATTAATACCTTGAGAGTCATCCAAAAAACTGTTGGAGACAGGTTTTTTGCTTTGTGCGTAGGGTTAGAGTTCTCTTGTATTTCTCCCTGGAATCTAGATGCCTTACACCTAATGCATGTGAAAGAAACTCATCAAAAGAAAATAATAGTTCTCCTAGAAGGAGTTTTGGATAACGTTTTTCAACACACAGTGGGTGCGTCTCCACCGCTCTGTAGGAGCAGTCTCAAGGCCGGGCAGTAGGCTAAGTATTTTGAAATCTGATGAACCCTGACATGAAGGAAATCCCAGACGTACCTAGCGCCCTAGAAACCCTGGCTTGACTCTTTCTTTGGAGGACATTCAACAGCATCCTTACTCACCTTATGAAAGTAACTTTGTGCTTTCTAAGTGATTTGGTGCTTTGCTCAGCTACTTATGTACTGACATGAGGCAGAACAACAACTTGGGTTTATTTGTGGAAGAGCTGTGATGTTGCTTGCCTCAGGTTCAGGCTACTTAAAAGGACAGTGTGGAAGCCAAATGCTAAGCTTCAGCAGTCATGTGGATGTCTTCTTCCCTGAACAAACAAAGTGTAGTGGAGACAAAGCTCAAATATCTATGAGACTCCTTAAAGGCATTTAAGCCTGTTTATGCTTAATCTCCTTCCTGTTCATTAATACTGGGTCATGTATTTTTATTAAGTGCTGTGCACTGTGGTCTCCAGTCCAGTGTGACTTTCTGTGCGTCGGAACTTTACCATGAAACAGCAGGTTCTCCTCAGGGTAGCCATAAACCTATTTTCACACAAGCTTAACTTTGTGTTTCTCAGCTGCCCTTGCTGGAGAGGTCTAGGGAGGGATGCTGAGTCTTACAGCCTTTTTTACAGCTGATTTCACAGGTATGTAACAGTTCAGAAAACAGCAAATCCTATTCTTGAGTTATTTCATATTCCCCCTTGATAATGGGCTACTATTAAGTAGTAGTACTTAAGTTCCTGGAGTTGTGTAAAGTATTGGGCGTGATGTAAGTCCTTTAATGTAATCCTTTAATGTTTTCTTTAAGGAATCACATTTCCTCTTGCCACTTGTAAGCATTGAAGTGTTAGTGCATTTTCCTGCAAAGCAACTGTCTACAATCCTGGCACAGCACCTGACAGCAGAGCAACAATAGCAGAAAAAAAAAAAAACCAAAATAACATTTTGATCTGAAATATTAGTGTGTACCCATTTTTTTTTGTTTGTTTCACATACAATTAGAGACTGGACCAAATGTACTTCTCAGCAACTGCCACGTTATTCCAGAAGCAGGCAGAGCAGAAAAATGTGCTTTTCTCACCAGGTATTTGAAAAAGATGCATTGCCTTTTTGTTCCACTCATCCACTCCCTAAACAAATTCAGTTTCCTTCTCTTGGAGCATGAGACGTGACAAAAGGCATTTGCAAGACTGCAGGATGTTGACCTAGTTGGTGGTAGTTTTCCCACCTGGTGTTTTTGGATCATAATTTGGTCTCCACTAACCCCCTTTTGTTGTGTAGGTGGATTAATCAAGGCATCTCAAACAAACCAAGAGAGTTTATGAAAATTTTGGTGCCACAAAATGCACAGTTAGCTTAATGTCAGATAATTACTCTTGTTATATGACATGTTGCTTACATTGCCAAATTGCAAGTGAGGGGAAACGCTGGAAAGGGAGGGGAGGGGTCAGTTCCTTTCACAGCTCATCACCTGAGGAGGGTAAAAACATGTCCTAAAGCCCATCTGATCTCTTTTCAGCTGCACTCAGTGGAAAGTTGTCATTTTCAGGTAGTGGTACCTTCTAATGAAAGAGCCTATTAGAAAATGAGCACATTTGTAGCACAATTACACAAGTCACTCCCACTCAATGAAGATTATCATTGTTACCTGAAGTATTAGTCACCAAAGCTTGTATCAGATATTATGTTTATTATACCGTCCAGCCAAAGACGTCCAAACTCCTCGAAGTGATTGCTTTTTGAGGGAGTGTACAAGCCAAGAATAGTTGTAGATTCCAGCTCTACAGCATTTTCACTTCGGCCATTTGAATGTTAGTCTTTAAAATTGTAACTGTATTTTTTTTTTTTAACAGAATGACAATGCAGAGAATGTAAATCAACACATAAAGAGTTTACTATGTACACCAATAAAAAATGGGAAAAAGAATAAAGTGATAGGTAGGTATCTTTACAAAAATACTTCTATACATTTCATGGGAATGTTTCTGTGCTCCACAGTGAAATCTCAGCAACATGGAATTTCAGCCCAGGAGAAGAGATCCGTAATTATCATGTTTTCAACTAAAAAGTCCACTGCAACCTTGACTGTAAATTGCTCACCTAATAAGCTACAAAGTATCTAACAACGCTTTTGTGATACTTCATGATTTTTATGCATTTGAAAGTTTTCTGTAAGTAAAATTATTTTCATTGCTTCCTGTTCAGAGTCCATTACTGCTCTTGCTTGTGTAGATCTTACACATGTGAAAGGAAGAGTTGTAAATAAGCTTTTCTGGCCTGGGCAGTCTGTAGTGCTAGGCTTTTAGGGAACAGCGGTGGCATGTGGAAAGGCACAAGCTGAACTGCACAGACATTGGCAGTTTGTTCAAATGAGACTCGGCTGTGGAAAGATTTGTACATTAGAAGGCCAGCGGCTGTGCAGTTTTGGTGCTGCGAGCTGCCCTTTGGACGTGCCTGCTTCTGTGTATGGATTACATCGTGAGCCTGAAGTCCTACCGTAAGACTCATTTAAGTGTCTAAAGCTACTCAGTGTAAATGTCTATGCAGCATCTCCTTTGCTTTTTCTAGAAGTACTTCTATTTTAAAGAGTGGCCATAGTACCACTGGGTTCCTGCGGTAACATTCTTGTGCCAGAGAACATTTAGATTGGATATTAGGAAAAAATTCTTCATTGAAAGAGTGGTGAAGCACTGGCAGAGGCTGCCCAGGGCACTGGTGGAGTCTCCATCCCTGGAGGGGTTCAAAAACCATGTAGACGTGGCGGTTTGGGACATGGTTTAGTAGGCACAGTGGTGTTGGGCTGATGGTTGGACTGGATGAGCTTAAAGGTCTTTTCCAACCTCTGTGATTCCGTGATTTTCAGAAGTAATTTGTCATCACTTGGGTTCACATCCAGGGCCAGGTGCTTATGGAAGGTCAGAAGCGTAGTTATCTGTAGTTCCCTAAAAATATTTACATGGCAGTGGTCTGTAAGATGAGTATACACCCAAATAATTTTAGGATTTGGGCAGAGAATAAGCTTGATGAGCTTATTCTTTCAGCGAGATTCAGATTCACCTTAAACAAAAGGATGATGAAGCTTTTGGAAATTACCAGGACTTCCCTGTCCCCTAAAGAGCAGAATGAGTGTCAGCCTGCTTTCCTGGAATCAGTCAGTGAGTTCCACAAACAAACAGAATATAAAATATATTGGTGCCTAGATAGCAGCACGAATCCAACTTCCTCAGCTTTACAAAATTTGGCAAGTGAATGTTCAGAGTTCTAAGAATGCATTTTTTAAATGGTTTTCAATTCATCTTCCTTGAGAATTATGGCAAAACTGCATAACCCAAAGTTTATAGTAAGTATGAGGCCCCTTTTCCATGAAGACAGATTGTTTCTTTTAACTCCTGAAGCAGAAAGAGAAGCATCGTTTTCATTTAATGGAGTTCTCTGAAATTTCAAAAGATATCAGCTTTTTTAATGAGTTCTTTTATTATTTTATTTTGTATATTCTACCAGACCCTAGAAGATGAAGATTGAACTGTTGAGCTTTAATTAGAGATACTTCACTCTGCTGTTGGCTACTGATAAAACAGTTGCATCTGAATCTCACGTAGTTTTTTCTAATTATTATTTCTATAATGCATTTAGGTGAGTTTTTCAAATCTGAGTAACACTCATTGGAAAACATTCTCCAAAGTCTCTTAAGGTTTCACAGCCTGCCCAATGTTCAGATCTTTAAGTAGGGCAAAGTCAAGAAGGTGTCTGTGGGACAATACCCAGAAGTTCCTTTAGCATACTATAGACTATGTCAGACCAGTATTATAAGTCTAGGGTATTTTATTTTTAATATTAGTATACCCCAAACCAGAATTTGGGAAGTGGGGGTGCAGATGGGCATGGGAAAAACTGTCCACAGCAAAACCAAACAAATCTTACTGGCCAGAAAGATGAAAAGAACTTTTTTATTTTCTAGACCTGTGACTTTTTCAGGTACATGGTGAAAGCTTTACATCTTTCTGTGGTTTTATAACTATGTCCCAATAAAAGACTTCTCAGGTCCTTTAACTGTGAAGTATGGACCCCTCAGTGCTTTGGGGAAGCTTTTGTTAAAGGTGACAGTTAAAGAACTGTGCAGTTTATTTACTGCGGCTCTCATTTTTTTGAAAGACATTTATGTGTATCCAAATGCTTTGTCTTTTAAGAATTCATTTGCTTTTGTGGCTTTTTCACTGTTGAGTCTTAATCTCGTGTTCATTACATCATAGTTGCAACAGAAATAATTATAATGCCATAAACAGTACTAAACAGAGATCTGAGAGTGATTTTCATGAGATTTTCCTATAGAGTTATAACAGTCAGCTTCTTTTTCCTGGGGAAAGTTAATCTTGTTCTTAGTGAATCCTTATTTGCTGGGATTATATATTTTTGCCATCATTGAAGTATCCATTCATCTCATTCCATTAATGTCCAGAATCCTGCTAGCAATATTCAGAAACCACAACCCCTGCCACAACAGTTTACAGCTATGGTTATAATATTCTTGCTGATCTCTTTAGAGGAGGCTCTGATACTAAAATAAGTTCCCCAAACAGAATTCTATTTGGAAATAGGGCAGCGTTACATTAGAACCATACATTGAAAATTCTACATGCAAGGCCAGCATTGTTCTAAAACATTCACATGTATGTGCTGTATTCTTTTCCCCAGCTTTTCTACCTGCTGTAACAGAGAAGACGCACACTTACCCCATCAAAGACTTTTTTTTTCCTTTTAATTAAAAACCACATTGAACTGTTTTAGTCTGTAAATACGGAGTACTAAAATGCTGGAAATGCTTTCATATAAAAAATTACTAGTATTGATGAGACCTTACTGTAGCTGCTGATTATGTTCAGTTGGTACTGCTGTAAAATAGTTTTCATTATAATTTCTCCCCTACTTACAAGCAGAGAGCAAATCCAACCTCCCTGACCTTATGGTAGCGAAGTGTACAGCATTCAGGTTCTGTTCATATAGTATATTAGGAGTAGCTCTACTGATTCAAGAAAACCTAAAAAGTGTTAAGAGTGTTACGGAAACACCATGCTAAACAGTTGTTTTCTTTTTTGCTGGTTAAATACGTATTTCATATTTTTCTGCTGCAAAATGTTCTTCTTAAAATACACGAAGGATGCATACTGGTGTGCAACAGCTATTTATAGCAAATGAAGACTTTTTCATTTAGTAATTTTTAATTTGCAAGTATTGTTTTCACTGGGATAATCATTTGCAGTTGGCTAGGAAAATGCTAGCTTTAATGCTCAAACCTCTTAGTACTCAACACTTATGACAGTGATTATTATAATATGTCTCACTGGAGGCAATAATCACTCCCAAAGCAGTTTTGGCCAAAGACCATGTATACTTACAGTGCAGCTGCTTTAATTAATATTCTGATTTCTTAGCAGAAAATGTCATCCGCTAGGTAAAACTAAAGTGGGGTGTATGGTGCAAATTTCCCTCTGCTTCAGGTGGTGTTGGGGATTTCAGCTGCAGCAAGGTTTGGTAGAAGTTCCCTGTCAGACTTTTCCATGGCATGTGCACAACAAAGCCCAGAATACTGAACAGAAAATAAATGGGTGCGACTATTAACATGATTGGACCTAACAAGCTGAATTCAGTAAGATGCTTTTCAATGACTTCAGTAGTTTTTGGAGCAGGTGGTAATTCAATCATATCCTCATAGAATCAGCGAATATACTTAGGCTTTGAGCCTCAACTTGGGTATTCTCTGTTTAGTTCATTTACTCTAAAATATTCCAGTACTGACTCGAATAAGGAAGTGAAAACCGTGGGCCAATGTTCTGACTTTCATAAATGTTCTTTTGGCGTGGTTACAGAAATTTTTAATTAGCCTCCAAAGGACAAATTGTCTTCAGAGATTAAATCAATCTAGAATACTATTAATAATAAAAGTTAGAATGAAAACTACCCGAGAGCTCCACAAGATAATCAAGTCTGTGAAGGCCTACATTTTATTTTACACATCCTAATAAATACTTATGAGTCTACTAAGTAATATAGAATGTTTTAGTATTTACTCTAGAATACAGTGAATTTACTTTAAAAAACTTTGTGGAAAACACTAGAGCACTCCCATGTGTCACTTTTCTGTATTTTGGTGGTTTGTACTACAGGCTAAACTGTCCTTGACTTAATTTTTCTCCCGATGTCCCATACAATAGGTGCTATTTCAGTAGTTCTCTGTATTACTTCTTTTATTCTCTGTATCCTGACATAGGGGTTTGCCAGCTTGTGAATAAGATGGAAGAAAACTCAGGCAAAATCAAGGCTTTTAACAGAAATGATGAACAGTTCCTGGAAGCTTTTGTCATCTTTTGTGGCTTGGGGATCCAGAATACACAGATGTACGAAGCTGTAGAAAGAGCCATGGCCAAACAGATGGTGACATTAGAGGTGAGCTCAAAATCTAGGGGGTATTTAATTAGTCTGAAACAGATCCTTATTTTTTCCAAACCCTGTCAGTTCTACACGTAAGTGCAGCTACGCACATGGATACTGAACAGAAAATGTTCTCCCAAGGAGAGCGGCATTTGGCCTTTTGAGCTGCACAAGAATTTTTCTGCTTGTTTCCGTATCTGCCAGCAGACTGTTTTATTTGGTATTGTATTTTAACTTTACTCATAAGATCTAGTGGTGAGCTGAAAGCATCTTTTCCTCTACATGAGGTTATACGTTGGCAACATACTGCGTTTATTCAGTTGGGTAGGAAGAGGAAATGGTTTGGGGGGCTAGGGGCTTCCTCTTCTTGTCTGAGGTGTTCTGTGATGATTTTGGCTCAGTACTTTAGACAAGCCAGTTTGTGGAGTAACAGCAGCATTATTGTAGGTTTTCAGCAATTTCCTCAGACTCCCTCAAACCATATCAAGATGAACGTCATCTGGTCTCAGCCTTTGAATCGGTTACTGTTAAGTCTAATAGCTAAAGAGGGCTTTAGTCTGAGACACTGAATTACTCAGAGGTGATAACTTGAAGCTGAAAGTGAAAAATTTGTAGACTTTGGATCTCCAAACACTCATTATGTAAACAGAGTGTTTGCAGAATTCCTCAAGTGGGGATTACGTACCCTGTAGCTTCTCCAAGAAACGTTACAGCTCTCAAATAAACCTGTATTAAGTCATGTTAAATAAAAAGGTGGTAAGATTATTGTCAAAATAATTTCAGTGCTTAAAAAAAAAAGCTGTTTGTTTAAATGGCAAAACAGCAATTTTCTCTCATACTATTAACACTTTATAGATAATATAGGAAGTCCACACTGATTATAGGTTTATATATAAGATGGCTTCTCAACAAAAAAAGTCAGTCTCCAGTTACTAAATAAAACTCCATAACATTTTCATCTCTTGTGTTCTCAACAGCTCAAAAAATATAAGCTTACTTTGTTAATTTAAAACAAACATATATTCTTTCAGACTTTTTTGCCAACTTTCAGTTAGGGCACAACTTTCTTTTATGTCTGAATAAACTCCCCGAAGGATTTTAACAGCAATGTCGGGCTCACAATTATAGCTGTTTCATGTATTATTTGTATTTGAAAGTGGGGCATGAAAACTTTCCAAAGAGAAAATCTGAGTTCTGCGCTCTTTTATAGAAACTATTTACTTTTTCTTGGCCTAATTATATCTCAAGAAGATTCTGTGCTGTGGGAGATTTCTGGAAGCTGTAGTTATCTCCCCACATGCTTTCAGCAAAGTCCCTTAAAACCATGGACACTAGAATTCATCAGCAAACACAGTCAAGCACAGCTGAAAATTCTGCTTTAGGAAAAATACTTTTTTGTCATGTTGCTCTTTTGTTTATACTAAAGGCTGCTTTTCTCTTTGTGTAGGTTCTGTCCTATCATGCTTCTGCTGCTGAGGAGGAAACGAGGGAGCTGCAGGTAACAGCGGTAATTGAATTTTTTACTATTACTTTAGCAAAATTCCTTAAATAGAAGAATGAAGGGCAGTCCTTTACACAGATGTGATCCCTAAACAGGCAGAAGCACATTTTCCAGACATAAAAATGATAGTGAAGCTTAAACTGATCGGTTCCTGAGTTGAATCAAAACATCATATAAGAAGGAAACGTTGCAGTGCCTGCGGTGAGGGAGACAGGCTGGCCAGGGAACTGCAGTACCAGAAGCAGACTGACTGCCTTTCTCATGAGTTTAGGTGACAGTAACAGCTGATGCAGTGTTAATACAAACTCACAGTGGTTAAGCATTTCAGAAGTAAAATGTTGAGAATTCTTAATTTTGCAGCTAAGTCTGAATGTTGTATATTTTATACCTTTGGTACGTTTCAAGCATGCCATGTATGGTGTAGCTTTATGGCCTTACAAAGAAATTCTGTGTTTAATTCTTAATGCAACATATTTTTTTAGGGTTACTTTTCTGTGCAGTGTCCTGTTCTGCTCATGTTTAATTCTGTGTTTAGAAACTACTGCCTAAGGAATAACTGCAGCTATGATTTCAAGTGTACTTCAAAGCACAGCCTGTCTCTTCAGTTCTTGCTGTTGGAACAGACATTCTGGGGAAATAGCATTGTTCCTGCTTTGTAAAAGAAGGTGGGAGGGATGGAGAGGAAGGCAGACATAGGGACTGCAGGCTGGGTAGTATGGGACCGAACTGGACAAGCGAGGTGCTGCAGAACAAGGCACAAGACTAAGGATGGTTCCAGAATGGTTAGCATCACGCAGATTTGATCCTCAGTCCTACCATGCTGTTGCTCATTGATAAAGAGGTACTGTCAAGACCATAAAATTTAATGTAAAAAGAAACCGCTAAAATACTTTTTCCCAAAAATTTAGCAGTATATCAAAATTCAAAACATGCTGTGTTTAAAAGTTGAAAGCACAGGAGTATAAACAGAGGAAAAAAAAAAGTTTTATTTTTTTCCCCAGTTAATTGCAAATTGCAGATCTCTAAGGCCAAAATCAAACTCTTGAAATTCAGCTGGAGTCCAGTAACCAGCTTGACAAATGGCAGCCACAAAACATACATCTTCTGTAACTCAGAGACAGAACTGGTTCTAATGGCAGTTCCCATTGGTTTTAGGAACAATGAAGAACATAAATTCACGAAGGAATGAGGCAGAAGTTATCCTTAAGTATTTCAGTGGGCATTGCAGAACTCAGTTTAGTTTTGGAAGCTGCTTTTGACCCTCAAGGACAGAGCATTCCTTTGCCCTTAAAAGTTTACATTCTTCTTCTCTAAAAGTTTAAAGAAGCTCTTGTCTTTTCAGCTGCACAGCTTTATAGTACAAAAAAAATGTAGTAGTTCCTTGTGTTGTTTTATAACTAAACACAATATAAAATTTAGCACAAGAGCTTTCCCCTCCCTAGGACAGGCTGTCACAGTTGCTCAGCAGAAATAATGTCCTATCAAAATAGATACAGGTCTTGAGCTTTATAGCATAATATAGAATTGATACTTGTACTTAACAATCTTCGAGTCATTACACTTTTTATATACTTTATTAGTAAGACATGGCATTGGCAACAGAAATCAGTACCCTGTGTCACAAGTGAAATTTGTGACAACAGAATTCAGAAAGTGGTTACTCTAATTTAGAACTCTAGCTTTCAAATATATTTAATTTCTGGATTTCTGAAAGATTTAGATTGGAGGAGCAAAACCTTACAGTCAGAATTTCCACCTACTGACAATAGCCTCAATTTTCTTCTTAATTACCCTATAAGGAGATGTGATTGCATATCCTTACCCTAAAAATCCACATTATAGTCACATGGTTAATAGTCCTGCACTGCAGTCTTATGGTTGAATCAGTCAAAACCTTATTCCTAAAACAAGGCAAAGAGACCAAGCTTGCTCTTTAAAATTCTGTTGTTAGCGTGTACCCTTTGAGATACAGGATCGTTGCTGTCTTGTTTCCTTTGTGTCTGTAATCATGAAGGAGAGCATATTTGTTCCTGCCCATGACAGGGACATTGGAACTGGATGATCTTTAAGGTTCCTTCCAACCCAAACATTCTGTGATTCTATGAATTAAATGTTGCAGCTATCAATCTCCTGTCATTTATTTCTGAAACTATTTGCTGTTTCTCTGTGTTGATAAAGGAAATATCTAATCCAGTTAAGTAACAACTAAATAGCTAAGAAGTGCTGGTTTTATTTCTCAGCTGAAATGGAACAGTGTAGAATCACAGAATGAATCACAGAAGCATAGAAGGGTTTGGGTTGGAAGGGACCTTAAAGATCATCAAGTTCCATCCCCCCTGCAGCAGGCAGGGAGACCTCCCACTGGATCAGGATAGAATCACAGAATCTTTTGGTGTAGTGGCTGTCAAAGGCAGATCAAAGAAGGAGAAGATGAATTATGAGTGAAGTCAGAACTTGGGCATGAGGTGTTCTGTTGAGCTCCCACTGTCTCTTTCCATCCCTTTTCCTCAAGAAATACAGACTTCAGTTGCAATTATTCAAAGTTATGTCATTGGGAGTTCCTGAATGGTTGCACTATTTTCCAGTGAACATACGGGCCTGATGGTTCTTTCACATGCTCATAGGTGAAATACCACGTGAATCCAAAAGAGGGACAAAAAATTCCTCATACAAAAAATGTGTAAGAATGTTGGCATTTTTTCTGTCTTAAGTACTGTTTCTCATTAGCTTTAATGTCTTTCTGATTCTGATGCACAGGAAAGACAACGGCAAACTTATATGGAATGAAGGTTCTTAGATGTAGTTTTGAGGAGAGCTGATCTGCATGCTACTTGAAATAATACATAGATTATGAGACATGCTTCCTGGAACAGTGTCTCAGCTTTCTAGGACACAGTTCCCCACGCTGGAGAAATGTTTTCCATTAGAATTACAAAAAGGAAAATAACTGGAGTTTTTTTTTCTTTTAGCATTTCAGTTCTACATGATATTCCTTTAACCACCCTCATCTTGAGGTGAAACAACCATAAAGAATTAGCATTGAGAACTCCACCTTTTATTTTACTGAAAAAACAGATACTAATTTTTGTTCTGTAGTGTGAATCTTAAAATTTATTTTGTTAGCAACATATGTACTCTGAAGGGCAACCAATACCTATACTCTGAATTCTATAATTAGAAACAGTAGATTAATGCACAGAGTTATATATAATATGTGGAGATACTACTGATAAGTTTCAGATTTTAGAGTTGGGGTTTCTTTGTCAACTTTATAATTTCAAATTTTGCATTGATGGTTTATGATTGTACTCAAATTACATAAAAAATGTTGTCCAAAAGCATTATAGATTATTGAGTGCAGCTGAACACTAATTTTTCAGGTTTCTAGCCCTGAGAAAGGGCTGCCCATAGACATGCTCTTGACTGCCATAGCGCTGAATGTGGATCCTAGGAATTCTGTTCTACTGACATGTCTTTCCTCACCATTTTTAGAAAAATGTCAACAGTTACAGATTTTGATGTCTGCACATCCATAAAAACAAACATATAACTCTGCTGCCTTATCTTCTCAGTGTCCCAGTTTCATACATGCTCTTGGTAACAATTTGCCTTAGGTGATTTAGATAACAGACCGACCAGGTAACCCTTTCCTTGTTCTCTTGATCTATGGAAATGTGTGTGTTAAATATAAGCAAATAAGGTAATGTTAAACAAGAAAGGCTAAAGAAAGATAAATGAGAAGTAATTGTCAGGTTTCAGTGTAATGGGAAGGTAAAATTTAGTATCTCACTACTTCTGTGTTCAAAAAGCAGATATTTACGTTCTGCTTTCTATGTTCTAGTGCTAAGTTGTGTTCTCTTACTCTTCTCTAGGCTGCTGTAGTACCATCCGCACAATCGCTCAACCTAACCGACTTCTACTTCAGTGATTTTGAGCTATCGGATTTTGAAACAACACTGTGCACAATTCGAATGTTCACAGACCTCAACCTGGTGCAAAATTTCCAAATGAAACATGAGGTATGAATGCTGTAAAATGCTGCTTCACATAAAGAGACAGCTTAATTAGCAGGAAAACAGAATAGTGAAACAAGTCTGCAGTAAGTAGAAGTGGAAGACTGTATTAAAGAGTAGTGGGGAAAGGTGATAAAGTGGGTAGGACTTGGATTTGTTCTCAGTTTGGTTCTGTTAAATGATAAATAATTTGCTTAATGGACTGTAAAATGCTTTTAGAAAACATGAGGAGTGGAGGTAGAGAACTGTGTTAAAATTCAAATGAGTTTGAAAATGTATAGCAGTATTTCAAAACTAGCAAGAATAAATACATTGACGTTAACAAAAACAGTCAAATACGTAACTTAAAATGGTAAACAAAAGAATAACCAGTGGTAACAGAGGAAAACATTTTACAGCTGCCAGTACCAGAAACCATGCAGAAGTCAATTATGTGCCACAGAAATAAAAAGCGGCAAATTTCATTCTTTACTGACAGAGTGGTATTTAAGGTCCACTTAAGTATATTGTAGCTCCTATTTGAAGAGACACACAGAGATACAAATTAAGTTTTAAAAATAGCAGTTTAGGAGATGGAGCAAAGTTTGAATGAATTAAGCTGGTTTTCTCCAGAAAACAGAATATTGAGGAGGGAGACGATAGCAACTTTTCAGTCAGAGACAGATTGTTATAAAGAGGACAGTAAAATTGTTCTCTATGTCTGTATAAGGCAGTAAAAGGAATTAGCTGAGTCTTTCTCGCCAAAAGATTAGATTAGAGATTAGGAAGAACTTTATAATTATGGAGAAGGCAAAGGCTGAAACAGATGAGTAATGTGGGCTGTGGAAATTACCCTGAAGGTTTTCAGCAACAGATCCACTTGTAGATCTGCATTTGTCAGAGGTGATCCAGACAGGTATTCTTATTTTGCTCCTGGCCCTGGAGGTAAATTAGATAATCCCTTTAGGCCTCCTCTAGACAATAATACAATTTCAATCTGTAAAAACCTTGACTTTAAAAGACTTTATTTTTGCTTTATATATTATTAAACAAATCTCCTAAAGTTCAGTATCAAAATGCAAGATCAGTTCAGAAGAATTCACAGGCAAATAAATGAGTAAAAGAAAAGAGGTATTTATTTTCTAGATCACCAGTTTACAGACCAATTTAGATTAGCAGTGTTTAAGGGCCGGAAGGAGTACTGTATGACCTATGGTGACCTCCTAAATATCCTGGTACTTAATTTCACTTTTGTAGTAAGGCCAAGAACCTGTACTTCCTTAAGGGATATGTCCCGATAGAAGACAGGGAGTCAAGTAGTCCAGTAACAGGTTGGCTTCCTGTTCCTAGCTAAGGGGTTGTAATGGATTTGCACAACCAAAATAACACCGTGACAATAGACATGTCATTACACGTCTGAGCAGATGCAAGAGAACACGGACAGCTTTGGGACTACACTTTCAGCTTTCCATACTAGAGCTAGAGCAAACTGGCCGTAGCCTAGCACTCCTTTCTTAACAGTAGAAAGGCAGACAATGCTGTTGCTTTGTCTTTTATGTAAGTGCATTATACTGGATTTTCGTTTCTGTCAGTATATTTCTTTCACTGGGAACACTAAGAATTTTCTGGAACAAACCAAGGCATGGATTTGCAGCAAGCATTTAACATAGAGCAGTTGGATGTTTCCATTTAAAACAAGGGACCCGTTCCAATATACGTCAAATCACTAATTCCTTCATACTTTTCACTCTCTTAGAAGCAAAGTATGACCCACAACTTACAATACTGTTTAAAACATCCAGGACACCCTTTCTTCCTGCATATAAAACTACCCAGCAATATAGTAATCACTGTCTTTCTATCATACTTATTGCTTTCCAAAGTCCTTTGCTTATCCTTTGATGAGCTGATATGACAGAAAAGCCATGTGTTCATTATCAAAACAGCCCTGGAGAGAATTCTGTAATTAAAAATATAGATTTTGTCTATGAAATGTATCGCTACAAACAAGGATTTTCTCCTGCCAGTTAGGTCAACATAACTCAGTTTCTGAGTTAACAGCAGTGCATCTGACACTGACATTTAGCCATTAGTAATAAAAACCCAAACCCACAAATATCATGTACTCGATGAGAGGCTGAACTGGTGGCTGTAACCATGTTCTTGTCTATGTTCACAAGTACAAGTACATTATATTTGAACTTAAGTGAGTTAAAAGGAACTTTTTTTTTTCTGTAAGAGAGACAGTTTTCAAGCTGGATTAGAGAAAGATTTGTTTAAGAACAGATTTCTAATATACATACAGTTAACGGTATGATGCTCTTTTTTAAAGGTTCTCTGCAGATGGATTTTAAGTGTGAAGAAAAATTACCGGAAAAATGTTGCTTATCACAATTGGAGACATGCCTTCAATACAGCGCAGTGCATGTTTGCTGCTTTAAAATCTGGTAAAATTCAGGTACGTTTTACTGCTTCTACATTAAGAATCTTCTGGCTAAAAAAATTCTATACTGATGCATAGTTCTGACTGTCCTGTCAGTGAGATGTTCATAGTTCTGTGGTATTGCTAGTTAAATCAAAATATTTGTGCTGAAGACTTCTGGCTTTAAGGGCTTGGTTTGTGAAACTGTCATGTTCTCTACCCAGTTTCAGTTAAATCCTCTGGCAATGATGAGGTGGATCTTCCCAATGGGAATATCTCAAATAAGGCACATACGTGATTATGTCCTTTTTTTAAAGTTAATGCTTATCACAGAATCACAGAATCGCAAGGTTGGAAAGGACCCATTGGATCATCGAGTCCAACTTATGCTACAAGCAAGTGAAAATGGTGGAGAAGAAAAGGACCGATCCTGTTTCAGGATTTTTCCCTATAATACTCAACAGGAAATTTTTTAAGTCCAAACACTGAGCTGATTACAGCTTTAGAGAAATAACAGAACATTTTTTGCAACAAAAGATTTAAATGCTCACTTCAATGCATTTGAAATTCAAAGACATGCATACTGTTTCAAAAAACAACTTAATCATGCTTTATTACAAATACTGAAGGGCTTGATGATCCCCAAAATAAGAAATATATTGATTCAGGAAGTAGGTTTTTATGTTTTGTTTCTATATACTTGAAGAAAACAAAATGTTTCCATTCATGCTGAATTAATGCATTTCTTCTGCTTGATTACAGACAGTTGTTATTAGCTGGTTTATACTACTTTACAGTTAGCGCTTCTGAGAGAATAAACAAACCTATTTGTAGACCAAACCCCAAGACCAATAATGAAGAGGCTTTTCTTACCTCTGCAAACTTTGCCTCACTAAAAAAAAGAGTCAAAGTTGATGGAAGAGACAAAGGCAAAACCTTTCATATTCCTTTTGTACTGGAATGGACATGGAAGTTTTGCTCTGTGTGCAGTCTAGCAACATGTGATAGCTTGCTTGCTATTTTTGGAATCCTGTCTGTCTCCACTGCAATTTCCATAAATTGTTTTACTCCTAACTACACTGGATTCATTCCGCACTGATTTTCATGTAAGATTCTGGAGACAGGACGGCACTGAACATAAGTCTTTCAATTTTCTCTGGTTTAAGGAGAAAAGCGAGCATTGGGGGACACATCTTCCAAGAAGAAATATAAAATCTGTCACTTCCAAACAGATTTTTCTTTTGAATAGAATAAGGACAGATGTCATTATCTAGAAAGCAAGTCTACAGAAGTTGTAACTGCTTAAAGAAAATTTGGATTTGATTGTACAGAGCAGCAGTGCTGTCACTAGCTGTTCAAATTCTTGTCCGGACTGTTGTGCCCGCTGTTCTTGTCCCATTACAAAATGCTGCATGAATACTGTGGAAAACCAGACACAGCCTCTGTTTCTCAATGGACAGATTTAAATGAATTTTCTATCCAATTCTATTGAACAATATTAAAGATTTGAAATAGTCACAAAAGGGAAACAGTAACCACTCCACTAATCCTTGCTGGAGCACCAGAATAAATTTAAGTGAGATATTGGTTTATTTTGTTTTCCATAGGTTTCAAATTCCTGTTAATTTATTTGCCCAGTGATGAATGAAAAGTGTGACATTTTTCCCTTCTGATTATTCCAAGGACGTTTGTATAATGAATTTTTATACCTACTTAGAGAATGTAGTCTAACTCCCTTGAGGAAATAGAGGAGCTGAGCTCAAAGTCACAGGGCCACCGTTTACAAAAATTCCTCATGCTCTCCCTTGGCTGCCAGGTGATGTTATGCAAGTCATTTCCTCGTCTTCAGCTTTCTTGTCAGTATGTAGAGGAGTAGATGATGTTCCCTCTGAAAACTGCACTGAGGCCTTTGGAGAATGATTATTATGGCGCACCACAACTTTAGAGATGACCCTTGTTGCCAGCATACTATTTTATGTCCTTGTCCTCCTTGGGCCAGAACTGTATCTGCTGTGTGGGTAAAGACAATGCAGCAGATATAAAACACACTGTCACAGAACTAACTCACTTCTTGTATTACTCTCTACTCTTCAGAGTAAACTGACCGACTTAGAAACACTGGCTTTGCTGATAGCAACTCTCAGCCATGACTTGGATCACAGAGGAGTGAATAACTCCTACATACAAAGGTAAGTAAGTCTGACAGAAGTTAAATATAAACAAATACCAAAATCGCAGAGCTGAATTAAGTGCAACCTAACTGATTTGATGTGATGGAAGGCTGTGCAAAGGAGCAGGTTTTCAGAAAGCACTGAGTGCAAGAACAACCAAGAGCCTTCAAGAGTCCAAAGTAAAGATGCACCACCAGATGAAGTGAACTCAATGTGAACTGTGCAGGTGCAGCATCTTCCTCCTCCTGTTCCAGGTGTCCCATCCCCCAGTTCCCATACAGTGACAGCAGAAGGTCCCAGCTTCCAAGGGACAGTGGGCAGGAAACTTTTCAGATCGCTCCCTGCCTGCCCAACTGTTCCCCGTCCAGTCCGGGCCAGCACAGAGCTGAGATCTGCAGCCATCTGATACAAAGGTGTCTCCCTCCCACTTTGAACTCAGATTAAGCCATGTTTTTCCAGAATTCTAAGTTGATTTGGATAAGATACATATTTAAAATCACATTTAAAAAGTGTCACTGTTTTGCATCAGTTTAGGGTTATCCATACTCTTTGATCAATTCTGGAATTACAGAAAAACCTTTACAACACAAAAAATCAAACTATGTTTTAAAACCCTGGTACAAAATATTTTTACTAAACAAAACATTTTGCTTTGAAGTTATCAAAGTGAAGCATCTGAACTCTTCTAAAATTTTCTCTGTATTTTAATTTTTAACTAAAAATACTTGGGTTTTTAGAATTTATCAGTAGTTTCAGATCTGCCCAAAATGTGTTTTTCAGTGAATTCAGTATTCACTTCAAATAACAGTACATGATTCTTCAGTTGAATATCTTGACTTAAGGCATGGTATAATGTGATTACTGTGATTTGGTGATGTGTCCCGATTTGACCGGAGATGGGGAAAAGATAGGCAGAAACATATACTTGTAACTTTTTCTGGCAGAGTTGAAGAGTGGTTTTGAAGCTACCTTTGGAAGAAGTGTTCTGCTGTTCTCGCCCTGTGCGACGTAAGATATTAGGGGAGGAAAAGGCTGTTAGAGGCAGAGAATACTGAAAGGCAGAAATTAAGTAAGCTGAAGCAGAATTCCTGCCTTTCAGAGCTATGTTCAGAATAATGCTAAGACTGATGCATAAAGCAAAAAAAACCAAACCCCACAAAACGAAGAGAGTAACCTCTTTCTGGTTCCCTAGTAGGGAATTCCAGCAGTAACTGTAGCCTTGCAGTGATTGGAACCATTTAGCTATTTTTTGCTTTATTTATTTAAAAATAAATTTCCTGGAAGACATCTGGAGATGCGTCATCTCCTCTGAAAAATGTCCTGGGAAAGTGTCATAGACAGCAAAATCTAACATTTGCACATGTTGTAGAGCAGGGATGACTGCAGCTTGATAATTCTTTTTCAATAGAAAGTTCCACAAATTTTGT
Source organism: Cuculus canorus (assembly GCF_017976375.1). Classification (NCBI taxonomy): domain Eukaryota; kingdom Metazoa; phylum Chordata; class Aves; order Cuculiformes; family Cuculidae; genus Cuculus; species Cuculus canorus. The sequence continues at coordinate 74,679,782 of NC_071404.1, forward strand.
TTTTAAATGCTTCATTTAAATCTAAATGAAAAGTTATTTTTTCCAAGAAAAGATCCTTTTTGTTTCTTCCTTGGAAGCAGGGAGAGTGGATACTTAGCATATGATTCTTTTCTTAAGCAGCAGGGTTTGAAAAATTAAAGTGGACCTGATAGTAGAAATGAGAGGAAATGAACTGCTTGGTCTTTTGGTAGATATGCAGGGGGGTCATTTTCTTTTTCCTCCAAACCCACACGTAAAGCAGGCAAGCACAGAGTTTGAAAACTGCATAACCAAACCACTGTGTTCGGAAAGCAGTGGTGTCCTTCGGCCTGGCGTGGTGGTTTAACAGAAACACTGTGTACTCCAGAAGTAGAACCTGAGCTTATTTCCAGCACTTGTGTTTTCCCAGACAGCCAGGGTCTGTAAGTACTGAGCAAGCTCTAGTTTGGTGCAGTACTTGGGAAGATAACCAAAGATGTTTCTCATGTATTTGTCTCTTCAGTCAGGATGAACTTTAGGGGACACAGTATGTATCCCACTTAACTCACTGGGAAATTCACCCAGCATGTGTTGGCCGCATCCTACAATTTGTTTCCTTGCAGAAACACGCAAGCATATTTGCTCTATAGTCCTTTTGCCATGGTCTCGGAGGAGGTGCTGGGCAGCCAGCCCAAAATCCTCAAGGGCTTGCATCTTTTAATCCCTCTTTCCGCGTTTTTGTTGATCTTTCTATCTTTCTCTCCACATTTTTGTGCTGCTTAAATCCCCGGAGTCTCCTCTTATGCCTTCTATTTGAGTCTCTGTGTGTGCTCACTTACAGAGGCCCAATCCTACAACCACTAATTCATGTGAACGATCCTTAACCATGCAAGAAGTCCAATGGAAATTTATGCTAAAAAGGAATTTCTTATATGATTAGACATTTGTAGGTCAGATGATAGAGTAGTAATTTTAGGATCAACAGCAAAACAGACTTCCAGGGCAATCCAGACTGAGCTGAAGAGATGACATAAGCAATGTGGGACCAGAGGCTGAAAATGGAGAAACAGTAGCAAAATCGAAGAACCATATTATACAACGAGGAACAGGGGGAGATGAGAAATCTTCAGAGAGGAGGGGTTCCTGTGTTTTGTCTAACACTTCTCAAACAGTGCATTTTATTTTCTAGACTAAGATAGCTTTAAATTCTGCATGCATGCAATTGGTTTCATGGTGGTTTTCACAGCCTGTAGTAAAACCATCTTGTTTCCCTTTTGGATTCTACCCTAGGCAAAGGGAAGGTAATGATATTGTAGTAGTTTGGTCGTGAAGAGAGTGGTGATGAAGTACCAGTACACTGGGAAAATCACTTGATCAACATTTTAAGCCCTACACCAGAGCCCACTGAGGTCAGCAGGAATTTTTCCATTGATACCAGTGGACTTCAGATGACATCTGTGTTATTACTGACAAGCTTAGTAGCTGAGTTGACTAAATGAGCCAGGCAGGTGTCTAAAATGTTACAAAACTCCAAACTGTCATTAAATTTTGCTTATGAATGAAGCTTCTTGTTACCTTTCCTTTTCATACAAGATCTTTCACTCTGTACAAAACTTTGTACTACACTCTCATTCCTTGTGTGCAGCGGGTTTCTACAGGTAATGGAAGGCAGGAAACTAGAGTTGTTTGTGCTCTGATAAAGTAACGGCACTGTCTTTTTAGTTGAACTCACTCTGCATCCTTCCAGATGTGTGCATTTTGGTTGGCCAGAAAAGAACTGGTTAAGAACAAGCATGGATGGGGGGGGTAAACTGGTAATGAGAAGAGGATGTTACAAGGGAAGTTATTTCTGCATCAGTAGTATGTTTAATTTGATTTCCTCAACTGATGTGTCCTTTTACTCCTCAGAAGCGAACATCCACTGGCTCAACTGTATTGCCACTCAATCATGGAGCATCATCATTTTGATCAATGCCTTATGATCCTGAATAGTCCAGTGAGTGCCACATTTTCATGTATGCTGAGGGAAACTATTCCCTATTTTGCTTATTATTTTTAGCTTTTGGATAGATTCCCACCCTTATACATTCCTAAGTGATCTTTATTCCTTTTTGGGTAAAGAAAACAAATGCAGCAGTTTTGAAATTACAGTTCCATTGCTGAATGCCACCAAACCTTTCCAAATGTTACCTGATAAGGGAAGACTTGCTAATATCCTTTTGAGTACCTGCTTCCTTGGACCAAAGGAAACAAAAGGCTTTGTTGCCATTTTTATGACCTCTTGGGAACCACCAAACAAAACCAAGTCATTGCTCTCATTTCAAAACGCATTCTGGCCTACACATACACAAAGCAGTCTTGATGAGATCAAACCAAACACTGCCAATGTTGACATTCCAAAGTAAAGCCAAACCTAAGTTAAGTAAATACACAAATAAAACTACATTCTTCTGGTTTTATATTATTAACTAATTCTAAGGCCAGTTATTCAGCATGCACAATCATTGCAAAGCAGTATATTTTCACTGCTCATTTCACATCACAGGTGTGGAACTTCCAGCATCCATTGGACTGTAACAATTCTTTCCTATTCAGACAGGAAAATATAGGCAAAAAAGTGTAGGCAAGTCACCATTTGGTGCCTTGGTTTAATAGTGGGCTGCTGAGCTTATACTTCTATGTAATAGCTTGTTATTTATGTTGCCTCATAAAAGGAAAATACTTTTATGTGCCTGAGGTGTATAGAATCTGTTATAGCTCCTCTGCCTTGGGGACAGGGGGCAAGCAAGAGGAAAGAGAAATGCTGCCCTGAAGTTAGTGGCAAATTTAATTTTGATGAATGAAATGGACTTAAATGGCTTTGATGTTGCTCTGCTTGCAGTTTCATTTTGTACCAGTTGATGTTTGTACCAGTTGATGCTGTTGCTGTGCAGCCTTCTGCCATTACACAAGAACACTGGAATTATTTTAAACTGGGGGGATCTACAAAAGGAAGCAGGGTAAAGGAATGACATCAGCTATCAGCAAGCAACTCATCATAATTTAGTATCTAAGAGGCATTTTAGGAGATTGATGTGCTGTTGCCCATTTTACTACTAACACTGGTTTTGTTTTTTTTTAAAGGGAAATCAGATTCTCAGTAGCCTTTCCATTGAAGAATACAAGGCCACGCTGAAAATGATAAAACAAGCCATCCTTGCCACAGACCTAGCACTATACATAAAGTAAGTCAGAGGCAAGTTGGGCTTGACAGGCCTTGCTGGATGGTTGGATTGTGTCAGCATGCTGCAAAATCTTTTTTTTAAACTTCTTTTAAAGGAGAAGAGGAGAATTTTTTGAACTTCTAAGGAAAAAGCAATTTAATTGGGAAGATCCTACACAGAAGGAGCTATTCTTGTAAGTAAAATCAGAGGGATTTAGGAGTCTGTTAATATTATTAGGTACCCTGTTTTCCTTGCATGTTGTTGTGAATTTCATTAAAACCAGCAGAGCTGTGTGTTCTGTGCCTGTGCAGAATGGCACTGGCACATAGGTCACTGAATGACTCCTTGGGTCTGAATTACTAAGTCTGCAGCCTGTCTAGTAAACTTTGTCAAGTAGCATGTGGAGATACATGAGCATTTTTGCTCTTCTTAAAAAAGTGTAGGGTTCCTGTCCAGGTACCATGCTCTTTTGCTGCTGATACTTCATTGAATTGCTGAAAAGAGTAACTGAAGATTCAGGACAGACAGTTTGTTTTGAAGCTGTTTCCTAACTGGCAGTGAAGAATAAAGGTTTCTTAAGAACAGAGACCACATATTTTAATGCACAGCAACAGAAAAGCAGGCTTACCCAGGCTGCCTCAGCCGTATTTCAAATTCTGCGCCTTTAAAAACCAGTTATTGGTCATGTTCAGTGTCTATTCCTATTTTAGTTCTCGACCCTCATACTGTCATTAAAGACAGCAGTCACTGCTAATGTCAGAAATAAATAAATCCGCTGTCTGTCCAGTAGCAAATAGAATGCAACAGTTCATTTGACATGAATCCACCAAATGAGTCCAGATTTGCTCGTTTCTATGTGCTTATTTCACACAGGTCTACCACATCATCAAGCTTTGGATAACTTTATAACCTTACTTTAATTTCACTTGTTTTTCTGACTTTGATGTTTCTTTGAAATTGGATATTCTATTTTACTAATCACTTAACTTGGTGGCTGCATACATTTCCCAGAACAGTAATTCACAGATTACCTTCTGTTTCTCTACAGAGCAATGCTGATGACTGCATGTGATTTATCAGCCATAACCAAACCGTGGCCAGTTCAGCAACGGGTATATGCTTAATTTTAAGATTTGCTAAATACAGACTGCATAACAGCTTCTGCTCACTCCATCCAGTCCCTCTTGCAAAGGGCAGCGGTGGAATGCAGAGCCATAGGAAACACTCCTTCAAAGGGCTGTATGTGGATTGGAGATTTTTGTGTGTCTTTGTACCAAGATCCGTGCATTTAGCTATGTCACCATGTTAGCAGTCATCTGCAGGTAAATCAGGAATCTTTCTTTCCAGCATTTCTGTGTTACTACAAGGCAATAAGCTGATAGAACACACTAGCATCAGTTGACCTTTTTCTGTGTGTTTGGTCATTCCAGCTGTTAGCAATGGTAAGATGCCTAAGCCATTTTATTCACTTTGTGTAAATATCAGCATGCACAGATGTGTGTATGAACAGCTAACCAGCTGTTAGGCTGAAGAGCCTCATTCTGGGGGCTCCCAACTGGCATATCCTAAGGAGAGCTAGGAAACGCAGGAAACAGTTTTGATTGTAGGTAGCAAGCAAATTGTAGCAAGTTCTCAATGTGTGAAATCTCTTGCAGATCGCTGAGCTTGTAGCTACGGAGTTCTTTGATCAAGGAGATAAAGAGCGGAAGGAGCTCAACATAGAACCAACAGTAAGTGGCAGAATCATATAGCATCGCCTCTTTCAAAATGGCTTCTACAAACAGCACTGCACATTCCTTTCAAAAGCCAGTTTCACCCAGTGACCAGAACATAGGCCCACCTTCCCCGTCTTCCTAGCAGTCAGTTTTCTTCTACAGTTCCTAAACACCCACATTGTGTCATTATCTCTGAGCCAGAACAACAGACAGTATTATTTCTTCTAAATCTGTATTACTAACTTGTGTAGGAAATACATTCCTAAATTGGTACTTATTTGCAACCTACCTAAACCAGTAAGCTTGTCTGTTTGTCTCCCTATTTGGGTTCTGTCAGTCCAAAGACAGCCTCCTGCTAGTCATGCAGTCACATTGCCGGCACTGCAGCACACGCACACGTACCCTGCTGTGCTGAGCTTGCTGTGCTTTTTAAAGTGCTGCTTTCTAATTCCAGCCTCTCTCTTTTGTTTTGGTTGAGTCTTTTAATTAATGCATTTAAACACAGAGCTTATTTACTTCTTATCTGCAGGATCTAATGAACAGAGAGAAGAAAAATAAAATTCCCAGCATGCAGGTTGGATTCATAGATGCTGTTTGTTTGCAGCTGTATGAGGTATGGTGCCTAAGAATTGCAAATGAGAACAGCTCACCGTTGCTCCTAATAGATGCAGATTTAAAATTAGAATAAAAAAAGAATTAAAAAATTAGTCCCTTAGTCAAAAATTATTTTTAAAAATATATATTACATATGGTTCTTTAAAAACAATCTTTTAAATAGATATTACATATGGTTCATTACTCAGTTGAAGAAATTATTTTAGCATTTATTATTAGTGGTACATTTGTCTTGATTAATATATTTTGTTATAATTTTTTAAAACCTAGTGGTAATGGCTGTGTTCTGTGCATTGATGTTAGATCCCTGGGTTATATTCTGGATTCCAGCAGCTCCAGTGAGCTGCTATGATCACTGGGGTAGTCACAAAACTAATGGTTTGCTAGCAAAAGAATGGTGCATTGATAAAAAGTTTTGTTATTATAAAGAATTCAGAATTCTTCATGCTAAAAGGTGATGTGCTACATATAGGAAATTTGCCCAAGTTTAACATTTCCCATCCTGTTCTTTGGTTCCTTTCTCATCACACACAATAGCAGTGCAGGAGAGAATTCATAGAGATATTTTTCATTCTGGTCACAAACTGCATAAGCAGATACTTGGTCAGATATAGTGTGAAACAAAACATGATTTCTGATGTTTTAAGGCAGTAAAGTACCAGAGTGAAAGCCTGTTCATTGGGACTGTAGCAAGTATTTTACAGGAGCTGGGGTGAGAAAAAGCAAGTTGAGGAACAAATAGCCTGACTGTTAAGAATCTTCCAGTGGGAGAAACAAGGGGATTACTCACATTCTTTCCTCTTACACAATAAACTTTTCCAAAAAGAATCCAATAGTTTGAAGGAAACAAGGACAGAGCAAGGAAAGGGAGCTTACTAGCTGCTGCCCCCGAGACTCCCTTGTTTCTGTGCTGTAGAAACTGTCAGGAAAATAAAGCAGCCTTTGGTGGGAAGCCTCAGAAAACTGTCTCCAGTGAGAGGCAGGCCATTGAAAGAAGACTCAGTATCTGTGGAAAGGTACAGACTATACAAACAGAAAATGGTTTGAACAGCACACATGAAGACATTGGAATGCCCACAGCTCCAGAGCCTGAACTTCTATACTTTTTCTTGTTAGAGGAGCGCCATTTATGAAAAGACCGTAACATTTTCAATTGTTTCTCCAAAATATGTGCTGCATCTCACATCAGCAGTTACCAAGTGATACTAGTCCAAGCTAGCGTACAGTTCCTGCAAAGAAATGAGGTGCATGAGTGATTTCTGGGTACTGTGCCTCTGCTTTGTAGCTGAAGCTTTGTATATACCACAGTGAATACAAAGCCAGTCCTGGTTAGCAGCCAAAAGCACCTACAACGTTTGGAGTTTTCTCCCTTCTCTTTAAGTGGGGAAGAAAGGAGATGCTAGATCCACAGAAGGGGTTTTAAGGAGGGGTGTCTTTTTGTTAAGAATATGTTGGCTCTTACAGCCTTCAGTGCATCACTCTTACTTGTCATCTTGTCTCAAAGCCTGACCTGGACTGGGTAGCAAGCTGACAGTATCCAGGACTTCATTAGGCTCACAGTATGCCAGCATGTGTCCTGAACTGAAGGATAAGGACCTCCCTGCAGGGGCAGAGAGCACTAAAGACAATGGGAAGCCTGTGAGGAATCAAATCCATAACAGTGTTGGTAAATCCAAGGCCGAGGCTATGGTTTGAGCCAATCCAGTGTTTGTTTATTTTTTTCTGGAGTACAAGTAGGGGATACTACCTGTTTACACAGATTTTTGTTTTCTCTGATGAGTAACAAATGGTAAAACATACAAACGACTTCAGTGTTACTTTGAAAATGAACTAGCACACAGTTCACTCTCCAACATTTACATGCTATAAAAGCAAACAATAAACAGGGCTATGATGACAGCCTTTTCACTCTTTTCTTAGCTTTCACCCAGTCAGGAGGAATTTGACACACAATGCAAACAGATGAGTTCCCAATGCAGCACTGCCAAGTGTGTGACTTACCATGTTATACAGAGTAGTTCAGATCCTAAAGAACTAAAGTTTTGTGGCTTGTGTTAGCGAGGGAACCAGTGCAGTTAAATTGAATCATCTACAAGTCTTCCCTTTAAGTTCAGAAATCTGAAAAAAAAAAAAACCCAGAAAATGCCTTTCACTCACTTCATATTTGAATTGAAAAAAATACCATTTAGTAATTCTAAATGCTGTAGATAAATAAAACAGGAAGACTCCAGAAATATTTGACAGCCTCATTCTTCTAATAGCAGTCTAAAACAAGAATAATTCAATTAAGTCTACTGGAATTAATGAAGCAGCCTGTGTAGCCAGAAGGAATTATGAAGATCTATACAAGCTCATAATTCAGTAGGGTCCCTGTGTAAAGTTACAGGAGAATTAGACATCGCTACCTCGTATTATTTGAATGAGACCTGAATTCCATGTGAAATGCTGACTGAATTTACATTTTGTATAATGACCAGCAGAGGGGCCAGGATACTTCTCCGTGTACTTTGCAGTCAGTCATAGTAGTTACTGAATCAGTGGACTCAAATGCTCTTTCAAATACCTCATTGTCCCACACTGTCTGAACTATTAAACTCCAATTTATACTTCATTCCAAAAGCCAGCAGAACCCTTTTTGTAAGTAAGGACTGACGTATCCTAACACACTATGATAATCTTTATCACTTCCACCAGGAAAGAAAAATACACAGAAATGCTTAGGAATTGTTCTTTTGTTTAGTTCTGTCACTTTCATATTTAAATATCAGAATCCAGTTTTCCTTCACTCTGATAGAGTAACACTGCCACAGCCTGAAAAATATGTGATTCACTTCAGTCACAGTTATTCCTAAAAGGCACTGTCAAATGTAATTTTATCTATTGTGGCTAACTGTCTGGAATTCAAATATTTCTGGGAGAACTCTGAATCAGTTGGTAACGCAGTCAGTGAATACGATCCCACTGACTATTCCTGTTCTGTGCCTTATTACCATTCCAAGGCCATCCCTGTGACTACCCCTGCTGTACATTCAAAGGACTGGCTTGCAAAGAAAGTCCGTGTGTACGACTTCACTGGAAATACTGGAGAGGTCTCTTGGGCACTGTACAACAGACTTAACTACGGTTCCTTCTGCACCTGTGTATCAAGTGCTGTATGGGCACTGCCGCTTAGTCTGGTCTGCACTGGTGCCAGATAATTACATTCATGTTTAATGTGCAGCAGGAAGCATGCCTTGAAGTTCAAAATACACATTCAAATTCAATTCTAGATAGACCTCATACTGCAATCCTTCTGGTCTCTCTTGTGGTCATCTTTAAGAACAATTATTTTTGTTGCTAACTGTAATCTGTTTTGCGTGTTCTTAATTTATTTCAGGCCCTAACACATGTGTCAGAGGCCTGCTACCCTTTACTGGATGGCTGTAGAAAGAATAGGCAGAAATGGCAATCCTTAGCTGAACAACAAGAGAAGAATCTGATTAATGGAGAAAGCAATCAAGCCAAACGGAACTGAGATGCTGATTTAACCACCGCCATTTTAAATTCACCTAGAAGACATAGTAATAGAGGAGTACTGCATTTTGCTAAACACTGTATGAATTTGGCTTATGTTTTGCCACTGCTGTATTATTTTTCCACATTTCAAGATATAGCATGACCATGTATATGCCAAGGTTATACAATGATAGTATGTTTCCTTTATTACATCCGTCTGAGATGGAAAACAGTCTGCAAGGGTAGTTTTTGCTACCCTATTCCAGAAAAAGGTACGAGTGCAGTTACTTGACTGTCCCCGAAAGCCCATTACTTTACAGATGTATATAGTTGTTTAGATATCATGTTGTGGCCAGTATCTTAAAGACTACTGCATTTCGCACCTTTTTTCCTCTTCCAATCTCGCTCTGTTAGAAAAGTAATGAGCAGTCTTCCCTCTTCTCTTCCCAGAGGTTCAGAGGAAAGACTGGGGCTAACTCTGGGGAGCCTAATCGAGCATATAGTATGCTAACTTCTTTCAGGAGACAGAACTGGGCTTCAAAGTGAAAAAGCCCCAGAATCTCTGCACCCAGTAGTTTTTACTTTTTTGTATTAGAGGAATGTCTTTGCAATTTGGAAAGATTCTTAAAAGCCCTGTGAATTACTAGGGAAAAGAGTCTTAGGAGATTTGTGGTAGAAGTGTCATAATTATCCGTGGATAATGGAAACTGCTTGAAACACTGATGAAATGTCGGAAGATAACTGCCAGGCTTCCGTGGGAGAATGGCTCCCATAGAAAGCTGCAAGAAGCACACAGAGGAATGGGAACAGAACAGGATCATTTTTTGATTTTAACTCCATTTGGAAGTTGAATGAAGCATCATCGTAACCAACAAACTGAATCATGGGCAGGAAGAGTAGAAGAGAATGACTGCAAGAGATGAAAATCTGAATCCAAAGGATGCAGGAACAGAACAATTCTGGTGATGATCAATGACTGATTCTTTAGGCCAGTGGTATTATGAAATAGCTATGACCACTTTGAAGAAAGTTTTACGTAAACATCATCTAAAAATAATTTTTAGCATTAGTTAAAGTTAACAATGATTAATCACAATGTCTTAGAGGAACAAGAAAAAATAATACTGAAAGTGAAAATAGCTGAGAATGCTCCAGGGATTTGCCATTTGTTTATGAGGCATTAATGTTCAGAAAAGTCAGAGGTCAGTTAATTGCACTAGTAAAAAAAAAGCAACATTGATATTTTATTTAAATGAAGATGACTAATAAAAACTCTTTTGAATTGGGAACCAATTCAAGAAAATACACTAGGAAAAAACCAAGAGAGTAATTCAAAGAGGATTATTCTTTGGGTAGTCAGGATTGGGAGATTCATGTCAACAATTGAAAACTGGTTAGTAGTAGGTTTGACTTCGGCCTCACAGACACAGAAACTGCTAATTTCTTTTAATCTGTAGTAATGATTTTTCAGTTAAAATCAGCAATAGCATTAGGCAAAATTAATACACTTGGGATTGTACTTGGAGGTGTGGGAGTTTATTTCTATCACAGTAAGCCAGAAAATTCTAGTTGGAAACTGCAGTAAGTTATCAATCCCTCCTTGTAAGAGCTGGTCACAAAGACAGTGAAAGCAACCTCTTTTCATCAATCTCTGCACTTTAGATGAATGATACCAGAAGCTAACAGAAGATGAACCAAATTATTCAAGATGTTTGATGATACTGAGTTTCAGTCAATTTTATTTTACATATAGAACAGGGTATTTTGATAGTTGGCAGCATTTCTGCCAACCCAAGTTATTTGTCACTCATTAAATCCTATCTCAAAACTCTCCAATGACTATCAATAATATGTTAGTGCAGCTGAATTTAAAAACATTTTTCTACAGAAGTATTTCTCATGATACTTTTTTTCCCAAATTTTGGAAAAAAGTATGGAATACAACACTAATTAAGAATTCCAGGGCTGCCATTATACAGTGGTCTGGATGTGTATTTATATGTATACACAATACAGTATGTGTATGTAGTACATCATAGCTGTGCAGAAAAGCGACAGCAGCCTGCTGTTCCTTTCCCCAACGCATCACCCAAAAAAACTTTTTAGGTACTTTTTGATAAATAGGAAATGTTGCTTCAGGATTTGCATAGTCCTTGTATATTCTTTTCCTTGAATGCTTGAGAGACTAAAATATAATTATTTCACTAACTGATGAGATACTTAGTTAATATAAATATGAATAAAGTATATGTATATAAAGTTGAATTCCTGCTAGTGTGGTTGAGGCTAGTAATTCATGGTGACAACACAGCAAATCAGCTATGGTGATGTTACAGTGCAGTGCCGTATCACTTACATTAAGATCACAGTATTTCTTTGCTATTTTGTGTGTTCAGCAAAGCTTTATTATGACATACATTTATAACTACTGCAAAGGAGTGCTGGATTCATAACTTTGACTTGAAAAAAAATGGACAGGCTGTTTTATTATTTCAAAGGTTCACATACAACGAACACAGTTATACCCTCTGTGCATACATTTAATTATATATCTGTACATTCTTATCCCATAGAATCTCTTCCACTACAAAGATCAGCACAAATATAGAAATACAGTTCCTAGTAAATAAACCATTTAAATATCATAGTGCACCTGTATCTGTATGCATTTCTACAAACCCAAGCCCTTTGAACTACTGGTTTAAGAGCCTTAAAAGCACAGATTGCTGTACTTCATGAAATTTCAGAGTGATCAATTCTTTATATAGTGTTTTACTTTGCCTGAAGGCAGAGTCGGAGTGTGCTGGGTTTGTGTCATAGCTTTGTGTGACCTGTTCACAGAAATTGCTTATTCCTTTCACAATGGAGACAGGTGACAATATGAAAAAAGCCAGGCTGTTTTCTGCCTGAAATTCATTGCCTTCAAAATTCAACATTTTCACAGTCAGCTAATGGATTACAGCCATGCAGCTGCGATTAATTTCATCATGAGTTGTGTATCTTTTAGTCAGGTCTCAAAACAGGTTCTTCCCACCTTCTACTGTCTAGCTGAAGCAATCAGTGTGGCTTACACAAGAAACAAGCTGAAATGGAGTTCACCACACTGTCAGTTCAATCTTAAGTCTGTTAAAGTCACTGTGAAATATGATATTTAAGTCTTCCAGTACAGAATTTGTCCCACTATTTTTTAATACTTGTGTCAAGGAAGACTTCTAAGTTAGTATCCTACCTGTTCTCAGACCACAGTGTATTTTCTTTTGGAGTCACTCCACAGCACAAATACACTTTTCCTTCTGTTTTTTTTGTTCCCCTTCTGAAAAAACTACTTATACATACGTATAAACACATACAAAATCACTGATTAACCCTACCTCTTGTAATTAAAAATAACAATGAGGCTTTTAAGCTGTAGGCAGTACTTCTTTTTGAACAAGTTAGTCCCACAAACAATATTGCCTGTATAATGTCTAGATGTTTTATTATCTCACACAATAGAAAAAAGAGGGGAAAATAATGTAATGTTGATTTTTGGTGATGGTACGTATCATTAGCTAGTAGATGTTTGAAGTTAAGAGCAGATTACTCTCGTATCGTCACAGAATACAAGTGGGCTAATGATAAAAGTGAGTAATTCCATTGATGACCAGCTGATCTCTCTTTAGAAGAGGGGACTGAAGTCTGGTTTTGTGCACCAACCTCTGACAACTGTGTACACCTGAAGATAAAGTTTTGATCTTCAGTCGAATGCATTTTATCTGGCAGTGGCACAAACTGACAAAATCAGAACACTATCTAGTTCATATATAACACTTCTCAGAATTACGAGGTGACATGCTCCCACTCATTATGCAGAAAGATTATTAAGAGTCAACTCTACGCCCTTAAAATTAGTGGGTGTTGCCCAAGAGCTCTGGTCAGTGCCCCTTGGAGTTATGCATATGAGAGCAGAGAGTTCCGATGGAAAAAAATGCCTTGCTCATAATAAATTCATACATTTTTAAAGGCTTTATAGAGACTTAGTATTTCAGGCAAATTATATGCAAGTTTTAGTTATAAGTCTTGCCTCTGTGATGCTGTAGTTTCTTCTTCGTGTCAAATCACGTGCAGTTTACATTCCACAAGGTTTCAGCTTTATTTCACAGTTCCCTTGCTACACTTCTTCAGGGACTTGCACTAATTTGAAAGATAAGCTTGAACATTGAAGCTCAAATTAAAAAATTATTTTGGCCAGAGTATGATATGTAACAAAGGCTGGATTTTTTGGTTTGGACAGGAATGAGAAACATCACAGAATCTGGTTTGGTTATTAGTGATACTTGCTGAATGCAGCAAATTGTGACAGCAAGATATTTTATCTTTGTCATATATCAATGAATGGAAATTGCATGGGAAAGTTTATTTTCCACATAAAGAAGATTGTTTCCGTAGAGAAACTCATATCTAAATACCACTGTTTGTAAATGTATATTTATGTGACGATGCTATATAATAGCTAGTTTCCACTAACTTTCACAGCATGAGCTGGTTATGCCAGAGCTTAAGGCATGCTCACATGCCCATTTCAAGTCAATTCCCATTTACCTCAGTGGGAGTTGGCTTGAGCTGTATAGGAAGTGAAAGAATGGGTCAAATCCACCTTTTTTTTTTACCTATAAAGAGGGACCAAACTCTTACTCTTGGTAACACCTGCCTCACCTGCTCTTTGCTGTATTCAGCCATTCCTGCTGATGCCCCAGGTACCTTACAGATGTAACTGAAGTTAGAATTTGAGCCCTCTATGTATTCACATGGCAGACGCCTGCATGTGTCTCTTAAAGAATGTAGTGTGAAATGCACTGTAAATAGTTTTAATCTACATTTCTATTATAGGTTAATAAAAACCTTAATCACAGTCACTAGCCACTGAGTTTGTCCATTTGTATTCTTTTATCTTTTAAAAATATTCAAACAAATACATAGTTTCTGGGCATAGTATTTTTGTACTAGGTTAATGGGGTTACTCTGTATATTATGTTTTGCCTTTAAACAGTATTAAAGTCTTCCTAATGTTATGTGTTCTGGCTTGCTTCTGTCCTATGACTACTTAGCAAAACTAGCTACATTACTTAGGAAAATTATTAGTTCTACTTTCTGTACAGCTCACAGAATATAGTCAGGTTATTTTCTATGATCAAACTGCTGCTTATTACTTATTTCCTCATTCTTCTCTTTGTACTGTTATCACGCTTTTTAAAATAAAAAGGACAATGTCAAATTTTACTCTTTGTTAATTAATGTTATTAAGGCTGAATTTTCAACACCTCCTTGTTCCCAAATTCAAATCATTGCTTCTGTAAGTTTATATTTTATGATAATATCAAATCCTGAAGAGGAAAAACTTCACTAATAATATCAAGATACTTATAACTGAAGTACTACTGAGACGAGCCAGTGGTTAAGGTGCTTCTCGTCTAAAACCAGCAAATAATTCACTGCTAGTAACCACTAGGGAGCACCGCGGCTGCACTTTTTCAGAGCTGTCGGAAACCAGTTTGTTTATTGGATAAGGAGAACCGGCAAATACAGCAATTACACAGATCTATCCTGATCCTTTGCACCCAGATATCAATTCCTGGGGTAGCAGGTAAGAGAGAAGCCAACAGGCAACCCAGGGACTTCAAACAAAATTGTGAAAAAATTATTTTTGACAACAAAAGCCTCATCGTGTGCAAACTGCTGATCCTAGAATTCTAGACCAGTGGGCTTCTGGGCAATTTCTGTTCTTTGCCTGTTAGGTTCTCCACAGCAACACTTCTGGCGTGACTTTTTTTAGCTCTAGGCAAAACCAAAAAGTATGCACATCCCTGACGAACAACCATCTCATTCAAAGAGTTATGAAGGGCCAGATTTAGTTCAGCACAAAACACAAGCACTGTTTGCTTGAACCAACGGCAGTTTATGAGTGCAACTGCACAACTGTCTGTGTATATCGACATACACCAGGTAACCATCTGCTGTGGGGACTACAATCTTTCCAGCCCACTCTCCTGCCTAGTCCGGCTCCTGCTCTTTGTTGCCTAAACGTCTGAATTCATTTCTGAGAATATTGGAATACATTTCTTACCCAGCCCAAGAAAGAATATAACCTTGAACAAAAGCTTTTTTTTATTGAAGATGTGAAAACAGCTCCTTCCTCCAGCAGTATTTTTAGTACCAGTGACAGCTATAGCTGACACGCATATCACACTCCCATGAAATCTCACACTTTAAGACTTTTTGGAAATAATTCAAATGTGTGAGTTTGCTACAATAGCAAGCTTTAGGATCTGAATTTATGCCATCTGACAGCCAGAGTTTTTCAGCCTCTCAGTGCAGAGCTGCATTTCTTATCATGTACAGAACTTCAGTTGAAAAATATCAGTTTATAAACACAGTAAACTTTTACTTCAGTATTTACTGGATTTCTTGAAATACCTGCCTGCACATTTCCCCCCCATTATTCCAAAGCTCTTATTTTAGTTAACATGGAAATTTACACTTTCTGAGAAACTGAACTTTCTCCTAACATCTGCTTTATTTTCTGTTCTGAATCTGGACTATCAAGTAAAGATAAAAATCCTCTTTCCTGCTGAAATACAAAGGATCATCAATTCAGCCATAGCCTGCTACTGCCTACCCAGTGGCTCATAATGGCTGATAAATAGACCTATACTTCGTACAAATTTCTTCTCTTTAATGCCAAAGATCTTTAACGATAACTAGGAGTAAAATCCACAGTTAAATCACACCACTAGTTTAGACATGACATATTCACATACAGACATTTCTTCAGACTCCTTTGTGGTAGTTGATCAAGTCACTGCACATTATTTTATGACATATACAGCTTTTTTAAAGGAAGTTCATTTTACACATAAGTAAAGAGGTTAATTTGATCAAGGCTACATAGAAAGTCCATTTCTAAGCTGGAAATAGAACCGGGATCTGGGTGTCCGTTCTGCTTTTACGTGAGACATGAAGAAAAGAATGTTTAGTCTTGAAACCATCTTTTCCTTTTGGATATACAAATACATAAATATCTGAGCCATACAGGGTGCTCTCTTCCTATTATGCTGAGCTCAGAAGAATTGAAGCTTGTTATTGTACAGATGAGATTAGATTCAAGTCACTAATCCAGATAATCACAATCATCTTTGGTGGAGTTTGGAGCTATATCATGATCAAGAGTAAAAGTGTATGATAAGCAAATAGCTAACGTGAAATGAACTAAAAGTCCAGTTCAAATTTTGGAGACACCGAGAAGACTGATGCAGACTTTCAAAGCCATACATTGTTAGCTCATTGGACTACAACTCGACCCCAACCTTTGATCACATTTCATATTCTGAACGAAAAGAAACTACTTCCCTATATTTGCCTGCTACTAAGTAATTACCTCGAAAATACTGGAAAACAGTGTTGAGATATACATTTATATACCTTACATAAGGCTGATGAAAAGCCCTACGCATCAACTGACTTATCAGTCCCTACGTGACAACTGACAAATGGCACTAATACTCACACCCATATAAACTTTAAGGGAAAAGCACGCTTACTGTTATTGGCAATTGTTCACTGGCACCCTCTTTTCATTGAAACCAGGCTAGATACTCCTGTTCTAGGTAATCCTAGGGTTCATTTTAGCATGCAGTAAAGGATGAAGTAAATGCCACAGTTGCTGATGCTTTTAAGAAAATCCTACATTTTTCTTCTAGTTTTCTTCAAACTGGATCTTACAGGCTCATACACTTCAGTTCTCTCCAATAATCAGCTCTCAAAGCCATCCAGCACTTTATGGATCAGAGCCATTACACAGAAATTAAAAAGGAGTAAAGAGTAAATTTTAAGATTCATAGTCCACTAGTACCTAATCAGACAAACGGATCTATACTCACTGGAGACTTCTAAGTATTCCTCTCATGTTAAATCTTCACATTGAACAAGTTGTGTATTAGCAGCATCCAGCAGATTCTCCTTGAACAAAACAGAAGCAGAAACTCAGCAAACAGGCAGTTGGAGTAGGACAATATCTAGCTCAAGTAGGACCTAATCCTGCTGCAATACAGCACCCAACTGCAACAAGTACTTTGAAATTATTTATCCAAGAGCTAGCATTACTTAGGCTCCATTTAGCTCCTTGTTGCTAGGCCACCCATGGTTATACTACACTTGGCTTTACTGGCATAGAATTATCTACTATTTGATATAAATTTGAGTATATTGGTTTAAATGCTTAGTAAAACTTCACAATAAGGGATCTTGGGGCACTTAAAATTATTTAAGTGCCCAACCATCTTTGCAATCCATCCCAAGAGATATACAAGAGTCATACAGTGGAAAACATACATAAACACTGCCAAATCAGCTCACAGCTACTGACAGAAACCAGTTAACCTACATGGTTTTAACAGGGATTCACCTCTCAATTATATATAAAATAATATTTATGTATTATGTTTTTGCTGGCACCAAGCCTTTATGACTCCATGGTACAGCTGAGTTCTACTGTCCTAGCTAATTTTAGGCAGAGCAACTTGAAGACAAGCCACAAAACAATAGGGTAGATGAATGTAACCCACAGCAAAAGCATTATTGTCCTCCTGATCTTTGGAATCTCATTGCCCATTACCATCCTAATACAGCTTGGTATAATCACCACAAACTGGCATGATGAGAATGGCAGGACCATATAAGTTAATAATTTATTTCCATCAGTTCATTTAAAGATCAAACTTCCAAGTTAATAAGTCTGGTGCATTTTCAGTGTTCTGAACCTGGCACGGTGAAGAAAGCCACAAAGCCAAGAATACACACCCTTAGCTTTCATGCTTGACATGCAACTGCTATACAAAACCCCAAGGCTTTCAATGCATCATCTAAACAAAAGTTGTATTTTTGAAAACCACACAAGGAAGAGGTAGACTGGGGGAGGGAAAAGGTTGTAGAATATTCCAACATAAAAAAAAAAAAAAATCCAAACTATAAAACCAGTTTTTATTAGAATTTTAGAAGGAAACCCAGCTTTTATAGAGACTCAAACTCTGGTACATGTAAGAAAGCTGAAGTCAGATTTTAGTGTGTTAATAGTCTTAAGTAACTCATGCAAATTGAGAGAAATTAAAAATACGGCTGCTTGTTCTAGCACTGACATTCCATCAGACCTCAGAGAACAGTTCTTTATGCTGTCAGCTCTACACCACTGTAGAGACACCAGGAAACTCATAAATGTTGATCACCTGCAGAGATTCTTACTTAACTGACAGATCTGTGGGGCTGATCTGAACAGGATCCTAAGGATTCATGCCCAGTGAAAAGAAATGTTAAGGAAGGGGAGAATGGGACAGAAATGGAGAATCAAACTTGGATGTGAAATTCAGGACCCATGGTGAAAGGGTGTGGAGTTGGCTGGTTAGCCTGACTTCTAGACAGATGGAAGAATTACAAGCAGGGGAAGGCAAGCTGTAAGATAAACTGACTGGAAAAGCACATTTGAGAGATATTCCTGCTAGTTAAGGACTCGCTCTGGAAGATCTTCCCTCTTTTCTAAGGTTCAGAAAAACTGCTGAAGTATGTTTGATGTAGAAATCCATGCTTAGCCTGCAGCATGTTACTACTCTTGAGTTATATTTTCAGAGGATAAGAAGATGAACTAGATTCAAATTAGGGGAGTAATCAGTAACATTAGTTTTATTTACATAAACTTCAGTTTCAATGAATAAAAACTACTACCTTAATGTTTCTTAAATGAAATAAACCAACAGGTTCTAGGAGAGATTGCAAAACCTGTCTAAAAAGTAGAAAAGCTCTGTTGAAATGCTCAAAATAGAAGGTTATTTCCTATTCATTAGATTTTTTATATATGCTTGGAATAACGTAAATTATAAACATTATTTTAGGCCTTGATTTTGTACTGGATGCAACAGAAGCAGTTCAAAAGTTGCACTGCACCTCTGTCAGAAAGAACCCTGTGGCAAAGATGGTAAAAAGAGTTAACAATTTTGTTAAGCAACAATAAATTGGATGAACCATAACCAGGAACTAGGTATTTTTGTTTATGGATATGTAGTAAATAAATAATATAGATTGACAATGATAACTACAAAGGTCAAGATCCACTCCAATGCAATAAAAAGAGAGAAACTGACTCTAGCTGAAATTCATTTTGTCCGTTTTCTGAGCTGGCTGGATATGACACTTGGAGACACTGAGTTTGGATTCTGCACCATGCTAACAAAATTACTCATCTTCTATTCTACAGCTGGCTGATTTTTACCCAGTTTAATTACAGGGGTCAGCATGTGTATACTTCCCTAAGTCAAATGTTTTGCCTGTACCTGACAACACTCCAGCTCACAGAGTATTTCAATTTTATCCTTCACAAAAACATAATAATTCTGGAATTCTATTATTTATAAAGAGGCAGCGTTTTTTTCCCCAACCAAAATTATGCCTACTTCTTTGCAAATTTTCTTTTAGAACTTTTATGTAAGTCAAAGTGATAAAAAGTGCCTGAAACTGCACGTAGGCACTACATAATAAGACCTAAATGGCAGTGTTAAATAGATATCTTGAGGTACTTCCCTCACCAACATTAAGAGTGAACAGCCTGAACGCCTTCCCATCTGTCAGGCTTCTTCACCCTGCAAGACAGGAATAGAAGAGGCAGGAAAAGGAAAGAGCAGGTAGCCAGTACAGGAAGAATGGCATGATCTGCTTTTTCCTAGCCTTAGAGAAGAAACAGCATTTCTGAGATGGAAGGCCATGGCTTTGACAGCGGTTGGGGCAGTGGAAGACAAGAGGACAAGATACAAAGAGGAAGATACTACAGAGATAGAAAATATCAAGGAATTTTCTTAGTTTAATTACTGCTTTCACTAGGCAGCCTATTTTTACTACAACACAAATACAGCAAATAAAACGAATGGATGAGCAATTTTTTGTTACAACAAGCAATAAAGATACTGTCATGGTTTGGGGGCAATAAGAGATTCAGGAAGCACTGGGGTCACGATTGAAATCTGGCTAAACTACAATAAACTCCTTGAAAAGATCAGTGCATCAGCTGAGCTTTAGTCAGCCACATCACCCTGTAAATTGCTTTCAAGATAAGCCGGCATATAAATTCTCTTTGCAAAGATCTGTTAGTTTAGAACACTCCTCCTGCAAACAGAAATATGGCATTCAATGGTACCTGGAAAATAGACAGAAATGAAAACTATGAAAAGTTCATGGAGGCAATGGGTAAGTCTTAATTTTTCAGTGCCTTCTACAAGAACCCCCCCCTACTGCTGAATACAGACTTGAGCTGTCTGAGCAACCTTCTGACTAGTCTGTCCTGCTGCTGTTTGCTGATCTTCTTTGTGTTTATTTTCAAAAGGTTCCATGGGGTGGTGGGGGAGATGCTGAGATACGTTCTCATGTTAATTACATTACATTAATCTTAAGCAACTAATTCCAGTGGATTTATTTCAGCAGAGGAAATAATCTCTAAGTCAACTTTTAGGAAAAGGCTAGGAGAATCTGAATGATAAACTTTGGGCAGAATTCTATAGCAGGAATATTATTGGGATAACATGACATGCTTAAAAATTACACAGGGGGGAAATAATCATTCTTCAATTTTATAGAAGCATGTGGTTCAGGTCATTTTAACAACCAGATATTTAAAGTCTGAACAAACTCTGCATAATATAAACATAACCACTCCAGGTAAACAGAGGTTTGCATTACATCTGCACCGGTGAATGCAGCCTCAATAAAAAGTGAAGAATAAAAATTCAAGTCAGGACGCTGGAGTAAACTCACTTGACCACATAAAAGTCACTAAAAAGAGACAAAGGCGATGTTCTAGGGTGTTGAGGGTTTTTTTCTGATTTACGTTAATTGATTTTCCTAGGTGTTAACATTATGAAAAGAAAGTTAGGAGCGCAGGATAATCTGAAGATCACTATACAGCAAGACGGAAACAAATTTACGATCAAAGAATCAAGCAACTTCCGTACTATAGAACTTGAATTCACTCTGGGAGTGAGCTTTGAATACAGTCTGGCTGATGGGACTGAACTTACTGTAAGATTTCTATATAACTATATATTTCTTATATGATAATAACTTTTATAGAGTACAGTTTCAAGATGAATGATTCGTCTTCCTACCTTTTAATTTAAATTTTACTTTTAAAGCGTGACTGTTCAGGACTGCTTGCAGCTTACAGACAAAAGCATGAGATAGTTTTATCTGTTCATGGTTCAACACTGTACCATGAAACTCAAGAGTTCCATAGAGTGCCCAAAAAGCAGAGTACGCAGCAATTTTCACACAATGAAATCCAGCTAATTGTAATTTTACTTCTTATAATACTCAAGCACACCACCTAGAGTGTAGACCAGGGTACTTGTAAGAAATTACTTTTTCTCTGAATGATACAATTTATTAAAATAAGGTGTCCTGTACACACACAAAAAAAAAATCTAGCTTGACAATTAAATAAACTAGTGGTATTATTAAAAATTCATGTTTTATAACCTTTACATCAATGTCCAAAAATGTTTTGTTACACTGGTTTAATCTCTTCTTGCTTTTAAGCATTCCTGCAGTCTTTAAATCACATCAGTATCGTATGTATTGCAAAATATTTAGGATTTTTTTCCCCCCCCACTATAGGGTTCATGGAACAGCGAAGGAGATAAACTCGTAGGAACATTTACTAGAAAAGATAATGGAAAAGTACTCAAAGCACAGAGAGAAATCGTAGGTGATGAACTTGTTCAGGTGAGTGAACCAGTAACTTACTTACATACAACTTTACAATACAATGAACTGAAAACGTAAAAGCTGTTTCAACAGTAGGAAATATTTTCTTCAAGCCCAATCACTTCATTTATCTTTAGTTTAAATTTTCAAGTCATCTATCAAAATCTGAATATTTAAAATAAAACTTGCAAAAGTTTTTCTACCCATATGAAGTGCATCTCACTGATGAATTCTGAAGCCTGTGAACACAAGCTGTATATGGAAGATGTATGTAGAGAAATAGGGGTATATACACACACACAATATGGATGTGTTCTGACTGAAAGCCCTTTCCCAAGTGTCTGCCTCGTCTGTGCTGTCAATGGGTGATAAATGCCCTTTTAAAACAAAGCTTGGGGTTGGGGCAGGGGATCAGTCTGAGACAAAAATATAAGGTTTCACAGCTCTGAAGTAAAGCCAGAAAGTGAACTGTAATGCTTTAAAAGATCCTCTCCGATAGTGGGTCACTTGCTTCTTAAAAAAATTACTAAAAAAGAAAATAAATAAATAATGAACCTTATGGGCAGGTGTGAGATTTGGGATAGCAAAAACAAAGTCCAACCCTTCAGTGCTTCTCCTCACTTCTAATCAAAGCAGCCACAGTGATGAATCCTGTGAAGTAGGACCACTGGAAATACGGCACTTCAACATTTGGGGATTTTTCTGAAGCCCCCAAATGCTGTCCTGTTGCGGTTCAGATGTTTGCACAAAGCTTTTATGCCTATCAACAACAAGCTGCCTTCCTTACGTTCCCCTCCTCGGACTTTGCAAAAGGGCTGGTAGCCTCCACATGGCCACCAGACACAATTCATTGTATCACTGTTGAGTGCCTTTCAGTAGCATCTGTGAAATGAAACTTTGTAATAGCAGCCACTGATTTTTCTTCTAAATTTCTTAACAGACCTACACATATGAAGGAGTTGAAGCCAAGAGAATCTTCAAAAGAGGCTAAGTCCTTCACTCAGAACAGCACCAGAACCAAAAACCAATGAAAAAAAAATACTATTCTTCTACATATCCTGTTTTTTTTTTCTTTTAACCCCTAACAGCGCTCCCTTAGCCCTGTTGAAAACATAAGCCAGTTCCTTATATTTACTGTTTTGCCTTGAATAAACAAAATCCAGTAACAATTTGAAACAAATGCTAAGACATCATTTGTACCAAGTCCTACCTGAATGCCATACTGCAAAAGGCTGCAGAAACTATTTCCTATGATCGGAACTTACCTCCGCCATGGCCAGCCCAGTAATACCCAGATTTAGGGCGATTTTGGCCTAGGTTACCAGATTTGTTAGACCAATTGGTTACAATAATCGGTAGGGTATTTTTTTCATTCAAGAGAATTTCATTTGAGGAATTATTTTAGTTAATTCTAGATAACATATGAGGTCTCCAACAGAAAATTAATCTGATAATTAATTATATATATATAAAATGAGAGCTCAAAAGTATCTAATAACTCCAAATACTGCAGACAGATATGGTCAGGAGCTGCACTTAAAAAATAAGGAAAAAAACTTTAAAGGCTCAGTCTCCAATACCTGAGATAAGATCATCAGTTAAACGGATGAAGGAGAGTGGTACAGCTTCGGTAAACTAACAAATAAGATAATTTTATCAGAAACTGAACAAAATAGCCTAGTAAATTCAACTAGGAGACTTGTTTCCTAGCATGAATTTCATAACTACATTACTTGGCAAACTAACAGGAAATAGTTTGGTTTAGGGAAACTTACAATTCACGGTTCCTTTTGTTAAAATGAAGTAAATACAGGTGGGTATGAGGCTTAGAGGGGCAGTATTGACGCAGTTTCCCCCAAAATCTTTAACATCTCACCTAATGCATACATGCTTAGCTAATACTTGCTGTGTAAGGGCAATTCCAAGTTCATCATTATTTCTAATAGCAGAACTTGTTAAGGGCAACAGCTACCCCTAATCTCACGCTTACGAGAGGCTGAACTCTGATCAGACACATCTGCTCTGTGTTCTGCAGCAAGTGCTACCTTTTCTCTTCATATGAGGCTAAAAAGGGTTAACAGCTACAATGAGGAAGTTTTTGTTTAGTGTAATCCCAAGTTTCTTGTAGACATAATGAAAATAATGGCACTCCTGTCAACAGTGAGTGCAGGGGCTGGGCTGAGGGAAGTACATTCCCACTAGGAGCAGGGCAGCAGTTTGTATTTAATTTCTCATGCAGCTGTGTGTTGTGTAAATATAGCACACATGGTATACACCATCTACATCAACTTTTCCATCTTTGGAAAGTACAAGCTCCAACTCCAGCTGACCTTCAAGGACAGTTTATCTTAAAACAATTCCAATTTTCCTACACATCTTCACAAGGTTTCCCAAAAGGTCTTTCCGGGCCACCATCAGCTCTCCAACCACAGAATCACATAGGTTGGGAAAGACCTTTAAAATCATCCAAGTCCAACCATCAGCCCAACACCATCGTGCCTATTAAACCACATCCCAAAGTGTCACATCCACACATTTTTTGAACCCCTCCGTGGATGGTCACTCCACCACTGCCCTGGGCAACCCCTGTCAGTGCTTCACCACTCTTTCAGTGAAGAAATTTCTCCTGATACCCAATCTAAACTGCCTCTGGCGCAACTTGAGGCCATTTTCTCTTGTCCTATCTTGTTACCTGAGAGACCAGCACCCACCTCGCTACAACCTCCTTTCAGGGAGTTGTAGAGGGAGATAAGGGCTCTCTTCAGCCTCTTCTTCCGACTAAACAGCCCCAGCTCCCTCAGCCGCTATTTTAAATGGTTTATTATTACTGAGAAACAAATCACAACTTACGTCCTGCTATTGGTATAACATAGATGAAGGAGAAAGCAATCACAAGGGGATTGAGGGGAAAGCTTTCCCTGTGCTTTGCTCCCTCTGAGCTCACTGCCTTGACTTGTAAGGGCTGGCTGGATGCCCCTTCAGCAGCCAGTACGGATCCATCGAGTCATTAAGGCTGGAAAGGGCCTCTGAGCTCATCCAGTCCAACCATCAGCCCAAAACAACTATGCCTGCTAAACCATGTCCCAAAGTGCCAAGTCTACACACTTTTTGAATACCTCCAGGGATGGAGACTCCTCCACCGCCCTGGGCAGCCTCTGTCACTGCTTCACCGCTCTTTCAGTGAAGAACATCTTCCTAATATCCAATTTTACCTCCCTGGTGCAACTTGAGGCCATTTTCTCTCATCCTATCACTTGTTACTTGGGAGAAGAAACCCACACCCACCTCGCTTCAACTTCCTTTCAGGGAGTTGTAGAGGGAGATCAGGTCTCCCCTCAGCCTCCTCTTCTCCAGGCTGAACAGCCCCAGCTCCCTCAGCCGCTCCTCATAACATTTGTTCTCCAGAACTCGTGGATGTTTATTTCCACAGAACAAGGCTCTGCCGACCTCCCTCAGCCCAGAGACCCCCCCCAGACTCCGCTGTCTCCGGCCTCCAGCAGGAGGAGCTGGCGTTCCCGCGCCGTTCCCTCACGAGCCCCCCCAGGCAGCGCCTCTGCCCGCGTCCCCGGAAGAGCCACGCGGGGGCGCTGCGCTCCCATTGGCTGCGCGCTGCGGGGGGCCGGTGAGTGCCGCCCTCCCATTGGCTGTGCGCTGCGGGGGGCGGTGAGTGCTGCCCTCCCATTGGCTGCGCGCTGCGGGGAGCCTGTGAGTGCCGCCCTCCCATTGGCTGCGCGCTGCAGGGAGGGGCCGGTGAGTGCCGCCCTCCCATTGGCTGCGCGCTACGGGGGGGGGGAGAGAGACAGTGAGTGCCGCCCTCCCATTGGCTGCGCGCTGCGGGGAGGGGGCGGTGAGTGCTGTCCTCCCATTGGCTGCACTCTGCGGGGGGGGGGGCCGGTGAGTGCCGCCCTCCCATTGGCTGCGCGCTGCGGGGAGGGGCCGGTGAGTGCTGTCCTCCCATTGGCTGCGCTCTGCGGGGGGGAGGGGGCGGTGAGTGCCGCCCTCCCATTGGCTGCGCGCCCTACGGCTCTGCGCTCCCATTGGCTCCCAACGCGGAAGAGCTACACGTAAGCGGGTGGCGGCCCCGCGGTTCGCTCCCATTGGTTCCACACCCTGTGGTGTGCCGGGGGCCATAGAGGAGGAGACGGCGCCCGCCCTGAACTTCCCTGATCGCGTCCCGAGGCGGTGGCGCTCACGCTGCGCCCCCACATTGACTCCGCAGCTCCCGGTGCCGGTGAGCGCTGCGCTCCCATTGGCTCCGCACTCACCGGCTCTGCGCTTCCATTGGCTCTCAACCCGGAAGCACCGCCCACTCTCTCTGTGGCAACGGAGGTGGCACGTGCGCTGTGCTCCTATTGGCTTCCAACCCGGAAATGCCCGCACCCTCCTAGGCTCTGTACTCCCATTGGCTCCCAGCTCGGAAGAGCCCCTCCCCCCCGTCGGCGCTGCTCTCCCATTGGCTGCGCTCTCCTCTTCCCGCCCCCCCCGAGCGGCGCAGCGCTCCCATTGGCTCCGCACCCGGAAGCGCCGCCCGCGGTCGCTGAGGCGATGGAGGCGGCGGCGCGGCAGCGGCCGCAGCAGCGGGAGGAGGAGGAGGTAGCGGAGGGCAGCCCGGCCCCGTCGCTGTCCGGGCAGTCCTACTGGCTGGACCTGTGGCTCTTCATCTTCTTCGACCTGGCGCTTTTCGTCGTCATCTACCTGCTGCCCTGAGGGCGCGGGCCAGGTCAGTTGGGCGGGAGGGGCCCTGCCGCGCCTCGACGGGGCCGCGGGGCCACGCGAGGGAGAGTTACTGTTAGCGAAAGGGGGATGTTTTGATTTAAGCTAAAGTAGAGTTCATCAAAGTAATTGTAGTGTTTGAAAATTAGACACAAGGTTGCTCTGACGGCATAGAGTTGTAGAATCGCTAGGCTGGAAAAGGCCTTTGAGGTCATCGAGCCCAACCGTATGTGTGCACTGCTAAACCGTATCCCTGAGCACCTCATCTACCTCATCTACCAGAGGTGGGGACTGAACTGCCTCCCTGAGCAGCCTCTATAATGCCCGAGAACCTTTTCTGTGAAGAAATGTTTCCTGATGTCCAATCTAAACTGCCTTTGGCACAGCTTGAGGCCATTCCCGCCATTCCCCCTTGTCCTGTCCCCTGTCACTTGGGAGAAGAGCCCAGCACCTTCCTGTCTACAATCTCCTTTCAGGTAGTTGTAGAGAGCAATAAGGTCTCCCCTCAGCCTCCTATTCCCCAGGCTAAACAACCCCAGCTCCTTCAGCCGCTCCTCGTAAGACTTGTTCTCCAGCCCCTTCACAAGGTTCATTGCTCTTCTCTGGACACACTGCAGGAACTCAGTGTATTTCTTATACATGTAAAAAGCATGACTTTTTATAGCATGTTTTTTCAAATAGTATTTTTCCAGACACTGAAACATCTTGCATTAGAATCATAGAATCACTAGATTGGAAAAGACCCCTTAGATCATCGAGTCCAACTATTTCTATCTGCCACTAAACCATATCTTTGAGTACCTTGTCTACCCATATAGAATCATAAAAGTATTGAGTATGGTCAGTGCTGAACAGGTGTATTTTTTTCTATAATCACCTGTTTCCAGACTCTTCTCATCTCAAAGGGAAGGTCGGAGAGAACTGGAGCCACAGCTCCAAATTAGCAAGAATTTTGACTCTTGTGAAGGTCATAATAACATTTTAATGAGTCCTTAGGAAGTAACAGAATGTACATAAATTTCTGGAAAAAAATGTTCATAGACATGTAAAGGGGAAATCTGTTGTGTCCCCAGCTCTTCTCTCGCTGCACAGGATTGATGGGGATCCCTCTCTCATGTTGCCCAGGCCTGATAAATGGTACTTGCTCTCTAAAACTCCAAAATGAGTCCTAGAAGTTTATTTCTCAGCATTTTTTTGTTTAATCTCTTGACAGCATTTTTTTTTAATAGAGTGTTTTTTTAAAGTAGTGTTTTTCCAGGTTCTGAAACATCTTGTGTTCAGTAGGGTCTGTGCTAAACTGCTGTGCTTTTTCCTATGATAACCTCTGTTTGCAGCCTTTCCCAGTCTCCAGTGCGAGTTTAAACAAAGAGCTGTCTCCAGTTAGCAAGAGATTTACAGTTGTGAAGTTCCTAATAACGTTAAAATTAGTCCTTGTGAAGGAATCGAATATGCATAAGGTTTCTAGGAAAATTTATACATTAAATTTATACAGTTTGCAGATGACACCAAATTGGGTGGGAGTGTAAATCTGCCTGAGGGCAGGACTGATCTGCAGAGGGATCTGGACAGGCTGGATCCATGGGCCAAGGCCGGTTGGGTGGGGTTCAACAAGGCCAAGTGCTGAGTTTTGCACTTCAGACACAACAGCCTTGTGCAGCGGTACAGGCTTGGGAGAGAGTGGCTGGAAAGGTGCCCATTGGGAAAGGACCCGGGGTGCTGGTTGGCAGTGGCTGAACAGGAGCCGGCAGTGTGCCCAGGTGGCCAAGAAGGCCAGCAGCATCCTGGCTTGGATCAGCCATGGTGTGGCCAGCAGGAGTAGGGGAGTGATCGTGCCCTTGTACTCGGCACTGGGGAGGCTGCACCTCGAATCCTGTGTTCCGTTTTGGGCCCCTCAGTACAAGAAAGACATTGAGGGGACAGAACGTGTCCAGAGGAGGGTAGAGAAGCTGCTGAAGGGGCCAGAGAGAAAATGTTATGAGGAGCTGCTGAGGGACCTGGGGTTGTTTAGACTGGAGGAGAGGAGGCTGAGGGGGGACATTGTCGCTCTCTACAACTACCTGAAAAGTGGTTGTAGTAAGGTGGGTGCTGATTTCTTTTCCCAGGTAAGAAGCAATAAGGTGAGAAAAACAGCCTCAAGTTGTACTAGGGGAGATTTAGATTGGGTATTGGGAAAAAGTTCTTTATTCAAAGGGTGGTGAAGCAGTGGAAGAGACTGCCAAGGGCAGTGGGGGAGTCACCATCCCTGGAGGGGTTCAAAGAGTGTGTAGACGTGGCACTTTGGGACACGGTTGTAGGCAGGGTGGTGTTGGGCTGATGGTTGAACTGGATGATCTTAGAGGTCTTTTCCAACCTTAATGATTCTATGATTGCTGTGTCCTCCGAAGGACTGTATGGCTCTGCAGAAGTAACCGGAGTTTCTCTGCTTTCTGTAGAGCCGCCGTCTCATCACGGGATGCACCTTATGGAAAGGGGCTGTGGAAGAGGAGGACCATTTGTGCAGTGTGAACAACTGGGAACATGACTCCACTTCATTCCGAATGCAAGAGGCAAAGGCATGCACTGTATCAGAATATATCTTTGACATATCACAAGTATTATTGTTCAGGTTTTTGCCTGTATCCTGTTTCTGTGTTCTACCTGTGCCTTAAAGGTCACGTAAGAGAGCTTGACTGTGCTTTTGTAATTAGTCCCTAAGGGTTTCTTAGGCAGAAATGAAAACACATACTGTTTGAATAAAATCAACTGAAAGGACAGACTGAGCATGGCTGAGAATAAAATTGGGCTCTTATAAAAACTGAAGTTATAACTCAAACCTTTTCCCTCAACAGATAAAGCTTACCGAGCCGGTTCCCTTTCAAAAAACTTAAATCACAAGGAGCTGATGCCATTTGGTTTTTTTTGTTTTGTATCACAATGTGCATGAGATTCTGGCTTTAACTGTTGCTGTGCCTTCTGTCACTGTGTGTGACAGCAGTGGCAGCCCACTGTCCTTGGGTTCCGATTTCCTTGCTCTGAGCAGTGAAGGAGTGAGCTTGAGTAGCTGCAGGTTCACATAAAGTACCCTTCTCCCTCTACCTTCCGTGGGTGACTGGAAGCAGACAGTACTAAGTTACTAAGAGGTTTCCATTTCCACGTGCCCCATCAAAATTTCATCTGCCTCTCTACAGACAGTATTAAATCGAGGAGTCTCTTACATTCTCGGGAGGAAAAGAAGGAAGCTAAATCCATGGAGTAGGCCTCTTACCTGATCAGGTTCTGGGAGAAAGCAGTCTTCTACTGGGGGGGGGTATGTGTGTGTGTATGTGTGTCAGTTTTCTTCAGTATTTTTCCCTTGGGAATACTAGTTTCTAATTAGTTTCTAATTTAGAGAAGTACAATTCTTGGTGGTTGTTTGTTTTTTTTTTTTCCCCAGGAGTAAATATAATAAAATAACTAGAACTGAGACTTTGAAGCGTCACGAGTTCTTCACTCATGGTGCAGGAGAATGCTGAACTTTTAATCGCATTCTCACAAATAGAAAAATAGGTTTTCCTGCTTTTCAAATGAAGCTGTTAAGGACAGAAAATCACTATTTTTCCCCCTCCCTCTCTTTCACCAGGGAAATCTCAAGGGAAAAACTCATTAGGGAAGCACTGTAATGCTGCTCCATTTCTCTTCTGGTAGGGAAAACAGGTGAGAGTAAGTCAGTCTTCAATAGCCTTAACAAAGTGTCTGCTAGTCATTTAGTTTTCTCCCTCAGCCAGGTCTGACATAGGAGGCTTTACTTACCTCAGAAAACTTAAAGCTAACAAAGCGCAGGCTGCAATGCATCGGGCTCAGGCTATTTCAAACACTCCTGAAGACATGAGTGCATCCTTCAGGGCAACTTTCATTTATCCCTAACAGAGCAAAGGCAGTAAGGTGGACAAACAGCTCGAGTAACCAGCTGGCAGCAGGGCTGTGGGATTAGGGTATTAAAATTGCTTTATATGTTTAATAAGTATCACAAAAGTTGAACAGCTTTGTAAACTACTACATCAGAAAATTAATTTTACTGTTCAAGAAAGGTAACGGAACCACGGAAGACAAATATATTTTAAATTTTTTATCTGATAGTTTGAACAAGCAGAACTTTGCAAGAAAATAATTCTAAGGACTGAAAAATATATTAATTACAAGACTTGTTCATGTCTTTACCGTTACAAAAATTTTCTAGGCTCTTATACAAATCTATAGCCAGAAGGGGACATTTATAAAAAAATAAATAGGCACCCTAGGTCAGTTAAAACAAGTTCTCACATATTAGTTAGCAAATATTACATACATACATACATGGAGTGCAGAGTCAAATATAAAAACAAAGGTGCCTCAATTAGCTGTCTATTTACTATAATTAAATACCTGGTAAACGTGGGTCACATAGAAAGTTGTCTGGTGAGATTGTTTCAAGCAAAGCAAGGAGACTGAAGTACATTAAACTACTGCAGCTACTTTAAAAATACGTTTACCAGTTGTGCTTGCTGGAAGCCAGATTCATTGGTTTCAGTCATAGGCG
The DNA here is from genome assembly GCF_017976375.1 of Cuculus canorus. Taxonomy (NCBI): domain Eukaryota; kingdom Metazoa; phylum Chordata; class Aves; order Cuculiformes; family Cuculidae; genus Cuculus; species Cuculus canorus. The sequence continues at coordinate 74,710,789 of NC_071404.1, forward strand.
TTCGTATTGCTCATTGTACAGAAGTACGAACATTGCTATGCGTGTTTAAAAATAAGTGTTCTAACGTCGTTCACAGTTGCTGCTGTGCTATTCATACAGAAAAATACTGTCCTTTCACATACAAGATTTTTTGCAAAACATTTTACAAATTATACATTATTTACAAATTCCAATAATCTTTGTTTTTACACAAGCATTAGAAGACAGTTTTACTTCACTGGCTATATATAGTATGTAACATTGCTAGCTGAACTAGAAAAGTTTAATTTACAGGTTCCAAAATCTCTCTCAAAAATAAAACAACTGGGAATCTTCCAAGTCCTTACATTTTCAGGGTTCTTTTTCTTACAAAAGGATAGGTTTAAGTTGCTGTTTACTAGCAGCCATACATAATTATTCACACTACAAATTCTAGAATTCATTTTCCAAGTGCTACAACAAATTTGCATCAAGAAGGTAGAGATAAGATTAATCTGAGATAGCTGGTTTGTTGCATATATCACATTCCAGTTCTACTGTAGGTTACGTGGAGTTTAAAAAAAAACCTGATCTTGAGACAGAATAACCAAAACTACTGATTAAATGTATATTTTAGATAATTAGGCTAAACAATTGCCAACATTTGTTTGAAGCACTGGAACTCACGTAAGGTTTGCAAACATAAAAGCGCCTTTCTGACTAAAAGTGCAAGAACAAGCAAGAGAGTGCGTATGCTGTGTATTTAACCTTCTTGTATTATTTCCAGAACCAAAAGACATTGATGTTTAGAGGTCAGCAGCAGCACCCCAAGTTAACGCTCTAATAGAAATAATGGCAAAATTTAGCCTTTTTGAATTGCGTTAGGCTTTGCTGACATTAATGTCTAAATTACACGCTGCCCCATGTCACAATAGGACTGAAACAGGACTCCTGGCCCCTGCCTCAGACCCTGCAAGACTGTGGCTCATGTCAAACATGAAGGAATGCCAGGAGGGTGGAATCTTGTTTGCCTTTCTTCCCCCCCTCCCAGCCCTCACTGGGCCACGAGCTGGGCTTCAGCACTCCCTACATTGTTCTGTGCACCCACTTAATTAACCAAATAAAAACCAAATCAATCCTTCTCTTTGTTACTGAAATCAGCCAGGCTAACAAAAGACATGGTAAATGGCAAAGCTGCCAAAACTGCCAGGCAGAGCCTCCTCCTCTCATGCCCCTCGGCCACCGCAGTCTGATGGCTGCAGGTTCAGTCAACCTGATGCTAATACAGAACATATCCGTGGGTAGGATTGTTCCAAATAGCAAACACCACAGCTGGTAAAAGCAAATGTTTGATCCCCGTTAAACACTGCTCAAAATGTCAAGCTGAAAGATAGGAAGCTCAATAAATAGCAGCACTGACTTTGCATGCAATTGTAGAATAAATCAGAACCGAATGTAATTAGTAAATATATCTAAAACCTGACAAAATTTATGGTTGCATGATAACTGTATATTGAAATTAGCGTCCTATTCTGCTATATCCGTTTGGAGCTTCTGTGGTTAAATTTAATTTTAATAAGTTAAAGTATGTAGCTTATAAGGTGAACAGAACTGATAAATGTGTTTAAAAATACAGTAACACAGAGCAGGGATATTAATAGGACAGTCTGTGACTGCACTTTACTTGAATTCCCTTTGAAAAATCTTATTTAACACTTGAAAAACAGAACCGTTTTTAAAGAATTATTATTAAGGCTTTTCAACTAAAAAGTTAGCAATTCTCTGGGTAAACTTGGATTAAAAGACACTTGAAGGTTTGTGAAAGCACAGGCTCTCTGAGAAGCCAGCTGGAAAAAAAAACTATGTCACCTTCTGCTACCTACCGGGACAAACACTCTTCTATTACGACTCATTTACTGCGTTATATATGGTAATACGTTTATCCCTTTTGTTAGTCCAAGTATGTAGTGACCACAGTCGGAAGGAACACTTTTTAAACTGCAACTAAGTAAATCATCTTACAAAATTAGTAACATCTGCTTGATCCTACTGCTGTAAGATCCGTCCACCCAAAGGGACCACTTAAATATAAACTGTAGAAGACAAGCTGAATAAGAGGTAAGCATTAAGGCAACTCGAGTAACAAACCAAAGAACCAGAAGTTTAGCACCTCTTCTCCTCTGTCCAGGTCTATTTGCATATTCATTTCAACAGTCGTAACTCCTAACTGACACGCAGTCAGCTGGGTACCTAGTTATCACACACATGGAGATTCAAGGCTTGTGCCCATTTACAGACTACACGAAATGGAAAGTCAGATCCACATTTTGAAGTGTTTTAAAGATCTACCTACTGCAGTGTATGCCTTCTGCGTTTGCCTTGTACCTTTGCTCGGCTGTGGGATGCCTGGGCTCAAGAGCAGCATGGTACGGAGCGTTCAGTTCTACTCCAGCTGATGGAGGATGCTTTTCTTTGTGAAAGCTTCCGCTGTCTGTAAAATACAGCTTGGGTCTCTGATGATACTTCATCCTGTACGTGTCAGTCATACAGCTATCCACTGAAAAGTAAGTCGTTAGGGAAACGCTATCGTTTCCATCCACATAGCTCGGTCCCGTATGGCGAGATCCTTTCTTTAAAAAGTTTTCAGACACAGTCCAGTAGTCATTAACTGCTAAGTGAGGTGGAGAATCTGGTTTATGAACAAACAGTTCATTCCCTTGAAACGGCTCTTTCAGCCTCTGCTCGTTTGTCAACACGCTTGCTTCCAATGCCGTTTTTAAAGGTGTACCTGTCTGCCGTAATGGATTATTTTGCAACACTTCTGTCGGTTTTACGTCAGCTGCTGAGTTATTTTCTGATGCTGGCAAAGTATTCAGAGCATACTTCTTCGGCGGTAAAGGGGGAGGAAGATTCTGATACACTGCTTCGGGCACCCAGAGAGCATCCGCCCTTCGGAGTGGGTGCCCGGCATGCTCACCGGGAGGGGGAACCATCACGGGCCTTTCTGACAGGTTCTGTGGCACACAAGGCAGCAACCCCACCTTGGGACCAAACGTTCTTGCATGACGAGCCTGTGGCTGAGAAGAGGAGTGGAAGTCATCGCTGATCAGCTTTCTTCCACAGATGTTCTCCGTGTAGGGGTGGGGTAGGCCATCAGCAGAATATACCAACACATTCATCTTCTCAAACTTGTCTGGATTAAGCCACTCTGCAGGATTCTGTTCGTTTGCCTTGTTCCTGCTTTCTGACTTAACAATGTCTCTCAGAACTGGCTGTAGAGCTGATGATGGGAGAAGTTTCCTGTTGGTCTCAGGCATTTCAGCTCTAGAAGATAAAAGCACACAGGATTTAAGTATCCGTAAAAATGTAAGAAAAAGCTCAAATAACCCAAGAGTTTTTTCAAAGGCACCGTGATAACACTGCTTAAATACTCAAACTGCCTAGAGAAATGGGATCTGCTTAACGTAGAGATACTTGATTAAAAGCTGCATTAAATCACTGCAAGGTTTCCATCATGTGAAATGTAAAGTACCCCAAAAAATACTCTGCAAGAGATGGAGTATCTATACAGTAAAATTCCTTCAGCATTCAGGACTGTGTCAAACATCACCTCAGGGCTCTTTTAAACATCCCTGTGACTCAGTCTGATACACCCACTTTCCAAATATTAGATGTTGCTTTTGGATGCTAAATTTGTATGTAGATACATGATTTTTAGGAGGTATTGAGCACTTACCAGTTCAAATTAGAAACAACAGGGATATAGCAACATCTTCTGAACAGAAGCTACCTCCTTCTCCCCTTCCAGCCAAAACTTCAAAACTCTATGGGGTTCTTACGCTAACCAAAAACTGGTTAATTACTGCCTGGCTTAGTATACAATTCAAACAAAAAAAATATTAAAACCTTTGGCTCTGGTAGGACGGTTTAAAATAACATAAGTTATTTGGTTCCACTGACAGCACCGAAATTAAAAGAGAGACACAGAGCATTGAGCTCTATCAATTACGTAAAATACTAAAGGTATGGTCTGCCAAAGATTTTCAGTTCCTTAACTTTTGCATGCTCAACATTTATTACTATGACATAAAAGAATTCAGTAGCTCTCAAACTATTCCATAGTAAATGAAAGCCAGTATTCGTTACCTCTTTACTGGAGGACTGGGCACCTGCAAATGCAGTTCTGCCGGGAAATTAGCATGAGGTCTGTAGTTAATGTCAGAACTGAGCTGGTCTTTCCTCAAGTCTGAGGGGAGAAAAAAAAAAAAGATATTTCAAACTACACAGAAATAAAATGCAGTTTAATTCCTTTGTAACTCCTCAGACGTTACAAAACCCAAACACAACAAAGCAGGATAATTCATTCAAGATTTGGAATTGATCAAAATAACCATTATGAAGACAAATCAGTCACACGAGGTCAGATCTTATAGTCAGCCAAAATAATAGAATCATAGAATCACTAGGTTGGAAAAGACCTCTTGGATCATCTAGTCCAACCATTCCTATCAACCACCCAACCGTGTCCCTGAGCACCTCATGTACCCGTCTTTTAAATACCTTCAGGGATGGGGACTCAACCATCCTCCTGGGCAGCCTCTGCCGGTGCCCAATGACCCTCGCTGTGAAAAATAAATTGGAGGAAGCGCTCCTCTTTTTTTAATGTTACCAGAAAACAGGTAATTACCACACTAAGTCCTATAGACATGTTTTCAAGATCATCTTAACATTGCATCTAATTAAAAGCACATTTGCAAAAGCAGCTCTTTTATAAAAGCACGTTTCCTCAAACATACAAAGTGATTTAAATTACAAAATAAAAACTATTTCTGATTGAGATTTCACACCACGTAATAATTAAATGGAATGAACACCTTAGGGATTGGGGGGCAGTTTCAATTTTATTGTTGTTTGTGGAGTTTTTCTGTTTTAAATAAATGCATCATGCAGTCTTTGAAACAGATTTCAAACCTTAAAGCAAACTGTACAGTTTGTAAAGACACTGAGCGACAGAGCCCCCTCAGCCACGTGCCCTAAGCATACAACACGAGCTCCTTTTATTCACAGGCAAAGAACCATTCTCTAAAAATACACAATTTCCAAACAACGCAGCTCCTAGTGAATAGTAAATAAAGGAAGCATTGAAGAATCCATGTCGACACCACACAGGATAACACACTGGGCAAGTGACAAGTAACAGTATTTGCCTAGAGGCAGACACTAGAAGTCTTCCTAACACAATGATTAGCCCATTAGAGTCAGTCACCTGCTCTGGAGCCAGGCAAAGGGCGTCTTATTTTGTGTATCTACAGACAAATCACATTTCAGAAAAAACAGGCATTAAATTCAAACAAAACAGCACACACTGCCTGATTTCTAGCAGAGTAATCTCGTGCTCAGTAGACAGTACTACCTTAGACATCTCCAGTGGGATAACACAGGCTGCTTCACACTTCCATCAACAAAAAAGCTGGGGAGGGACTGTTTACAAAGGCCTGGAGTGATAGGATGAGGGGCAACGGGTATGAACTGGAGAGGAGCAGATTTAGACTGGACATAAGGAGGAATTTCTTCACCATGAGGGTGGTGAGGCCCTGGCCCAGGTTGCCCAGGGAAGCTGTGGCTGCCCCATCCCTGGAGGTGTTCAAGGACAGGATGGATGGGGCTTTGAGTAGCCTGATCCAGTGGGAGGTGTCCCTGCCCATGGCAGGGGGATTGGAACTGGATGGGCTTTAAAGTCCCTTCCAACCCAAACTATTCTATGAACTACAAAAATTTTGTGTCTATTCATAAATGACATAACCTCAGCAAGATAAAATACTTTTTATTCACTTCTTATTTCCCCAAGTTCATTTTTGAGTTGTGAACATGAGTCAAAACCCCAACAGAGAAGAACTAAGCTAAAATCTTTGGGTGCTGCTGTGGGGTGGTACTGGTTTTGAGAGTCAATATTGGTCCTATCTTTAATTGATAAAAGATTGAAGACAGAATCTTTGACAGAAAACAGGTCATAGAGGCTAAACCAGCATGCAGCACAGGAGACAAAGCCCCCACCTGGCTTTCCTTCAAGCCTCAAAGTGAAAACCAGTTAATTAAAAAAATATATCTCGCTATTCTGGCTTGATAAACAATGCCACAACCTTAGAAAGAATACTGAGGGGAAAATACTGTTCCTGAAGGAGTCCATGTGACACTCCACTGGGCCACAGCTCAGAGCTAAGGAACACGGAGATCATATTTCAAACAGAAAACATTTCATTCTGCTACTGATTTTAATGGACAGTAAATCACTTCACTGGAAAAAGCAGAGGCTTTGACACAGCATTTCCTGTGAATACTTCCAATTTGGTATTTAATCTCAATCCCAACATCAGGATAAAGTCCTGGGAAAGAATTAGTTAAAAAATTTGTTAGATTTACAGCGTCTGAAGTTAGTGGTTTTAGCTTTCAGGCTTTGAATATATCAACTTTTATGGGAGCACATCTACTTAAGCTTAAATAAATCCCCCATACAAGTGCTCTTTTAACTCCCTAAACTGCCTGATATGAAGAACACAGATTTAATTTTATTTATTGTCACCCCAAGCCAAACTCCTATGGAATTTAGCACCTTCAGCCCTTCGGAGAGGCAGTATCGCAGAGGGTCAGGAGGCGGCAGCACAAGTTAAGAGCTGTTTCCTTGGTGTCACCACAGCACAGTTTCAGCCAAAGCTGCTCAGGTGGTTTGCGCCTTCCGAATTCCAGCTAACTTAAAAATAGATGTGTTATTTTCTCTTCTGCTGACAGGATACCCATGCATGGTTAAAAGCAGACGCAGACTCGATTGGGAATTTTGCCACTATGTTCTTTACAAATCTAAATATGGGATACACACACCGTGCCCAGAGACATCCTTATCAATGGGTCATAAGCAGCTTAACAATAAATGAAGTTTCGCTGTTTCCCAACACACAAACCAGTCTGCTTTTAGGATTTATGAACAGCTATTTTCACATCTCAATAGCCAGTCTAGATTTTCAAAAGATTCCCTGCCATTCTGCAGCCAACAGGTAGGATAGTTCTCCAAAATCTCCATTTGCAGCATCTTTGCAGAAATCTGCAGAGCCCAATTTCAGGGTCAGGACCAAACCAACCCCCCCAAAAAAACCTTCACATTCCATTCCATTTCCTTCTAATGTGGTATAGCTGTGTGTTTCCTGTACTTTTTATCAAGTTGCTAATAAAAGAACAACGCATAATAGTTTTTGTAACAAGCACTGTGGCAAACTCCTCTCTCTAAACCCAGACATTTTTCTGTGTTCAGTTGAAATGATAGATCAACTCACTGGAAGCTTTGTGGAACAACAAAATAATGCCAGTCAAGAAGGTAAATATGTTATAACTCGTCCAAAATAAAATATAATTTTTTAAAAAGTGACCATCTTCAGCAAAATAAAATATTTATATTGAAGAAACTGTCCTTTTGAAGCAACATTCAGTTGCAAACATTTCTTATATATTCACCAGTGGATTTTTTGCCATGGTTTTAAACATCAGGAAAAATGAAAATAGAAGTTTCACTCTTGTTTCTTTTTGGAGGGTGGAGTGGTGCCTACTTGCATGTGAGTGAGAGTTTCAATAACTTCTGAAGTGACGCAACAGTCTACAGAGAACACCAACTACCACCCTCCCTTCATTCTGTTCGCCCGTCTCAAGAAGTTTATCAGGTCTTTGTTTTAAAACTCAATCCTGAAACTTTGCATCGTCTATTTTAAACTGCAAATTCCTCACATTAAAGGGAATTACAAATGAGACAGTGCTTTACATTTCAGTCTTCAAGGGCTGCTTTAGACTTGGAAATCTTGAAAGTTTAGTGTTGGCGTCTGTGGGTTTTTTTTTTTTTTCAAAATCAAAATCTTTAATCTAAAACACCCCAGAAAAGCATTTGTTTCTGTTTCATGTTAAGTAAATGAAGTAGCTGCATGCTTTAACCGGCTGCTCAGTTCTTCAAACGCGACAGTCATGTACACTGACTGCACCACAAGGATAACAACTGGATTTTAAGGATAGTTGCATATTTTAAATTATTATGATAAAAGCATGGCTTTTCTAAGAAGTTGAGTTTTCTTTTTCAGAATTATGGTTTTTCTGTAAGCTTTTCTGAAGTGACAAATGAACAAAGACTATCTGGGTTCTTGACATACTCAACAGAATGATTATAGATTTCAGATGGAGTTCTCATGCTACTGAACTGAATAATTATTACTGGGAAACCCCTTGGATTTCCAGTATTACAACACTGCTTTGCACTTATTTTCAGAGGGAAGCAGTTAATTTAAAGTATTGACTCCAAGTAATCCTTTGACATTGAATGGGCAGCTTTGAGTACTGCACCTTGAACAGGAGGGCCATCAAGCACTTGGCCAATGTCAATCACACTGCTTATTCTACTGACATGTTACTTAAACCAGGCATGGGAAGGGAGGAATCAAGAAAACAGGGCTTCTGGGATTAAATTATTTTGACGTGTTTCCTCCTCTTAACCCTCCTAACAGTAATGCCTTTTACTGAAATTGTCACCAGAGGCAATTTCCTGAGGACATGTGTGCATCAGGAATTGTGGAGGGTTGTCATGAAAGTCATTAAAATCCACGTATGATTGAGAATGATTATCAGTAGCCAGCACACAGACTGCTCTGATGATTCATTAAATAAATTTGTATAGCCCTTTCCAGCTTCCAAGAATTACAGCCATCTCTCTTCAACTTCAAGAACACGAGGTTGGAAATTTTGCCCCCACACTGTTCATGTCAAATATTCTTTATAAACAATGACCTCAGCCTCCACGGTTCATCAAGTTCAAACTTTATAAACAGCAGCTCATTAATATAAATTAAGGATACTATATCTACTTAATATGCACGTTTTTCTGCCAAAACTTGATCACACAAATTAGAGACTGACCTTGTGAGATGTTTGCTTCAGCACTACAGTTGTCTACTGCTCACTACCACTGAAAGAAGCAGCATTTGACTGTGTGACCCAATGTCACTGTCTTTATAGCACTCTAACAATACATTTATTTTTGTAAGTCAGGGACAGAATTCCACGACTGCTGAAAAGCAGCTTTATTCAGCTCCAGTTAAAACTGGTAAAGCACAGTTATACAAACAGTGGGCATGATTAGAACTCCAACATGATTTCCGTAAGAAGTTTTCCACACAAAAAAACCCACCCAGAGATGTTTTTTCAAGTTGGCATGAGAGGCTAACAAAGATTTCTAACATTCCATTCCTCTCTCAAAAAGGATTGGGCATTTCTTTGTTAAAGAACCATTTTCTAGGAGTCTACTTGGTATTTACCTACCAGTTTGTGTCTTGTTCACGATACTCGGAGATAAAACATAAGGTAATACAACAGATATCTGTAAAGGACTACAATTGTCCTTGCTAAAGGTGTCCTGGCACACTTTAGACAAATACAAAGCTGAGTCTAAATAAACCTTTAACCCTACATGCATGTAAAACCATCAAATTCTTCAGATATCTTTTCAATCCATCAGTCACTTCCACTGAAAGTAGTATTTTCCAAAACATGCACACGTGAGAACTTCTCATTTGATTTAGAAAACACGCATTTTTGTTATGAAACTATTCAAAAGGTAGTTACTGAATTAAAAGAACTGAACAGATGGTATCTTATCATCAGTGTTTTGTGGTAACTTTAAGGATCACCTGGAATCACTACACTTTCTTAAAAAAAAATGTACAATGCATACTGCAAGCTTGACATATACATATTATACATATACATATTATTATACATAATTACAGCACAAGGATCTCTGGAGAATACTCATTAGTAAGCTCAAACACTGTTGGAATGAAAAATTGCTGGGTTCAAACCTTTATGTATTTTTCACTGATGTTTTTGTTTTCATTTTGGTATCTAGATGTGCTTTTTTTTCCTAGCAGTATAAATATACTACAGTACAGAACTAAAGCAGAATAATGTGATGCAAAAAACAGATCTCTGCATCCCATGCAACATCAACATTGGGTTTGTTTTCTTTGTGGTAAAAATAAATGCCAAATTAGTTCTCTTACTACAACCAAGATACAGATTGGTATAGTGACAGAAAAGATAAAAGTGGTATGGCAGCCCCCTTCCCTCAGTTTAAGTCTTAGAAGAACCTATCCTATACATTCTTTGAAAAGAAGTACGATATCTATAAAAATCAAACATTTCCTAGGGAAGCAGCCTAATATTTATTGCACCTCTTTGTACAATCACCACGCTAGTGTTCCAGCAAAAGCGGACAATGATTTTGGCTGGCCTCGTGCTGACCTGTAATATTTATATGCCAAGGCATTTATCAACTTTATAAAAACCCAACAGACATATTAGTATGTAAAAGGAAGTAGATTTCCTTATTACAAGTGTTTAGTCCTGATATTGCTTCATATCTTGAGGGAAAACAAATGGTACCACAGCCCACCCAGAAGTCTAAAAAAAGAAAAGAAAAAAAGTCTTCCTTTGTATCCACCGGGAAAGCTCATGGAAATGCTTTTGGGGAAACAGAGAGTGAACAGAATGATCATGGTTTTAATTTTTTGTGAGTGAGGGGGGCAGGGAAGGAACATGCACAGTTTCTATAAAAACAACTAAAAAATTTAAACTGAGAAATCTGTTCTTAAAGCAGACTATGAATGTAAATCTCCAATTCTGTTGCTTAATAACTTCCACCGGAATAAAAAGAAATTAAAGCCAATGAAAATGAATTATACTGGATGGTTTATACCGGTGGAGAGTCATCCAAAAACCACAGGATCATCAAATTCTAGAATGGTTTGGGTTGGAAAGGACCTTTAGAAGGTCATCCAAGTCCAACTCCCCTGCCATGGGCAGAGCACCTTCTACTAGATGTAAAAAAATCCCTTCCTTGTATCCAATCTCAATCCACCCTCCTTCAGTTTAAAGCTATTGCCCCTTGTCCTGTCGCTACAGGCCTTGCTAAAATCACTAATACCGGTGAACTTGAGCGTCTTCTGCTCCCGCAGAGAGAAGCTACCCCAGCCAGCGGCAGATACGCGTCAGCCACTTCCTGAGGAGACAGCGGTATACGACATGCACAAGGAAGGACAAAGTGTTCTATCAGCCTATAAAGTAAACGCTTTGTAACAGACCACGTCAGGAGAGGACGACCGCAGCAAGAAGAACCATCATATCCTGACTATCTAACAATTTATAAAGGAGTTTTGCGAGGCCACAGCGATACTTAACATTTCCCACACCACAATACAGTATTTAAAATGGATCCAAGTGCTACAAAAAGATCACCAGGTCTGTTAGGTTGGTGCTAGAGGCCACGTGAAACAGCTCTTTGGGAGAGATGTCCTGCTTTTACGAGGCTCAGCACACGGCCGAGTGCTGCCACTGCTGTCTGGAAGGGGATACTAAGAACAGGGAAACTCGCACCGCACATATTCATGACAGAAGCAGGGAGCTACTGTTGCTGCTGCCATCACAACGCAAAATCTTCTTCACATGATGGCAGAGAATTGAAAAAACCCAACCCCTCTATCTGGGAACTCGTGTATCATGGCAGACAGCGAGGAACCCATTTACACTGTATTTGTTCTACAAGAGAGCCAAGAATAAACGAGCACCTGAATAAATGAAGGTGTTTGCAGAACACTGCTTTAATACCCCCGTAAAGAGTGATACCATTATTGAACTGCCGCTGCATCACATTTCCATCAAAATGTACCAAGAAGGGGTATGAACACTTTCCATCTGTATCCATCAGTCCAACTCACCAAAAAGGTTAAAAGCGTGGACAAGAACAACACTTGGAATTCTCTGTGGAGGAAAAAAAGCCCCACACACCAGATTTCTTCTGCAATTTCAAAAAGACAGAGTAAACAGGCTATGACGAGCCAGCAAGAGAGCTCTCTACTGAAAAAAAAAGTCTATGAAAACCTTGAGATCCTAGCTAAAACCGCCACAAATTCCATGCCAATTTTCCTCTAATCCACCTAAATACAGCCAACTTGATACACAGGACCATTAAATTTGAAACACTGGGTTACGGCTAGCAAAAAAATAAAAAAACACTATGACAAACTGTATATTCATTTTTCAATTTTATGAAATCATGACATCTTATGCACCAAAGTTACAAAATAGAAAAGAAAAGGCTGATAAGAAATCTGTCCCTCTCTTGTGGGATATTAGTATTAAATTTTTCGTACCTCTAAATTACTTCTAGGAAACTTCTTAACTCTTCATACAAGTTAAAGTTCTTACCGTATAAGTTTCTGTTCTGTTGGACTACTGGATGTAACACGTTGTCAGGTTTTTTGGTTGACAAGTTCTGCCCACTGTAAAAGAAGCAGACATGCAGTTTGAATGCCTAAACTATTGATCCATGATCACAAACTTTATTGCCTTCAGTGCAAAATCTCATCAGTATCAATATCTTAACTATGTGTAACATCTTAGCTAATATTCCATCTTGTCAATTTTCCTAGCTTGACATTTTGCTCTTCATTAATATTTCATTGTGATACCAAGCACTGTTTGTTAAGTTGTGACTGACACTTGGTCTTTTCGTTTGTAGGAATTTTCATTTTATAACTTTCATTTTAGAATTTTTTCTCAAACGTGAAGGAAATCGGAAAGAATTACAGTACTAGACCCGAGGGAAGGAAAAAAAAAATAATAAAAAAAAATCAGTAGTAAATTAGTAAATCTTGCTGGTTTAGTTAAGCAAAAAGCACACCTTACCAACCCACATAGAGAGCTGACAAACACCCTGCCAGTTCTTTCCTTCTCCAAGAGCAAGGCAGGGAAGAACATACACAGTGGCAATGTTTCAATTAAAACAAACAAACAGACTCTTGTTATTGAGAGGACAGGATAACAAGAAAAACACTGAAAGAAAGAGGAAGAATGAAGAAAGAACCTAACAGAAAACAAAGCGCTATGGATTTTTTTTTTCCCCCACCTTCTAAAAGAACTTACAGGTAATTAATTTGTATTTTTTTGTTTTTATAAGACAAACTCTGAACTTAAGAAGGGAACTAGGGGGTACTGCCAGTCAGTTCTAATTATCAGTCTTAAAATCCTTCTGCAAGTCACAAGAAGTCATTTGTATTCCCATAAAGTATGGGGGCTTTTTTTTCCTTTTTATTTTACTTATTTAAACAAATTTTAAAATCTATTTTATTTCCTTTTTATTTTATCTATTTAAATAAAAGCATAAGCAGCTTTGTAGTGAACTAAGTTGTATTAAATTTATCGTGTTCTCTTTCATAAAAAATACACACAGCATTTGGGTGTCCCATTACCTCGTGGACACATTTAAAAATGAGGCATGGCTGTAACTGTAGAAATCACCATTTGAGGGGACTGTAAACACTGAAAATATAAACATGGCTTGGAGGAGCTGGACACCGCAGTCCATCTCCACTTCAGAAAGTCCACGAAGCAGCCAAATACAGCCGGCTAAAAGAATATGCTTACAAAATACCGCTCTTATCTGCTGTCATCTTTCATAACCATCTGCTACCGGCTACTGGTGTAGACTGAATGCACATGAAACGAACTTTTGGCCCTGTCCTGGCACGGCCCCTTCTATGTCCTTATTTGCACTTCTATAAGCAAAATAAAATATTTCCCTAAGAAACTAAGAAATAAGCAAATAAGTCACTTTGCTTTCTTGCAGTTCCAAAATAATCAAAGACATTTGATTGAATCTATATTTTGTACGTTTTAAACAAAAAAATTTGTTCCGATAATTTGCTACAATACTTTTTAAGCTAAGTTTTATAATTTTACATCTCTGCTTAGAGAAGTCAGAGCCTTTTCAATTCCTGGTATTTGCCATTCTCTCCCCTTGCAAAATAACTTTTCATTGAAAAATCTCTTCAAAACTTTGCTGAAATCTAGCAATTGCTTGTACCTAGACTTGGTCTCACAACAGTCCTCTTCCGTTTTAAGGATATAAGCACAGTTTGAAAGAAGAATGTATGGGTTCTAATAGGAACTACATTCCACATACAGTTTGAAGACACGCGATACATAAAACCGCACATGGAAGGCTGATGACTTTATATTTCACAGCACCAAGTAATCATTTAAGCTGGAAGGGATCTCTTCATATCATCTTGACCAACACCCTGGCTCAGGAAGGGTCAACTACAGCAGGCTGTGCACGACCATGGCAGTAGCGTTATCTCCACAGACAGAGGCTCCACAACGTCTCAGAGCAATGTACTTGTTACTAGCACACACTAATTCTTAGTAAGTTTAACAAAATTTAACTACTAACCACATTTTCAGCCACTTTAGTAATTTAATACTTTCCAGCAAAGCTTTCTTTCAAACAGGTCAGCCAATTATCAGTGATCAATATACACCCGAGTTGTTCTAGCAAGCTGAATTTCACTACGACAATAAGTAACTGCACACGAGATTCTCCCACTTCCACCTCCTTATCAGTGGCCTCTCTGTATGTACTGCTACAGACAGGATTTAACACCGACATTTGTATTCTATTGCAGATAGCAAGTTACTCACACTCTAAAAATCTTGTAACTAAAGAAGCGTAGCAATCATTTCAAATTAACACACCCTGCCCCTCAGCAGGGCTTAGCAGTTCTGCCTTGGCGCCGTAACAACACACTCGGTGCCTTCCAAACAGAACCAGCGTTGCAGCCTCAGAGTGAAGGTAGACTTAACATTTAATTGTCCACACCCTTATTTCTAGATATGTTGCTACCTTTCTACAGACCTGACCTCCAAGTTCCAAAGCATATTTCCTTGATTTTTTTTTATTGAAACAACACATGGACATCAGAACAACATATTGTGTAAATACAACCTATGCAAGGTCTAAGAGCATTAGCATTACCTGCAGGAAGCATTTTCCTTAACGTTCTTAACCTCTGCTGGACTAATTCCTTCAATAACAGGTGAGTCCGGATTTGCAGATCCATTGCTGATGTGATCACTGCTTTCATATCCAGATTCTGTCCTCTGAATTTGCCAGTTATCAGTATGGATTTTTCTCTCTGTAAATCCTTTGCTTTTTTCAGCATTCCCTTTTCCCTCAGAATCCAGTGAACTTCGACTTCCCGTATCCTGTTTTGTTTCATCTTCATATATAGTCATTAAACCTTTCTGGATCTGGTTCTCTTTTGGCCAATGGTTAAAGCTTCGCTCTTTTTCATGTTTAGATTTACTGTTCAGATTTGTCTTGTGCTTTGGGCTATGCTGTTTTTTCTCAGTCTCGGTGAAAATGCTGTCTACGTTTAGCGTCTCTCGCATAGGCTTCCAACCTTTACTTCTGCTCCTGCTGCTGCTGACACTTCCTTTGTCCCTAGAGTCTTGACTGGTGTCTGTATCATAGCCAGCGACAACCTCAGTCCGGGTCCTGATCACTGGTTTCTCCCCAGCAGGAAAAGCTTCTGGTTTATTTGACGCAAGCGCCTGTACAGGAAGCTTGGCTTGGTGAGGTGCGTTGTCATGCTTATAGGAGCCTCTTCCCTGGCTGCTGTATATGCGCTGCTCAGCACCGTGTCTAAGACCATTTCCAACTGGAGGAGACCCCGACTTCACACTAGAACGATCTTCCCCAACCAAATCTAAGAAAAAGAAAAAAGGTCCATTAAAGTTCTCAATAATATTTAGCTGATGATGTTACAGTACTAAAGTTTCTTACACTGTCTCAAGATATTCAGAACGTATTTCAGAATACTGCAAATTGGGAAACTCTAACATAGAATCATAGAATAGTTTGGGTTGGAAGGAACCTTAAAGTTCATCCAGTTCCAAGCCCCTGCCATGGGCAGGGACACCTCCCACCGGATCAGGTTGCTCCAAGCCCCATCCAATCTGGCCTTGAACACCTCCAGAGATGGGGCAGCCACAGCTTCCCTGGGCAACCTGGGCCAGTGCCTCCCCACCCTCAGCGTGAAGAAATTCTTCCTATGCCTAATCTAAATCTGCCCCTCTCTAGTTTGTAGCCACTGCCCCTGGTCCTATCACTACAAGCCTTTGTGAACAGTCCCTCCTCAGCTGTCTTGTAGCCCCTTCAGGTACTGGAAGTCTTGCAATTTGTTCTCTTAAAAAAACTGCACATCTAGAACTGAAGCTAAAAGCTTTTTAACCCATTGATTCTCTGGTCATATTTTTGACAAGTACCTCTCTGTCTCCCAGACTCTCTTCTTGGTCCTCTGTCTGCATCTTTTCGTAAAGACGAGAAGCTTTTCATATCTGCAGCTCTCTGAGCACACTCTCGGGATAGGTCCTTTAGCCGGTCCTTTTGATCGCTGTAACCTAACTTAGCTGCAAAAAATACTTTTGGTCAAAGACAACTACTAAAAAGTTATTCATCATCGAAACACACAGATATCTTTACATACCGTAATATTTAGCTTTTAATATTGGTACTACTTTAAAAGACTGACTACATAACACAGATTAAGAAAGCGAAATGTACAGTATCGATATAAAAGTATCTGACCATTTCTGAACAATTGCTCTGTCAAAAAAAAGAGTTACCAGGTTGAGCACCCTCAGTTTTAAAAGGCCTAGGAATTCAACAAGAAAGACAGAGGAGAAACATCTCAAGAGAAGGCAGCACCTCTCCACTTGACAAGTACCAGGAGTTCAGAGCAAAGGCACTGACAAGAAATGCAGGAGCACCGCCTCAAATGACTTCTTACAGCTCGATTCGCTTGGAAGCCTGATAAAACTTTTAAATATATAAGATCAAGTCCATTAATATACAGGACTACAAATAATGCTGCCTATCTCTATGCTGTTGGGAAACAGCATTCCTCAAAAAGCCAATGATCCACAGAGCCACGCCGTGTGCTCCAAAAGATCAATCAGCTTCCAGTTTCTAATGTGCCATTTAACTGACAATAAGATTTGGAGGCATGATGATGTCTCAGAAAAGGATGAAGGCCTTGAGAGCTGCTTCAGCGCTAGAGGTAGTAAAAATATAATTGCATTTACAGTTCTCCAGGAAAGCTCCGTGGCAGATAATACTTAAACATTAACAATTCATTCAAGTCTATCATGGAATGCTTCCTTTAGAAACAGTTTTAGCCCAGAGGTCAGCACATACCTGAACCACCATCAACTAAAGTATTTAATAAAAACCCCAAATATGTTTTGTTTCAGGGGTGGGAGTGGGTAATACCTACCTGGACCTTTACCACTGCTAGCTTGAATATGGCTTCTACTGAATGCTGAATTATCTGGCTGAAGTTTTTTACCAGTCCTTTGACCAGTGTGATCTCCAACTCCATTCTCTTTCACATGGTCTGATTTAGGAGCAGAAAGCTTTTCAAATCCTGTCAAATAACATATCTATCTTTAGAAACGATAGGTTTCCTAATTTAAAGTTTCCAACATTTAAATCAAAAAATAAGAAAACTGAAATTGCAGAGTAAAACCAAAAACTCAGAAACCCTAAACCACATTTCAGTGTGACAGGCAATAAGGTTCTGTAATATTTTATATACTGCCATATTTATGGTGCTAGACTGCACTGAAACAGGAGCCTCAATGCCTTCTTCCCTGAAGCAGTCTACGTCTTGTTGCTACTCTTTATGTAAAGAGGAACATGTCAAATTCAATTTGCCTTTTATTTAATGTACTTGAACGTTATGTTTAACATTAAAAAAAAAGACAATGGTTCAAACCACAGAATCAAAAGACTGGATTCTTAATGTCTTGAGACCCAAGCTATAAAAATCTTGGACAAAAGACCTTTCCTGCAGCTCCTTCGGATTCTTCCCCACGTTCTGAATTGTGTTCTGTTTGTCTGCATACACACATACACAAACACACATGCTCCAAATATATCACCGTATTTGTATGAAGCTTAAAGTATCTTCGTATAGGACACACAGGAACACTCCTGTATACTGCGATTTTCCTCTGAAATCACTAAAGCTGTATAAAGTAGTTATGAACAATCTGCAACAGAAATTTTTTTCCCCCATTTTCCATGAATCTCAATTTGTATCCCTTATAAGACACAAAACAAACAGTTCTAATATTGAATAGATATGCTAATCTTTTGAGACGCTTTAGATAATTTATTGATAGAAGTATTAAAGAAGAAGGTAATGGATTAGTAGCTCCATCCCTTAAAATCCCCATTTCAGAAATACAGTCGATACTGTTTAAAAAAAAAAAAACCCATATATATAATTACCCAAGTCTTCCCCATTTCCTCCTGTTGCTTTGCATTGAGACCAGTGAATAATCTGCTTTGGAGCATCTTCTGGAGACACAGCTGTGCCATCTGGGTTAGCATAAAATAGCAACAATGGCTGAAAGTGACATCGGATGCACCTAGAGACCACATCCTTCCATTTTGTTCCAATCTAAGAAAAAAAACCACAAAAACAATCCAAATCAAACCCACGAAACTTTTATCAACACCATTGAACCCAATTATGGAAAGAATAATTTATTTAGCAACAGGTAATAGATGCCTAATTCCAAAGATAACAGGCCTTAAGCTGCGCCAGGAGTGGTTCAGAGTGGACATGAGGAAAAATTCATTCACTGAAAGAGTCCTCAGGCACTGGCAGAGGCTGCCCAGGGAGGTGCTGGAGTGCCCATCCTTAGAGGCATTTAAAAGATGGGTAGACAAGGTACTCAAAGGTATGGTTTAGTGGCAGACACGTATGGTTGGACTCGATCATCTCAGAGGTCTTTTCCAACTTGGTGATTCCATGATTCTATACATTAGGTATCAACGTTTTAGCACATGAGTTTACATAAACTGTGGCAAAAAGTTAGAACCAGTACTACATGGGCTAACAGTCAGAACGTCAACATTACCAATACAGCTACCAGCAATTAGCTCTTCTTTTTCATTAAAAAGCAGTACAAATTCAATAGCAGACAAGTGCATAAACATTCCTAAACATGTGGCGTTTGGAAGGCAAAACTGTGAAGTAAATTCTAAAATTCATTTGTGAAAACTGACTAAAAAAAAACCTAAAGGTTTATTTTAATAAAGAAAATTGTTTGACTTCTTTCAAGTTTGGCACCAAAAGAACGCATTCTAGAGAAGCAAAGATCACTAAATTTGGTAGCAATAAAACCAATACTTACCTCTTTTACATTAGCATCATCAAACAGCACCCATTTGCAACTCTTGGTGTGAAAGGCAAAGGCACAGTAATGTCGGCTTGTGTAGCAAATCATTCCCACAAGAAAAAGTTCACTATTTTTGGCATTTTCATCTGTAACCCTATAAAACAGCTGTAAAAATGGTTATATATTTTATAATATGTATAAAATATTTTTATATATTAAAATACATAATATGTATATATTTTATAATATGTATAAAATATTTAGCGTGAATTTTCAGCCCTACTACTGGCATTTCACCATCATCAGGCAAATGGTATTAAATATCCTGTTGCATTATACAATTTTTCAGGATCATAAATAATTATTTTTGCACCTACTAGGTCTACTTTAACATTTATTTTTGCATAATTGAAAGGGCAAAACAATAGTGCTCTGGAATAATTCCACAAATTTCGAACTGAATATAAAATTCCTAGATTTTCAACTAGGAATTTGCCCACTTTGGCACAAGACCAATGCTTCTGACGAGACTTTTTCCTCTCACAGAAACTACATCAAGCAGCAAATGATAAAAGGTAAAAGCAGACACGAGCTTTGAAGTTAAATTGTGCTTTTAAATGTATAGATATCTATATATTTATATTTTGTATATATTTACATATACATAAAACATATTCAAGGTGAAATATCAGAATAACAAAGAGTAAGTTTTAAGTCAGCTACCCCAGGAAGATAAAGTTGTGTTGCCAGATTCCGCACAACCTCTTCTGTCAGGTCAGAGTGTTCTGAATCCCAGACTAAGCCAATCGTGACGATCTCCGGACAATTCATAAGAACACGACGAATTTTTATTTTTTGACCACAGTTACTCTAGAAAAAAAGAAAAAAAAAAAAACCAAAACGTGATGGGAGGGAAATGAAAGGTGTCTAAAAAATGGAAGTCCAAAGCTGAGTTACTAGGCAAGAAACAGTGCTAATTCTCAGGTTTAACTACGCAATTTATTCTCACAATTTAAGGATAAAATTCTTCACCACAAAAACACGCTGATGAAGAGCACAACTAAACTTCTACATCCAATCACCACTTTAAAACAGAAATCTCTGAAAACATCCAAGTCACCATCACCATTCACGTCTTCTGTTCCCCCTCCATTTCATCATTTAAGCTTAGGTCTAGATGTTCCTGTGTACTTTTCTATGGTTTCTAAATGAACAATATTTACACAGAACCACCTGAAGAAGAAAGGAATTAAGAAGAACAAGGTAAAAGAAGCTACTTTCGTCAACAGAAGCACAGTTGACTCAACGTATACAAAATAAAGGAGCTTCATGCAGAAATAGACGTGTGTTCTGATCTGATTAATCAAAACCACCTTGCTCCACATTGAAGATGAAGTGAAGAATAAAACATGCAGCTAATAACTGAACTTCCCAAACAAGCCATTGTACCTACAAAACCATGTTTATCTATATCAGGAGTGATAAATATAGGCGCTTTTTTACCCCAAGCGGGACTGCGCTGAAGTGGCCACAGGTAATCCTGCTTTAAGGGAATATTTTAGCCCGATTTAATATCCTAAAAAGTTCTCCCTTTTATCTTCAAGTAACCCAAAATCTTAGTATACTTACAGGACACTTTCTGTAGTCATCAGCAGTATTTGCTGCCTGCAGTAATTCTGCAAACATTTCCGGCTTGAGACGTTCATGCCTCTCCATCATTCTTTCCACTTCATTACTGTAAAAAATAAATGAAAATAACTGTAGATTTCCCTGTTTATGAGTTAACAGATTTCAGTCAACTCTCAATTAACTACATCTTATGACTAAAAAGAAAGACACAGGGCTAAAACAACAGCAACACACACTTTTTGTTTAGCTCTCCCTACACCTTGCTTTTGAAATCCAAAGGCTACTTTCAGATATTATCTCAAAAACACATTTTAGCACAGGAATACACAGTAATTTTTAACACTTAACAGCATTTCTCTGGCATGGTTTGCTTATTACTAGAAAGGTGTACACAGAAAACTGAGAGAAAAGAATAAAAGCTCTTACCACAGGGCTGTGGTAGAAATATAACGCACAAATTCCGTAAAAGGCAACGGGTCTGACGATGCTCCACAACTGCGACACACACACTACAGAAATAACAAAAAAAACCCTTCTGTTTATATTTACTCAGGATAGCGGAAACAAATTATTTGTTAAAGAAATCAAATAAATGTCTGACCTGTTCATACAAAGTCATAGCAAACTTCTGATGAGAAATACAGGATTTTGAAGTGCACATATCTGTTTCGCTGTTTGGCACTAGGTGAAAATGAATCCTCTCAAGGATATTTTCCTAAATAGAAATAATAAAGTAAATAAAGACTGAAGTGAAGAAGTCAGAATACATGAGCCATGTCAGTTTAACAGTCCAACTGCTTCCCTTGGCTCCAAGTAGTCCACCTGTAAGTTTGATGTGTATTTAATTCCATCCCTATTTGCAACCCAGTGGATGGGAATTTTCTTCATCTCAGGGTATCCAAACATTAACAACAGAGCATTAGACACCAGTTACACAACTCCTTCCGGTGTGCATTCTCCTTTGAAGGAAGTGAATCCTCAAGAGAAATTAGAACAGCTGATCTTACAGTAAGACAGGATACTAATGTCACTGCATGCAATGACCATAATTTTTTTTCTGGATTGGGCCTCTGTCTTGGTTGTTGTTCACACTTGCATGTTTTCCTCTGCATGTCAATCTGATCATCTGAGCCCATTTACCACATACACCAACACAACCAGTGCTGTTGACAGAATCATGGAAAAAAGCTCATAAACAGCACATGCCTTATTCCCTCCCAAATCTCACTTTATAACCTTAAAAAAGGTAAGGAAAAGCAAAAAAGTACTAAGATTTTTATCAGTTTGGTCTCTGGATCAGCAGTCATTTTTAACTCTTTTGCAAAAAAAAAGAAAACAAACCAGGAGTAATAGGAAGAAGTGAATCTATTCAGGCAGACCACTCAGCCAAACAATTACTTCAGGGGTTCAAATGCATTTTGATTAGATGGAGAACTAATGAGAGACCTTCTCTTTCAAGACTGCAATCCATTAACCTAACGCAAGATCCCAAACAGCTATTTTTCTGCAGTTCTCCACTGGATTTTACTACCTATGTGAAAATGCATCTGGCAGGTAGGCATTCATTTGTGGATACTTCCAGAAGACATCCAAAGCTTAAAGTAATCAAAGCAGCAACTATATTTTCTGTCCCTCAAATCTGTGTGTGAAGGTTAATACTGAGGGTTTTTTTTTCACAGTGAACAGTTATCATTGTCTAACTGAGGACGTCTTAGAAAGATTTATTCACCAGCATTCTATGCAATCTGGAGTCATTTTTTATGACCACCGTAATGGCTCATGTTTTTCAGTGAGACATTTCATAAAAGCAGAAATTAACTGCAGCAAGAGTCAAGATCTTCAAGTATTCGTTCATTCTTGGAAAAGAAAATGGAATTCTCTCCCACAGAAGACTTCAGTAACAACTTGGCTAGTTGTAATGGAACATATTTCAATAGCTGATGACAGAATACTTGGAGGAACAGACTAGACATTCAAAACTGTAGGTGCCTCTTCTGGAAGATTACTTTTTTCTACAGCCAAAAACTTTTAGGAGTGATTGAGAGTTTGCTATCATCACAATCTCCCGTAGTAACAATCATTCGCATATCCCTCTGCTCGGGCTACAGAGTCTGTGACTGAAGTATGGAGCAAATGCAAGCTTACTCCATCCCATGCTGGCAGACACACACTCCATGTGCCTGTTCCCCTAAACTCCCCTAAAGCAGGTCAGCAGCACTACGTCTCCCGTATCCCACCCATGAGCCCGGAGCTACCAAACAACAGGCCACAAAACTAACATAATTGTACTCAACTGTCACAAAGACTACTTACAAAACATTCTGCTGCATCATCCATGAATCCAAGCTGGAAACGCTGTTCATCCTTAAAACTTTCCGCCAGGGCATGTCTCATATTATCCGATGGGAGTGCTTTTTCTCGACTGTGTTGAAATTGTGAAAATATTGCCTAGGAAGAGATTCGATTACTTAGCTCCAGTAGCCACGCGACTGAACACTGATTCTACAAAAAGACATTGATTCTTACACAGCAAATACCTAAAATGTTTATAAATCTACGCAACTTTACCATTTTATCTTAATTACTTACATTCCATGTCCTGTTATTCATTCCATTACAAGAAGTTATGCTATCAAACTGAACTGTGATCCAGTAGAAAAACAAGACAGAAGTCTGTAAAAATGCAAGTGATTGACTTTATCTCCCAGAAGAAGCACAGGCTCTGCTCTGTATTTATGTAGCTTTTCCAGTCTGACCCCTGGAATAGCGGCATATATATCTCACCTTTCCAGACAGCGTGCATTTCTTCAGGTATAATGCAATATCACTCGGATTAGCTTAACACCCATCGTTCATTAAATAATGAAACATTTACATTACTACTACAGGAGTGTGTGTTTATTAAAATTATGGATATGCAAAAAATTAGACAGAGTGCTGATAATCCTTGCTATTACATCAGCTCTCTGCGGAACCAGTGCACACAACACAAGAGACCAAGTCGGTATCTGCAGTTCCACAGCAAAAAAATAAATTGCACTTGATTTTTTCTTCATTTCCCAGAAGAGACAATTTGCTACTTTTCCTTTTGGCAGAGATATGTAAGCAAGCGAACTCGTTTAGCAAGTAAGGGAGATTGATTCTGAGAGAACTGGAAGTTAAAATCTATTAAATAAGAAAACATTTGCAAATATTAAAGGGTGTATTCCACTGCCAAGAACTCCAAGGCAAACTTTAGAGAAAAATGAAGAGAATGAAGACAAAGCAAATCAGGAGAAGTCATGTAAAATATAAAAAATGATCTGCATTCTTCATGTAGGCCTCCTACAGTTTAAAAAAAATCTGTTGGACAGAAGGCAAAGATACAACAGATCGGCAAAGTTTCAGTGCTTACAGAAGGTAGGGTTTTAATCATGACGCATTCCAGGATAAGTGTCAGTCAAATATTTAAACTTCTCTCCCATGACAAAAAAAATAGAATTCTGATAAAAATTACAGTCACTATCACAATGTAAATATTCAAAATTAAGTTTGTAACAGATCCGGTAACACAAGTTAACCCTGTTCTGAAACATTTATCACTTCTCATTTGGGCTGCTAGGTCATTTTCAGTATGCAACAGAGCTTTGCATGTCCAGCTAACAAAAAGTACAGAGAAGCTTATTTCAGTGGCCTGCACAAAGTCCCACCCTAGTGTTACCCAGAGAAAAAAAAAGAGCATATTTAATTCTTGGAACATCATCAAAAGAAAGATAATGGATTGAAATTAAGTAAACCAGAATTTATTTCCTGTGCTTTTAGTTTATAGGAGAGGCTGATACAGATCAAATACTCTTCTTTATCAGCGAAGAAGAAAGAAGGGGTAAAATAGCTCAACATCACCAAAAAATCCCAAGTCACAAACAAGTTACTGAAATGTCTCCTCATCCAGCACGTACACTGTGTGAAAATCAAAATGCCACAGGTTCTGAACACAGAACAAACAGAATCATTCAACCCGGATTTCTAAAAAGCTAAGAAATCAAAACCAGTTGTGTACTTAATCACCAAAGACAGAGACTTCCAAATGAGTTCACTACGACCTTTTGAGTTCAGTTCCTAGGCTACTGGCCACGGAGTTACAGCTATGCTGTTAAGACACTAACCAATTCCATACTACCCAATTTCAGAACAGGCAGGAATATCACTTCTTATCAGTATTCTTGACAACATACCAACACAGGAAGACACAACAGTCCAGTCAACACAAAATGTTCAGGTAGAGTAAGCTGTTCCAATAAATCACACAAGCAGATGGATCATGGAAGTATTCAAGCCCTCAAGAACAGCTACTTGAAAGAATAAAGAAAACTTCAGGTCTTAAATTACAACAGCCTTCTAAAGCAGCTGAAGGTAGTGCATTGCTCCAGAAGGTGACTTAAAGCCATGCAAACCCTATCTTACTTTGTACTGGAGCCCCACAAAGAGCGTGAGTATTAAGGTACAGCAAGTAGTATGTTTGGCTTGGAAAAAAAGCAGCACCTGGTCTTCACAAAAACACCATTAGAATGAAACTATTCATTACTCATAGGTTCAATTGCAACACACGTGAGCACTCCCTTCTTCATCTTTCTGAGCACACTGATGCTGTGTTATTTTTCACTATGATTTCAGCGATATGACTAGTCATTAAGAGAATGTCGTGTAACACATACATTCCAGCAACTGCCACCCTTTAATCCCTCTATTTCTTAAAGGTGATCCCATTGAACAAGACCGTATACATCCAGAACTTCACATCTAATATGGGTCAAATCAAAAGCAAAAAGCCAAAAAGTTTCCTTTCCATTATGATGTCAGATATGAACATGAATCCCTATACACACAGAAAACCCCAGGAAACTGAAGATACCCAGACACAAGATTTTATCTGAACGCAGGTATGCCTGAATTACGATCTGGACTTTATGTACTAACAAGATAAGGTGTGCAGCACACAGAACATTATGGACGTCAAAACACTGGTGAAATAAAAGTCCCAACAAGTTCTGTAGAGTCAAGAGCTTGTAAAAAGCTTTCAATAAAAGCCCCAGGAAGTAAGTCTGATACGTGTAGTCTCATCCTACTTCAACTTTTTAAAACTAGTAATTTTAATCACAGAAAAAAAATGGCATCTTTTAGAAAAACAATTATGTTTGGAAAAAGATATGTGTATTCAAAACCAGCTGTACTGTACTGCAATCAAGATTAACACTAGAAATGGCTGAAAAAACCTACACAATATGTAAGATCATACCCCTTCTGAAAGATGAAATAAACATTACTGCAAACAGTTCCTGCCCAAAACACTTACTCAGTAACAATGCTTGAACTGTGAAACTCCCTGAAAACAGAACTCAAGCACTCTGTTTATCCTCACCTACAACTCAGCATCATCAAAAACCACTTTCTCAATGAACTACTTTTTCAGCTACTGCCATCCCTTTCAGCTCCCTTCAGATGAGCGATCCCAGTTCTGTAGATCACACCTACTCTCATGTTTGACTACACGTTCTACACTGCTGTATCAGAACCCCCAAAGTGTCTTCATTGTCAAACTGCAGTAAGAGAAGAAAACGCAAACTATTAAAGAGAACACACCTATACATTTTTTTCATTGGGATTTTTACCCCAAATCAAACACATACCATGTGCACAGCTACTTCCCTGGTAACTGCTGGCAGCCAAATACCAGTGCAGTAAAAGCAGCAAGAACCTAACAGAATTTGACATTTGTTTACAGACTTCCGATGAGCTACAAAACTGTGAGACGAGTTTTATGCACTAGTTCAGATATACAGATCTGACTTTGATCTTTCAAACAGTAAAAAGTTACCACTTTTTCTTAGTTTTCCAGGACCCCTACCTGCCTTTTATAGCTTATAAATTGGACAATTAAGTTCAGCACCATTACCATCAACTACTGAGCTAAAAAAGAATCTTGAGACCTTATCCAACAGCAATAGCTACTGTAACAGAACTGTATTCAAGCACTACATGAAAAAAAACAAAAGCATACACATGCAAATAGAAAAAAAAAAATCCCCAAGAGGCAAGCTAGAAATTTTGAAGTAATTTATACTCTCTTTTAATGGACAAAAATTTTATGTTTAAGCAGACTGTAAAATTTGTACAGTGAAATTTCTTCTTTAAACACAAGAAAATATTTCTATTACAAACATTTTACCAATGTCCTAAAATCTTAATGATTTCTTTATACATGGATGACTTACAGTTACGCAGACGTATGTATGATACGGATATGGATTAGTAAGTTAGTTATTTCTCCCTCATTTTGAAAAATCATTCTTCCAAGCATTGTTATTTACCTTTAAAGCACAGAATATGCACGCATCTCCTTGACATACATGTCCAGTTAAACCTCTTAAACTTCGTCGAAAAATGTCAAGTTGCCATAACACCTATAAAAAAGAAGTTTCACAGAAAATAAGTAACGAGTTTTGAAGGTTCTACGTTTAACACAGCAACATACATACGTATCTAATTCCACATAACATGTACAACTTCAGCACCGACACTGCTATAAGAATTGTAGTCCTTTTCCATTAGTTTGGTAAATCGTGGAGGTGGAAGATTCACATTCACCACTCATAACATTTTAATCTCTCTTTTAAACTTTTTGAAACAATGGCAAACAGTGTACTTTGAGTGGAAAAGGAGCTGAAGTACTCTTAAGTAAACAAGCAGCAAGCTAAACTGTGTACAGAGGTTGTAAAGGTCGTCTTATGGTTTTACTTAAGAGGAAGGTGGCTACAGAGTTTTCTTCATTTTCTCTCCCTCCACTCCCTGCTTGCTTTCAAATTAAGGAAAAAAAAAAAAAGATGGAAACACAAACTGGATTGTTAGGTAAAATGCAAGCATCGGCTCAGGTTAAGTCAACGCTAAATGCAAGCATCATTTCAGGTTAAGTCAATCCTACAATTCTTATGGTCTCTTAACTTAAATGATTGCCAAGATACATTCATTTTTTTCACAGATCAAAATAAAACTAGCGCTTAATCAGGTATGTTCTACCTTTCATATGTGTCAGTACTCTATATAAAGGTAATACATGCTTGGCTACACTACATTGCTTTTAGTATCTAATGTCTTAGCTACACAAACAGTGCAGTAGTTCAGAAAGCTGCCCATTAAAAAAATAAATAACCCTTCAAATGAGTTTAAAAAGCACAGTAACACAACAGCTGCAAATCCAGGGAAAAACCCCTCTATTTGTAAATATAAAAGCTAAAATTAATTAGGATGCATTTGAAAACGAATGCTCGAACCTCAGTTCTGAAGGTTGAGCAAAGGTGAAAGGAAAGGAACACATTCCCCTTTGCAAAAGGGCAGTGGCCAATCGTCAGCCTCCATTTGATAAATAGCGGTGGGTTGTGAAGTAGTGGGATTGTCTGAAACTATAACTAAAAATGACTTGGGGTTTAATTTTAGGGCACCCTAAGGGAAAAGAGCAAAACTGCAAGAGAATATAGGTCATGCTGTTCCCATTGAACGTAAAACAGCAAACTCATTCTGCTAAATCTATGTATATTTACATTTTAAGCATAATTAATCACCATACACATACATCACATAGATATCTTTCTTATTTCCTATGTTTAAACCCATATAATTTTTAAGACTTAGTTTTTTAGGAAGTCTATGCATCTATTTAGCCCTCTTCTCTGCCAGTTTGGCAAATAATTCTGTACAACTTGAAAACAATAAGGTCTAAAATCTAAGTAATACAAAAAAATATATCACTCTGCCCTTTATTTGCACAGCCTAAAAATTTGCTGCTGCTGTTAATTTCTAGATTTAAAGAGACTATTAAACGAAACTGTGCCTGGTATTCTGAATTGCAGAAAATGTGGAAAGGCCAGCACTGCACTGTCACAGAATTAAGCAGATCCCCATATTTCCTGCCGTAAGTAGGTTTGTACAAGCTCAATTTTTTTCACGCTCCTGTCACTGTACCACTAAACTGTACTTGAGAGAGATCTAAGAAACCAATATTTTTTAAATTACAGTCCATGTAAAACAGAACAGTGTGTAGTTAAACACACGCAAGAAGTAGGTTGATAATGTATGCACATAAACAGTAAAAAAAGAAATATCCAAGTCATGTTTCTTTGGCATCAAGTATATTTTCTGCTCTATTTCCACAATTCAGCTCTATGTGCATCTCCTGATATGCACCAGTACCACAGACTCATGTGCTAATTCTCCAAAAACATTACTGAAATAAAAATAGCATCCTACTCAATACAAGTATTATAGTAGTACTGGTTGCCCCACATTAAAAAGTGTCTTGTAGATTTTGCCAACTAATAAAACCACTATGCCTGACATAAACATTAGTTTTAAAATTCAAGCAGCAAATTTTAAAATTACGAGTAATAAGTTTTCAAATACAAAAAGAGAACTTCTCTGATACTCTTAATGCATGCAAACAAAATAAGATGCTGTCATTTTTTACAAGATGAAATATTTAATACTCTCAATTGATTCCTTAAAGTGAAAGGCTAAATAAAATTATTTCCACACAGCCGCCTTTTTTCCCTACCACAGATACGCTACTCTGTCTTACTTGGAATCATCAAGAAGTTCAACTGAGAACTGAGTTTAACACCATCGAAAAATGCGCTGTATTTTTCTGTAGAAAATACATACTGCAATACAAATGGAAAAAATAGCATTGCCAAGAGAACAGTTTCCCTACTATGACCATCTAAGCTGCTACAAAACTAAGCTCTTTAATAAACCAAGTTTTTTCTTACCTGAACAGCACTATTAAGAAAGCAGCTGTTTTGTCCTGGTTCATTTAATAAGCCTTTTGTAGGAGCGAGGGAGAGTATACTTCCAGGCTGATAAACTTTTCCAAGGTTACCCCCAGGTTTTCTTAAGAATTTCACCCATGCCATTATTTTTTAGTCTTTATAACTGCAATATTTCTGCTTAAATATTTAAGGATATGATGGGTGCAAGGCAAAGAAGGTCCTAAGAGAACTGCTCTAAAGTCTTGGCATTCCATTCACCTCTGCGCAGCAGAAACCATGCATGGGTTTAAGTCCATTTCCCATGAGCAGCTGCCAGACACCTATCAGGATCACTCTCTCTGTTACAATACAGACAAAGTTTTTAACACTCAGATTTAACAAAAAGGTGCCCAGTTAAAAGCGATTAGAATAGAAGTTCTTATTAAGCCAGCTGCACAGTAGCTGACTTCTCCTTCCAGGGATATCAATAAAGTATTACTATAAACCATTAGTTGTACGATATTGCAAGTTTATAAATATATATATATCACAAAAAATAGGAAGCTCTTGACAGGCGTTATACTCTCGTTCTCTCATTTTTTTCCATCTTCTTTTTGCTTGTAACTGTAACCCATGAAATATATTCCAGCTTAGGAGACTCCATGTTTATTTCATTCTCTTCCCAGTGAATCTGAAATACAAAAATACCCAGAATACATAAATATAGAATTTTCCATTAATCTTTCTGTTAAAGATGATCTAAATCAGAAAAGAGATCATGGCCAAAACAACCTCTTAATCTAAACACTTGCTTGAATTATCAAAAAAAAATAAAATCAATAACTGGAACCTAATCAAAAGTCCCTCTTGGCCCATGCATAATCAGATTGTTTTTGTTTGCTTAGTGATGTTACTGTATTTCACCCGTAAGTAATTTGATTTAATAGATTCAATAATACTGGAAATAGCGAGCGTGATTTGTGACAGCGCCGAGCAAGAAGCCTGAGAGTTGACTAGAAACTGACCTTGACAGAAAATCCAGTGATAATTGGTTTCTTTATGTTTGTTTCAATAAACCCAGAAGGGGAGGGGTGAATGTAGCAAGTAACTGGAAATGCCTATCAGTATAAGATCTTATTAGAACCATAAATTAAGAGAGTTAACTTCAGGGGTATTTTTTCCACATGAAAGTCAAAGTGCTCCACAGCATAACAGTGACACAAAGATTAACACAAAGACTGAAGATTCTCTGAAGTCTGGCATTAAGAAGTGATAACATAAATCTATACAGCGTCAGTAAAAGGAAGGAAAAGATCTTTAACAAGTGTTTTCACTAGAAAGCTTCGGTACAGTACACAAACAGAAAATGATGAATCACTACAATAAAGAGGAATAAAGAGGAGTCAAGGGAAAAATATAAGGTGTAGAGCTGTTTATAAATAGATATGGATACACGTATATTCAAAAAGACAATATCATACATTGAAAGCACTCAGTAAGCTGAAGCACCATTTGGCCCAAAGAATCCTGCTGTCACAGGGAATCGTAACTTTTAATTCCTAAAAATAATGTTATAACTATGATTTTAAAAAAAAATAAAACCCAGAAGAATCTTACATTCAACTCTTTCAACCAACAAACACGTTCTACTGATTTCCGATTTAATATTTCTACATCCATACTGAAAAACTGAGCTAATACATTTCTGTCACAAGAATAACTCGCTCCTTGGCTCCCTGACATACCAGGCAACTTCCTTGAGCACACATTTTCCTGGCAATACAGAGCTCTTGATTCCACTTTATGTAATTTCCCATATGGAGAATTACGTATGGTTTTCTCCACCCTTCTGCTGCTGTCCCAGAAGACAAAACTCAAGTCAAGATGAGCAATTTTTGGTAATCAGCAATACCAAACACTGTATACTGAGAGGGGAAAAAAAAACAGGAAAGAGACTGGACTGGGAACAGCACAGATGACCTGTGGTAGCCACAAAGGTGTAAAGTGTATTTGCACTTCAACACATGCTTGAGAAGCTCCTCACTGTGTTCCTACCTTTGAGTAGACAGGAGCAATGGGATGAATGCTGTTCTGACCTAGAAACTCTGGGCACGCCATCAGGTCTCACCCTAGAATAAATTCCCTACTGAATACCCTACACTTCATCTCCCAAATTGCCCGTACAGTGGCATCCCACCACAGCGGTGATTCAACCTGTCCCCCGCTGTCTGCATTTCGATGTAAAGATTGAAATATAACAGCCAAAATAAGGGAAGGAGAGAGGGGGAAGTAAGGTAAGCTGTATGACAATGATAAAATACAGATGTTACAGGAAAGACATGTTTCTGGTATCTAAATCTCAATTGGAAATATCTCATATATTCAGCCGTAAGGTTGGGCTGTGCCTGACTTTAAAGAAACACAAGGATAAGCAAGAACGGCAGGATTCACCCTCAGCCAAAAAAAAAAAAAAAATGCGAAATTTGGGAAACACGTTCTTTTTTTCTTTAAATGCAAAAGGGAGGTAGCTACCACAAATCCAGCTGTGAAACCAACCCCTCAGACCAACCAAGAAATGTTACAACAGGCAGAAAAATGTACCTCTCTAGTATTAAGTCCCAAGGCTGAAAATGAGAACAAGTCACAAGTATAGAAGAGATGCTGTCAACTTTGATATTTCTTTCCCATAATGCTTTCAAGAACAATTTTCCCTATGTTTCTGAAAACCAGATTTATGCATGGATATGGAGGTGCTCTAGTTTGAGCTCCAGTAGAATCAGTTTTATAACTTCAGACAAGGCTCATCTAAGTAACTTCATGACCTGCAGTTCTGCAAATGCAGTTACTTGGACAAGACTTGGCTGAAGTTAGAAAACTGATTCTAGTTTACCTCAAACCAGAACAGGAGAGGGGGAAGAACATCTGAATTTACCTGTATTTTAACTGCTAAGAAACATGCACGCTGTTTGGGAAATAAGGGTTCTCCCAGAACAATGCAAGACTAAGAGCATTCATTCACTAAGAACTTGTAGTAAGCCACTTTGCCTTGCATTTCAGAGATGCCTTGAACAAACATCACATGCACTAAGCGTTCAGCTGCTGGGCTGGGTTTCTGAAAAGTTGTAATGATTCACTGCAAGAATTTAATAAGAAAAGGTTCTGGATTGGCCTTATGTTAGCGAAGTTGACTACATAATAAGTGTTAGGAAGTCACTACTTAATAAGTATTTTCATGCAACCTTCTCAAACTATTCTGTCTTTAAACTACACAGGTCAAACTAAACATGCCCCCCTCTGGCAATTCAAACATATAAAATACTTTAGAAAAAATAAGAACAGTCTATCAGAAAGGTGTTCCAGTTCCAAATTCCCCTGCGAAGGGAAGGGACACCTCCCACTGGATCAGGTTGCTCCAAGCCCCAATCAACCTGGCCTTGAACACCTCCAGGGTTGGGGCAGCCACAACTTCCCTGGGCAGCCTGTGCCAGTGTCTCATCACTCTCATGGTGAAGAAATTCTTCTTTATGCCTAGTCTAAACCTGCCCCTCTCCAGTTTCTAGCCATTACCCCTTGTCCCATCACTACAAGCCTTTGTAAACAGTCCCTCCCCAGCTTTCTTGTAGCCCCTCCACGTCCTGGATGGTTGCTACAAGATCTGGTCAGAGCCTTCTCTTCCCCAGGCTGATAAACCCCAACTCTCTCAGCCTGTCGTTGTGTGGGAGGTGCTCCAGCCCTCGGATTATCCTTGTAGCCCTCCTCCGGACCCATACCAACTCCATATCTTTCTTATATTGAGGATTCCAGAACTGGAGAATACTCCAGATGCGGTCTCACAAGAGAGGAATAATAATACTGTCCAGACACAGAATTCCCCAGCCCATGTGACAAGACCCAGCCTGAAGTAGGGAGTTTCACCACCCTGTCTTTCTCCACTAATACGCTATATCAAATACTGTGGTGCATAGTTTCTTATACACTAGTAAGAGGGGCACTGTAGACGAGCCTTTCAACAGTGTCACATGCAATGGAATTAACTTCTGTCACACATTTGTCATCACAGCCTCTCCCTAAGGAATGAAAGTTTAGAGTAGCATCTTGTTTTGAAATTTGCACTGTACAAATATCTAAAAGTTTGGGGCTGTTTAAAAAGAAAAAAAAAAACAACTAAGGAAAAGGCCAAGATCAAAGAAACCTATTGTGAAAGATGCTGGCAAGGATGTATGCTCTTTAGTCATAGCAAATTTTTCTGGATTTGGACCACCTCCCAAGAGTATTATTCCTCCACTGACAAGCCTACCCTCATGGCAGATTGTTCCATATTGGTGCTGCTGCTGATCAGCCTCAGCACTTCCCACCTCCCATAACGTTTGGTTAAACTTCTAGATGACTAGGATTCAGTCCACTGACTCCCTTAAACTGAATTCAATACTCCATGGGGCTGTAATTAGGAACTTCAGATTGTTCTTACTGCTCTGCAGTATGCCCGTGTTGCTAAGAGCACTGTAGCATTTATTAGCCACTGGGGTTTACCAGTTCATTGTAAGTTCTTGCCTTGATAAAGGTGTGGGCAACTGAGGATAGATCAGAAGTTACCAAACCATAAAGAGTCATTAATATCTGCAATCCGTCAGTAGAATTTATTTTGCATAGCGTTATTGACACGCTACATAAGATTTTGAGCAGTTAACATTAAGGAAATACTCCTGCTCTTCAGACTAGAGGGATCAATTTTGGATGACTGTTCTCAACCAAAGACATTAAACAAGGGCTATGAACTCTCAAACCAACATCTATTTATTAGCCTAAGTTCTTGTGCCTTGCACAATTTCAGTCGCTGTTCTCCAGTCATCAGTGATATCACCAAGAACCCAGCTACCGTTGGCCGTGCAACATAAAAGACAAAATACACGCCTGTCACAGATTTCTGGCGTTCCTTTATGGTTTCTAGAGCAAACACTCTAATCAGCAAAAACATACGTTATCACCCGTTTTGCAGGTACACCCTAGCAGGTAAGTAACTGCAGTAGGCGCAGACTTTTCCATCTAAGACGTAATGTCAGTAAACTAGCTTAGAAATTGGTGCGGTCACTATTTTACCTAAGCAAATCACTTTCTACAAGCACTCTTGGGTTTAGCCATATGTGATACCCATTTAGATAAAACTGATGAGATAAACAGTTGTTTCTGTGAACACTGGAACTGTCAATGTCTGGATCCTGATAGTTTCTTGCCTCACAGCTGAGTTCTTGTACAATTTTCTCCTAGCTGGGGCATATGCCAACTCTGCTCCTTTCATCTCAAGAGGTCTCTCCCCCAGTCAGCCACTTGTTTTCATGCAGTTTTTTAGTACATACTCATCGTTAAGACTTCTATCCCTCCTGTCAATTTGGGTGGAAACTTGCCAGTGGGGGCAAACATTGTTGACTGTGCATGTCCCTGAAAATTGGCTGAAGAATTGGTATTTACGTCTTCTCAGCTTCATTTTGCAACTGTTCTCTGCGTGTTGCATAAATGACTAATGGCAAACCTTTCTCATGCTCTATGCTGAGGTTACTTTTAAACAACACAGCTTTTTGCTTCTGCTGGCAGCTCACAGAACTGTGCTGAGCCTGGCAACCGACCCCATGATCTGACAACTCCAGTAAATCCATTTCTAAACTGATTAATCTTTCAATTTAGGAATTTAGATACAAGACATCAAAAATTGGAAGGAGGTGTGATTAAATGTATTGCAATGGAATAAACTTATGAGAAACCACTAGAGTTTTCTGCAGTGCGACATTATTAGGACTGTGGTTACTTTCTGCTCCTTAACAGAATTAAATCCAACAAAAATTTAACAACTTGCAGCTGCAATAATTTGAGTGTTTTCCACAGCTCAAAACTTTGTCATGCAAAGTTGTCAATTTTTGTCAAAAGAACAAAAACCTGACTTGTACTGTGACACTATTAGAGGATGCAAAGATTTTTCACCATATTTAGGAATAAAAAGCAGTGAAGTTGCTTTAAAAATATAAAAAAGACTGAAATTTGACATGAATAAACTCTTACATGCATCTCAGTGGGGCTGACTCAATTTTTTTGGTCCCTGCACGAATCCTGTCCCCCTTCCACCTTCACCATTGAGTTGAACTCTATGTCAACAGATCTCATTTGCCACAGTGCTTTTAGTAGTCACGTGTCTTTGTGTTTGAAAATGATATTATTACTTCAAGAGCTGACAAAGTACAAGACTACAAATTCTCACTACTTCATACATTAGAGAGAAAAAAAAATCTTCATTAATAGCAGTTGCAACACACAAAACAGGAAACAATGCTGAATAAAACCTAATATCATATTTTCAGCCTTAATTTTGTGCACCATCTGCAAGTATACCAGCCAGTGGTATTGGTCTGACACATTCTTTCTGCCTTCAGTCACTGGCTCAAGAAGTCCCCAAGAGATAAAAGTGGTGTTTGATAGTTATGTCTTCCAGAAATTCTTCCAACCAGTCTCTGAATATTTTAAACCCCATCTTTTTCTATTTTAAAGACCTCTATTGTCTCTTCTCCAGCCCTTATCCATTTAGCTATCCCTTGTACGCCAAAACACTGCTCCTGCACATCAGACTACTCTTTATCCTTTCAAGACGGGAGGACCAGAATTATAGATGCTATCCCAGATAGCCTTTGTAAGAAAGAGAATACAGTTTTCTTTTAAGCTGTTCCAATCAAAACTTTCCTGTTTGCAGCAGAAACAAAACAACAGGTCCACAGCTCAGCATCTCTGGGCTATTACAACTAGGAACCAACTTTAGAAATAGCTACAATGGGAACTCTGAGTAAGGACCTTTAAAAACACAGATTCCGAACCCATGACACGGCCAGTGTTTACAGCGTTTACTGCAAAGTTTTAAACTATTAAATTCTGATGGAGAAGAACAATAGAAGCAGCAGGAAAAAGAAGGCAGCAAAAAGTCTCGGCTATAAAAAGTTTGGAACCCAAATGCCCCGAAGGAACAAGCTACCATTTAGTTTTGTCATATGAACATTTTTTCCTACTGATTTAAAATATTGCTATCCATTAAGTACAAGACCTGAAAAACAACTGAATGGGATGAAATCTCAGGAGTACTATTCCTGATTTTCCTCACTGACATCTCACAAACACTGCAAGGCATATTATTAAACAAAACAACAGAGAAGATTTTTGTTTCCCAGTCTTCCTGCTCCTTTACTAAGTGCTTTGTTCAAAGATTACGATGTACTCTTTCTAGAACCTCAAAAGGATAGAAGGTATCCTTACAACAATCATTCTCACACTTGACTTTTTACCCCAGATTAATGGCCTGTCCAAACTGTAACTGTGCCTTTCAGTTTTCTTCGTAGCTGTTTGATGATTAACAGAAATGCAAAATACTAAGCTCTGTTTTTTCACCAAAGGCTTTCTGATGTCTTAACTCCCCAGCAAAAACTACAGAACCGAGTTACAAGAAAAGGTAATACAAACATTGACTTTAAGCCCACACATATTTTACAGGCTTGACAAAAAAAAATAATGTTCGGAATCTTTACGCTTCATCTATTTCTCCACTAACAAATCTGTACAAACCTATCTACAAACATTTCACTCAGTCCACACATCAAAAATTCTGATCCAGCCCACCCACCTGTAACACCTGCAACCCACCATCATTTAACCCGACCTCAACCGACTCCAACTTGTTTCCACTAAAAACATGAGGACGTTTTTGAAGACCTCTTTGATTGGGATTCATTCCCATCACTATGTCCCTCAAGCAACTCCAGAGTTTTCCCGTTTCAAAAGGCATTAACCAAGGTAAAATGACAGTGTTGCTACAAAGACCTTGGAAAGCAATGTAACTAGAACATACCATAGTGCCAATTCCCTGATCCTGATGTCCCATGGATCTCATACCCAAAGAATTCTGTCAGTAGAACATCCTGCACACTGTACGACTGGAAATGGTTCTGCACTATCACACTGTGATATGAAAGTCAAGTGCATATTTGAGGTGTTTTCACTGTCAACATCCCACTGGTCAAGGATAATAACTTTATACACAAGTAACTGGATATTTCAAAAAAACAACCAGTAAATCCATTTTACTTGGCAACAATCTGTTAAGGGAAGGAAGGTTTACGTGTCGCCAATTTATGTTCAGATTATAACACAAGTCTCACTATTTTGATACCTAAAATCACCCCTTCATTCTCCAAGAACCAAACAGTTAATAACAGTCAGTCACTGCCTTCAGGGGGAAAGGGATACTGCATCATCAATCAGGCACAATATTATTCACGTGATTAAGTTTCTGCCCTTAAAACAATCTTAGTAGCTCCAAAGTTAAGCAAAAGGGGATTTTTTTTTTTCTTCTGCATGCGCAAAATACAGCATTAAGTAAAGATATGTAAAACTGACGCTTATTTTGGGAAGGGAAAAATACACGTCGAGAGAAGGAGACGCATTTCCTCTGAAAAGCTGGTTTTAAGATATTTGCATTGAAAATCAAGGAAAGGAATAAAGTCAGACGCTAAGCAGTTTGCATCCACCTGCCCACACGCCTCTCCAGCCCCGTCTGCACGAATACAGCAAATAACCTGCGTTTGGAGGTGCGTTAAATCCCAAGCAGCTCCGGACTACCTGTACTGGCATTTCCTGTTCCAAACAGTCTTGGAAAAACACTCTAGGAGAACTCGCTGGTGGGCATGTGACTTCCACGTTAAACATTAACTTCGCGTTCCGGGCTTTGGTAGACCCGACAAGAGGCGATCCCACCCCTCCCTGGCACCCGCTGCCGAGGGGGGATCCCACCCTTCCCCGGACTCCCGAAATGGGGGGATTCCATCCCATTCCAAGCTCCCGAGGGTGGTGCTGGGAAGACCTTCCCTTCCCGAGCTCCTGAAGGAGGGGGGGGGGGGAAATCCCATCCTTTCCCGAGCTTCCGAAGAGGGGTGAGGGGATCCCCATCTCTTCCCGAGCTTCCGAAGAAGGGGTGTGAGGGGATCCCCATCCCTTCCCGAACTTCCGAAGAAGGGGTGGCGGGGATCCCTTCCCAAGGTCCCCAAGAAAGGGAGGGAGGGTGTTGGGGGGGGGGTCCCATCCCTTCCCGAGCTTCCGAAGGAAAGGGGGGGGAATCTCATCTCATCCCTTCCCAAGCTTCCAAAGGAGAGGAATCCAACCCCTTCCCGAGCTTCCAAAGCGGGGGGGGGTATCCCATCTCACCCCTTCCCGGTCTCCTCGGCCACCTCCCGCGGCTCCGCACGCAGCTCCCGTCTCGCCCCCTCCCCGCCCCCGCAGCAACTTTAGCCCCCGCCCCCCTCGCCCCTCGCTCCTCCTTCCGCCCCTCCCACCCGCCCCTCCCGCCGCAGCGCAGGCGCAATGACACCGCCCCGCTATCCCGGATCTGCCCAGCGCCAGGGACAGCGAGGGCAGCGAAAGAGGCGGCCGCGCGGGGCGGGCGGAAGCGCTCGCAGCGATTGGAGGAGCCGCGACCAATCACAGGGGTGAGACCGCGAGGGGGCGGAGCTACACGGGCGGGAGGCGGGTCTGTGTGAGGGGCGGGGCTACCCGAAGGGCGGGAATCCCTGAGGGGAGGGTCTCTGAGGATGAGGCGGTCCCTCAGAGCAAGGGTCTTGCTGAGGGGAGTGGCTTCTTGAGGGGAGGGGTCGTTGAGGGGAGAGGTCCGTGAGTGAAGGAGGTCCCCGAGGAGAAGGGGCCTCTGAGAGAAAGGGGGTCCTTGAGGGGAGGGGGTCCTTGAGGGGAGGGGGTCTTTGAGGACAAGAGGGTCCCTGAGGGGAGGGAGTCCTTGAGGGGAGGGGGTCCTTGAGGAGAGGGGGTCCCTGAGGACAAGAGGGTCTCTGAGGGGAGGGTCTTCTTGAGAGGAGGGGTCCCTTAGGGGAAGTGGTCCTTGAGGACAAGGGGGTCCCTGAAGGAAGGGATCCCTGAGAGGATGAGTCCCTCAGAGCAAGGGGCTTCTTGAGGGGCTGGGGTCCCTGAGGGCAGGGCGCCCTGAGAACAAGAGGGTCTCTTAGGGGAGGGTCACTGAGTGGAGAGGTCTCTGAAGGGAGAGGTCCCTGAGAGCAAGGGGGTCCCTGAGGGCAAAGGGCTCTTTATCAGGGAGTGCAGTGATGAGACAAGCGGTAACTGTTTTAAGCGGGAAGAGGGGAGATTTAGATGAGACCTTGGGAAGAAATGTTTTCCTGTGAGGGCGATGAGGCACTGGCATAGGTTGCCCAGAGGAGTCCTGGATGTCCCATCCCTGGAGGTGTTCAAGGCCAGGTGTTCAAGGATGGGGCTTGGAGCAACCTGATCCAGTGAGAGGTGTCCCTGGCCATGGGCTGGAACTGGGTAAGCTATAAGGTCCCTTCCAACCCAAACTGTTCTATGATCCCTAAAGGCCTGGGGAGCCACCGTGAGGGCCAGAGCTGTGAAAATACACTTTTCTTGCCCTGTGTTATCGTGGATGGAGGACACGCTTATCCCAAGTGTGAAAGCTGCTGTAGCTACACCTCAGGTACTTGGGAGCAGCTCTCAAAGTCGCCTGGTTGCAGCCCAGGAAACCTCTGTTTGCGCTGTTCCAAACTGCTGGGTTTCTGAGTTAATAACCCATTAAATGAACACAGCAGCGGTTGTTTTTCCAGCAATTGTTTTCCAGGATGTCTGTCTACGCACGTTGCCTTTACTAAAGATGCCAGTTACCCAGCAGAGGCATGTGAGGGGCCGATAGAGCCAGGACAGCTTTTAGGCCAAACCCCGAACAAGCACATACACATTGCAAAGTTGCGTTTGAGTTCCATTTTGGGCCATGTTCCATCTCACCTGCGTGGGGGTCATTGCCCTGGACATGTTGCCCGTAATTTTTGTCTTTTCTATTATTATGGAGAAGGAGGTGTCTTTCCTTTTGTATTTTGCAAAAGGAATTATATATCGATCACAGAATGATTTGGGTTGGAAAAGACTTTAAAGCTCATTCAGTTCCAAACCCCCTGCCACAGGCAGGGACACCTTCCACTGGATCAGGTTGCTTAAAACTCCATCCAGCCTGGCCTTGAACACCTCCAGGGATGGGGCAGCCAAAACTTCTCTGAACAACCTGTGCCAGTGCCTCACCACCCTCACAGGAAAAAGTTTCTTCCTAATATCTCATCTAAATCTTCCCTCTTTCAGCTTAAAATCCTTACACTTCATCCTATTCCTGCACACCCTGTGATAAAGAGCTCCTTGCCAGCTTTCCTGTAGCCCTGTTTAAGTCCCGGGAGGCTGCTATAAGGTCTCCTCAGAGACTTCTCTTCTCTAGACTGAACAAGCCTGGCTCTCGTCCTGTCCTCATAAGAGACGTGTTCCAGCCCTCTGATAATCTTTGTGGTCTCTTCTGGACTCCACTCAACAGATCCATGTCCTTCCTGTGCTGAGGACTCCAGAAGCGAACACAGGACTCCAGGTGAGATCTCACGAGGGCAGAGTAGAGTGGCAGCATCCCCTCCCTCACCCTGCTTGTCACACTTCTGATGCAGCCCAGGACATGGTTGGCTTTCTGGACGGCAAGTACACATTGCCGGCTCATGTTGAGCTTCTCATCCACCAGGACCCTCAAGTCCTCCTCAGGGCTGCTCTCAATCCATTCTCTGCCCAGCCTGTAATTGTGCTGGAGATTGCCCTGACCCAGGAGCAGAACCTTGAACTTGAATATGAATACTCATGTTTTTAGTTGCTCGAGTGCATCCTATATTTCACTATTATCATTGATTCCCTGGATAAACATGTAGATTTTAGTAATACATTTCATTTCTAGATTAGTAATGATATTTTAGGTATTACCACACCCAATATCGGTCAATATCCTTAGTCAATATCACCCAATATCCTTAGCACATCCTCCTGGATACAACTTTTTTATTCTCTATCTTCCAGTTGCCTTTTCCATGATCTTTCAGGATTGGAAAAGTGCTTATGTGTATAAAAGCACATTCATTTTTCCAATAGCATCTTCTGCAACAGTACACCAAGTACTTCACCTGTAAAGTTCCCTTTCAACATCTCCTTAGGTCATCCAGATTGCAGTGACATTTCATTCCAGAATGCACTGTGTGCAATGCATGGCACTGCATAAAGTTAGTTCGCTGCTTTGCTTAGATACTACACTTTTGATGTTCTTGTATCTGTTTTCATTTAAAAATAATTTTTTATATATTTTGATCAGATTATTTTTGGTAGTGTTTCTTCCATTGTGTTGCTAGCGTAAGAAGGCCGCTGGCAAAGGCAAGTTTCTAAGTTTCACTCTCTAGCGTTTTTCATCAAGTGGCCAACTTTTTACTTCAAAAAAACCCAGTAATTCTTTGGGGAGATTTTCATTACATTTTCCAGGCTTTTGTTACATATTTGGTTCATATATATTTGTTTTTCCTTTATATATACATACACACACACACATATAGATAACATATATATGTGGCCACACTTTTCAGTGATTTGGATGATCGTCTCACATTCACAAGTTGGAGTAAGTTACTTGATGCAGGAGTTTTATAAAGTGGTCTTTTGTGACTTTCAGGTGTTATGGCCAGTAATTGACGCGTATACAGTTTTAAATTCTTTTATAGATGCTGTGTTTGTTTGCCTCTAGCTTACACTGCAGTGTTGGTGAGAAGGGTTGTCTCCCACGCTCATGCAGAAGTATTGTAAAGTTCTCTAGATTTTGTGATTTTTGAAGGGGATTGAATATCTGATTTTCTCATGCCCTAAGATTCATGAGGTACATTGGTACAATGAGCATTCTGAGGGGTTTTGTGTAGTTCTTTCTTAGCTGTCTATGGATAGGTATTTGAATTTCTAATTCTCACTAGAACTTTTAAGATAAAAACGTGTTAACAGTCAGTATGTGCACATTACCATTAAAAATCCAGTTTTGTGGTAGTCCATTTGTTACTGTATATTTATAAAAAAACACCCTGCCTATTGTTATGGTTAGTACCATTTTAGTCCTTGATCCCTGCATTACTTCTTTGCAAAGCCAGTCAAGCAAAGGCATCTGTGAATCCCAAAGTAGGATTATGACCTCATTCTGATTATGACCTCGTTTTGATATTTTTACTTCTCCGTGGACTCTGCTTTCTTGTTTGCCTCTGTCCTTTCTTCAACACAGATTTGTTTTTCACTGCTAATCTTTTAGAACTCCCTTAGGATTTATATTGGTTTCTTCTATTCCTTTTTTTTCCTCAGAGTAACTGTAGTCTGTGAGCTTTAATTATGGTTTATTTTAAGATTCTCTACCAGTGAATCTCAGTAGAGTCTTCCACACAGTTCAGACTGAGAACGACACAGGTGTGGCACAGGAAGCCTTAAATGAACTAGAAGAAGAATTTTAAAATTAGAATGAATGGTGCAAGTACAAAACAATGCTACGAGGGCAAATGATTTCCTGTTGCAGTTATTGTCAGTGCAGGATATGTGCTATGCATGATGCAGGGATGCAGAAGAATGTTTATGTGGGTTTAATACTGATGTTTATGTAAAATTTCGCAGTATTAGTAACAGTGAAACAGATTGTTAAACCGAAGAGTTGACTAGGAGAGTTGAGAAGGTGTTAAACTTGGAGGAAAGGGATCCAGAGTAAAGTAAAATAGGCTTTTACAGTTCTACTCCGTAATCCAACCATTCAGGTTGGCTCCAGGCTAACAGGCCAATATTAAGATATTCAAAAGGAAGGAAGAACAATGTGGCAGAGTAGTTGATGAGGGGAAGTAGGGTGTGACACGAAACAGAGCTGGGAGAGAATGGAGGCGGATCTGATCCAGATCCTTCAGCATATCCAAGGGGTTGGGTTTTTGCACGTGTCCAATACAGGTTAGAATGCATTTATTGCATGTTATGTACATGTTATGTACAGTATTTTGATAATTACATAAATTATTCGAAGGAGTTCGAAGCCCTAATGACGTTTTAGTCCAAGTTCCGTCAGTTGTCTGCTCAGCTGTGTTATCACAAAAAAGATCCAAAACAAGAGCAGAACAAGTCAGAAATACCTCTCAACTCCCAGTAAGCTACATGAGGATACCTTGCTTCTTGAGTAACTTTACCTAACTATGTTCCAGTCCTACCATGAGCACCTGTACCCACAACCTTTCCTTCTAAGCACACTCCAGCAAAGTTTTCCTCGTGTAGCCTGTAGCCAGCAGTCACATGGAGCTTACTCATCTGATTGCTGTCATTACCACATCCTGTATAGAGTTTGCAATGCATACACACATCCATTTTCTTCTTCAAACTAGGCTAGTGGAGCATTTCTTTAGAGACTCATCCAGGCAGACACATTCAGTCAGCTAGTCTCCCACTCCTTTTTTTATCCTATCTGGAGCACTATGGTCAAAAGGTATTTTGCTCTTCATAACCTTTCTGGCTGTGCTTCTGGAGATGCTGCAAGCCTGCTCCATGGATACTGGGTCTGTGGGAGAGGGCCAAGCAATTGCAAAACTGAGAGGGTTGAGAAAAGAATGAGGAGGAATAAAATTTAGGAGGAGGATATGGAATAGTGATAACAAAAGTTAAGGTGAAAAATATGAATGAAGTAACAAAACAAGGGTATCAGCAGTAAGAAAAGGAGAAAGAAGGAAAATGAAATACAGAAGATGTGAATGAAAGAAGGAGAAGATTCATCCTCCCTGAAAAAGCATCGCTTTCTTAATCTTAAAAGCTCTAAGTTAAGCGGCAGGAGCAATGAGAGTGTTAAGTAGTGTTGGTTTATTTTAGCTAGGTTAAAAAAATAGTAATACGGAACACAGGAGGCCACAAATTTAAACACAGGGGCATTACAGACTCACAGGGAGGAGTCTGCTGCATGCTGTTTCATGGACTGAGATTCCAAACTTCTATAATTTCTCTTTCTGCTCCTTCCTCCTCCTTTCATTTAGCTGTAGACAAACTTTCATAGGACATAATC
Organism: Cuculus canorus; assembly: GCF_017976375.1. Lineage (NCBI taxonomy): Eukaryota > Metazoa > Chordata > Aves > Cuculiformes > Cuculidae > Cuculus > Cuculus canorus. The sequence continues at coordinate 74,755,207 of NC_071404.1, forward strand.
ACTATTTTTTAAGTGTGCTTCCTTTAGGTGCAGGAATAAAGACAATATTTTTCTCCTACACTGTACATTATCCTGACCAAAACTGGTCAGGATGGGGTGGATCACGTGCACAGAGTGCAGTGTTTTTTCCCTGGTAGTCTTTCCAGTGCTAAAATGTACAGTGGGGTGGAAAAAGCAGTCTCATTGAACTAATCTAGAATTTCACCCTGAGAAAGGAAACATTGGTTTTCTTTCTTCTCCAGACTTTTTGATGATAACAAACCTGGAAGAAGATCTACGTGTGCATGATTGTGCTCCTTCTTTAGGAACAAGGGAAAGGGTGGGAGTTGCATAAATCCTGCAAATGGCTATTTTCCCTCTTAGATAATCCAATTCCCAGTCCAGTAATCTACTTTCATGAAGCAACAATACAAATCCTCTCCTATTTTAGACTGTTCTGTTTTTTAAAGTTAGTTCCTGGAACAGTATAAGTTTTAGAACAGTAGAAATATCGGAACAGTAGAAGTATCTCTAGCCTAGAGAAGAGAAGACTCCAGGCAGACCTCATAGCAGCCTTCCAGCACTTAAAGGTGGCCTGCAGGAAAGCTGGGCGGGGCTCTTTATCAGAGAGTGCAGGGATTGGACGAGGAGGAAAGGTTTTAAGCTGAAAGAGGGGAAATTTAGATGAGATATTAGGAAGAAAGCTTTTCCTGTGAGGTGGCGAGGCACTGGCACTGGTTGCCCAGAGAAGTTATGGATGCTTTATCATTGGAGGTGTTCAAGGCCAGTTTGAATGAGGCTTTAGCACCTTGATCCAGTGGGAGGTGTCCCTGCCCATGGCAGGGGGTGGTTGGAACAGGATAATCTTTAAGGCCTCTTCCAACTGAACCATTCCATGATTCTATGAATTATGAGAAAATTCTGTGTATGCTGTATGTATCAGGCACTTTTTTGAAACTATATCCTCATCCCGGTGCTCTTGAAAATGTAGTTTTAATGATGATCATTGTTTGTGTTGTATCAGTCTTGCAAAATCCTTTCAAATTCGCAGGTCTGGTTTATTGCTTTTGCTTTAGGGTGTAAGCCAGTAAGAATAGATGTCTGCAACAGAAAAAGAAAAGAATTAATTAATAATTAACTAAAAAGCTCATTGCTTAGATTCACATAGGCAGTTTCTGGAGCTACATTGATCTTTTGGGGTGAAATTCAACATGAAGTAAAACTAAGTCAAATGAGCAGTATTCAAGTAATGTAAAATTAGGAGTAGTATGGTGGTTAACATTACATTTTGTATACTCTCATTAGAAGTTGGAAATATCTGAAACAGCTCAAGTATGTTAGCATGTATAGAAAAATAGATTTTCTCCTGTATGAGAAACTGAACATTATTTGATTTAAAATACAGGAGTTGAGTCCACACCTCAGTCTATACCTAAGCAAAATTTAACAGGATTGTGTTACAAAATAGGCTGCTTTGTTTTTTTTTTTTTCTTTAAAGGCAGTTGATCTGTTAAGTGTTCTCAGTGCTCATTGCGTTTCAGGATTTAGATCATCCTTTTTATTTTTGTTTTGTTTTTTAATCCTTCCTGAAGTTTTCAGAACTCCCAAAATATAGTGGAATACCAAAATGTTTAGCCCCACTGCTGTGCATGGAAGAAGCTGGTTTTCTATTGCAGACTCCTGGAGTTGACAGTGAAGATTTTCTTGGCAACACTCAAAGGTGAAATGAACGTCTTAACTGATTGGTTTTCTGTAACATGGACAGAACACAGACTCTAAGGCAGATTGGCTTTTTGTGGAGGAGACAGGCTTTTTGGCTTCTCCTTGTAGTCATTTTTAAAAACAAAACCCACATTCTAGAGGAGGAAAAAAATTAAGGATATTGAAATAAATAGAATAAAACACCATTTTTTCCCCCATACACAGATCACACCAGCCTTATGCGCTTTATTTCTGTGATGCAATAACTACTCTTCTAGACAAATGAAATTGTTAAGCTGAGGGAGAGGGCATCTAGTAAATTAATTGTGACATGGGCAAAGAAATACCTCAGAGGAAAAGGTGGCAGTAAGTTATGCTGAATATCAGAGAGAAGCTGTTAGAGCTCTGTCCAAAAAATGGTATTGAAACTGGTGTTATTTAATATTTTCGTTAGTGATCTTGGCACAAAAAGTAGAGCTTGCTAATGAAATCTGTTGACATCATAAGGTTGGGAAACAGTCCCTGTAGGGTGGCGGCATTCTGGAATAATTGGATAACCTTGAGGAATAGAGAAATAAAACAGAGTAGTATGAAGTACAAGGCCATGTGCTTAGGGACTAATAGGAAAGGCTCTTTGATCTAAGCTCAGAGCTTTTTGAGTGGAAGAGCACAGAATTTGGAAGAACCTCATGTACGTGCTAAAGAAAGGGTGGCTATGAATCACTGACTCGCTGTTACTGTGCAAAATGTAAAGTCAGTCCTGAGTAAATTCAGCCCTATATTTCCTGTACAGATAAGGAAGTAAAAATGCAATGTGTGGCAAATGTGACCAGTGAATTTTTTTCCCTGAAATGGAGAACAGATCTGGAAATTCACATTCAAGAAACTGGACTTGGAAGAGTTATTAAGAAAAGTAAAATCCCTGCTAAAAAGAGGAGTGTACAGGAGACTCAGAGAACCTGGATTGCATTGTTTAGACAAGTGAAGAGTAAAAGACCTTACAAGCTTTGAACATAATAATTGAAGCAAATGTGACAGCAAATGAAGCTTGTTTTAGTTAAAAAAAGTTTTGTTAAGAAAGACTCTGAGCTGAGTATGAATAAACTTAGATTTGAAATTAGAGGAAATTCATTAACTGCCCAGGCCTCTAAACGTTGCTAAGAGAAAATATGGCTATTGTACAATACAATGATCTATGATGTGCAAGGGACATGTTATAGAATGGGACTGGTTTGTGCTATGCTTCATTAAGGTGTAGTTAGAGCACACTCAGGCCTGAATTGTCTCATATTTACTAGCTCAAAGCAACTGTTGGTTAAACCAGGCTGAGGTTTCTTCACTGTGGTGGATGTGAGCACTGTGCCGCACAGAATGAAAAAGACAGCAGGGCTGAGGCAAATGCCTCCTGTCTTCATCTCATGGAACCATAGCAGTGCAAGTTTGCTTTATTCCCTCCTTCCCACTGATGCTTCCGTTTTCCACATTTTCCATTCTCTGCGCCTATTGTGTGAGCCATATCTGAATGAATGATAAAATAACATCATTAAATATGTGGAGAGTTTTTTTTTATTTTGAACTGTGTGTAGCATCATTTTCTTTTCAATAATGATTCATTAATGAAATGTATTTGTATCCCTGCAAAACCCTGCTAGAAAATAAGCACATTCCATTTTAGTTCAGTAGTGCTTGCTGTAACTGGTCGGCTTGTTCTTCTCTTTTCCATTTGAACAGCTTGTTCTTCTTCTTCCCTTGCCAGCAAGCAGTCAAAATGTTCTCATTAAGACCTTGAGGAATGATATTTTTCTAGAATTCAGCTGCCAGAATTCAGCCTTCCTTGGCTTGTTGACGTACAGTAGGCTGGCCTAGGAAGCGCCTGTCATGCCTCACATGTTTGCTTATAATCATTTGTAGTTATCTTGCACAGTCATCTTTCAGTAGTCGTAAGTGTAATGACTAAAGTAACTACTCTTCAAAGTTAATATTTATGCCTAGTCTGAGTAACTTGGCTCTACACAGAAACTTTACCAAGGAAAGGGAACTAGAGTGATACTCTTTAGACTGCTACATGGCTGCTGGCCTTCTCACTATGAGAATTCTTAGCCTGCTGCTCTATACACCACCTAGGATTTCCTCATTCCCTACACTGGCCTTTTGAAATCCTTCTCCCTTCTTTTCCCACTCCTACCTCAGAGGAACTGGATATATTTCCTTGCAGAATAGTCCTATTATGTTATAAGAAGAAGATTTGATCATCCAGATGTCCTTCAGTAGTCCAGAGAAATCCAGTTCTAAGTTCTACCTCCGCACAAAGCAGCCTGAGGGCATTCCTGCATTAATGAGTACAGCCAGCTCCCAACCGGCAAAGTTCAGGCTGTTCTTTGTACAAACTCCATCGAATATTTTAATCTCCATTTGCTTTTGAAAGAACAGTTGGCTCACAATATTCAGGCTTATTTTCACTCTTAGTGTGATTGATAAATCCTCTGCCACTTGCAAGTGTTTTTTAACTTTGTCTAACAATCTTTCTGTGAAGTAGGGAAATACTGCAAATGCTGGGCCAGGTGTTTTGGAGTTATAGTTTGTTCACAGAAAATGCAGTTGCCATGAGAAAACCAAGTATTTGTGAATTCATCCTGGATTTAGTTCATAGTTTTGGCCAAAAATAACTGCAAAAAAGAAGTTATTTTAACTTTTTAAAACCTAATGTTACATCTTTCTATTTAAAGAATCAGATACTGATTCAGTCAAAATCTGCCCACAGTAGAATGAGATCTGTTATTTCAAGGAAAATGAAAGCAGAATGTTATTTTACTTGTAATGGTTCTTTTATTCATTATGCATCAGCCTGGAATATTATGTTTGTATTCATGTAAAACTACTTTTTACTTTTTTGGGGTTTTTTAACCATAAATTTTCTTTTTTTAAATTAAAAGAAAGGAAAAACCCTCAAAAAATACATACAGTCTGAATTAGCATTTCTATTTTATTAATAGGAAAACAGAGGAAGAAATTTCCTATGTTTTGTCTAAAGCCCATCTGTGATAAATCCAGATCCAAGGCTTGGATTTTTCAGACGTTTTCCTTCAAGATTTTTCTTGTATTCTGATCAGCGAGGCTCTCTCTTATCCTTTTTCCTTAAACTTTGTATAATATGCTGAAAAATTCCTGGGATCCAGTGGGAGCTGGTGCGTCCTTAACATGTGGAACGTGCTGAGCGTGGCCATGGGAGGGTGAGGTCTCACTGCATAGGGTCAGAGTCTTGCCAAAGGCGTAGCTGAGCTCTGGCTCTTGTGTTCCCTGCAGCACTCATACACTGTGTGGAAGGTCTTAAGTTAATTCTGGCTCACTCTGGTTCTAGTTTACATTCATTCACATGTGGGAATTGGCTTTCCTCTAACTGCTCTCAATGGATATTTGATGTAAAATAAGCATCTGTACTAACAGCACTTGCAAGAATTGTCATGGTACTTTAACACATGATTTTAAGAAAACAGACAGAAAGCATTTAGTGGGACCGCTGCATCCTTCAAATCTGTTATCAATCTTTGACAGTACCCAGTAGGAAGTATTTATAGAAAGAAATGGGCTAACTGTGGGGTGATCTTTCTCACACAACTTTGTTTTCCAGTGATATTCCCCAGATTCAGATCATGCGGTTCCAGTATCCATAACAGGCATAGTTACCACTGTGATTTGTTTAATCCTGCTTTGAAGTTATTAATAGTTTTTGATCCACGCCATCCTATAGCATCAGCTTCCACAATGAGGCATTTCTTGTACAGTTATTTAGTCTGTTAATTCTAAAGTTGGTTCCTTATCATTTTATTGAGAGCAAGTTTGTTCCTGTGTTATTATTCCCCCTCCATCTCCTCCATACCATTTGTGGAGACCTCTGTCATAACTTCCTTTCTTTGTGTTAGATGGTCTCATTACTGTTTCCTCACAGAGAACTTTTGTCATTTTGTTTTCTGAGTCACCTCTATTTTGCTCTTAAACCATGTTAACTTTTTTTGGAGGGCAAGATTAGAGCTCTGTAGTAATTTTTATGTACTCTGAACACAGCCTGCAGGCTGTTTAACATGATTTATTATTTCTTTGAATGGATTTTACCCTCTCTGCTGCTTTTTAATTTCCTTTTCTCCAAAGTAACAAGTGATAGGATGAAAGGAAATGGCCTCAAGTTGCACCAGGGGAGGTTTAGATTGGATGTTAGGAAAAATTTCTTTACTGAAAGAGTGGTGAAGCACTGGCACAGGCTGCCCAGGGAGTCACTATCCCTAGAGGTGTTCAAAAAATGTGTAGACATGGCACTTCAGGACATGGTTTAGCAGGCACAGTGGTGTTGAGCTGATGGTTGGACTGGGAGATCTTAGCGGTCTCTTCCAACCTTAATGATTCTATGATTCTAATAGGAGTATTTTATAGGCAACTTTTGTTTCTTAAACTATATCAGGGCCCTGACTGCATTTTTTAACTATTTTTATGATCTATGTTCTCACAACCCATTACACAGCAGCTTTGTGGCAGATATTATTTATAAATAATTTAGAGTACTTTATTTGTTTTTGAACAGTATGTGGCTTCTGGAAGTAATGAAGGAGCCAGCACTATGTGACTTGTCAGCCCTGTGGAAATCTGTTATTTCTCTCTAGACTGCTAATGATTTATGGTCTCACACTGAGAAATTCAGATCTCTCATAGATGGCATTTGATGATCCACAGTCATACTGTATTTCAAGAAGCATATTTTTTCCTGTTGTCTTAGGTATGGCCCAGAGTATTTGTGTAAGACCATCTGTGAACTGAAGCAAAGTGCAGATTATTCATGGCTGGTCTGAAAATAATTTTAAAAAGATCTTAGTAGATATGCGCTCATTTTTTCCGTACAGATTCATCCAGTTCACCAGAGTGTTTCTGAGGCATTATTAGGGTTATTTGCATTTCATCATATGTACAATCAAAATCAGCTACATTCACTGTTAGGCCCAGCTCGATAATCCAGAACATCCTTTCTAATGCTGAACACTCAGTAGCTGTGGTAGTGGCATGCATTTAAATTACAAATATACATTTGAGAGGCAATAAATGCCATGAATGGTGAAATTCTGTCTGTGCCAAAAGCTTTGTTTGATTTAACTGGTATCAGAATTCCATCTCCAACATGGTTTTCCTGCTTCTGATTGAGACAACGTGTATTAAATTAATTAAAACACAGAGATACTTTGAGATGATAGAGTAATAATTCATCTCCACAATTGTCAGTTGTATGGATTATGCAGGAGGGAAAGCAGCCAAGCCATGTCATAAGCCATGCTGACATCGTTAAAACATTAAAGAAGTGAGTACACAGTTAAAAAATACATGCACGCGAAGTACAAGATGAGGTATAAGCAAAACCTTTCCGGATGGTACAAAAGTAACAACATGAATTGTTCATTTCCTGGCACTGACACCTAATCTCTATTACGCAACAGCCAAAACCCAAATCACCTGCAGTTTATTTATTGAAACTGGGAGAGAGACCATACGTGGTTTTTATTGCCCTGTTCATGCAAACAGACCATAGAACTGACATCAGCAAGCAGCACATCATCAGAAATCAGCATCAGAGAGACTGTGGCCTGCTGGATTCAAGAACGAATTTCATATCATCTGCTGTATGTGTTGCTTCTGAAATAACTTCCGTGCTGCCAGTGAAGGATTTACATGTTAGGGTAATTTGGCCTATTAGCTTAGCTAACTAAAGTGAGATACGACTATATAGTTTTTATGGATCTGGCTGAAGTATGTGAAATAGGAATGATAAACATGACACCAATAAACATAGTTTCGGGCCATAACTGTATAGTGTTATAATATGAGCTCCTTCTGATAGCTGCTATTGCTGAAAGCTATATCCTCAACAGTGCAGACAGCACAGGCCATGAACACTGGCTTTTCATGTCAAAAGAGATTTAAGGTGTATATGTTTTTGAAAAAAACTTATATTCATAGAGCTACTCAGAAGAATACATCTCTCTTTTTTTGGCATACTGTCATTACAGATTATTTTGTACAGATTATTTTGTACTGGGAAATGGCAAAACTATTTCCTTAATTCACCATATTGTTAGTGAAAACATTTAAATTATTTTTTGTTCCCTTTATACTGCTGCAATGGGTACCTTAATGCAAATAAAAACTTTGGCAACAAAGATTTCTGGACATTTTAAACTATATGTTTACTCCCACTGCATGTCTGCCTTTTCATCATCCCATTAAGTCCCTTTCTCTTCTGGAAGCAAATATGAGTGTCTTGTCGTAAAATGTACTTGATGTTGTAAGCACATTTTGTAAAATATTTATGTACGTCTGATTGTTTATGTTTGTGTAAAGCTGTTGCTCATGTGTTTTTCCATTTAATCTATCTTTCATCTGTATTCCTTACAGCTATAGCTTTTAGAAGCACCACTGAACATTTAAAAGTATGTATTTGTTGATCTATCCAGACCTATGACCAACCCCCCCCCTTTTTTCTCTCACTTCAGAGCCATCTCTTTATCTACAAAAATTAATATGAATCTTGATCTCTGAAGTCAGTAGTTACCCACAGCTACTCTTTCCTCTAGTGCAATGTGCATATCTCACAAAATAAATGCAGATGCTAAACCCCATTGCAGTTAACAGAGAATCTCCGAATTCCCAGCCTTAATAAGAGATCTTCTTTTGTGGCAAAGGGATTGTTTTTTTGGCAGAGAGATTTGTTTATTGCAGTGGGACTTACACAATAAGGCTACATCTAGGCTGCTGGAGCCAGGGAACATTCCTGGACACTGGCACTCACTCCTCTGTGCTGTTGAATACTTAGCACTTTGCGCAGTCCTCACTTCTGCCAATTAACACTCTCCCAAAGAATTCCCAAGCACAGTTCAGATGTTTAGCGTGGGCAAGGGCCTGTTCCCCATAGGCAGTTTGGCAAAAGCCACCCAGTATGGGAAGATCAAATAGTATGGCTGCAGGCTCTTCTCTGACAGCTGGTCTCTGTTTGAAAAGAGCAATCCAGGCACACTGGATTTACTGGTGTGTACGTAGCTCCGTGGTGAGCGGAGCTAGGAAAGCAGGAGACACAGAGTTCTTACTTTTCTGCTGCAACTTATAACTGTAGCCTAGTGTTGAATTAGAGCTACCAGTTTTGCTGTGATACAGCTCATTTCAGAAGTCTCAGAATCTAGCAGCTTAAAGACTGCCAGTAGTTTCCGTCCACATCTAATGCTGTTACTTCAACTGTTAGCCGAACAGATGCATAGCAGACTTGGTGCTTTTCAAACACCTTAAGCTCCTCAGCCCATTCTGCACTAGTGGATCCACAGCTGTACAAGAAACTAAAGTCAGTGGTAGGTGTGTTGTGTAAGAAGCAAGGTGGCATGCTCTGCATATATAGGTTATTGTTACAGAGTGTACAATAAAAATTATGTATCTCTTCGTCACAGTCCTCTCTGTCTGTGTGCTGGACACCAATTTTCTCATATTTCTATTCTAATAGCCTTATGAATGCTTATGCTGGCTCATAAAAAACAAATTCCTCAAGAACTTGTTTGCACTGCTTCTCACTATAGTTTTTTTTCCTTTAGCCTTTCAATTTTTAGCCTTGAAGAATTAATATTTTAGTCAATTGTCTGTAAAATAGTTGTATGATGTGCATAGATAAGGCGCCCAAACAAATCCGTTGCTAAGAAAGTGTTCTCAGTCAATGAGGATTATTTTTTCCTTTCATAAATTTGTTTAGGGCCTGTTTGTGCAGTTTGCATGACCGAGTAAATTAAAGAAAATAGATGACAGAATTTCCTTTGCCCACTACCTGCCTTGAAACTAGATTTGAAAAGTGGAAACCATTTTTACAGACATAAATTTCAGCCACAAAAATACAGATAAAACTTCTTATTGATCTTTCCATTTCAGATCTCATTCTACTGTTCTTTTCTGCAGATTTTAAGATTCTTTCTGTAGCTCAACACCACCAAAACTATTAATAAGGAAAATACCTGGAAAATATTTCTTAATTTGCTTACCATCACTATCTTCTATGGGAGATAAAATCTGACGAACCTCTTACCATAGAGTTTGCAAAATGTTATGAATACTCTGATTCAGTGAATATCTGAGATACTCAGAGACCTCTTGGATGTTGCACGCATGCTTAGAGACTGTAATGCCCTGGGATGTTTGAGAGTGACCTGTTGGTTGAAGGAAAGTTCCCAGCTTCGAAACACCTACAAACTAAACTGTGTGTTAGAATATTCAACTGGCAGATACTGGATACTTCTTAAACACAAAAGCATTTAGAAACAAGCAATTATTAGACTGATGCTTGCCTTATGCTATAATGTAGTTGTAACCTGAAAAATGACACTGAAAACCAGCACCCTCTTACTGATTTTTGCATGCCCCCTGTGTGGTCCCAGATGCCTAATAAGAATCTGATACTTGTATTTTTCAAATGTCAGAGCTTGCCAGCATGTCAAGAGCAAGAAAAATGGCATGCTTTTAAATCCTAATATATGCTATGGCTGTAGGGAAGAGGTGTATGAAATTTCTTTCTAGTAATAAAAGCATTTGTGGTAACAAAGCTCAGTGACTCTAATTTGGTGTGCTTGCCAGAACCAGTCATTGGTGATTTTTCCAGTTGTGGTTAACACAAACATCCTAGACTTATCCAGGAAATGTCTCTGTGCTTTTTCATACCCTTGTGGAATCTTTGACATTGCCAAATTGACTACATTTTCTGTAAACAAAGACAGGTGACGTGGATATTGACGCCCATCATTAAAACTAAGAATCAGAAAGGAGGAAGATGGCCTAAACTTGTTGACACTGAAGTAATGACAAAATTCTTAACTTTGACTGGGGGGCAAAAGGTTGGTTTGGCAGAGCGTATCTTGAGCAGGCAGCACACAGAGTGCACTGTTGTGGTATTGCTCGGTTGTTGTACCACAATCAGGATACCTATCAAATCATATCTTATCCCATGAGAGTTGTGACACTTTCTTCTCTTAATACACTTGTTCCTTAATGACAAGCAAAGATTTTTGAAATATTGTCTTTTTCACTGAAATAAAAGAACATGCAAACACAAATAGAAAACATCTCAGTGACATTTGTCAAATGACTTTATTTATATTATGTCTACAGATGAAACCAGGTGCCAGAAAAGCAAAACTGCATCAGAAATTATTACTTATACTGCAGCTGCCATGGAAAAATTTTGTCAGTAGCCTGTAGTAATATTTGGACCAAAAATACATGGATGTGCAGCTTTCAGCATCTTGTATGATGTAGGGTGCAGCTTCTCTCACAGGTCTTCTGTTTCTGGAGCAGTGTTGGAATCCGCAGGCTGAATGAAGACTACTGGAATATTCTCGGATGTCCATCCTTTAGGAGTCCTATTGAAGGATCTTCTCGTAGCAAGAGGATTTGCAAAGAGCATGAATCTGGGATCATTTAGCATCAGTAGATTAAAATCTGGCACCTTGAATTTAACCAGCTTTGATGCTCTCTCAAAACCACCAAAGGGAGTGGCAACTCTGTAGATATTAGAGAAATAAAAGCAAAATGTAATTTTAGAAATACCTGCTTTCTCCTCCTCCCAGGAGCTGAAAAGAACAGAAGCTATTTTAATGATACAGATTCAGTACAATTTCTTGTTTTCATTTTAAAGCTTTTGGGGAAAGCATTCTGGTTACTTTTCTGGTGAATTCTCTTTAAGATCCCATTTATTTTCCCTTAGGAAAAGTCTTCAGTCTCCTTCAGAATTCAAATGGATGGAAAAGCCGAAGGAAATGTTGCAAGAAAACCTTGTGTTTGGTGAGTCACAGTTACTAAACTTACTTTGTGGGTGATAAGCTGATAAAACTGAAGACGTAGTTCAAAATATTCTCTCTAGAAAGTAATTAGTTTACGAAGTTCTCACCCCATTTTCTCCAGTCCCCAGTTGCTTGTTCCTCCCACAACATTGTATTTTAGCACCCTGTTGTTGTACCAGCTAGAACATACATGGATTGTGCTATTAACTTGGGTCACTTCAAGGTTAAACAAGGACCTTTCAAAACAAAGGAGCATTTTTAAATCAAAATTATTTCATCAGTCTGGTTTGTATCATTACACTCAAACTATTGTTACAATACAAGTGAGGAGGCAGTAAAGCGTAATGTGAAGCAGAAAGGAACAGCCAAAGACAACAGGCTCTGGAAAGGAGGGGAATGGGTGAGGACTTCTTATACTGGCTTTGTTTCTGGAGAAAATGTTTATGTAACAAAACCTTGAAACACTGACTGCAAGTGGCCCCTACTCTTCTGCCAGTGTTTTTCATGTTATTTAAATGTCAGTGTTCCCTCAGGTGATAAGCCTAAGAAACTAGAAGATAAGAAACACTAAGCAGGTACTGTCTGTTATATACACGTGCAAATATTCCAAAACAACAGTATTACCAAATACCTCCCATGCCTCTTCCAGATTTGCAGGTTTCTAGGCTGACACCCCAAATTTTTCTGTCAGGCTCCTTTGTATAAGCAAACTTGAACAAACAGACTATTATGTGCTCTACATTTTGACCAGCTGCATAACTTTGGTGGGATATAGTCAAGGATGTCAGATTTCTAAGCTGCACGTGAGCATCTGTTTTCTGCAAAGCTAGAAACACAGCAGCATGCAAAAATGATTTTTTTGTGGATATGGAATTTCACCAGCCTTGGTAGGTTTGATACAAACCAACATTTCTGCTGGTATATATTTCCAGTGGGTCCAGGTATTGTAGCAGAAGCCTAGAGAAATTAACACCAATCAAAAAGAAAAGAGATCATTTGAAGATCTGACTAAGATGTTTATCAAGATAACTGTAGATAAAACAAAACCTAGGGAGAATTAAGTGCACACACGCACAAGAAAAAGAGATTAGTTCAGAGAAATGAATCCGTGACCTAAAAGAAATGGTACTGCTGTGTCATTACACAGATAATTCACTGAATTTTGGCACAAGCAGCATTTGTTGCAGGGGATGGTGTTAACTCCGAAGGGTAAATCCTGTAAGATATAAAGAATCATGAAAGTTCTGGGCATGTACGCAATGAGAGATGAGCACTGCTTTGGATTAAGCCCTAAACTGTTTCTTAAACGAAGATAAGATTTTGCAGCAGCATTCAGTCCAGGCATTGAACTCTCTTGAGGTCAAAGGAAATTCTTTATACAAACTGCCTGTGGTATCCAGCTCTTCTTGTGAAATTCTCTTCTAGGTCACAGTGTCAAATTGGACACCACATGATACTGATTAAAAATAATTGCTTGATAATTGACACAGAGTGAATGTAGTGATCTACATCTTACAGGATAATAGAGATTGTTTTAATTGTCGCTCTAATTAAGATAGACATTCTCACATTGTTGTAATATTTAAATCTCAACAATATGGAAATTAAAGGAATAAATCAATATGAAAAGGGCAGAACTAGCTGTATAAAATGCAAAACAATTTGGTAGTGTAAAACTTCCTCTTTGTGGTATTTTTAGGTTTTAAATGCATCACATTTCTGTAGGTAGCAGAAATAGGAGAGTGTTTATGGAAATTGAAATATCTTTTGTGGGACAAAACCCCATGCAGTTCCTTTTCAAAGTCTGGCCTCAGAGTATTATGTACTCCTGTGTGCTAGGCAGAAGCATGTGATGATCCCCATAAAGGAGAGTACGGTAATTGGCTAATAGATGTTAATTTTCCTTTGCAGCAGCAGTATACTTTTGTGAGCAATAACTTGTCTGACAACATGGTGTTGTAATGCCTGTGTTGTGTGCACATCAACTGTATCACTTGAGCTCTGATTCATTGTATAGAATCCTGAAACTCATGTGTAAAAAATTCCAGTAGTCATTGCTCATAATAAGGGCGGAAATGCTGGTTCAGAGCCATGGGAAGTGGCACCAGGAAGTGTAAGAGATTATTTAATATTCACTTTGCATATTCCTAAAAAGTAAGTGCGTGATTTAGCAATAGCAGGCACAACCACATTTATTTTTAGGCACCATTTTAGCAGGTCTTCTTTTATTTTTTTCCTCTGCTGTCTTTCTTATTGAACATTCTATTGTCTCAGCGTGGGAGAGTGCTTGTAGCTGATTATTTGGGAAAGTCTGAAGAAATATTTTAACTGTACTGGATTAGCACTTTCAATTACATAATTACCAAAAATGAGAGTTTCACATTTTAAAATGGGACTGCCATTCTCAGAACATGCTGCTTATTGTTAATTCTGTGCAAAAAGGAGATGTAGGAGTGAAGAACCTGACCCTGTGAAATGCTCAGAGCTTCGTGGTAGCTTAGTGCAAGAGCTAGTGACAATTTCACAGAGGTATTTTCGTGCTAAGGAACTGGCACCCAGCTTCCACTAAACTCAAATCACTTCAAGTTAGCACCTAAAATCCTTTGAGGCTCTGGATATCAGCATTTTTAAAGTAGAGTTAAGGATCCATTAATGAATAAAAACAGAGCCCAGTCCAGATGGACTGGATTCCTTTAGTGTTTTTGAAACAGTTGTCTTTGGGAATTGAGAAAGCTGAACAAGAATTTACCTGGTAAGAGAGGCAGAACTAGTCAGACTTGCTTGTCCTATGTGAGTAAGATGCAGTGCTTTGTATGTTACTCATAACCCTACCTTTGACATTTTATCCAGCTCCAAGAAAGCAGATGCAATAAAAGGCACTAATTAAATAAATATTACAAATTCCCAAACAAACATAGATTCATGCTGTCTTTCCCACAGATGGTTACTAGGTGCTTCCACGTTGGTAAAAAAGGCAAGAATTTTTTTCCACCTGTAAAAAATTCTATGGTTCTAATAAGAATTAATCTCCAAGAGAAATCAGATGGTGTGGCTCTGTTCTGCAGCATTTCTCTGCTAGCAGAGATTCATTTTCAACCAGGAGGAGGAAGGATAGCCTTGTCCATACAGTCTGTTCGGAGATCTTCAGAACCCAGTTTCTCTGATCATGCACGCTTGTCTAGTGCTATGTAGAGTTAGTTAATGGCCAGTCAAGCCATTGCTGGCTGTCGCACAGAAAGCCCTGCTTCAGAAGGCAAATGTGCTTGATCATTTCTGTCACTGCTTCCTTCATTGACCTGCCAGCACTGCAAGATCACTGCAGCATAAAATGGGTCCTAGACCCCAACTAATACCTCTGCAAATTCCTTAGGCCTCATTCTGCTCCTATGCACTGCTGGAGGGTCCAGAGTTGCCTCTTCATCGCTGGCAGTGGAAAAAAACCCTGAATGCTATTTAGTGCCGAATATACTTTTAAACCATGCATGTGTGTGTTTGTTCCAACACAGCAGCTGCTAAGGTTGTGATGCTTTTACAGTTTGTTGTGTAACAAGGCAAGCTGAGAGGAACCTGAATATAGCCTGTAAAATCTGAGTGCCATTTTAACAGATACCACTGAATGAACTGGGAAGAATCACAGGCCAGTCTTCTTTGGGAGCCCTGTGCATCACACTTGCTGTTAAGCCACACGCCCTCCTGACTAATGATGACTGTACCAGTGTTTTGCAGGAGAATAAACATAATGGCACTTATTAAATGATGAAGCATGATAGAAAGCCTTGATTGATACCCTCACTGATAACAAAATGGTGCCATTATATTGCACTTTAATTGTTTAATACAGTATCGTTTGCTTTCTCTCCAAGACTGCAATTAAAGAAGCGAAGAATGCTGTGACCTAGATGCGCAGAATGACTTAGTAGGATCTTGACACAGGAGTCCAAATAAATATCTCATCTTATGTGCAAAGCCCATAGGCTGTGAAATTCCTCAGATGCCTAATGTTTTTCTTATACAAATGCTCAGGGCAGCTGCACCTATCTTACACTAAACTCACCTGTGATTCTCTAATTAATAATCTTTTGCCTAAATTTCCGTGCTTGAAAAGACACATAATATGCTGCTGCGGCAAGGTATGAGCACCCCTGCACTCCCTGATAAAAAGCCTCTCCCCAGATTTCCTGTGGGCCCTCTTTCTGAACTGGAAGGCTGCAGTAAGTTCTCCCTGGAGCCTTCACTTCTCCAGGCTAAACAACCCCAACTCTCTCAGCCTATCCTTGTATAGGAGGTGCTTCAGCTCTTGGATCATCTTCATGGCCCTCCTATACATCAGGTCACACAACTGATAACAGAGAAGTATAGGTCCTGTTTTCTGCTCCTAAATCTGTTTGTTTATTTTACTGTAAGCAGTAATTAAAGAATGTGCATTGAAAGATCTGGGGACTCAGATGCAGACAGGTTTCTCTTTCCCCAAGTAAGTTTCTTAATTATTCAGCTAGGGAAAGATGTTTACTCCTTCTAGTCCAAAGAGGTTTATTATTTTCTTTACTGTGGCACAGGTCTTAATCAGGGAAATGAAGTGTGTTCCCACCTCTTCCTTGCAAGAGCCAGAAAGCCAGTTGTTACACCTCTCCTCAGGGTTGGACATTTCTGTAGAAATAAACCCAGGCTGGCCACATTCCAGGAAGATGCTGTTTCCAAAGAAATGAACCTTATTGCCTTTACAAATTTTAAAAGAATACATGTGACTCTAGCTCTAGTTTTTGAAAGGAAGACCTTAATCTGGCCCTCACTCAAAGACCGGCAGACAGAATTAGGTGCTGATGGCATTAGCAAAGAGAAATTTAAGTCACATTTAGCCTCCTCTGTAATGTTTTGTGTTAGTTCGGCATGCAGTGTGCTGTCTGTTTTGAATCCCGTAGTCAGACCTGTATGTTTTCAGGGGTGTAGACATCTAAGTCTTGGCTGTGAAATCCTCTCCCAGAGTGTGGTATCTTGAATTTCAATTTTGCAAATTCTCAGTTTCTTTTGGGGTCTAATCCTTCTTCTAGAAAACATAAATTTGAGTGCACTCTACATAATGGCTTTGCCAGATCCACCAGGCATCCATTTATTTTCTTCTGGGTGTGGATTTTTCCCATGAGAAGGAGAGTGTGGCATATTATATTTGTGTGGTTTGTGTTTTGAATTTACCAATTTCACCATCTGGATCTGGATTTATGTGCCAGGGTTTAGGCTTTTATGGCAGTTACAGGAGAGAATATTGACCTTTCCCTTATATGAATGCACATATGTTCAAGAAATCCAGACTATGGCGAGACAAGAGTTCTGTCATGTTGTATACAGAGAATATCCTCATAGAAAGAAATCATAGAATTGTAGAATCATTGAATGGTTTATGTTGGATGTGACTTTAAAGATTATCCAGTTCCAACCTCCTGTGCCATGGGCAGATACTCTTTCGCCTGGATCAGGCTGCTCCAAACAGTGTTGTAAAGAGGACAGGTAACAGAATATGGGACCACAGAGCAGCCAAAAATCCACAGAGAAGCCATCAGATACCATCTCAAGCCACGCATCCCTGTTAATGGGGCCTCTGTGCCCTGGCTGAGCCTCTTTTTAACAGTAATGATTCACATGCTGGACTCAGAATCTCTCATGTGAGAGGGAGAACTGATTCTGTCTCTGTTCTACGTATATGTATCTTTGACATGGTTTTTTTTTGGTTGGTTTTATTTTTATAGTTACAATAGCTGTAGTACATAAACTGTGCTCCTACTGTTCCAGTGTGAGCAGCTGTGGCATATCTCTCTCACTTGTATTTGCCGTTTTGTCTGCTGATAAGTGTGTGTCACACAGACTTACTTATCAACATTGGATTCTATATTGCTGTTAGGAAATCAGAATTAGTATAGTGTCTGCAGTGCCAGTTGTGATGTTGCATTTAGTCTTTGCACTCATAGTCAGGCCTACTTCAATGGCAGGAGCACAAGTGAAGTTTGCAGTATTTTTCTCCAAGTTCACGTTGCCCTGAGCCATTTTCTTTTTCAGTAGATGGCTGCATGGCTTTTTGAGGAAAGGTCTTGGTTTGGCTCAGCTGTCTGAGGGGTTATTTTGGGAAAAATTATCCATAACGTTGATAAACAATAATAGTATGAATTTTATGAATGAAACCAAAAGATTTATATAAGGATGTGTGTATTAATGATAGTTCAAACCCTCATATTGTCCATGTATCTAAAAGTTCTACTAAAAAACTCAATATATTACTAGCTATGTAAACAGCTTCACTTTTAGATACTGTTCTGCTTTAAAAGTTCAAGTCTGCTTGCAATGTTTTACCTGTTCATTTGTTACCAAAGATTGTCAAAGATATAAGAAAATGTTGAATGCAATAAAATATGCAATCTGCTTACTATTTGAGGGATTAGTTGAGGGATGAAGTTTGTTGCCTAAAAAACAAGCCATGGGACTTGTACTGAAAAACAAAAGAGTGATTTGCATTTTACAGCTCACAAAGTTTTAGCTGAATTTCCCTGACAGATCTTATCATCCTGTACCTACTGAAGTCAACAACGGAGATACTGAAAGGAGTTAGAAGCATTGCAGTAGCCCATGATATCCATTTATTGAATGCCACTAGTAACCTCTGTGTGTCTGTGTTCATTTTTGTGGACGTACTTATAAACACAGGTGGCAGGTTTTTACAGCTGGTAGAAAGGTTTTGTTTCATATTAAGTTTTTTTCTGCTCTATAAAATTCAGTGTCTGTTCAGACTTACCTGTTGAAGCTCCTGTAGTCAGGCAGTTCTGGCCTTGCTTCAGGTTTCAAAAGTTTAGGATATAAAGCTGCTAGCAGCTCTGGATCATCCCTGATGGCTTCTATCCAAGGAGACTGATAATACTTTGGCACAGAAGTAGTGTTGAACTTTTCAGGAGGAATTTCTTTCAGTGGTCCAGAATATCCTGCAAGGTGATAAAGGCAAAACCATTAGAATAATACCTTCTGTTTTCTGCTTCCTTACCACCATCCTATGTGACTAGGAAGTAACTTACCATCATTTCACAGTAAGGTAAAATGAACAATTGGATCCAGTCACCTGGCTAAGCCTACATAGAAACAGAAAGCTGGCAGGGGGAAGTATTCCACCCTATTTTGAGGCTAGTTAGTTTTAGATAAATTTGTTTCTATGATTATAAGCATTTGTTTGAACACAGACCATAGTTACACAGCCCTTGGGCTGCATTAACAGAAAGAGTTTAAAAACAGCCCTTTGGTTAAAACTAAGATGATTCTATAGTCTTTGGGTGAAATTTTCTGGAAGTATTAAAAGGATTTTAATAGGATCACAGCCATTATAGTGGAGGTTTTGTCTTTGCTTCTGCCTTAGATGCTTTAAATGTCCTACATGCTTGGTTCTCTGCTCCTTTTCATCACCTGAAGAAGTGAAGAATCAGTTGTTTTCTCTGCATAATCATCTGAGGATCAGTCTCTGGACAGAATTTTACTAAATAAATAAGTTCCATATTCAGTATCATTTCTTCTGAAGCCAAGTACAATATGGCAGGAATAAATGGGGAGCAGGGAACTCAGAACTTTATGTACAATTTGAAGAACTGAAACCAGCAAAGGGATATCCTTATATGCATTTAAATATACTATTTATTTGAAAAGCGAGGGAAATCTGTTCTACCCTTTTACCCACCTAGGTCTTTAAATTAATAACGTTTCCTTATATTAGCTTAGAAAAACCTTGTGGTTTGATATCTCCTCCTTTTGCCAGACCTTTGTTTTGCCTAAAAAGAGGCTTGAAGATTCCTATCGTGTCTTAGCAATGGAAGTTGCCTCTGTTCGTATTGGTTTTGACCAATGGATGTACGGAGCCTTAGCAGACACTAACAGAGCAGCGTTGACCTAGTTTACTTGGACTGGAAAAGGTCTGCACAAAACATGCATTGAGTAATTCTGAACAAAGAATGAATTTGTAAACCCCACAGTCTGCTCATGGATAATTCATAAACAGGAAGCAGGGCTATATCACTGAATAAATTAATTAAAACAAATTAGCCTTCTCTGGTCTTTAAAGAATACAAAATAAGGCCTTCTTGTAGCCCCCTGCTTGAAATAAAGGCAACAGTACCCTCACAGTTAAGGACTTAAAAAAAGAACAGTTTATACAGCCAGAGGCAAATTGCTTTTTAAGTTACTTGCTTGTAAATGTTCCTAGCAAAACCTACAGTGGCTTCAGATTTACATTTATAGGTAATTAAAATACAATGGATAACTTGCAGACTGTTGAGAAGTGTGTTGCATATTAGAAGCAAAGGTTTGGCAAAGGAAAATCAGTATATTAATCTGGTTTTAAATCTGAGGATGTGTTTCTCAGTGTAAATCCAGTAGTAGTCTCTCTTGACATTAATGTATGTTTTCAGTTTAGAGAGAAGTAGTACAAAGGGCATATAAAATCTTTAAAAATGAACAGAAGCAACTGGGAAGCACCACTTCTCATTTCTGTGGGAGGTTCTGGTAAGTTATCCTACACAAGTTCATCAATTTCTAATGTTAAGTCTGTTAACAAATTCTTGTTGAAGATACTATTTTATAAAGGGGTCCTTCCCCTGTTGTGAAATGAGAGCTAAATATATTTAATGTCTTTAAACTCATATATTACCTGGGGCAATGTTGTCAGGATGTGGTGGGCTCCGGGGATCAGGTGTGTTAGGAGGTGTCATTGGGGCATGCTGGGGAATTCCTTCGACACTGAGGCCGTCCATTGTAACACTTGGTATGGGCTCTCCACGCTGCATTCAAATAGAAATAAATATTATTGACAGCACAGGCAAAAAAAGCCTCCGTGGTTCTCTGTTGAGGGTTGGAGTGATACTCTGATTTACAGCAAGACCTGAGCCCCAGGGTGTGCTGTCCTAAGGCATTCCGTTCTGTTTTGGTACCCTGCTTGCTGTTAGCCAGAAGATGAAAGTTTCACAAGTCTCTTACGTTGGCTGTGCAAGCAAAAATGAATCATTTTTCAGTCTTAAAAATGATATCGCAGCACAGTTTTAAATGTCTGTGTTAAAAGTGCATGAAAGCTTTATTGAGAGGATGGGAGGTGGTGTGAGCTAGGTCAGCAAGGGTTCTGAAGCCTTATAACCCTCCAGCTGAGTTGTCTGATCTGAATTTGAGATACTCAGATATTGAAATGCAGTCTGTGTGTTCATCCTGTCTGCTGCTTACACCAGTCACTGCAGAATCTGCCTGTGGGCTGTGAGGTTCACAGCAAGGAGTAGGTCTGGTCACTTCGGCAGGGGACCATGGTATAAAATGTGTTGCTTGCACAATAGGGACAACAGTCCCTGTTGTGTGCCCAGAGAGAACACCCTTCCTACCTAAAGATTCAAGAAATCTGGTAAGCTTGAGCAGTTTGAGTTTCAAAGCACTGATTCTTCAAAGCGTCTCCTCCCATTTAGGTTGGAAATTCACTGCATTTGTTGAATTGCTTTTGTTTGGCATTTTCTCTTCCTTTGTTTGTAGTAGAAATAACAACCTCAGTGCAGGTCACTTTCTGGAAATTCATGATATGCTGTTATTTTCCACCCTCCCATCAGGTCATCGGTTCTAAGGAAACATCCAAAGGCTTAATCATTGTTGCATAAATATAGAATTATGGTGTCATAAGAAGTCAGCATCTTATTTTAGCTATGACACATAGGCTAAAAGCAATTTAAATATACTGTTCTAGAGTAAGAGTTTCTTAAAGTAAGAAAGCAAACAAATAATACTTGTTTAAACTTGAAACAAAAATAATCAAGGCAGTGTGTTTTCTGGCCGTCCTGAAGTATGTTAGAAAGACTAATTTTGGCAGGCAGAATCATAAAGGTGATGAAGATGACAACAGTGGTGGCTCAATAGGTGTTTAAGGGAAGGGAACAGAAACCAGAGGCATCATTGTTTCACATGTCAGAATGTCATAGTGACTGCACAGCATGTGTACTCCATGTTTTTGTGGGAAGGAGTAGACTAGAGGGGAACTGATCTGTAGGACTTTGTAGCAATAGCATGGAACTGGATACAGAAATTCTGATGAGATTGATGGTGTTGTACTTACAATTTATCTCTGTGGCTTCTAATACTCAGTAGAGGGAGAAATTGGGGGAGGGGGGGTTGTATTCATCAATGGGCTTCTAAATAATAGTGTCCTGATAATATTTTTAGGTGTTCAATAGAGTTATTCAGATTTTTATTATGGGATTTCTTTTATGGAGATTTATTTTAAAAGCCAGATTTATCAAAACTCAAGCATGGTCCCATTTAATTCCTGTGTAATTTAATTTCTGTTGAGGGAGTGGCCAAAGAAGTTTAAAATATCTGTATCATGAAAAAAGAAATGTAAGAATTTTTCTTCTATGACATAGGATATTAAGGCATACTTTTCTTCCCAAGTAAAGTTAATTTTTTTGTGTGGGAAAAGTAAGGGCCACAGAAATTACAAATGTAATTACCTGTGCAATCAACAATGAATAGAGAATTCCTCCTTCAAACAAAATATTTTAGAGATTTCAGCTGTGATATTTGAAATATTGTACTCCGCTTCAATAAAGCCTCTCTGACTGTTTTGAGATCCCTCGACATTTTGGTTAGCATGGACAGTGGTAAACTGCAAATGCCTCTTTTTATTTTCTGCTCCCAAAGCCTCCATATGAGATGTAACTAGACAAAAGTTTTCCTAGTGTCAACAAACTGCATTGATTTTATTATTTCTGATTAATTTAAAAGTGTCTGTGTAGTTCTTTAGTAAAATTTAACATAATATGAGCAAACCGTTTGGTGCTTTGCTGTTCTGATTAATAAATTGTTTCCTATTTGTACCAATACAAACTTTAGATTATATCACAAGAATACAGTACATATAGTTCCTATTTTTTTTACACCATGTGAAGATTAAAGAAGAATTGTGTCAAAGTCTTTGGATCCTGTGGGGCACGGATGCTAACACAGTCATAGCACCACCTATGCAATTATCAGTTGTAAAAGCTTCAGGGAAGGAGAACTGCAGTTCTGCAAGAAATATTTCCTAGGTTAATCAATGAAAATTAAGTTTTATGGCACGTAGTTCTTTTCATCTTCAAAGCAGGTTAAAATTACTGGGACAATTTCTACTTCTTCAGTAACATACCTTTATATCGAAGTCAGCGGGTATGCATACTCTGAGCAGCAGAGTTTAATACAATGCTGGAGTTCGAGGGGCTGCTCATGTGCTGTATTAGACTGGGCATAGAATATTCATGTTCCAATAATTAAACCTTGTAAGATATTGGAGAGTTAGGTAAAATTAATGAATGTTGTTGTCCCTGTTTTCCAAGGTTAACCCAAAGGCTTAAATATTTTGCAAAGAACACATACAAGACAACCACCAGATGCAGGATTCGCAGGGTATTATAGAATCATAGAATTACCAGGTTGGAAAAGACCTCTTGGATCATCAGGTGCAACCATTCCTATCTGCCACTAAACCATGTCCCTGAGCACCTCCTCTACCCGTCTTTTAAACACCTCCAGCGATGGGGACTCTCCCCCCTCCCTGGGCAGCCTCTGCCAGGGCCCAATGACCCTTGCTGTGAAAATTTTTTTTCTGATATCAAGTCTGAAATTTTTTTCTGATATCCAGTCACTAATGCTTTAGCCCAGTTCCTGAAGGACTAGTTCAAAGAATAATTGTCTTTCAGAGACAAGCTCCATCCTTTTTTTCCTCCGTGTTGAGACAGGCAGGCCAAAATCATATTAGTGCCAGTTGTGAGAGAGGTTTTGCTGCCTGGGAACCATGATGAGACCACCAACGTATTTTAGTAAAAATAATTACTAACTGCATGAAATAGACTCTTACGTCTTCCAACTTTTTGAAAATCATTAGTTTATTTTCACTTGTCAATGGCAAAGTGATAAAGAATAAGAACTCTGATCGCCAGTAACCTGTATCAGATTTGAATGAGCATGATTTGAATCTGATGTCTTTAAGTATTGATGCTTTCAGATTTTTTATTTGTCTATAGGAGCTCGATGAAATACAAAGAGCCCACTTCATGGTAGCCTCATTCTACTACAGAATTTTGCTTTTATTCTTCCCGAAACTACAAATGAATTATGCAGAATCATAGAATCATAGAATCATAGAATGGTTTGCGTTGGAAGGGACCTTACAGCCCACTCACTTCCACCCCCCTGCCATGGCCAGAGACACCTCCCACTGGATCAGGTTTCTCAAAGCCCCATCCACCCTGGCCTTGAACACCTCCAGGGAAGGAGCAGCCACGACTTCTCTGGGCAACCTGTGCCAGTTCCTCACCACCCTCACAGGAAAACATTTCTTCCTAATATCAAATCTAAGTCTCCCCTCTTTCAGCTTAACACCACTCCCCCTTGTCCTGTTTACTGCACAATGTGTGTCATGGGCACCATGGGAACCCCAACATAGTCTCATTGTGTTTCATTATTAAGTTATTACTGAATACTTACATTTCTTGGCTTGTTTGCGACATAATGATAGTTTTCATATGTATATTTGTCAGATCTCCGCTGACGTCTCTTGAAGAGTCTTGCACCTCTGTTGCTGAGTGTCGATAGTTCCTCTACCATGATATCTCTGGGGGTGCTGACCTTTTTTCCAAGGTTTAAGGTCGGGGAGACTGCAATACAATGGATAAATACATACCTCTGCTTTTCTTAAACGCCTGATATTGCATACTCTGCACCTTAAATCCAACAACATGTCAATACATACTTGTCTAACACATAACACAGCTTCATTCAGTGTTAGTGAAATTAATCATTCTTCCAAAATTTTGGAGCAAAGTATTGAACACCACAAAGATTCAAAGATGCTAAGCACCTCAAGCTGCAAATTTACTTCAGTTGAATGGCATTCAGCTGTTATTAAAATCATGTCTATGATGTCCTATCTTAACAGCAGACTTGTGAAAACTGGCTTCTGCTGAAACCAGGAACAAAATTCTATCTGACCCCAGAGTTCTCACATCAAACCTTCAGTTTGCTTTGTGTGTCCTGCTTTGGACAGATGAGCAGGTAACCCAATTTCAACAATTTTGCTAGTTTCTTATTGCTTATAAACATTTTATTCTCAATTATTCTTTAATTTTCTGCTTTCTTTTGAAGTCCAGGGCATGTTTTGTACTTTAAGAAAAGTTTGTATTAGAAAGTCCATATTAAATAGTATTTTTAAACTGTTTTTAAAGAAGCTTTGAAAGCTCAAGGTGTTCAAAGGAGAGCCCTAACAAAGAATTGCATCATACTTCAAGAAATTGGTATTTTTAGCACATTTTCTTTTAAGTTCCTTCTAACAGTAAATTGAATCACTGTATGCAATATTACTTTTCTCACTGCTTGGGAAAAAATCATTTTTTTGTCATTAGTGATCTCCTAAGTGATTTGAAAATGCATAAGCAGGGGAAGGGGAGATCATTTTGGACTGTAAATGGTGAAGTCTGAATATCAGAACCCATACTGGTCATCTTTGTGCTAACGTTCTGGTAACTGGGATACTGATGCAATGAGAGACCTGTTGCTTAGTGACTGGGATCTCTCAGTAGGTGTTCTCAACCTATAGATAAAGCTTAACCATAGAATACAGTGACTTCAACAGTGAATAAATTATTTTCTACCAATATATTTGTGCTTTGAAGGTTGTAGAATTTAACAAATGTAGTAATAACTGGATTGCACAGTAAAAAAGTATTTTTAAGAAAATAATTCCTATTGCCACTTACTTTATCATTTTATTAATTGAAATTGTTCTCCTCCGTTGTACATAAACTTCAGGGAGAAAAATTAGGAAGATGTGGTCTACTTTGAGGATTATATCCATTTTCTAGTATGTCTCTTTGGTTCTCTTATTCAAAGTTACAGTCTGTTATTCCCTGAATAAGAAGACATTCTCTTCTTTGCATGTTCTTATGGTCTACAGGATTTAAAATTCTAGGCTTTGACATGTATTTTAATGCATTAAAGTGACATGAAAGCAAATTATATGTAAGACAGTGTAGCTTGCTTCCAGAGTAAGCATACAGGAAGCCCAGTTTAAAATGATATCACAAATGTACCTAATGTCAAAGTTAATGTTGCATATGCAGTTTCATTTTGAGTAAATAGCATGTTTAAGATGACACATGTCTCCTATTAACTTTATGTTGGAAAAACAGTGTTGTGATTTGCTGACATTTAGGAAAACTTAATTAAGACAGGTATATTAAATATTTAGTGAAAGCTACATAGACAAGGTTTTTCCATGTAGTAAATCAAACAAGTTTGTGGGCCTTGGAGTGCATCACTGTTGATCCACTTCTGTTCGTACTGATTTCAGCTGAGTTTTTGCAATAGATTTAACTAAAGGAGGAGCAAACTAACTGCGTTGTGAGCCAGAGCATGCAGTTCTGCTTTAAAAATAGTGTGCACAAAGAATCCAAACGCCCTCCTGTTAATTAAGAGGCAACTACAAAACAGAGAGCTCTTAACATGGAAGAATATGACTGATCTTGCCCACTGCAGCCATATCAGTGACAGATAGTGGTGAGGGGTTGACTCTTGGGTAGAGATAAGCACACTTGCTATTGGCTTGTGGCCTGAAATTTAGACCTGCAAGTCATGTTTTGATTTTGTTGTTTCTCAAGATTACTCCAAAGGTATCAACTGTTGGATGGGTTTATATTAGTAAGGGGTAAGGAATTTACTCCTCAAATCAACAGTACTTTCAGATAGAAAAACTTTCCTTCATTGTACAGAGAGTGGGAGGTATGTTCATCCTCAGAGACCAGGGTGCCAAGGTGATTGCAAGTGTCTGTCCAAACCACTTGCTATTCTTCTGGGACACTCTGCGTGTTAACTATTTTGGGCCTTGCTCTTCCCTTAGATACGTAGTGTTCTTGTTAATGTTAACTGAAGGCTCCAAGGTACTTTGTAACCCACAGTTGTGTACTATTGTGTATCCAGGCAGCATCCCAAAAACGTAAGTGTGAAGTTCATTTGAATCCCTTGCCAATGAAAATCTAATCATCTGTCTGGGTGTGTGATGTGTCTAGGGATTGTTTCAGTGTCAGTGCAGAAAAGGCGGTGAACAATGAGAAAAGGAGGACAATGTCATAAATGGAAATTGTAAATTAATACTGGAAGTTTAATTCATAATTTAATACTATTCTTAACCTTTTGGCTTCGTTTCTTAATTTGATTGTGCCAAGTCCTTTCTGTCCTGTGCTTAAAATCATAACAGACTGTATTTAAATATTATTTATATAGTTTCTCCGTCATTCACCACCTAATCCCTTTTAATCCTCCAGTTTACAATCTTCTAAATATCTTAATCTGGATTATAAATTTTAATAATGAATAGTGTATATGTATTTGTTGTGGTATCAGAAATAAGATTTTTTTTTAACTATATCATGAAAGACAGTTAATCACGCAGCTACTGAGGAATGCATTCAAGAAATCATAGAGCTGGACATGAGATTTAAGTATAATTGGAGGGTAACCTGATGAACTGTGAGGGCTTCTTGAAACATAAGTGTTTACATACGGGTTCAGCAAGTAACTTTAGAAATGTTTTGATTATTCGAGTCTGCCAGCAAAAAAACAAAGGCTTGAGGAGGTCCCTATACCCACACACTAATTTACTACGAATTTCTTTTCTGAGACCATAAGAGAGTTTACAGGTAGAGTCTGATCTGCAGCGTTTTATGATGTGTCAAACTTCTCTAAAACACAGTCTTGTCTCATAAGCCAGCACGAGATATGGACTTGCAGTCATTACCAGACTTGCCCAGAGGTTGGTAATGTGTCTTTGAGACACTGATAGAAACTTGGATCATTTTGTATCTTGTCAACAACTGTTTCTGCTATCAATATCTTCTAACAAGAAATTTGACATTCACTGTTTCCCTGAAAGCATTATAGTAAAATAAGGCTGAAATAAAAATTCAGTAGGTCTGCTTTCTGTGGTCATTCCAGGCTACTGGGGATTGTTTTACAGAATACTCTGTTGCTGTTTACCTCTGTTAACAGTGAGGAGCTTTATAAGTCTGTGAGACTGGCTGAAACAGTACATTATTTACCTAATTACTAGGTGCAGGACCTTCATTACTAATAGTGATGCAAAACCCAAAAAGACAGCAGTTCACTCTGCAGATCTCAGGTCAAGCTTGTTGAACTAGTATTAGGGGAAAAAGGAAATGTCAAAAATTAAAAGAGCTGAATTTAGTTATGTAAAAATCAGATTTCTTTTTGATTTTTCTGACAACTGTTCAGATTTGGTCCCAGAGAACTAGTGTATACTTTTTGTGATTACAACTTTGCTATCCTCCTGCTTCTTAACTGATTTCACTGAGTTTGTATACATATAAATTTCAGACTCTAACTGCACCCATTTAATGAAATTCTATATTTTTTTAATATTTAAATATCCCAGGCATACAAAGAAAAGGAAAAAGTAGAATGTACAATTAAAGAGTTAGTATTGCCTTCAGTGGATACATAGCACAGCATATCTTGTAGGATAAGCTGTCGTATCTATGTGTATGTATCCAAACTTGAGGGCAAACCTGATAATATGTAGATAATAAAAAGGACAGATGATGTAAGGCAAATGCCGAGCATCAGCACAGATTATCCAGTAACTCCAGTGATTTCAAGGACTCTATGGTAGATCTATTAGCATTGCTGTGAATAGTAGCACAATTTTACCAGCTTTCAGGCTATTTCAGTCACACAGAGTGCTTGGGTTTAAAATGCCAAATAAAAGGGAGCTCTAATGAAATCTGTAAGAAGATTGGCTCTCAAACTTAAGTGTGTGTTCAGTGGAGAATAGAAAGAGGAAAGAGGTATTTGCTTAGAAATAAAAATTACAGCAAAAAGCTATGGAAACTGAAATTCATAGCTGCTTTTTCTGAGAACCTTGTGTCTCTTGTCCTACCCTTCCTGCTATCACAATGATCAGTGAGTGAGTACAGAAACCATCCCCAAATTCTTTAGAGCAAAAGCCCACAGGAAAGATTTTCAATACCAGCATTAAATGTTCACTGTATCCTCTGAGGGTGGTATAATTTTCATAAATCCTTAATATTAATGGAGCTCCCTCTTTTTCAAGTGAGGCTTGTGGGGTGCTTATCACTTTTAAAACATTATTCTTTCATGTAGATGGTAGAAAGAGGCTTCATGGGGAGGATTGGAAGGATCTCCAAAAGCATCCAGCACATACCTAATGAAAGCCAAGCAGATATGTATTCCCAACTGAGTTAATTGCTTCTTAAGGTGTCACACGAGAAGCGTGATTTTAAGAACCCGTTCCAGAAAATCAAACTACCATCTTGTAAGTGTCCGCATTTTCCTCAGTGCAGCAACAGAAAAGTAGAATTTCTTCAGATAAGATTAATTGGTGGCTGTGCATTAGAGAGAATTGCCAGATGCTAGTGAAATTTGTTAGTTACAAAGATGAAGTTTGAGATGAAGAACAGAGATGTAAACATTTGTTTCAAAATCCTTTATCATTCATATAAATAAGCAGAGTGAAACAGAGCAAAAAAGAGGATACAGATCAGCACGTTTCTTAGATGATAGCCTTTTCAAATGGAATGAAGTCATGTTATTAACCCCAAATAATATTCTGAAAGGCTATCCTAGCAGAATGTACATCAGCTGTTAGATTACTTCATTCCTCCACAGCAGTTGTTCATCTGAAAATAGCTTTCAAATGAAAAGAGGCAACTACAAAAGGATTAGTTACCATAGGCAGCATGATACTCCCACAAGATTATTTATGGCAAAACACCCAGAGACAAAGCTGTAAGAGAGTTAAACTCTATGATTAAAAAAGTATACTAGGGAGGGCTAGAGGACATGGCATATACAGTAAGCTGGATTCAACGCTATACCATTTCTCTGTATTTCATCCATAATGGCTGATGCTTGTTGTTTCCTCTCTTTGACCAAGGCAGAATGTGATAACATTGTGATTTGCTGATACGATTTTTCCTTGCTGAAAAAAAACAACACATTTTTACATTGTTGAGCCAGCTTGCGCAATTCAGCCAACTTTAATTTCTAATAGCCCATTTAGAATGGCTGAATAGTGAAGTTAGTTCTTTCTGTTTTAGAAATACTGCACTTCTAGTTGTGCAAAATGCACTGGCAGTTCTTGCTTGCAGACAGGTGCTGGGACATGGTCTGACTGATAGAATATTTGAAGGAATGGGCTTCGAGCTGGCTACTTAAATTCAGTAGCAAAATCAGTGTCAGTAGTCTAGGCCTTCTCACATCTACACATTATATTAAAAGATGTAAATTCATAACTAATATTTTAATTACATCTTGGGTTATGATTTCAGAAATGTTACATTTTGATATATCTTAATCTAATAAAGAATTTGAGGAACTAAACGAGGTGTTCCGGCATCTTTAAAAGAAAGTGCATTTCTGACTAAGTAAAAAAATAAAGATCCTTTCAATTGCAGAGGCAAGAGCGTACACAAATGTCTTTTATATGACAGTTTGTAGGACAGACAATGTCAAAATATTTCAGGAAACAATACACTTACCCTACCGTTTTGTTGTGCAGAAAAAAGCGATCTCAACTCTTTGGTTGAAGCTTCAGGAGTTAGTTATGTATTGGGATGACCTGCCTGGTCCAGGATGGTTTCTACCCTTGTGCTTGGATCTGCATGGTACCTAGTGCTGAGACAAACTGGGCGCTGATCCTCTTCAAAGGGACTGGCATCCAGCTGACATCAACTGGTTATATATAGAATCAAACACTCCAGCCACTCATATCTTCCTGGCGAAAGAAGAGAACAGAAAAGATTCAACTGCACCCACAACAAAGAGTTTATATCCCTTTCAGGGCTTATTGGAAGATTTAGTGGAACGCTCCCTCATACTCTTACAGATCATCTCCTCGTCACCTCTGAGAATAATAATCTCTGTGTTAGAACCAGGAAAGAGATGTTTAAAAATAAGGTGTTAAATATACAGATGGGCAAGACTATATCAGATGAGAATGGCATGGGCTAATCCTTTAGTGAAAGATGAAACCATGCTTCAATAGTAGCTGATGGCTGAAGTCAGTGGCAGATGGCTGATATACAAAGTCTGTTCTGAAAAAGAAAGGAGAAATTGTTCAGTATTATAGGTTTTAGGGAGTAACTGCTCAACAAGCACATGACTTGAAAACTGGTACTCAAAATCTATTTTCTTTGCACATTAGGAACAGAAACCTGCAGTAATTTGAAACTTTATTTAATTTATTTATTTAGCATTCCAGGATACCATTGTATCAATTTATCAAAGAAATGTGTGATATGTAGAGCCCAGACTTTTCATGACAACCAACTTCACACAGAAAGAAATAGTGGCAGGAGGAAATGTTCCCCCTTATCCTCCTGTCAAATGCTGAATTATAGGGCAGTAAAAACAAAATGAAGTTTTTGTATTTCAGATTTGGGGTTCTTGGAAGTTTCTTTTTCTTATGGAAAATTATAGTCTTGTTTGGCTTGGAGGAGTGATCAGAAAGTTACTTGGATCCTGCTATGACAGGAGAAAGGAATTCTGACTGTAGATGGAATCCAGAGACTAATAAAATACACCAACACAATGTGCCTAACTTTGCAAACAAGAAGCACTCTGAGACAGATATGTTCTTGTTACAAGGTCCTAAAAGTCTGCCTGTACAACAAAAAAAAATTGCCTTTTTTTTGACAAGCTTTCTATTCCTAGACTTAGCCTTGCAAACCATTTTGCTGAGATCCTAGACCTCTCTCTGCCCCAAAGAGGTGCTCATTTTAATCCACGCTGCCAGAATTTACCTGCTGCTGTCACTCCTTGGTAATTCTTCTCTAGGTTTTGTGGTTGGAGTAGCAACTTTTGACAGTACTAGCAAGCATGGTCAAAGTCTTGGTTGAATCTTATCTGCTCAGCTACAGGCTAAGATTGTTCTTAATGCTTCGCCACCAAGCTGTCAAGTGAGACTGCAGGAGAGTCTGTCAACAGTTCATGCTACCTGGCATTTTCATTAATAATTTCACTAATGAAGTAGAGAAGAGAATGTCAATTTAATGCCAACCTAAGAAAATTACAAGCAATCTATAGGGAAGAATTTAAATATTAAATTGACCTGATCAAATGCAATTCAGTAAAACCACACCCAAATGAAAATGTAAAGTGGACATTGAACTGATTGACACTGAACTTGTCTTTAAATTTGCATTTTTGATCCAGGGGAAATACCAAGAGGCATCCTGAATGGGATAGTCCCATCTTTAGTCTGTTCCCATTTCCATTAACTAGTTATTGGATAGAATAGAAAATACACCAACAGGATAAAATGTGCCTTTACAGTGTTGGAACAGCAGGTACAATTCAGCTAACTGTTACTTCTAGATGACGGCAAGCTCTTGATAATTACCTTCAAATTTACACTGAATAACTGCTACAATAATTAAATTTCAGTTAAATTAAGAAATAAAATGCAAAATAGTTGCACATAAGAAGGAAAAATCAATTGCGGGGAAAGAAACCAAAGAATAACTGCCCAAAACAACGTGGCAGAAAATTATATTGAGTCACAAAATAAATACTAGTCACTAGTGCAGTAAAAAGGCAAATATTTTGAGCTTTTTTAGCAGAAGTCAGAAGGAAGAAAATCTCATTTTAGTGACACCAAGAAGCTGTAATATTTTGATTATCTTTAAAAAAGATATAAATATACCAAGATCTGAATAAAATCCAGGCAACATATGCTAAGGAATATCACCTGTGAGGAAAGAATGGAAGAATTTTGTTTGTTTGGCTTAGCAAAGACAGGAAGGAGGTGAATCATGATAGTAATCTCTTCACATGCAAAATGAGTCTGTAATCTAGACTCCAATCTTGTTCTCAAAGTTTGCAATGAGAATAATCAGCTTATTTTATATCAGAAGTATAGACAACATATTAAGAAGAACTTCCTTTCTTGGAGGATAGCTGGCACTGGACCAGAACACGTAGTGGTGTTGTGGACATCCTTGACAATTTGGAAAAGTAGGTGATTTAGACAGGCTGGTCCTGCCTCACACCATGGGTGTGAACTTGATGACTTTAGATATCACTTTCAGCCTTAATTTTTGTATGATTCACATGAAGACAGATACCACCTAGATGAGAGAGCTGGGGCTGTTCAGCCTGGAAAAGAAAAGGCTCTGGGGAGACCTTAAAGCAGCCTTCCAGCACTGAAAAGGGGCCTGCAGGAAATCTGTGGAGGGGCTCTTGATCAGGGAGTGCAGGGAGAGGACAAGGGATACGGTTTTAAGCTGAAAGAGGGCAGATTTAAATTAGATATTAGGATGAGGGGTTTTTTTCTGTGAGGCTGATGAGGCCCTGGCACAGGTTACCCAGAAAAGTCTTGTCTGCCCCATTCCTGGAGGTGTTCAAGGCCAGGTTGGATGAGGCTTTGAGCAACATGATCCAGTGGGAGGTGTCCCTGCCCATGGCAGGGGGTGGGATTGGATGGGCTTTAAGGTCCCTTCCAACCCAAACCACTCTATGATTCTATAATTATTTAACCTATTAGATTAGAGTTTTGCTTTTTGCTGGAATTGATGCTGGAAGTAGCTTCTATTTTTGCAGTTTTATGGCCAGCATTTAGAAAATCCAGGAGCTCCTCTTTGCTCTTCACAAAAGGACCATACTAACAGATTTCAGTTACACGTTTTGTTTGTGTTTATGATTTTCATGAACTTTCACTTATGCATACAGGACCTGCTTCTGTTTTTTTTTTTTTGTGATATTTTAATATCTGAATAATGGCAATGCCATAGGAATATCAGATGTTGCCTTTGATGGCTCTGAGGGAAAAAAAAAGAACACAAGCACTGAAATGTTTGGAAGTTCTGTGAATTCAATCTACTTATTTCTGATATTTGTGTACAGATCCAAATGTTTATGGCAGTGTCTGTGGTTCAGCAAAGTACTTCTGATGAAAAATTTAAGAATGTTTTTATTACTTTTGATTATTTTGAAACAATTTCCTATTTTCTGTGTTATCACAATGCATTGTTGAACTTCAAAAGCGTATTTTATCTGTTGCTAGCAGCTTACAGATGACACAACCTGAATCTTTGCTGAGAGATATTTTTATTTTTATCTGGAATTTATTTTTGTCATTTAGAAGTTGAGCTTTAAAAATGTTTGTAGAATGACTGTCCCAGAATTTAATTTACTGCTTACTAGTGACTCAAGGTTTTGCCATTAACCAAAATAGAAAAAAACATATGTCATTGCAGTTGGAATAAAGAACATTTAACTTGGCACTGTTAGGTTTGCGGTTGGACTCAATGATCTCAAAGGTCTTTCCCAACCTAAACTGTTCTGTGGTTCTGTAGCAGTCATAGCTGCAAAACTAGAACTGATGCTTGTTGAATGATGCTTTCTTTTATAATGCTCGAAGACTTTTAGGGCCTGATAAAATATACCAAGTTGCTAAAACATCATTCATCTCTATTTGTGACTGACAGAATGTCCATAATAATGACTATAGGTTAAGGACGTGAAAGATGTGACACCATAACAAAATCAAACCTTGCGTTTCAATGAGAAGTATTATTTAGCAAGTGTCAAACTAGGGCAGTTAAGCCAGCGTGCAAATAAGGACAACATCGGCCTGTCTTCTCCCTCTAGGCCATATTTATTTAACCAAGAAAGACTTCTGCTTTTGGTGTGGTGTATTCCAGCACCTTGTGGGATCTTTCCCACCGCACTGCTTCCCCTGAATTACATAATTGACCTGAATGGAAGGCCAGGCTAGCAGGTGGAAAAAGCCAGAACTACATGCAGACATCCACTTCTGGAACTCATTACTCCCTCATTTGCTCTCCCTTTCTGTCCTTTTTTCCTCTTTCTCTTTTCTTCTCTCCTCTCTTCACCATGGAAGAGAATGAGTTACTGTAGTTGTCTTGCAAACAAGACTTAAACTAGAGACGATTTAAGTGCTGAATAATGCCTCCATTCTTAGCAGGTGCTTACATTCATCCTGAGACTGGGACTGCCATATGTGCTTAGTTTTATGCCATGAATTTAAATCAATGAACTATTCAGGGTATTGAAATTAATGTATGTGTAGTGTCTTATTCATAGTGTGAGTGAAATCAAGTGGTTCAGGGATTAGACACGTCCGTCTGGTAAAAAGGGGGTTGTGGTTACTGCACAATAACAAAGTCACTACTCAATTAATTACTTGACTGATGTTTCTCTATTCTGCATCCATCTTAGCTCCAGACAGTTATTTACAGGTATAACTGTTACTATGAAATACGTGACTGGTGCCAAAGAATGAATTAAATAGAGATAAACTGCCAACAGTTGGGTTTTTTTAAGTGAAACTGGTCCTTAGAGCCATGGAGCTCAGTAAAGCAGGGCGAAATAAGGGCTACAGGTATTTCCCTTCCGAACAAAATTTCCACTTTCCTCTTTTGCAGTGCTTAGTTTCAGTAGTGGTCACAATAAAGCTGTTGAGTTTTTAAAATACTGATAGGAAGAAAATGTTGTAGCCAGATTTACTTCAAAACAGATTTCCACTTATGTGTAGGATATGGTTGGTCTGTGCTGAAGTCAGATGATGTGCATGTAACAAAGTAATGAATGTAAGGCTGACATGAGGGAAAAAAAATGTTCCATTATCAAAGAAAGCCTGTATTTTAGTATATCTGCTAAAACAAAATCATAAAAAGACCTGTCACATTTTCAGTCCGGGGTCTTTCCATCTTGTATTTATGCCTCTAATACATTAAATAATTTTCTTTGTCAGTTCTCTCACCTTCAGAAAAAGCTACAGAGATGTTTCTCACAAATTTAGCATGATGGAACTGAAGGAATGTTTTTCTCAACAACAGTAGGGAGGTTTTTTATGTCTGTGTAAAAGCTAAAACCTGAAGATAGACCTATAATCCTGCTTTTACTTAAAGCACCTTAGCTCACCTAAACCTCCCACATGCATAACAAATTAAATTTATTCCTGTTATTGTTACAAATCTTCATTCAATACTTCTTGCACTCTGACAGAGGCAATGCAGGGTTCCTTATTTTCACTTCTAAATTCAAATTTGTTTGAATTAAAGAAAAATTGTGGCTTTATCTGGAATGTATTTCCCTGCCTATCAAATGTGTGGGAATAAACAATTTTGTGAATATGTCCAGTTTTAGTAAAAAAATTTTTTTTTTTACAGCTGAAAATGAGATATTTTGATTTCAAATATGTGCTGGATCAGAAGTTTTTTTTTTAGCTACATTGGACAGACTAGCAAGAGATACATACATTTGAGGTATCGATACAATGTATTTGATAATGTATAAGGTATTTGTAATTATTGGCAGTCTTGTCTTTCTGTTCAGGATCCAAAGACTATAACTGTTTTTCTGGGACCTGTAGGAATACATTCTATGATTAAGTATTCTCATTATCCTCATTTTTTGTTTTAAAGAAAATTGCATGAATTATTTTCATATAATCACAGAGTGGTTTGGGTGGAAGGGATCTTAAAGCCCACTCAGTTCCAACCCCCTGCCATGGGGCAGGGACACCTCCCACTGGATCATGTTGCTCAAAGCCTCATCCAACCTGGCCTTGAACACCTCCAGGGATGGGGCAGCCACGACTTCTCTGGGCAACCTGTGCCAGGGCCTCACCACCATCACAGTAAAAAAATACATCCTAATATGTAATCCAAATCTGCCCTCTTTCAGCTTAAAACTGTTCCTCCTCGTCCTATCCCTGCACTCCTGATAAAGAGCCCTCCCCAGCTTGCCTGTAACCCCCTTTAAGGCTGCTATGAATTCTCCCCGCAGCCTTCTCTTCTCCAAGCTGAACAAGCCCAGCTTTCTCAACCTGTCTTCATAGCAGAAGAGCTCCAGCCCTCAGATCATCTTTGTGGCCCCCTCTAACTCACTTTAACAGTTTTAAGTGATTAATAATTATAATTTTATAGGATTATGATTTTATAGGATTTGCAATTGCCACATCACCTCGAGTAAAAATTTATGTAGAAAGCTTGTCAAAACTCCCCAAACCTACCAAAAATAGCCCTACTGTTTTAACTGCCTCATCAGTAGCATAACATGACCTCCAGGTAAATGTTGCCCTTATTCACAGGCTCACAGGCTGGCTTAATCATTCTATTTTGCCATGTGTTAAATAATACTTCCTGTCATTGAAATGCAGTTTGATAGTTACAACTCATTGGAGACTGTGGTCTGTGTTTGGCTCAAGTTAATTAATCCATAACAATCAGTACAAGAAGCAAGGAACATGTCTTCCACAGCATTTTATCCATGCCGTGGGACTCTCCTGCATTTAAGCCAGGCATATTAGAAATACATTTTCTGTGCAGAGATGGTGGTGGAGTGGAGCTTCAGTTTTTTTCTGGAGTCACAATATCACACTGCTCTGCACTGGGAATGGCACAATTGCCTCAGCAGCCCCAGGGATGCGTAGTACCGCAGGGATGGTACCAAAAGGAGAAGCATTTCTTGGTTAAGGACAACAGTATCCTTTTGATACTGCAGTTAATTCTAACTTCTTTCTTCATATTCAGTGAATCCGTTTATATGCTTTCCCTAAAGGATTCTGATAACTGACAATTTTATTTCATTAGGTTTTGATGCTCCTACTGTGCTTTTAAAAGAAAGCACTCCAAAAGAAAAATTAATTCAACCAAAAGACTCTAAACTTACCATTATGCCAGGGTAAAAACAATTGTTTGCTGAAGAATGCCAAACATCAAACTGGCAGAGCATTGTGGGGCTTTTGTTTTTGAAGGTCAAAGGGGAGATTTTAGTCCAAAATGCTTCATAACAGTAAGGTATGTAGTGTGGTTTTAAAGCATTTGAAGATGCAGATCCAACTCAAACCTCAATGTATATCTGATTTTTATGAGCTCTGTTGATACTGTTAGATCAACTTCATTTATACTTACTTTCTTAGCTTTGTATTGACAAACCAGGCCATTCAGAATTAAGATCCACAGTCTGGACAATGATTTATAAATAATACATAGTTTTAACTGCATTGTGGGAAATTCCCATACTAATTTTGTCTGACATACACTTCAGGCATCTTTTCAGTTTTCTGAAAAGAAACTAATGAAAAACTGAGATTCTTGTGAATACAGGGGCTGGAAATTGCTAAAAACACCACAACTTTTGAAACTTGAGATTAAATCTTGAAATCTTGACAGCATTGCTATCCTGGCTCTGCTTTGCTGCTCTGTCAGCCCAGACTCAGAGAAAAAGTAATTGCCTTCTCCATATCCATTTAATTCTTTTCTATCTGTAAAGGCAGCTAGAGGCTTGGTGGTTATGCCCAGTGATGCTAGTGGCTCTCATTATCAAGTATATTTTCAGTAAGAGTTGGGAGACTGTCATTGAAATCCCATCAGATGGCAAAAAAACTTTGTGTGTGGCTCCTTTCTCCCTTAAACTACTGAGAGTCAGAGGAGTGTCCAGAGAAGTTAGCTGAGTACAGCTCCTGTTTGTGAGTATAGAAATAGGACCAGGCACAGCTACCACACACCATATAGCCGTGCCATCATGATCCAT
The DNA here is from genome assembly GCF_017976375.1 of Cuculus canorus. Lineage (NCBI taxonomy): Eukaryota > Metazoa > Chordata > Aves > Cuculiformes > Cuculidae > Cuculus > Cuculus canorus. The sequence continues at coordinate 74,793,339 of NC_071404.1, forward strand.
AACACTACTGCAGACTTGGCCCCAGAGGTGTTCAGGCCAGATGTTGTCTCCAGCTTCATGGTCTAACTTTGAAGCGGCTCCTCTGTGAAGCTGTTCTGCAACTTGTAAGGGTTCCTCAACCCGTGCCTGCTAAAATTTATCTGAAAAGTGGTTTAAAAGCTTCTGTCAACACTGAACACTGAACTCAGTCACCAGGCTTAAAATGTTGCACTAACTTCTATAAATTTGTTTGTTTAAAAATAACTTGGAGGAGATAAGACATTTATTATGAGCAGGGCAAGTGTCTATATGTGGTTTACAGTTCATACATTTAGGTTTAAGTCAGGACAGTGTGAACTCTTAAAAATAAACAGAGCAGACAACAGAATTCTACCACATAAAAATCAGTGTTAAAATGGTAAACACTGGGAAACAAAGCTGAGCATAATCAGTAGGGAAAATTATTTGTGGTTTAAAGAAAAATAAACTTCTGATCCTACCAGTAAAGACCTTTTCAATTTTATGTGTGCTTGGTCTACTCATTGCTGGAGGGTTAGACTTCCAAAGCAAGACTGGACTGGCTGAAGTGCAAGCTCTAGAATGCTTCAGGAGAGAGGTGGTCTGCAGGAGCAAATAAAAGCTTCTAGAGCTAGAAACAAATATGAGCAGAAAGAACAGCATTTGAACTACTTTTCCTACACCCAAGCCTGAGCAGTATCAACCCTGTGTTTATTAAGTACACATATATATCTTTTTATCATTTTAAAGTACAGGTGAAAACTGCCAACCGGAGAATATCACCAAAGTGTAAAAGCAGAGAAGTTGAGATGGAGTTGAGGCTCAGCAGGAAGGTGGTGACATGCACTCATGGGAACTGTGTTGGCAGGAAATAGTCAATAAAAAAAAAAAGGAGTCAGGTGGCCAAGTGTTTTCTTAGGAAAAAGTTGTCCGGAAAACACCCTTCTATTAAAAAAAAAAACAGTACAAATAAGGTGGAAAAGCTTACTTTAGTGCTTCCTTTTTTTTTCTGCCCTTGAGAAAGAGAACAGTTATTGACATTTTGACTTGGTTCAAAAACAGGCAGCCTGGCTGGCAGCCATAGGTAGCCCTGCTGTGAAAATATTGCTGTGGCTGGCCCTAATAAATACTTCATGGGAACCATTGCCATCAGGCAAGAAGCATTCTGCGGAAGGTCAACACAGTGACTGTTTCGTTGCTTACATGTTTCAATTACTTTAAACACTTTTTCCTGAGACAAATCTATAAAGCAAGCATGTCTTCTATAAGACATAAAAATAAACAGGTGAATTGAGATGATACAAGTAAATGAAGCAAGCCGTATTGCAAAGCCATCTCAGCCTGTCAATAAAGAAAAGCAAATAGTGTAAAAGTGTTGCAGGAAAAGCTGTTTATTGTTAGAAAAATGTTGTCAGTAGTCTTACATCTAGGTGGCTCTATGTTTACTTACTATTTTGCTAAAACTAGATGTTCAGTTTTATTTCAGTTTATTCCTCCATTGCTTGGTACTCTGTACAGTTTATCATCTTGCCTGAGACCCCTGCATTGTACTTCAGTGAAGTTCTGGTTTGAAGAACAATGTCAATATTCTGTTAAAATCTCAGGCTTTGTTAATTCCTAGCTCTAATTCTTTTTCCCCAGCCGATAAATTACAGGGGTATAAACTTATTTGGGCATATTTTTTATTGATATAGCCTTTTAAAGCAAATCAAATTCTCCCAGAAGGGAGAGCACCCCCTCATCTGTAATTATAAACTCTATCCAGAGGTCATCATCTTCTAAAGTAGAATTTTCTTCTTTTGGTTAATTCCTGTTCCAGGCAGATTCTTTTGTCTACGTGAAGAATAAATCTAACTTAAGTTATGATTACTACTTTCACAAGCCCTAGAGGGTATCAGCATCTACTTTATTATAACCATTAACTAAAAAATGTTGGTTTTTTTTCCCACGAGAAAAGTAACGAGTTCTTTTATTTACTAATAAAAAATGTCTCTTCCATCTGTTTTATGATTACTACTTGACCAAATTATTGCCAGCACTAGAAATATGGGCACCAGATCACAGTACAGTCTTGCAGCTTCACAACAATCTGGTATACCCTGTCACAAGAACACAAATATAAGCATGATTTGTATTGGCAAACATTCTACCAGAAGAACTGATGATAACTAATGTAGCAGCTAGTGGAAGTTCTTGTTGATTTTTCATCACACGTTCCTTATTTTCCCTTAAAACATGTCCAAGCTTGGTAGGACAAAGTGGGTACGATTAATCAATCTAGTAGTTAAATTAAATAAAATTTGATTAACCTCATAGCTGACATATTGCTTTCTAACAATATTTTCTAAATGTTTCCTACTGTTTAAGAGTCAGCTAGAAATCTTACCAAGGGGATGCACGATGTTGTAAGCATGGTAGATCTGTAGGGTTTATGGGCTTTTTGAGTTGTGAGAGTTGCTTGTTATGTTCTGTGCAATGGAAGTATCTGACACAAAAATTACTAACAAATTTACTCGGAGAATTTCAGGCTGTTCCTTGGAGGTAACTTTTGTGTGTGTGTGGAAATGGCGCACCAAACACATCTACTGCCATCCAATTTCATTGGCAATGCACAACTTCTCTCCAAGCACATAACACTGTCTGCATCCCTGACATGGGACTTAAGACTGTAACTTTGCACAGGCTGCAGGGACAAACAAGAGCCGTGTTGCCCCCAAGCACAGTGTCTCTGATTCCCTCCTTCAGACAGCAGAGAAACAACTTGTGACTGCTGTGTGACCGAGATAATCCTTTTTCTCTGTTGTCAGCCTGCCTGTGCTGGAGTCACAGCATGGAAGTCTCTCTTTCCAGAGGATGATGACAATCACCCCTCTAGAGGCTGTTCTCCTAGCTGAGTTGCAGCCTGCAGTAGAAAGGACTCCGATAATTTGGCGTCCCTTTCTCAAGTCACTGTGTAGGCTTACAGTTTTGAAAGGTGACACCACTGACTAGTAGGCCTGAGCTAAAAATCCTGTGTTTTGATATGGGAACGTGCGTGAGTGCCTGTAACCAGGCACCTGATCCTATTTTACAAGAAAAAACAAGAAATTATGTAATACTCCTGCCGCCCTGAGGAGAAAATGTTCGGAAGATGTGCTATAATCTTGAAGATGTGTTTTAATCCCTTGAATAGAGGTGATTCAATCCTGGAAACTTCAGCACAGTTCCAAAAGAAGTGTCATCCTAGTTAACAGTGGTTTCTTTCCAAGACAAATCATCTGGGTATGGTTTGTATTTGTGAGAGTCAGACTCGTGTCTCAAAGTCTGGAGGAACCTTCAGTCTTGACGCAGGGCAGCTGTGTTAACCTTGCTTTATTCTGGGTCATTTTGGGCAAGGCAGTGTTTGTACTCACTGGCATCACTGAGTTTTAGGGCAAAGTGTCACAGGGATGGTATCACTCTTTATGTGAAGAGGTGGGAATATGCCATGCAGTGGATATTCTGGTATTGTGTGTAGCAGTTTTACTTCTCTTTCCGTAACATACCCCTGATGCTTTACTCACAAGAATATTTTACTGTAAGTTAGAATAAATCAGGGGAAATGGATTTGTGGTTTAAAGCAGCCAAGGTCTCCCTCAGTGGCAAAGCTCCTGTTCAGAGAGTGCAGGAATCTGAGCACAGGATCTCCTGTCAGGGACACGCAGCATATTTCAGTGAGTACACATTACATAACTTGTCCCACATTTCTTTCTCTTTTTAGTATCCCAGTGTTATGAAAATTATGTTCCCATTAATCATTATAGCTGCTCATCTTTTTATGCGAAAATAAATTACCTTGTGCTGCCCTTCCTGCCCAGGGACACATTTAAGTCAAAGCATGGGTACATATGGGATTGGTTCAGAGAAGGGAGTGTCAGCTAACAGGGGCTTCGCTCCTGCAAAAGTGTGAAACCAGGATTTGCCTCTGTACTCAGTGGATTGCAATGCTGTGTGGTAGTGTCACTTGCCAAACAAGATTTTCCCTCTAGCACATGCAGAGCTTCTTTGAATGTCAGTGGGAATCGTGTGCATTCATTGCAGAGAGACCTGTATTTGAGTTTTAGATGTAATACTGAATCCTACAGCCTATTCTATCATATCTACACCTGAAAACGCTTCGGGTGGAAAAAGCAGTGCTTTCTAGAAAGCACCTATACAACTAGGAAAAAAGAGCAGGCCTCCAAATTCCTGTTTAAGATTGTCACCAACCTATTTGAGACTGTTTTTAGAAAGCATTTAAAATCTAGATGTCTAGGATTACATGTGCAGCACCATATTTGGGCTACAAAACGGCAGGCTGATTTTGAGACGTGATGAGTATTAATGAATTTAACTATTTTTGGGTCTCGGCTCTTCTTCAGTCATCGTTATTTACATGCTTTGAACATGGACTAACTGACCTACCTTATCCAACACTGCAAATGCAGAGGCTATTTTATTTTTAGAGTTTACAATGTGCTACTGGTCAAAAGGACTTTTGAAACAGAGATTACTGATTTCAAACCCACAAACTTGGACCAACATTTTTCATTTTTCATACATTTCTTTTCATTCAGGACATTAATTACAAAGACTGACAGAGCAAGTTAAAGGCTGTTTGCAGATGATCCTCAGGGAACAGATCCTCTACTTAGATTTTCAGTGAACAGATCTGAGGAAATCCTGAGATCTTGGGACACGCTTATGTTCTTTTAAAGTATATGTAAGAAGTTAGTTGTGGATTAGTTATACACAGAAAATTAGTTTCTTATTTGGCCTCTGAAGAGAGATCAATTTATGTTGCTCTTGTGGAAGAGCACATTATATTTTGGAAAATAAGTATACAATACAAAAAAGACCAGAAGTTATAGGACAGCAGAGGTTAATTTCATTCAGACAATGAAGTACTTAAGCTTTTCTATAGAATTCTTCAGTTTTGTGGTGAGAAATGAAATCCTTACTTGGTGGAGGTAGCAGAAATTAAGAAGCCATCTAAATAAACTTTCTGGTCATCTTCAGCTGAAAATCATATGATCAAAGCAAGTAATGTTCCTTTTGCAACTGTGTGATATTTGGTGACCTTATAAGTATCATGTGTCAGTTAACATCCAGGCTTATAAAGCAGGGACACATAGATGTGTTTTAAAAGCTTTCAGAGAGTATTTGTTTAATAAAGTAGCAGAATGACTATTTACTAGTAAGGTAAAGCTCTAAGTCTACCTCCGATGTATGTGAAAGTTCTTCCCAAGGTGTTTTCACATGGGCAGACTCAGGATTGGCAGAAAAGTAGGGTCTGTTGGTTTTGTATTTTTTTTTTCCCGAATCAGAAATAAGATGTGGACCCCATTTCTGAAGTTATTGTCTGGCTGAAATTGTTTTGCATTTGATGTTTTCATTGTCAAAGAAGCTTAAGAGTTTCAGTCTTGTCACATTTTACTGAGGAAAAGACATGCTTTTGTCCATCACCAAAGCAGTCTTCAAGTGAAAAAGTAGATTATTCTTTCAGAAACTAAAGCCCAGCTTGAAAAAGATTCAACACTATTGTTGTAAAGATTAAAACAAACAAAAATCCAATGAAATGTTGTGTTTGGGTTTTTTTTTCTTTTCCTATCTTACATGTAGGGAACCAATTTCTGCTCTTAGCGGTGCAAATCATTAGCAACCATTAGCAGTGAGTTTTCATTAAATGGTGCTGATGATGTTGCTGTTCTACTTTGTGATGTGTCCAGTGTTTAGGTATTTCCTGGTGATCCAATTAATTTCTAAGTTAATTGGAATGCTTTGTGGCTGAAATGTAGAAAACCCGTAGTTGAGCCTGTGTTCCTTTTGTAAAGTTAGCATAAGAGTACTGAATTAGAAGAGCCATTTCTTTGTTGCTGTGTCATCAAGATGTGCCATGACCTCCTCTTTCAAAAGTACTAACATTGTTCCCAAACTAAGTTAAAAAGTTCTACTTGTCAATATCTAACATCATTAGATTAAATTGAATACTATGTCATTAGCTTATGCAAGTATAAACTAAAAATGTAGCAGATCACAACTGAAGAAGTATTACTGTATCATACCCCGCAAATATACTGTACAATTTGACCCCTGTGAAGTGCAAAATATTGCAGCAGTTTTCATAGTTTACAGCATGTCTTCTATACTGTTGTGCAGTTGTTTTGGGGGTAATTTCTGAGTTTGTGATTAATTCTTGGCATTTCTTCCATTTTTTTGCTTTAGCTGTTATTAGAGTCACGCACAGAAGATCCCCCAGGGAGCAAATTGCCACAGTAAACACATATTTTACAGTATTTTTGGATGGCATACAATAAGTTTGATACAATTCGCTACCAAGTATGAGCAACAGCATTGGAAGTAATACTTGCTGGATTGCTGTATCCAGATAACACCATCTTCAGCTTGCCCTTTAATTTTTTTTTAATAAAAAGTAATTTTTTTGGATCCAAATAATCATGAGTTCAAGTACAAAGCTCTTAAACATGGAGAATCAAAGACCAAATTTTGATCCATAGTTCCATCTTTGCATAGATGGCTGCAAGAAGAAATGTTTCAGAACAGGAGGAGTATTTCATTCTTGAAACATACTTTATTTCCTCCTACCATTGTTGCTCTTATTTCTCTTCACAGATTCACTTCGTTTAGAAACATTCCACAATTAATAGGCTTGTTAGATGACCAACAGAAAACAAAACTCCTACCATGTCATATTTTCCACTTTACAAGAGCCCAACCATGCCATAGATGTTTTCCATTCATAGTCTTGATATCCTACAGATGTGGAATAAAAACTCCTTACACTATATGGGAATACATCATGGAATTGCACACGTGTGTTTTAGTTTACAGAGTAATTTCTCCATTACTTTAGCTGCACTGAACGTGGGCATCGTGCCCAGCAGAATAGCACTTGCTGTACCAATGCTCTTACACGCCTTAATTCAGACAAAGCTTATTGGTCAAATCAAATAGAAACTACCAGCAATTGCAGATTATTTACTTTTCCAAATTCCTCTTTTGCCTGGGGTAGTGAACAGAATTAAAAGGAGCAAGAATGCAAAAGTCTGAAACTTCAAGTTGTCTTCATAGTTCCACACCCCTTAAAAAAATATACTGCAAGAATAAACTCATCGGTGCAGACCTTAGGGCTTTTTCATATGTAGAACTAGGAGGGTCAAGACTATTTCCCTAGAGATGTGGACTCCCTTTCTGACACATTATATTCTTCAACATCATTTCACTAGGAAATAAAGTACATATAATATAGAGAGTACACACATAAATACAAAGGCTAAAAGTTTTTTCCCTAGGGAAATATTTGTCTTGATGCTATATTTGATTTGGAATAGATAGCTGTGATCTATAGAAGAGACATGGATGAACAGTATCTTAGGGAGGACAGATACAATGTTTTTGCTTTTTTCCCTGTATTGTATTTACTGTCAGAAATGAAATTAAAAAGGAGAGCTATATAATACTGTCATTATCCTGTTTGGAAGTGGAAGATAATGTGGGCATGCATGGCACAGAACCTGGAAACATCAAGGTCTGCGTGATTTTTGACAGAACTCGTAATGCATTTTAGTTATATCAACTCCCTTCTCTTTCTCCAATCTCTGTTGTGCCACTTACTCTTAGTATCTAGAATGGAAATGGCTGATGTTGTATATTGTGTCTGCAGTGGCTGAGCTTGTAGACATGTATTCACATGAACTTACTATACCTTTGTTAGTTGTCCTGGGGCTGCTCCTTGCTAATTTGCTTTTAAGGAAGATTCCTTAGCAATGGGGCTGTTGTTTTCCATTCACATACTTTCTGTCGCTGTTTTCCAGCAGATTTCTGTTCCCAGGTATCAGCATAGCTAATTCCAGTGTTTTTCTTTAAGCTTTTTGTTTATAAAAATACACTACCAGCAAAATGATTTTATCTACATTTCTTATTATGCCACCTGTTTAGAAGCAGAGATCCAAACAGTTAACTCCACGTTGTTGAGGAGGAAGTGGCAAGTTTGACAAATTTTACTCACTTTTAAATTAATCGTTCAATTTCTTAGTAAAATAATTTTCAAGGAGTCACAGAAGAACCTGTTACACCATCTACAGGTACATATATTTTTATGAATGTCACCCAGGCTAATAGAAGAGACTCCTGACATAAACATGCCTTCATTCGGTGCCTTTGAATACAGTTGTGCTATTGTTTTCCCTTTGGTGTCATGGTTGAGCACCTTGGTAGCAGCTCAGCATATATTTTACATTACTGCTAGGAGAGATATGTGTTCCAGACACCATCAAGACTGCCTGACTTTCAATTATTTAAGACTAAAGACGCTGTCAGTGATGATTTGGTAGTAGCTTATGGGAAAACTCAAAGATTCTGTTAATTTGGATGTGGTTTATTTGCTTTATTACAGACTTCAAGTGAGAGTAGAGTGGTGACATGGGAGAATATGGGTGCTTTCATTATGAGAAGACAAATGCAGACTCTCCTTTTATTTCTTCTGATTTTTTTAACTAATCCTTCCAATGTCCTTTGAGGTTAATCCCTACTCACTCTACTATGGTTACCATGAGTGAACAATTCCAAAACCTTACATTCTCTTGTCCTAGAATTTGGTAGTTTTCTTTCTGGCAGACTGTGCAATAACTTGATCAGTTTCTTGAATTTCTAGATTGTTTCTTCAAAGGACTGAGAGATTCCTTGCTATTTCCTTTCTGAGCTGTAGAAATGTAGTTGTGCTGGTTGTTAAGTGTGCACTAGTACTGTAAATTGTTAGTGGATCATAGGTGAAGGTAGGAGCCAGGAATGCGTGCGCTGAAGTCCATTGTTACCATTGTCTCAAAGCTTTGGGCAATGCACATATTCTTTCATTGTCATATCTTCTTCAATTTGTAAAATGACTTAATGACATCTATCAGCCCTGTGATTCTGAAGCCAGGATCTTAGAATCACAGGACTCAAAGAATAATTAGTTAGTATCTATGTGGTAGTTGTTCCATACTGCAGTATGAATACCTCCTGTAGCATTTTATTTAGCTCAAGCTGTAAAGTTTTATGGCATTTGAGTTCTGCTTCTGCAGCAGCATATGATAATGCCATTGTTTGATTTCTGGTGTCCAAACTGATCTCCTTTAACTGTACCATGTCTTCTCTATTGAAATAGAGGCCTTGTCAGGGAAAACATGCAATATATTGGCTTGAACATACTGTGCACCATTGCCCTCTGTTGGACAGCACTAGACTTACTTTAAGTGTTTGTCTTGTTTTAGGCTTGAAAGTTGGACACTGAAAGAGTACACTGAACATTTCTCCAGGAATTTGTGATCTGAAAAAAGGCAATTGCTTTGTCAGTAGCTGTGCACTTCAGGACTTTCCCCTTCCTCAGCCATTAACAAAGGTTAGATTTTACTGGTACTGAAGATTTGCAAATAACATTGGATATCACTGTTCTTGGATAATGATTTAGCAGTTCAGGCAGCCTGAGTTTTGTGATTATTTTCAGCTAGGCAAGGAGAAGCATCTAACTGCTACAGCCTAGCCCTACCAAACAACACAGCTCATGTTTGGGAAAAACTTGAGGGGAAAAAACCCCATGATAATATTATATAAGTAAGTATAAAAGTGTTTAGTGACAAATTGACTGTCATTTAACAGAATATAAGTTAAATTCACTAGCCAGATTAGTTAGTGCAGTGAAGTACGGCATCTTCCACACTGTCAAGAACTCTTTGATCCTTTTCTGGCCAAATATCCTGTAGATTTAGCATCCAGTCCACATATTTTAGGCATTTATTTGGGGATGGAGTTAATTTCTTTTTAAGAATGCCTCTACACATTGATTACATGGGAGGCCAAGACAGTGACTTAAGCCTCAACAGAGTTCCAGCTGAGGTAACTATCCATATTCCTGCACATTGAAAAGAGCAAGTTTTAACAGAAGATGACATTAGAAAATCTGATTAATGCCTTATTGTTTTGTCGAGCACATTTTTTTAAACTACAGGCTTCAAAATACTAAAGAACTGCTGACACCTATTCAGCGCTTGTGAATTCATGACCAGTTGTGTTTTGTAGTCCTGCACATTTCTATGTGAGGTGAAATCCTTGCCCTGCTGACATAAGTAGTAAATCAGTAAAGCTCCATTGACTTAGCTGGGATCAGGATTTTGCTCCGTGTGGTCAGAGGATTTTTGTTGCCTTGTTGTCTGTTCAGGGTGTTTCTCTGAATTGCATTTTTTCTCAGGGCATGCTGATTCAGTAGGTGAATTTGTTAATTTCTACACTGGTCTTCTTATTTTATTTTACTACCACATGAAAAATCTCTTGGAGTTTTAAATTGCATAGGGAAGTAAAGAATGGTGGAGAACACTGCAAGGATAGTGGAGAAAATAATTTTGAACCGTCACATAAGACATGAAATTATGTGGATCAATAGTGGAGAATTTCTCAGAAAGTAGAAAAGTTATTTATTTGTTTCTTGTTTTAAAAACATGGCATCTGACACTATTCTTTTGTGCATGCAAGTAGTTCAACAGAGGGCTTTAATTTAAGCTCTGCATTCCGATATACAAACTATTAAATGGGCAAGAGATTTGCATTTTACTATAAATAGTAACTGTCTTAGACAGACTTGAAAACCAGAGTAGCTGATGAGTGCCTGATCAAAAATTCTATGTGCTGTTTAAGCTTTTCTGTTAGAAAAAATGGTTGGAAATACAGTAGAATTGAGCATATGCTGACTTTATATAGATTCTTGTTTTCCAAAAATTACTGATTTGCTGAGATTAAACTCAAGTGCATCCATTAATACCAGGAAGTGACCGATTAAAACTAAGATGGCTTAGCAGATAGTTAATAGTATTGAAAAGTGGCAATTGTTTTATAATACTCTCATGTTTTGCCATAGTCCCATGAGGTTGTCCATGCTGGGAAAAGATAGCAATGCATTTATTATTCTGATTCTGAATGCCATAAAGCTTCTTATTTTCTATTTTTGCCTTGGGCAAAGTATGCTTGTCTACAGCCTGCTTAAAATTATTGTTTACAACAGACAAAATTATTTTTCCAGCAATTAGCATATCTTTCCTTATGTTTGTTTATTTACAGGGAAAAATAAGTCATGACCCTCTGCACTATGTAGACAAAATTATCCTCAGATTTTGATTTATTTTAAATATTAAAGTAGATCTAGGTATTATTAATAGCTAGGCTTTCATCAACACCTTCTTTTGTATATGTCCATCTTTATATTGTAACATTCCAGCTGTATTGGGACTGTACTGCAGCACACTGTGTTCTCCTCATTCTCCATTGACATCTGTTAATTAACTACTACTTTGCTTTCTCCAGAAAAAGAAAATTAAAAAACCTCAACTTAGTTGTGCATGCACACAAACACTCCTGAGGTCATTTTGTTTTGAATACTTGGAGTCCTTTTTTTTAGGATTGAAAGTGTGTGAACAAATACCACACATTTTACAGCATGTTGAGTGCTGTTTCTGACTCAGCAGCAACGCAAAGCTTCTTTTTAAGATCCAATAATATATGCAGTGCACAATGTAAAAGCGCTAGTGTTCAATTCAAGGAAAACCGGATGCTGCCCTGAAAACATCAACCTTTTTTCCTGGACTTTAAATTACTAACGACACCAAAACTCATCCCACCAGACTCACACTCAGTAATCAAGCGGTCTGCCACACTGTAGTCATATTAAATGTTCTTAAATGTTGATGAATGCACTAGAAAATCTAGGGCATTTCAAGAAAGCTAAGGTACATCCTCTGGAGGGTAAAACATCATACAAAACCAGACTGTTCGCCTATGTAGTGAGATTTTTAATCTTTTGCAAGTTACTGAAGCTAAGGGAGTTACGTTAAACTGTGAATCTGGCTTATGCCTTATTTCTTTACTGTGTATTTAAGAACTTAGCAAAGGAGAAAGAATATGTAACTATGAAAAGGAATAACACTGTGTCTTGTATAACCTTGTAAACCCTCAAAGAGCAAGGCAATTAAAATGCTATTGCCAAGATTTATCAGTTCCCCAAGTTTTACACGCATCGATTAGTTTTCCTGTGTTGGGGGCGAAATCCTACTTGCTCTACAAACGCAAAAACTGCTTTGTGATTCATGTCATGTAAATAGTGAAAATTTGATTTGGCTTTTCACAAATAGATTGCACATGCTGTCCTTACTTCCTTAAGAGCTGTTCACCCAAAGAGCCTGAATAGGGTAAAGACTGTGTTCACAATACATCTCTATATTTATTTCTTCTTCAAATTCTGCATTTCAATTAAGAATAAACAGCAAGAGAATACAGCAATGCAGCCCTTCTCAACAAACCCACAGGAACTAAACAGAGGTTTAGGTGCCTGTGAGGTAGGCAATATTTGTACTAAGTAGATGTTAGTTGTGAGTTTTTACTGTGGGAATGAAAATGTTTAAACAATAAAAACTGCTCTAACCATATTATTTTGCCTGGGTAGATTGTGCTTCACTGTTTCCTTCCTCTGCTTAGTCAGTATAAAAATGAAATTCTACTGAATTTGATGAGTTGCCATTTGACCTGATGTTGATTTAAGCTTCTAGAAGCTCATATCAGCATGAGGTCACCGACAGGCAAAGTCACTGAATCTAAAAATGCTGCAGGAAAAAGAGATTAGGCTTTGCTTGAGTTCAGATTATTTAAATAAACAGACAGGAATTTAGGGAAAACAAAATTGTGTTTCTCATCTGATTGATCAAATCACTTTATTAAATGATAGAATTTACATCTCTGGCATGCACTGTCAAATAAAGTGTCCTTTGCAGTGAGCAAAAAGCCTTTAGAAGTGAAAAGCCTTTTATAAAGATGATACAGTCTTTTGCTACTAGGCAGAAATGCAATGTGAATAGATACTTGTTTGTGTTAAAGCAAACCGAAAGGAAAACAAATTACGAACAAGACTTGTGACCATCATCATCTACAAAACTAAATAAACTAAATTTTCAGTTATATTGCGTATTCAAATACTCTGCAGAGTATTAACAGAGACATCTCTGAGGATGGTCACAAAGCCAATATATTTAAAATAGCAAGACTCTTTCACTCACATTTACTGAGCAGATCTGTGCATTCCAAAACAAATGTAAGAAATATTTGCATTAATATATTCAGAACTCACACACAACAGTCACAACTATTTGATAGAAAGATGCTTTGCTAGTGGAGGAATGGGGTGAAGAACAGAAAGTGAAAAATACTGTGTGGTTCTTCATAAAGGTCTGTATGCAATCATATTTCAGTTAGTAGTCTGGGCCTGGTGCTTCCATGGAAGTCAGTACATTGTCTCAATCTGATTTTAGCCTTATTTCCTTTGTAAACAAGGCAATGTGATCTGTCCGCCTGCCTGTGTGTGTGTCTGTCCTCTCATTAATAACTTTGGAAATGTGTATTTGTTTCATTTCTGTGTGGCAGTGGAATAGCTCTCAAAGCCAATCCATTTCCCGCGGACTTTGTAAAAATAGACATCTGGTGGACGGCGGATACATTTACCAGTGTGTCTATTGAGGGAAATGCTGCAGTGTGAACTCATTCCTTATTAGGTATAAGAGAATCCATATGGGAAAGAGATCTGGTAAATCCACAGCAGAAGGAAAAAAAAAAAAAGTGTAGTAGATTATGTTAGACACCCAAGTTAATGTATGACAGGAATCGAAACCACGTGAAACTCAATGTCTGTAATTCTCTTGTTCACAGTAATGCTCTAATGATAAATTCCTTCTTGTAAATAAAAGAAAATTATAAAGCTACACTTTGTTTTTCTTAGGACACTGACAGAAAGTCAGTGATTCTGTCTGAAACTCTGTGATTCAGATAGAACTTGAGGCTCGAATATGTTTTTTTTTGCTATGTGATCACAGTATTAAAACCTTTTTAATATCACTTTGTATCAGAACATTTTTTGTTATATAAAAATTTAAAAAATACCTTTGGCTTTTTTTAATTGCATGTGCCTTAAAATTAAGCACACATTTTCTTCTGGTAGGTGTATGACCTTAGAATTCACAACTTTAGTTCCAATGAGAATTCAAAAGTTAGGCATCTGATTCTAAGAATTAAAATAATTAATAGTATTGGGTAAAAATATGCCTTACTACAAACTCATTAATATGGTTTCCAGTTTAACCATGTAAAGGATACAGTTCAAAACAGAAACCTGGACTTGACTTGGATAAAGGGAGTCATTTTATTATGGTAATACGGACTACAGTTCAGCAGAATATGTAAGCATGACATGATTTTCAGAATGTAGGCCTTCTGTGAAATCCACTGCACTGGGAGTTATTGAGTAGTTAAGGCCTTTGATGACTTTGAAGTGTAAATTTCACTGAATGTCACTTTGAATTATAATTTCACTGAAATTAAGTGAAAACTTTACAGGTGCTTCCAAGAAGACCAGCCTGGACCCAAAGACAAGCCCTTATAGTTAATGTAACTACCACAGTCCCGTTATTATAGTTGGAATATTCCCCAGTCATGAATAAAGGGGACATTATGGGACTCTGCAGAGGAAAATGTAGTTTTGTCTGTGCAGCAGGAAAATTTACTCTGATAATGTGTGTGTGCCCCTGAGGTGCAAAGCTCATTTTCAGATATATCATGGCAGTCTTGTTCATGTAATTACTCTAAATCATCTTTTCTTTGCAAATTTGTCATTTGTGAAATAAATTTGCAAGGTGACACAGCAGTAAGATCCTAATTTATAGGCTAACAACTCCCACGTCTTCATTTTCTGCTTGATCAAAATGTTCACTTGATTTCAGGGAGACTTCTTTTTGACTAGAAAATTGCTGCCAACTTAAACTCATTAAGAGTAATTTTTTCTTGTAATTATTTGCTTTTATGGGAAGTTCCAGGTCAACTGAACCTGGGTTTAGTTTTCCTCTTCTCTTTATACCAATTATATTTTATAATAGCTATAATGGAAAATTCTTTGCAGAAGGGAATATTTTGTGATATAGTCTTTCTTACTGCATATATGTTTTAGTCCTTTCTAATCTAACCACTTTACTCAGTTGAGAACTTTATTAAAACTAAGGACAGTTAACAGTGCCTCTGCAGTCATTTTAACTGACTGTACCTGATAGATCCTTGAAGAATGTCCCACAAAATGAGGAGGATGCAGAGCACTTTGCAAAACTTGGGATATTCATTTAATGCTTTAACAACATCTAAACTACCCAACAGGCTTGGATAATATATACTTTTAGCCACATATTTCTACCGTTTAAGTAAGCTGTAAATGCAAGATACGTATCACCAGCAAAAATTATTTATCTTCTCTTCAGGTCCATCAAAACAGTTTAATTATAACCAACCATTCAAATATTTGCTACTTGTACTAGACTCATACCATGTTACACATGTCATAAACTCTCTTTCACATGCCAATTTCTAGGTAGAAGAGGTATTGTTCTTGATAAACAAAACCAACTTATCTATGTCTTCCAAACTGAGGATACAAATCAAAAGCTTTCTAAACATGGAGCTACCTAGATACTAAGAATAACTGCCCAGCCAGTCACATTGCCAGACGCTGAAGCAGTAAATATTCAGCAAGCAGAGCATTTCACAGAGAAATAAAGGCTTTTCAGCCTCTGACTTGTTCAATGGTTTCTTCCAAAATTAACTTGTGATCCAGTTCAAATACACTCTAAATACTTTCCTCATCCTTTTGGTTGTTCAAGTATCATGGTACTGATCTCTATTAGTAATGCCTCTCTTCCCGTTTTCAGATTATTTGATTAATTACAATATGTAAAGAATCATAGAAACTACCTTGAATTCCGTCTGAAATGAATGACTGCATAAGATTGCATATATCAACATGTTGTAAGGATTCAGGTACCATGACCACTGATGTATTTTAACCGTTGCCACATTAAAAATATTAATTGATATACTTTGTTAGCTCTTTTTAAAAATGCAGTAAAGAAAACGTATGGCAAATAAGCCAGTGCTTCTACTTCCGTTGGAATGTCCCCAAGTCTTGTTACATCTAATATCTTGGAACTCAGATGTCAAACCTACCCAGAAAACCTACAAGAACCTGTGAAACACCTCTTGCCTTTAAAATGCCCTTATTATACTTTTTTCACATTAACTTAACTGCAATCACTTGCACTGTCTCCTTCGACATCCTTTCTAGGTTTTTGTATTGAGCACATTGGTTGCCCCACTTTCACCCCACCCCTCACTCCAAGAAATGTGTACTTTTGATGAACCGAACAATCTTAGGTTAGGTGTTAAACTGAGTTTAGAGGCTGTTAGCCCTGCAGTCATGTGAAAACTGTGCTCCATTCAGTTTTTCCTGCTCATTTCTGTAGTTCAAGGATGGTCAGGCCAGGAAGAAACTTTCCTTCTCCAACTCAGATCTTAGACTTGCAAAGGTGGAAGAAGGGAAGACATGCCAGGCCCTTCAGCTGCTCATGTTGGACGCCTCCACCCCCTTGGCTGTGGATTGTAGTTTGACTCAACCGTTGACAAGCAATAGTCGGACCTGGAATCCATGGTCATTATATCAGGATCTGTTCTGGACCGTTGACTGCAGTAGGCGTACTGCGGCTGAGAGCCAGCCTGCTTGGTGGCGCTTGAGGCAAGCAGGGAGCTTTTTGGTGCTGATACAATGGCAGATTGCTTCCCTCCCAGTAAGGTTACACTACCACTTGGAGCTGGAGGCTCGTAAGAAACTTTTTGCTTCCATTCATCAGGTGGCTCAGGGAGTGTTTTCCTGCGAGCAGCTGATACTACATTAGCAGCAATGGATTCCTGCATATTTTGGGGCCCAAAAGCTTCATCCACTAGGCCAAGAGGGGATCTTGCTGCTGCTTCCCAGGGAGTTGGTCTCTTGACAGGCCTGTCGGCTAATGGGTCTGGCTTGCTGAAGTAATCAGGGGCAGGCTGAAATATAAGAGGTGAAGTAGGAGACGTGGATCGAGAAATGAATGAAGAAGGTCTCCCAGGAAGTGATAATGAACGTCCACTACTTCTTTCCTAGAAAAACAAAATGCCAAATATAGTTACAGATATTAAATAACAAAAAAGGAAGGACCTTCTCACTTTAAAAATGGAACTGACCCTGAAAGCACATGACATCCTGGCAATTCCTCTATACGTCTGTGGGTACTTTTTAATACATTAGTTTAGTGGAAAGAGAGAAGGTATTAAAAAGGAGGCAGAGAAAGAAACAGGAACAAAACCAGAGCATACTGAACTTTTGAGGAAAGTAAATAGACCAAAGACAGGCTTTTACTGAAAAGGTTTGATTATGTTAGTGACTGTGCAGCTTTTCCACTAATTCGCTAATGTGCCTTGTTCTGAAAAGACCGTTCTTAATAACAAAAAAGGAAGTCATGTTGTGTTAGTTCTGTGTGTGCTTATGAGATTCTTTCTAACACGCAGGCACAGCCTAATTTATTTGATAACAGGCTCTGTCCAAGACATCTGTCTGAGAACATATCTTGGTCAATCTCCTGTTAAGAAAGGCATTTCTTACTCGAAAATTATTAGACTTATCCTATTATTCACTTTTCAGAGCACAAACACAAACACAAAAATTTAAAGACGTTAATGCAATCATTCACTTAATGCCCTTACAGGACGGTACTTAACCTGGCTTCTTTAAAGGCAATGCCCTTAAAATTTTAGTACATTCCGACCCATTTATTGGAGCAATCCATTCATATTTGACAAATCCTAATCTTCTTAGTAATGCAGCAGTTTCAAACAGAAACTGTGTTCATGAGAAGGTTCTGCTCCAACAGTCACTTGGCCACGTACAACACAGGTACAGTCTTTTCCCCAAGCCAGACAAGTTCTTTATGTTGTTACACAGATAAATCCATTGTTCTTAGAACAGTCTCTATACATGTGGTTCCTAAACTCATTGATTTACACCCAGTGATTCATATCATGAGGTTTAAATGCCTTTCACTCTCAAATCCGGTGTGAAATTTCAGGCTCTTTTGCTAGAGAATTTGTTCAAACAACATTGGCCTGTGTTACTCTGCCTAATTAGCTCCCAAAACTTGAAATACTGTGAGCATGATCTCAATACCAACAGGTATCTGATCTTACAAGGTATAGATTATTTAGCAAAGATTCACGTAGAAATGTCATGGTTTATAGGCTTTTCTGCCAGAGGATCTTGATGTGTTTAATAAACTTAGAAGACCTCTGCTTCACTCAGGCTTTTAAGTTATGTTTTAATATCAGCCTTTGATATGGGACATGGAAACTGGGAGACTGCTGTTTTCATTATTTTCAGTCAGTTGGGTGTGCTTAACCTGAATCACTTTAAAAAAGCGTAGAGTGACACACAGAGGTCATGGAATGAGAGTTTTGGCAAGTTTCACAACTAGTACTTTGTAACAGGACTACCCTTTCACCTCTTAGCTATGACCAGCTGTTCCCCATTTGCAGTTCCAGAGAGGAAACTCCCCAACATTATTAATCCTAGCCCCACAGACTTCTGGCACATTTTCATGAGGTTCTTCTTCTATCCAGAAAAAGATATTTAATTTTGGACAACTTAGCTCTGTTAATTTTTAAGAATCCTCACTTAAACCTTGAGATGATAAAACATTAAAATGTAGCCAATCACATATAGACAGATGCCAACTGGGTACTCTAAGATGGTAGCAGATAAAATGCAAGAATTATCCGTCCTTTTAAGTGAGTAAAGGAAAAAATAGATCTTTTTTTCCATATAGATGAAGTTATACACTGTTGCAAATGGATTGAAGTTCCTCCATGTCTTCACCCAATGCGAGGAATTTATTTTTCTTACTTGGAAATTAAGAGTTCAGGTAACAGATCATTCTTGGGGCCCATAAGTGACAGACCCAGACAGGCCAGTCAGAATACTTCTCCTTTCTCTAATGTATTGCAATTTATTTCTTCGCTGAATCCATGGTAAAGAGCTTATTCAGCAAGCCTGGCTAATACATTTTGTTTAATTTATTGGCAAGAATAAACTTTTTTAAGGTGCAAAATCAAAATAGGTATGCAAAAAGAGATACAGTTTCTATTAAAAAATAATCTGATAATGTGATCCCTGAAACTAAAAGACAAGGTTGTACAGAGGGATGAAAAAGTTGATCAAACAGGTTCACCTAGTTAGTCTACCTGTGTTAACAGCTTTCAGGAGGATTCTAGAACGTTCTATGTGCTGAGCAGATGGAAAAATTTCCCTTTATTTAATGGAGATTCTAGTTCCAGGCCCCGTGAATACTTTATAGGCTTCTAGAGATGCAGAGGGAAATGATATTATTTAAAGAAGTATTGCATAAAGTACCTGTCATTTGAAGACAGATAAAGATATGTAGTCTGTCATGTTTAGAGAAAAAACCCAGTCTTTAGCAAGTTTTAGAAGTATCTTTGTGGCTTAACTATTAATGATAAAGCAGAAGGTAATTTGCTTTGACAGAGTTTAATCAGAGAATAATGAGTTATCAAGTGTATTTCACTCTGTCTGACAAAATGGGTCATTCTACCAAATTATGAAGTTAGAAATTTAACTTATAAAAGCAGAAATAATGTAGATTAAATCAAATGTTCACATTACAGTGAAGTCTACATTTTTTAGTACAGGTGTTTGATTAGATTCAGCAGAAAATAAACATCATTAATGAAAAATAAGATATTATTCTATGACGATGGCAACTATTCTATGGATAGCTTTGTTATCATAGAAGGCAAAGAAAGGGAACTGGCAGAAGAGACCCTCAGTTGCTTCATAGAAGAACCCTCTATATGAATCAAACAATAGAGTATACAGGAACTAGCAGACAACCAGATTCAGTGAAGAGTGTTTTGCTGGCTTGAGAATTTCCTGTGTCCTTTATTTGGAAGACCTTAATGAACAAGTGTTTGTATTTCAAATCATATCTATCCACAACACCTCTAAGGTCATGTGAATGATAAATTCAGCATCTAAGGATTGTTACAGAAAAGCTAAAGCTTGAATACTGATAATCTGGAGAATGTTATTATATCTTTAGAATTGGTCCTTATGAAAAAGGAAAATCAAATCATGCAAATACTTTGGATAGGGAAGAATTTAGTCTTACAGGCACGTCAAAGTCTTTTCTCAATTTTGGTATGAGGTTCTGCCAGGTTTAATAGCTTTTTGTGCAGCATGGGTCTGTGTTTGAATAGAATGTTAGGCATTGCAGGAAGATAGGCAGTCAGACCAGGTAAGAGTCCAAATAGCTTGTAATAGTGCATGAGGTGAAGAACGTTTCATTCTGCAAGGATGGATTCCTTGGCTCTGGATAGGATTTCCCAGTGATCGCCCTGTTAGATGAAGATGTCTGTGATGACAGATATGTTCAATGGAATTTGATTTACAGACTGCCAGGGAACCTGCAGCAACTGTAACAATTTACCTGGCCAGTGAAAGATCTTGGCAGCTTACCTAGAAAAAATACTTCCTTAAAAGTTGCTAAGTATTCTCCTTTTCTACCTCAGAACCTCAAGACAAAGATAGTTATTTCCAGTCTTGTCCATTTTGCCAAAGTACTATTTGAAAGCACTGGCTTCCAATTTGCCAGAATAGCTTATGCATTTTATTTCATTGGTCTCCTAGGCCTTGCATATTTATGTGCATTTCTAGGCTTCAGCTTAGTAGTCATCATGTAAGACACATCATTCTGACAGAAAAGTTGACTGGGTTATCCAAAGACAGCCCAAGTGGATGGCTTTGTTAGGTGCAAAGTAAATTGTTTGGAGATGAGATAAATTGGGTACAGTGAAGACATTCAATAAATTCTGTATCACTAAAGGTAATCAACAGTTACTTCCATCTGGATGGTTGTTGAACCCACATCAAAATCACAGCAACAAAGTTCCTGCTGCAAGATCGAACTGTCAAGCCAGGTTTTTCTTTTGCAAGTGGCACATTTTCATAACATGTCAAAATTGTTACTATGTTTTCATGGTGTAACTGCCTTCTCACCAGCCTAGGAGACATGTATTACATTTTTGAGATAAATCAAGGGTTCTGTTTTCAAAAGTAGATTGGATACTTAATAGTCTATGTCTCAGTGAAGCTCTCTGCAATGTGCATTCTCACCTGATTAAGTCACTCAAAAAAAAAGTGACCTAGGTGTCTTAAGTCATTAAGGCAGCTCTATTTTTATCTGTTCATTATAGTCCTGGTCCTTAATCCCATCTCAAACCATAGTCTAATCTGAGTTAACATTTCACCTGGCTAATATTTGCACAAAATGGGGACAAAAGAGGAGGAAGTAGATGAAGCAATTGTACTGTCTCAAAAATGACTTCATCTTTACAAAAAGCCCAGAGTCGTGCATTTCTCATTTTGCTATCTATGAACTTGTAATGGCTACTGCAGTTAGAGACCACATCACTGAGAAAATGGTAGGACAAAATAAGTAATAGTTGAGTTTTATGCCTTTTAATTCTATCCTCCTTTCCATTTTTTTAACCATAAAACAAGCCCTTCAGATTTTTAGACTGTGTATAGAAGAGAGACATATTGCTAATGTTATTATAGCTTTTTTCATCCCAAACTATTTACAATTTAAACTTTATGTAATGAGAAAAATAATTTCTCTCTGAAATGCTGCAAGCTCTGGAATAAAACCTACAGCAATCCCAAACCCCCTGTCTGCTTTCACTCATCAATTTAACTATAGGAATACCAAAAATTTTGAAATAAAATAGAAAAATAATCTATTTGAAACTCTGGATATAATTTATGCAGGCTAAAATTGGAATGCAGCATTTTGGTTAATGGGGATACTAAAGGCAGGAGAGGCGGGGAGTCCTACCTGTCTAACGATTAAAGCCTTGTCAGTGGCTGTACTGAGACTGGTGAGAGCTTAGAATCCCACCATTCATGTCTGATCCAAGCTTCCTCAAAGCTGTTGTTTCAGGGCTTGCTTTCAAACATTCATAGGGAACTCTAGAACTAGAACCTAATTTATTCTAAGTTTAGCTTGTTTATACTGATGGTATTGCTTCAGGTGAAAACAATCTTGTTTTCATCAGTAGCATTCAAACTCATGGAACAGTTACCATCGACCCCCTTAGGTAGGCTTTGAGATAGACTCCACTTTTGCCAATGAAGTCCTTTTTAGTTGTGAAGTTACGGTGGAAGAGCAAAGCAATAGATTAGAATTAGGCTGTCACTACTGCAAAATGACTACATGAAAAAGAAGCACAAGGGAGCTGCTAACCTGTCCTAAATTAGTGATGCAGTTAGCTCACTTTGCATGTCTGTAAATAAAAGAAAATCGCTGCTTTCCATTACCATTTAATCTTTACGTGTATACGATTATCAAAATACAATGCAGTTGTGCCTATAACAAGTAAATGGCTGAAACTTTTTTGGCGACAGGCATCTTAGGTTTCTTTGGAGTAGACAGCTTATTTCTTGTAAGGACAATATTTGCTGCCATCTTCTGGGCTTTTATATTACACAGCTTTGTAGGTCTTAGAAAGTGAAGCTTTTGTGAACAAGCGTTTGAAAAACAAGTGCAAAGTTGGTCCTGGTTTCTGACCTTGCTGTTTTGTATGAACAAAGGGGTTTTAATTGATATAGAGTAAAGGTTAATGATTTTTTTTTCTGAAATCAAGGAAAATAAGTATTAATTATATTGTAATAGTTGAAGGTGGTGGCAGTGTTGTTGCTGAACATATCCAAACTAAAAGAGACATTATCCAGTCCCTATAATTTTCTTATCAAATCTTTGAAACTGAAATTTTCAGTCTTAGCTTTTTATTATTTTCTTATTTACTTGACCCCAAATGATCCAAGCATTTCAGATGCCTTTCAGCTAAATGAACCCATAGAGTTCAACCATTTAAAAGAGTGAGAGTAGGGAAAAAATTGTGTCATTGGCAAAGAGCTCTAGCATCCTTTTTGTTGAATAATGATACCTACATGCATTAAAACTGGTTGGAGACTAATCTTTGTATGTGAAGGGTCTCATATTTCCATGCAAACTTACCTATGTGTATTGAAGCTCAGTAGGCTGGCTGCTCCTTGACAGAGCCCAGGATCTCCTGCCTGGGCCCAAGCAGCCTTGTAGGAGAGAACATCTCATTTGAGTACAGAGGGGAGAAGCTGATTTTCAACAGGGTGGAAGAAACAGACAAAGGAAGGACAGCGAAGAAACTGGACAGGCACTGGCAATACTTGATACAGAAGGAAAATCTGTATTCAGCACTGGCATGGAGAGTGGTGAGTCAAGGACTCGATAGCCAAGTTTCCTGAGCTTGGATAAGAAGCCTAAAGAACAGAAAATTGACCTGTGTAGCTTGCAACGTGGCTACAATAGGAGACCATGGAAAGAAAAAGATTGGTTCATAGGGCAAGGAAGGTACATTTGGGGGAAAGAAACTGTGCACACTACTGTATGCTTTCCTCCAGAGTTCCAGGGAAATTTCTTTCCCAGAGGAATTGAGTTAGTCCTTCCTTGGTACCTCTGCTGTCAGAAAAGCCTGTGAAGCCCCTTTGGAAACCTGTGTCACCCTCCCAGTGCTGATTTACAGGCAGGATGTCAACGTGCATGTGCATGCAGGCAGTTACTGAGGCAGCATGGGGGCGATTGCCTGTTGCAGTTCAGGCCGTGCTGGAGGAACCTGTTGATTACAGTGTGCTGTGGGATAGTATTCTGTCATGGGTCTGGTTTGCTGTTTTTAGAAACCACTTTAAAAAAACGGTCTTTTTGCAAAAGCTTTCTTTAAAAAAAGTGAAAATATTTGCCCATAGATCATCACTGTATGGAAATTTTTGCTTCTAATATAAACGTACTGAATTCTTTGCTTTGCAATCAGTTAAAGTTCACACTGAAATCAATGAGTGTTGTGCTTCATGGCTTCCTTACACATGTAACATGTTACAGTGATTGGGAATGTGTTTTATTTCTGTAATGTTCTTCCTTCTCTTGTGTATTTCTTAAATCAGTTAAATCTATTGCTTCAGATATTGATGAAAACATCAAGAGAAACACTCCATCCATTCAGCATTTAGTCTTCACACCTACCTAGAAATGACAAGGTTCCTTTTGTAGCAGCTCATCTTTCAATTGTCTGAAATTATGAGGGGACACTGTTTTAAGACGTCTATCTTAAAGAGGTACAAAAAAATCGAGGAATCTTGTTTGAAAACACCTACTATAGTTATATTGGTTACCCCGCACAGAAAGCCTTGATCCACAAAATCAATCTGTAAGCACGGTTTAGTAAGTTATTTTTCTCATAGCTGCGTTTCCTTAGCCTAAAGGAATGTGCAGTTATTATAACACATTACCACAAAAGTTTGTGTAGGTTTCACATGCACTTAGATTAAAAATAGTTGTTGAGATCATTGCAAACAGGAATAAACTTTTTCCTCTGAAAACTGCAGAAGACAATTAGTTAGCATGTTGTGTAAAGGAAAAAGTTTTGCCAGCCTTACTCAAGGAAGCAAATGTTCAAACCACATCATCGTATGATTAGTCTTAACTTGTAAGGGAAAAGTTCAAGTCTCCTCCTGTAAAGATCCTTCAGAATTTTTCCTAGTTTCAGGATTTTTCCTACTTTTTAAATCATTTGACAAAAAAACTGAAGTGCTACCCTTAGAACCATAGAACCATAGAATCGTTTGATTGGAAAAGACCTTTGAGATCATCAAGTCCAACCATACCTGTACACTACTGAATCATATCCCTGAGCATTTCACCTACCCGTCTTTTAAATCCCTCCACGATGGGGATGCAACCACCGCCCAGGGCAGCCTCTGCCAGTGCCTGAGAACTCTTTCAGTGAAGAAAATCTTCCTACTATCTAATCTGAACCTCAAAGCATTAGTAAGAAACCAGCCTGAAAAGCCATTGTCAAATGCAGCGCTCACGTGATTCCAGCTCCCCCCTTTATGCAATCACAGGCAAAGGTAATGTTTGCTATGAAGTAAGAACAGTCATTGTCAGGAGTGCTATGAAGTTGTGACGGTGGTACCAAGTGTGGTATGAAATTAGCATGCTCACATATTTTCCCAGGGAATCTACCAGCAACAAGTAATTCGGAGCTTCTGAATGCACAGGGTTTTGAAGATTTGTCAAGTTTCTTCTTTGTATAACATTTCTATTTCAAGCTGAGTAGACTCGTTCTAAAATAACATTGTGCCAAGCTGTGTGATTAAGGCTTGCACTTGCCATGCCAAATTGCCAAAGCCATTAATGGCGTCCTGGCTGACTCCCAGCAAAGAAAGTTGCATCATATTTTGTTAAAAAGGCAGGACTGGCAGAGTGGCTCTTTTTATAACCAATCTTTTTTTATTCTTAAAGCTACAAAATCTGGAAAAAAGATGCTGCAAAAAGAGAGGAGAAAGACTTTGCAAATTGTTAGTTGCAAAGAGTGATGTTGTTTAATTGGTATTTCCCTACCTCATAGTGTACAGAGGGTTTCCCACAGAGATGCTGGAGCAGCAAAGCATGATGGTAAGGCTGTTCCTTTGCCGAGGTGTGTCCTGGATACTTGATAAACAGTGCTGCACCCAGATCACAGCATCTGGTGTCAAGTTCTCTTTGTAATTGCTTATCATCTTCTATCAGAGTTCACCTTAGCACTTTGCAGAACTCTCATATATACGAGCTATCTAGGACAATACATTCATAGATCTGTTGTTTCAGAGCAATAGTCTATTGATACAGCCTGCTTTTTTAAAAGTTCACTTCTTTCTTTTTGCTGGGTATTAGCATTCTGGTTCTTTCACAATATATTTTTGTAAAGGAAGAAAATCATGCTGAGTGATGTTAGCATGCTGTCATCCAAGGATAACCTAGAAAATTTCAACAAAAGGCTGGAAATAATTATCCCTGTGCAGAATAATTAAACCCTTCTTGCTGATCGTTCTTCTTCAGTATTTCATGGTCCTCTGATCAGTATTTTTATCCCTGCTTTTTTCCTGTAGTTCTTCCCCACTGCTTGGATCCCTTTAGTCCTAGCAGTTTTTTCTATCAAAATTTCTGCTCTGCCACTTAGCACTCATTTTCTACATACCAGCCCCTCACTTCCTAAATTTGGAGCCTGGTAAAACCTTAACCTTTCAGCATTTCTTTACTTTACTTTAAGTACAAATTGGTATGAATTCTGAATATTCATTTTAGTTTGAATAATAACAGCACTTTGCCAAAAAGAACGTAAGCTCAGTTCCGCATGAGTGCTGTGCTGGCAGCAAAATGGGACACTGCACTTTTAAGGCTGGTTTTGTGTCTCAGGTCTTGAATGTCTCATGTGAAATGAGGCACAGAACATAAAATAAATAAGATATAAGTAGGTATACAAAACCCAGATCGTTGCAAGAAGATTTCAGACACAGTTTAACTGAAACCTCCTTTTGATGGCTGATCTCAAAATGGCATGGGCTTGATGTCAAAGTGAATTGTCAGTGTGTCTAGGAGAGAACTGGGCATTCCCTGCTGGAATATACAGTCCCACACCATCGGCCAGGTGCTTTTGGAACCAAGCAGCTTATTATCACTGGATATTGTCACCTGCCTTAAGACACTGGTTAAAATTAGTTCTTCCATAAGAGAGCAAAAAGCAAAAGGATGAGACTTACTTCTAAAAGCTTTTGATGTTTAGTCTGTAAATGTTCCTACATTTGAAATATCTTTCTGTGTGTTTCATAGTATGTTATCCTTAGCTGAGCAGGAACATGGTTAGGGTGGTTTCCCTAGAGAAGGGGGGTGAAGTTAAGCAGTTCTTTGTCCAAGAACTAAATTTTGGCTTTTATTTGTGCAACAGAAATTTTTACTTTTTGTCTAAAAGCTACTCATCTCCAAAACAAAATATTTCAATTCAGGTTTTATAACCAGAGTTTTATAACTGAATCATAAACTGAAAGTATACAAACCGTTGATTGAGGAAGCTGTTTTAATGAAAAGGCTATCTAGAATGTGAGATCCAAACTGGTGCAGTATACCTCCAGTATATGCTATAATTAAGTGTGCTAAAATAACATAAAACTCTTAAATTCCTCTTTTAATGTGAAAGTACTGGAAGAATTGTTATTAGAGGTGGCCTAACATTCACTGTTAAATATACTTACATTGTAAATGTAACAATTGCATCTTGATAGCCTTGTCATATTGTATTAAATAATTCTGATAGCTTTTTCAGAAAAACATTTACAAAACGTCACTGCCCTTTCAAGGTGGTGCTTCAGGTGGTTCCTCTCTGCACATGTCATTCATTTTCTTGAAATTTCATCTATATTTGACATCACTGTTAGCTTTTAATTTGGACCCATGACAATGAACAGCTCAACTTTCCTCTAAATATCTGCTTCACAAGAGATTACCTTTTGGATGAAACTGTCGCTTTAAGTAGGCTTGTCTTCCTAAATATTGATAAGAATCACAGACTTACCTGATTAGTAAAGAAAGTCTTGAAGCCAAGTTGGATCCAAGCACTATGTGTTTAGAATGATGCGTGTGTATGAAATTGGATTCAAAATTGGACTTTGAATGGGATTTTCAAAAGATCCTAGCTGAGTTGGGAGGACTAGAATCAAGGGAGCTTTCACTTTTAATGCCTATTGGTGCTTTAAAAAATCATCTTGTTATTGCTATAGGTCATATGAAATACTTGTCTTGGAATAAAATTCCAAATGTGATCAAAATCCAGATTTTCAGCATAGATGCACTTCCTTTTCTTTTGGACAAAGTAAAGAGAAGATCAACTAATAGCTGTATTTTATATTGCTGTCACAGAAGCAGAATTTTGGGTTATTGCTGGAAACATGCACATGATTTAGTTGACTTCCTCAGTGAATTTTGGGGTTCAGCTGACAATGAAAGACAAAGCAAAATTATTTTAAAGATGACTATTATGCCTTTCTGTCTTTCAGGTGAATTTAGTTCTAGACAGATGACTCAGGAAACTGAAATCTTCTGTTTCAGTCTACAGCTCTCCTCTAGCTCCTTGACTTTTGTCTTTCTGGAGAGCTGACTTCCTTTGGATGAGGTTATATCCCAGTTTTACCTCTTGTTTCTTCTGCTGATAATTAGAATTACAATGCTTATTATTTCTTACTTGGAAAATGGCATACCAGGTAGTCGGCACATGTAAACCTGGAAGCAATTCATGCATTTCACACAGGATACTCAGTCGCTGGTGATGTATTCCAAAAGTTACTGACTTGAGCCAGTGGATCTGGTGGCCATGCCGTGTAAGCTGCTGTACTGTGTAGGTAGCCACATGCATTAACATCAATGCTTGTAGTGGAAGTACAAAACCGCTAAAAATCTCCTCATAAGGCAAATATCCTTGGGGTGGTAGGGTGAACAAGTACAGAAATGTGATAATAATTTACAAATGTATTTTACAGGAGGAGACTGTAAGTAAAAACAGGTAAGGCAATATGAGGCCGATTGGATTTCTGTCTCTCTGTGGCAGCACTATCTTTGGTAAAGTATCTTTATTCCAAGCAGATACTAGTATCTTAAACTTCTACCTAAAACAGTATATGTAACTTCTACTAGAGGGGAAGGAAGGAGGCAGGAAAAGGAAGTGGAAAGAGAAGGAGAAGGGGAAAAGGAAGGAGAGGGAAGGGGAGAGGGGGAGATTTCATATTATCAGGGTAGAATAGAAAATAGATTTCCCCCTAAATCCACTGTCAGTCTGTACATGTGAGTGTGTAACAGTATCAGTCTGTACATGTACATGAAACAAAGAAATAGCAACTAAAGCAAAGAAAAAAAACCCAAAACAGGCAGAGAGGAAAGGGACAAGTTTAATGATAGAGGAAAGATACAGATATTGACAGTGGAAAACAGATAGAAGGGAGATTGCCGAAGGATTAAAATATTGCTACTTTCTATTTCTAGGTAAAGGCAGCACAATTCTTCCTTGAGTTTTCCAGACTATTTTTGTTGTCAAAATTTCCCATCATTCTCCTGAATTTTAAGAGAGAGATGGATCACTTGGTCATTTTCTCATAATGCAGTCAGTATCCCTATCCAAAATATAAAGGGGAGAGGAGGATTTTGGAGGTCCAAAATTCAAAGGATTGATTTTTATTGGCTTGATCAGACTTTGATTCCAGTCTGCTTTCTGCATGTACAACCAAATACATTCTTCTCAAGTTTGGTTGCAGTTTGAGTTACCATCATGGGACCAAACTAAGGAGATTTTGTTCATACTGGGGAATGTTTTCTGCATCAAGAGAGACAGTTCTATTAAAACCCCTGTGATATAACAGATCCATAATCTGGTCTGTAGCTGGCTAGATGATAAGTTTCAATGAGTACATCAACAGATTCTGCCACCTTTATTCACAGAGTGAGGATTTAATCTTTAGCTTCACACTTGGGATGGATTTTTGTGTGAAACAGCACCTTGTTTCAAACCTAGCACCACTGATGTCAACAGGACTGCTAAACTATTCAAATATAGCTCCTTAATTTCAGCAAGACTGGGTATTCACTGTGATGTTACACAATAGATTTCAAACCCACACTTTCAGGGATTTCCTACAGTAGCAGTATTTCAATACTTAATCCCTAGTACAACAAGTAAAAGGTGAAAGTGTAAGACCAGAGTAAAAAGATTTAAAGTGAGAAGAAGCACTGTGAAGCCCCAAGTGAAAATAGTAAAATATGTATGAGAGACCAATAGGAAGACATGGTCATATTTATGATTTACTGTTAAGTGCTAATTTCTGTGGCGTATACTGCTCTGGGTGTGAGAATCAGCACTCTTGAGTATGTGTATCCCTTCAGTTCTCAGTCACTGTGCTGTTACAAGAAACTATCACATCGCATCTGTAAAACCCAGCTCACCTCTCTGACTGTTCAATATTTTTGATTTCCTGGCTTCTATCTTACATGCTGGATTCAAGGCAAGCTTTGGCTAAAAATACATCGGTGCTTGGGATGT
Organism: Cuculus canorus; assembly: GCF_017976375.1. Classification (NCBI taxonomy): domain Eukaryota; kingdom Metazoa; phylum Chordata; class Aves; order Cuculiformes; family Cuculidae; genus Cuculus; species Cuculus canorus. The sequence goes on from NC_071404.1 coordinate 74,823,270, forward strand.
GAAATTTCCCCAAAATGGGAAATGTTTAACAAATTTCCCAGCTGTCTTTCCACCTCTTTTAGTCTTTAAAACACTCTAGCATCTCTTATAGAATATTCTCTGTGAAATCACAGAGGCAACTCATGATTTTGGATCACAGCTGATCCACATGGCTTACAAACTAAGCCCCTGGCTGACCAACCAGATTCCCATGGAAGGACCTTAGAGCCAGGGCAGATTCTGCCTGAATTCATTGAGGCTCTGTGCAGGCCGAAGGTCTATCCAATTGTTTTCTGCTAGTGATCAGTCAGAGTCCAACACTATATCTATTTTACGCTATGTTAGTAATCCATATTACTATTAATATCACTTAATAAGGCACTTCTTTAAAAAATAAAAAGTCCTCAAATCCCTAGGTTGCTAGAACATCATTAGGGAGGGGAGCAGAAAGAAAGCTCTCCTGTATTATTTTGACATACTGGGAACATTTCTCACTGTTGTGTCTGTTGCAGTAGTCCTAAAGCAAAAACCTAGTGTCCTGCTTACTTAATGCAATGGTATCTATTCCTTTCAGGATGTTACATGTATAAAGCATCTAACGACATGCATAAATGTGCTAAAATTTATATCTGTTTTGATTCCTTACAAAAGTTCAAGTATTTTGGACCCAGATTTGAGGTGATACATCTGACATTTAAGTAAGCTAAGGAATACTGCTGGCACTGTTTCTGTGCCAGGTTACCACTGCAAAAATAAGATTGATTGCAAGCAAAATGGACACTAAGTTTCAGCTATAAGGTTTACTCTACAATAGTTGATGGCTTCCACACCTGTGCAATGACGCCAGCTTTCTTTGCTGAAAATTTTGGCCTCGGAGCAGTAAACAAAGAAGATGTGGTGGTTTCTGGCTTAGAAAATGCAGAGTAGCCTGTGGGCGAGTATGATTCATTTACTGGGATAGAGGCATTTGACTGGAACGACGGTTGTGAACTGTAGGCTGGCACAGAGTACACTGAAGATGCCCGGGCATTAGTAGGAGAGCCAGCACTAGGTGGTCTTAAAGGTAGAGCTTGCTTTGAAGTGGACAGCTTTGATGTCTGCTTAATACCAAGACTTTCCTTAGTACTAGGAGGTTGAAAAGTAAATAAAGATGCATCGAGCTGATAAGGTTGATGTTTCATAATATCCAAAGCATTGAGACTTTTCTTAGGTTTTCTCTTTGTATTTTTGGTAGCAGCAGTGGACTTAGAGGAGGACTTGGCACCAGGAGGATAAGATGGGCAGTGGATGGGATTATAAGCTACAGGTGGAGGTGCTCGGACATTAGATGAATATTTCCAAGAAGCTGGTAAAGATGGAGTTGGAGATGAGGCTCGTGCCATGTTTGCCTGCACAGTCTCTGAATCTACCACATACTTCTCCATTCGAGAATGCCTTCTGGCAAATAACTGTGCTCCTCTTCCACTCATAGCTGGTGGCATCTCAAAGGGTGGCTTTGTTCCTCCAGCACTTGGTGTGACTGGCGTCTTGGGTGTGTGGTTTGGACTTGCTAGGGTTGCCTGAGGCCCTTTGAAAGGACCAGCTAGGTTGAGAGTGCTGGGGGGATGGGCAGGAGAAGAAGGAGGCTGTGGAGATTTGACTGGTGCAGGATATGCTGCTTGAGGTGAGGCTGGTGCTGGGAAAGAAGGAGCCTTGTTAGAAGCTGCAGCTGAAGGTGACCAAACTGGTGAAACTGGAGTACTGGCAGTAGGAGAGACCTTGAGTGAAGGCTTTGGAGCAACAGGAGGAGGGGCCTTTTGTTTAGATGCTTGAGTCTGCATGAAATTGCAAGCTTCTGCTCCCAAACTGAGGTAGTCTTCTTCAGGTCCTGACTCAAAACCAGCTCCAGTACCTTTTTTGCCCTCTGAATTGTGTACAAGGGACAGCAGGGCAGGATTAGGACTTACTTTGGGTGCTTCTTTGAAAGTAAACATAGGTTTTGAAGTGCTTCTTCTCTTTGCCTCTTGCAGTATCCCAGTTCTTTTGGCTGGCACCGCAATCCTTTCATCTCTGGATGCTATGTATTCCGTTGGCTCTGTGGGTGACCACACAGCTGGAGCAGCTCTGCTGGCTACAGGAGCTGAAACAGGTCTGTATAAATCCCCAGGGGGTGAGCTGATAGAGCAGTAAGGGGGTGGTGCTGGTATATCTGAAAGAGGACTAGTGACATTTCTTGTGGGTGAAAATGGTGCAGCTGCTCGGTTTTGAACACCAGAAGAGAAAGGTTTAGCTGTTTTATTCAAAGATGCTGCTCTTTGAGCTTCAGAGGACTGAAAAGAGAGGTTTGTGTCTGGTGCTAAGCCAAAGCCATTTTGTTGTACCACTTTGCTATGATTCTGGCTCATGTCTGTGTAGGTTTTACTCACACAGGTCTGCTGTCTTGACATTTCTTCCTCTTTCGTTTGATAAACTGAAGAGCTTACTTCCTGGAAGCTCTCTGACATGGTGGCTTCCCTTCGTTCCTCTGTATGCACTGTGCGTGCCTTCATCTCCTCCTGCTCAGCTGTGATCTGATCCATCCTCTGCCGCCTCTTGGCAAACATGAGGGCCCCTTTACCTGTGCTCTCTGGAAGTGTCTGCATCTCGTCTCCACTTTTTATCTTCTTTTCAACCTCAAGTAGACCACTGTCCCAGTCAAATGTCACAATCTTACCGTCCTTATCAATGTCTGAGAAGAAATCTTCATCTATTTCTGACTCACTTGTTGCAAGCAAACTCACTTCAAAAGTATTTTCTTTGTCCCCTTCTTCACCTTCACCTTCACCCTCTTCACCCTCGTCTTCGTCACGTTCTAACTCCCCAGTACCGTAGCTAACTAAAGTATATTTCCTCGCCCTTTGGCGACGCTTCTTGAACATCAACACCCCCTTGGAATTGGGATTGGGAGCTGCTGTCAGCAGCAATGCAATACTTTTACATTTAGATTTGGCTTCTTTGACCTGTTTCTCTGACAGACTCTCACTTCGCCGGAGCCCTGTGGAAAGAATTGAAGCATACATTTAATTGCATGCAGCCCAGAAAAATACAAGGAGACTAATAAAAAATAGTTCTGCATTTATCTATTCTGAAATTTACATATTGTCCCTTTTCCCCATATTAAAACATTTATTTTCTTTTGCATGGAGAGGTCATCATACTTAAGCTTTTCCCACAATATCATCTGTGTTTTAAATTCCATACCCAGCATTCCTCAGAGTCACACCCATGCAAGTCCAAAGGCTACATCACTTTCTTTAGAACTTCCTTAGTTCAACAGGGACGTTACATTTGTCTTTATTTCTAGCATTCTGAATTCCCATAATTAATCTCAGCAGCATGAGGCAGACAATATTTTCTCATTTATTCCATTTCTACAGTCTGGTATTGACTAAGTGTTTGACCACAGTTCCTAGGCTTACAGCAAACATTCCCAGCCAGGCAGGCCCCTGACTGCTTAACATCTGAGACAAAATGAAACTGAGACTATTCTGTCTGACGGTGGCAGCCGCTTCTGCCTTTTATGTGTTTATTTTACTCATATGCATTACAAAATGTGTACTGCTGATAAAAGTCAGTATGCTTCTGTGTAATAGCCATTTAAAAGCAAGTATATATCCAAAAAGGCATAAACAGAAACTATTATCATAGATTTTCAGCTCCTTGGAAGAGTTTAGTAGAGTTTAGTAGAGTAGAATTTGCTAGTATGTATAGAGCAAACTCCTTAAAGAAAGCCATATGGTGTATTTTCTCTTAGTGATCCTTTTAGCTATGTCAGTAGAGAGTCTGATACTTCTCCTATTAAAGACAATTGGAGTTTTGCCACTATGCCAGATGACAGCGTGATTGGAGCAATGGTTCTCACTAGAACCTATAAAAGAGAAAAGAGCATGGCACCCAAAGCAGCAATTTGTAATATTTTGCTTTGAGAGGGCCAAATCACTAAATCCTTGGCCCAGTCCTTTGGCAACCCCAGTGCTTACAGTAGTCATTGACGACATTTTCCAAGTTTATGGGCTTCAGCGTTAGAGTGCCTCTGCAAACAGAAAGGGTCACTCTTCAGAATGTAGGTTCTATGCTTTTGAACAAGCTACTTGCATCAGCAGTGAGTGTTTTGCTGAGAAGGGGATTCAGCAGGTACTCACACTGTTCTATGGAAAGAAAAGATTGAAATTTTTCATTTTGCTCGTGTATTTTTTTAATTAATCTGAATAGTTACTTAATCAATAGATTCAACAGATACAAAAGAAATATTAACTGCTCAGATAAATATAAGCCTATTACTATTTTCAGAGAAAATTTCTGCTAAAGAGATTAAGCATCTATAGTAGATGGTCTTTTCTAGTTTAGACCTAAATGCTGCATTACACTTACAATTTTACAAGAAACATGCATAGCATTTGCTGCACATGGATTATTCCTCTGTGCTTGGCAATTTGTTCTAATATGTGGATAGAATAATAATAATAACAACAACAATAATAATAATAATAACAATAATAACAAAGCAAACCTTTTTATAGATTAAATTGGTCGTTCTTAAAGATAATGACCTGCCACTAGATTAGAAGAAATTCAGATTGTCAGAGTTCAGATGGGAGGACAAAGTCTGTCAAACTTGGAAGCAGAGTTTATTGTGTACTATGTAGTTAATTCTTGGTACTTTTGCCTTGTTAGAGAGGCACTACAAGTCGTTCTCTAAGACAGACGCAGTCCCACAGTTGGTTCTGACTTTGCAGCCAAAACGTAAAACATGTGCATTTTTCTTTTATCCTTCATTTAACATGCCAAAAATATGTGTATTGCATACAGACACTTAGGCATAAATAACTTCTTAATCCACTTGCCAATAAGATACAAGTGGTTATCATGCTAAAAATACGCTTACAGAGGAATTAGCAGCGGGTTAGCAGACTAATTCCTACACTGCATATGAAATAGTTTGTTGCTACAGTATATCACTGCACACATTCAGGAACCTTTGACATACTGCTGCTAAATCCCCAGACAGGATTCTTAACATTGCTGGGAAAGAGCAAACAACCAATAGAAAAGTCCCAAATGAATAAAATAATAAATAAATAAACAAGCAGATAAACAGATAAATAAATCAATAACATGCAGCTACACTCAGTTAATTGGTATTGGATCCAGTTGGAAGTTTACTTTCATGTAAACTTCTTGGACACGGTTTGAAGCTGACCTCAGGGTATGGGAGTCAGAAGAAATAGCATCTTTGCTTCACAGACTAGAGAAGACTGACAAAACTGGAAGGATCAAGTAACAGTTACACACATGCTGGTGTCTGTCAAAGTCTCTTCTGCAGGCAACATCAAGCTTTTCTACGAGCCTTTTTATTAAATTTAAGACCAGTGGCATGGCTTTGATTTTAGATGATGCAAATGGCAACACAAAGTTTTTGCTATAAAAGGAGAAATCCACAGGATTCGTTTAGACATGTGGAAGCAACTTTCTTTCTTTTGTTACTATTCTACAGATTGCCTCTGAATATACATCTGAATACCAGTGGTATTCAGTCCTTTTTGGAGCTGTACGTATTTTTAGTTGGACAAAATCATGAGTTAATTTCCAAGTGGAAGTCTACTAGGTGAAGTTATTCAGTGCAGTTAAGGCATGAGTATACCCTTGGCTCACCACCAGGAGCATTGTATAACTGAAAAAAATATATAAAGCAAGAACAGAAATATTATTAAAAGGAAAAAGAGATGAAAAGTTAGAAAACTTCAGAAAAAAATCTCTAAGCATTTTTTTTCCTAATGCAGTCTAAATTCTCAAATTGTCTTTAAAATGGTAAAAGATCCCCTCAGGCAGTGCAAATGATTAGATGGGACATACTTACTTGCGTGCCTCGCCCTGTGCTTGAGAGGTCTGTGATCCCTTTCTGAGTGCTGGTCGTCTTCTCCCTGCTCTGTGCCTTCTGATGGGATTGCAAAGGAGAGGAGGGAAGGAGGTGCTTCTGACTGCCCTCCTTCCACTTGAGAATCAACACACCCCTTTTCAGCTACAGACCTGGGTGCTTCCTTCTCCCTGTCCGAACAGTCTAGGATCACCTCCACCCTGGGGAGAGATGGAGCTGCACCTTGGATCCTCTTGACCTCTTTGCTACTAGAAAACTGGACGACTTTGCTTGACCACTGGATGTTGCCCTCTTTCACGCCTGAGGGAATTGCAATTACAGGGCTGGTCCCATCTTGTTGTACACTGGGTCCTTTTCCTGAAGGGATGCATTTTCCTGCCCCTAAGAGAGTCACAGCAGGAGCATTGGTGCCCTTGTGTGCGTCATTTGAGAGGGACAACTGCAGCTCAACCATAGTACCTGACCTTCTTTCTTCTGTCTTCCCTCTGAACACAGCCTCATCTGGCCCAAGCACTTTGGAGGTGCCTATCACTTTAGGAGTAATTCTGTGGCTTTGTGTGGTCTCTTGTTTCATTTCAGAAAAGTGTGTGTTGCTTTCTCCTGCTTCTTGGTGAGTTTCGGTATATATCTCTGTGATGCACAAATCTCCATGGGGTATCTCTTTCGCTGTGTTAATTTCCAGTGTGGTACTCTCCCTGTAGTCCTCATATTTTATGTTGTCAGGCTTTCCCTTTTCTCTTTCAGCACTCAAGTTTTCATTTATTCCATTGGAGGATCTGCACAAGTAATAAGTAATTCAAGAGATAAAGATGCTGTAAGCACAGCAATTGTAAGTACAGTTTCAAAAGCAATTTGTTTATAGTATTTTTCCTCCTATATTAGTTGTAATACCTTCTAGCACTTCCATTTAAAAAGAATTTTCCCAAGATGTAGGGTTTTTAATTAAAGCATCTTTATATCTTTCAAAATTCTTCAACTTAACCGTTTAGTAGGAGGAAATTACACTATTGTGGTAGAACCATGATCCTACTGCCATCCTTCTGAATGTTGAATTCCATCATTCCTAACACCAGCATGCTTTCACAGACACATTTCTGTTATAGTGTTTCCAGACAAATGCTGCTGGGACTTCTGGGACAATACTTCCTCAGATTTCACATCTAAGTGAGAAAATTAACTTTGCGTGACGCAAGAAGGGTGGTTAACTTTTGGCTTTATAGGTACTACTGCAGCTGTTTTAGGCACCAACCTCACATATAGTTCCTGACCCAAATAGTGTACTCTCCACGCAATAGATAAGTACTGGATTAGGATCAGAGGAAGAGGAACGAATACTTAAAATACACATTCAAAGAATTCCTGTGAGGATCATCATCCTTACATATCATGGCCTATTCCAGTGATCCGGTGAAAAAGGAAAGTGAACCCATACAATTTTTCCTAGTTATTAAAAGCCATATATTTCTAACTAGCACGTTACTTTGACTTCCCAAAGCCCACTGTACACCTCAGTGCAGCTCCATTTTTTAAATTATTCATTCCTCTGGCCCAGTTCGGCTGTTTTACTGGTGTTAGGACTCCTAGAGTACTCTCTGTTGTCTTCTTTCAGTACTCTGGACCATACTGACTACTATTAATTCAAGAAGAAATCTTTTCTGTACAGCAAGACTCCAGTGTGTTCTTAAAGCTTTCTGTTGACTAGGAAGTAGGAAAACACTTTTTCAAACAGGGGAAGCATTAGGTACCCTTAGTGAAGTATTACTATCAAGTATTATGGAAATTTTTTAAATCAAAAGCAGATTCTAGGTATTCTGAAACCTTGGAACCCCCTACAGAGAAAGGCTGGAAGAAAGAAGAGAAGAAATAAATCTGTTGGTGCACTGAGGAGACTTCAATATCCCTTGCTTTCTAGCCATGCAGCATACTGTTTGTAGCAGTCTGGGTCTGCCTCAAATAGCATGAAATGAGTCTTAAATTTAAATTTTAATCCATTGAACCACATATGGAGCTACATAAAGGTCAGATAGATTTCAGTTTAGGGAGGTCCTTGTGAGTGTTGCTAGATTCCATCGTATTATGCTGTTTGGATGATCAATTGTATTACTCTTAAGTACAGATGAATTGCAACAGTCCGTAAACATTTCCTTTTAAGATACAAGACTGGGGGCCAGGCCAGCTAAGTGTCAGCCCTTATTGGTAGCTGCATGATTGTGTGTATATGTGAGAGATTTCCACCTTAAAAGGCTAATTATGGATGTACTTCTATTCTATAGAAACATAAATGTACACCCATGTGTCAAGAGGCAGGATACTGAGTCTCTTCTCTTTTTTGTCATTTAAGATTCTGTTTTGTCAAATTATTATTTTTGTTTCAGATCTTTCCAACTTGGTGCAGGAACAACAGCCCTGGTGTAATTCCAGGAAGGAAGCAGAACTCATAGAGTCAGCATGGCAGTTTGTCTCACAGTCATGTTTTACTCCCTACATGGTGCATTTCATTTTGGTATGCACTTGAGCACACTCCCTACTTCCCCCTAGCAATTTTCTTTCTAGACTCAGCAGTAGCCTGAGAGTGGCTAATGCTAATGTGGAAAGGGCAGGATAGCGTTTCTGTTTCTGTCCCCATTCTCAGTGTTTCCTGGATGCATCTGTTCAGCTGGAGGGTCAGTGAGATGCTCCCTCACACGGCATCTGGCAAGTGCCTGCCCTGCAGGGTGTCTCTTTCCTTTCATCCTGTAAACCAAAGATTTTGTAGGCACTGCTAGTCAATAACTGACTGTGGTTTACAGGGGATTGGGAAAACTTTTTGTAGACATCAAAGACATAATTTCATTCCCAGTAAGCTTTGCAAAAGCAGAATTAGGCCAACAATGAATGCCTGTGAAAATCTCATCCTTCATGCAAATAGTTCAGGAACAGTCAGAAGCTTCCCCAGGAGAAGTATTCTTCCCTGCCAGTGAAGGACACTTGGGAGTAAAGATCATCATTGGAACACCCCATTAATTAGGCCTTCTTCTTTCCTTATGACTTCCAGCATTTTCTTGAGATGGCTGCTAACAAGTGTCTACTCAGGAAAGGAAGAATTTGCTTCTCATTGCTCTCAGAGGATGCTAAAACACTCCTGGAAAATCCTTCCGATGGTAGTGCTGAGAGGGCTGCTACCCACAAAGGAGGTGGCAGGGGAAGAGAAGTGTTTATTCTCCCATTCCCTGGATGATACTGACCATAGGGGCTGGGAGTTAGGGGAGATGAGCTGTTGAGAATAAATTCAAAGATTCTCATGGTGAATTCCTTTAGAACATTTCAGTCACTTTCAGAGTGTTGAGCAACTGCAGCTTGCTTAAAATTTGTAACAGACAGCTCCATTATATGAAACACTGAATTATGTGGTCTAAGCACGCTGGTTTGGGTCTGATTTTCAGGATGTGTCTTGCTGTTCACCACACATTCCAGCAGGGCCAGTGGAGTGAATGGAAGATGTGCTGTCACTTTCATCTGGAGCATACTGCGGCCTTCAGAGCAACTAAAATATCAGTTACGGAGCAGCAACAGGCAGGGGTCTAAGCATATGGAGCTGTTCCTGTGGCTGCAAAGAAGACAGCTGATCAGCTGCAAATATCAGTTTTACAACTGTAAAGCTGTAAAAGTTCCAGTAGTCATGTTATGAATTAAATACGAAAAAATGGAGATATCACATGAGGAGCACTCAAATAGTACACTGCTGAACCAGAAACAACAGCTATGCACTGTGGAGAGGGTAAGCCGCAAGTAAACCTCAGCTGCCACTGTTCCCCCGATCTCATCACATTGATCCATTACTCAGCCCAAGACAACATGCACAGGCAGGCCATGCAAAATGTCTGTTATAAGTAAAATGAATACTCATTGAGAGCATCTTGTTTTGAAGGCAGGTTGTAACTTTGAACTACTAGACATGTTAGGAAAGTTCCTTAGAGCAGGTTGCAGAAATCACAGAGGAATTTTGCATGCTGTTTAGACATCCCTGATAATCAGAGACAAGTGCTTTTTTTGTATCAGAGTCCTTTCAGCCCTTCCAGGGACACTGCTCTGTTAGCTGTTGAGATGAATCCTGACCCTTTCTGTCCTTATGGTCCTGCCTGTAGGAAAGCAAACACAGGGAACTGCAGTAGCTCAGAAGGGAGCCGTGATTCCTTACAAGGAGCGTGGAAATCTCAGGTCTTTTCTTCCTCTATTTACCCACGCTGAAGGCAATTCAGAGTTCATCTTGTCTGATTTCACAGAGTCAGGGGAGAATGTACTTGCTGGTGGTGGTTCTGAACTCAAGATTGCATGAATTCCACTGGTGACAATTACAGAACAGTCATTAGAATGGACTGATGTGCCATGAGCAGTGATGCTGGCTTGCTTGCAAACTTACACCAAGGTAACTCCAAGAAACTTAAAGCATTTTCAGAGAAAGCTGAGATTCACTATTACTATTTTATAAAAGGAGAAGCTGAGACCCAGAGAGCTGTAAGTGACTTGCCCCCCTCACCTAGTGAAGTGTTAACAGCTACAGAAATAGAATTCATCATTCCAGACCCTCTCCCCCTCTTGACTACTAACACATTTTGCCACCCAAGAAGACCATTTGCCATGTCATCATCAAGGCATATCTGCATAACACACATTCTCCATCTATACAGCCTTTGCTTTCTGTAAGCCTCACTTCCCTATCTATGGGGAATAACAACACTTCCCTACTTCAAAGGGATGGAAAGAATAATTGAACTCAAGACTCTGCAGTATGCAGATATGGTAGTGGATATCTTGTAAGTATTAAGAATACTTAATAAGAAATAAAATCATTACATTTGGAGACTGTGCTCTTAATTCTGTGCCTGAACTGTACTATTCAAATTATATACATTAATTCCTTCAGATCAATTACTCTTATCTTCCCTCCTTTTTCCACACAGACAGAGTTACAGACATAAACAAGAGGATTGTCAGAAGCTCACGGTATATGTCTGCAAAATGACTGCATTCAAAATCAGAGTCTTCCATGTGGTTCATCGAACAGAATTGTACCAAAGCGTTCTGAGCATTCCTGTACCTCTTGATAAGCATCTGCAGAACGTCAGTCAGGCTTTCCATCAGAACGGTAACTTCTGCATAGGTTAAGTCTCCACAAGGTTTGCCATTGATAGACACCACCTCATCTCCCTCGCACAGTCCAGCCTTAGCTGCTTTGCTCTTGTTGCGAACCTACAATGAGTCAAAACCAAATTTCAGATCGTGCAATTAGTGTTCACTTCGAAACAGCAACAACCATGTCCTCAACTTCATTTTATCTGTACTAAAGAAAAAAAAAAGATTAGCATTATTAATCATAAATCTCTAGTAACATAAATTCATATCTTGTCCCAGTAGAGGTTAATACTGCTGTGGCCAGTATTACCAAATACAAAAAATTCTCATTCACCAAGCTTGTGTGCTAGATGTCAAACAGGCTGGAATTTTTTCAAAAAAGGGGAGACAGAACTCTGAGACAACAATCAATTGATCAGAGTTTAGCATTAACACAAAAAAAACTTATTAGTTTTTCACAAAATGAGACTACTAGAGCTGAAATCTATGCCAAGATTTGAAAAGAAGATCTGGTAGAAGTTGTCCCTGCCATGGAACTGGAAAATCTGAAGGTCCTTTCCAACCCAAACCATTCTATGATTCTGTGATATAACTTCAGGCTCCTTTGGGCAGAATGTCAACATCTACATGCTGTTGGAACTGTAGGCACACAGACTTTTGGCGTACTGGACACTTTTCCTTAGATGCCCAACTGTAGGTTTAGTTGCCAAACTATAAACATCGGAATCACTGGAGATCCTAAATCCATGTTTAGTCATCTCAGTAAGAGCCTTGATTTATTGAAGTGAAGACATGCTTGCTATGGTTTAACCTTTCCTGGTAAATACTCATTCAAGAATTTTATGCAGCTTGAGTTTTGGTGTTTCACTTCATTTTCCACTGGAAGCATGTTATAACTTATCATAGGCTTTGTATAACAAAACCTAAACAGCTTTAACGCCACTCAAGGTATGCCATAGAGTTGACTGCTATTTTTAAAGTACATATTTGGCAAAGAGTGTGTTATATTAACCAGGATGCTTGCAGGAGTCTATTTTAGAATGAGACAGACACATAAAAGGGCTGTCCTTGGGTTCTTTGCTCCCAATCTTCTGCCTTTTGGTGGGAGTACTTTGGCCTTATACAATACTGAGTTGAAAGGTCATTACATTATCCTTATTAATTCTCATAGCATTTCCTTGACAATTTTTAAAGTGTAATATAGTTCTGCCATACTCACAGCAGCAGAGTCAGTCCCCACTGACTCTAGGAAAGTCACTACTGATATAAGTCAAATTGGAGGCTGCAACTGTCCCACAGAGCCATGCAATTATTCCCAATATAGGATTAGAGCTTTGGTCTGGTACATGAGATGCATCTCTAGAGGTAATTTTGAAATGTCTCTTGGAGTCAGGATCATGTGGAGTACGCAATATGTGGAATAAAGAGTGAGACTGCACTTTTCTTTGGTGCAGCCATATATATACCTTTGTTGTTTCAATTTATCCATACCCATATGTCATACTATGGCTTTTAGAGCAGTGAAGAAACAGAAGCCTAGTGCATAGGGAAGCCAGTTTCTACCTTGCAGAGTTAACATTTACAAATATGGAGTGGTATGCTGCTCTGTTTATCTCGCCTTAGGCAAGAGCATAAACATCCTTGTACTTGAGAAGAAGTGACAGTTTAAACAGTGTTTAGAATGTTTTGCTTCATATATGCACTAGGATTTGGATTGAGGTTTTGTCATTGGTTTGTTTGTTTTTTTTTTTTAAATAGGAGGCTATGCTATTAAAATTTTACAAGAGATTTTAGGCCTGAATGTAAATATTTAATGTGAATGCTAAGAAGCATTTAGAAGGTCTTTTTCAAAAAAACACATAAACAGCAATTATAGCAACATGTGAACTCTGAAATAGCATAATGTTTTACCTAAATGGTGAGAAGAAAACTTCTTTCTGTGTCTTTATTAAATGCCTGAGAATTTGGGGTCAATTCTATCCTAGATTACTATTACAGCTGCCTCAGGAGAGAAACTGTTACCCATTCCATAAAGTCAGTGATTTCTGTCAAAAAGCAAAAGCACAAATGTACCATAGTAATAGAACTACAGGAACTGCTAGACAGCTCAACCGAATGTGTAATTTTTTAAACAGACTGCTTGTTAGCATTAAAAGAAAACAGACAAGGGTATTGAATTTCCTTTTAAAGTTCTTGAGGAGGCCGCTCAGTCTGTTTTGCTCCCTTGTGAACTGTTGAAACATCACAACTGTGAGATATTTGGACTTTCACACTAAAACTCAGGCCTTTCTTTGATTGGTCATGCAGGAAAGAAATTACTGTACATTGCTACACTTCACTCTCTGGTAGCATTTCAATTCATAGAGCACATCAGAGCAAGTTTCCTTATAGTCTTATATTTCCAGATTTATCCACATAAATCATACCTTTAACATGATTTTGCCATTGCAGGATCACACTGCACATGCTGCACATACTAGCAGTTCTCCTGACAGTATGTCAGCCTTATTCCCGGCCTTCCCCAGAGGCACCTGTGCCTCCCAGATTTGAGCAATGTCTACATAAAATCACCTCAGCATTATTGTTTTGTGTGTGTGTTTCTGTTGGGAGAATAAAAGGAGGAGAGAGCACTGACATAAAATGAGCAAAGACAGGCAGTATAATAAATTATAGCAAGTTGCTGCTAAGGTAGAAGTAGACCATCATAATTTGTGTTATTTTAGCCTCAGGATATCACCAGATTACTCAGCAATATACAGGCTGCCTTGTCAGGCAAGGGGTAGCTGTTTCTGGTTTTGTTGTTTGTCTTCACTGGAAACACACAAAAAAGAACAAATTATTTACTCAAGTAAACAAAAAATTTTCAGCTTTCTGGGAAAAAAAGAAGAAACAACAACAACAACAACAACAACAACAACAACAAACCTCAAGAAGATTTGTGGAAAGCACGATCTTCCTGGTAAAATATGTGTTTAGTGGGCAGTTTTCCCTCAAAGGAAGTTTTGTCAGAAGGGAAACAAAAGCTGCCTCTGTTGTCAGAAGTCCAACTTGATCCCACATGGGACAGTAGGAAACCTTTATCCAGTTCTTGGCAACTTGAAGCAAGGCATTTAGAATCATAGAATTGTTAAGGTTGGAAATTACCTCTAAGCTCATACAATCAAACCATCAGCCCAACCTCACCATGCCTACTAAACTGTGTCCCAGGTATCGCGTCTACAGGATTTTTCAACACCTCTAGGGAAGGTGAGTCCACCACTTCCCCTGGCAGCCTCTGCCAATGTTTCTCCACTCTTTTGATAAAGAAATTTTTTCCAATACCCAATCTAAACCTCTCCTGACACACCTTGAGGCATATTTGATTGTAAAGCAGAAGAGATTTTTCTAAAACTACTTTTGCCTTGCAGTGCAGCCAGGCTTCTTCCGTTACTTGTTTCTCCTGTCTGCTTTGGCATGAAGTTTTCTTTAGGAAGGAAAATTATTCCCATAATATTTGTGAATGGAATCTAACTACTAATAATATGTTTCTAAAGATATTCTTAGTTTTTTCAATGCTTGCAATAGCAGTATAACACAGTGAAGCAGAGCCTGTACCATTAATGCTGAACCTGTTAGAAAGCCCATTGCTCCTGAGTGTATTGAAGCAGTTTAAACGACTTTGCCCCTGTGTTGCTTCTCTGCTCCCCCTCATCCTGGACTCTTCCTTTTTATTATTCAAGTTAGAGATCATGCGCTCATTAGAATGCTTCAGTTTTCTTCCAGTCACAAATTTTGCAATGAAATGGAAATATTTACTCTGAATTCCAGAAGTTTTATGGAAATTTTATACTGAGTGTATTGGCATTGGAACAGTGCTGGCCTTAGACAATGCTGTGCATGCTCTGCCGATAAGGAGTTCTAGATTTCTGAATTTTTAGCAGCATTAAAGTGCTATATAATGATATAAATTGTTGTACATAAAGACTTCAAGTTATTCTGAGCCATTTGTTATAATATTCTCTAATTACAGGTGTTTAGATCACTGTTGCTAGAGGGTGTGAAGAAGAGTGCTGTATTACTTGGATGATTTACCCGACGTACGTAATTCCTTTTTATTCCAAGATTACTCCTGTATCCAGAATTCCCCACTATTAGAAGTGCCCCTTGCTGCTTAAAATGTCAAGTGCCAAGCAATTTCTCTTATCCACAGGGGAAATTTCCTTTGTGAAGGACTTGGCCTGGATGCTCGACGTTATCTGAGCACCACAGAGGAGGCAGGACGTGCTGTGAGCAGTGCAGCACGAGCCCACAGAAGCAGCAGCAGTGCTGCTGCCTGGGACAGGAGGCCACAGAGGCTGGTGGAGGGCTCCTCATCCTCTCCTCTGACACCTACTCACAAACGGTTTCCACAAGGAGGTACTGGGGGCTGTCCAGACGCTTTGCAGGAGGCTCTGTAAAGTCTGGGAGCTGTGAGTGAGGTCTGGGAGCTGAGGGATGCACAGTGAGGGACAAAGGATGGCTCTTGTAGAGAAAGCTAATGCTGAGCACCCAGCCTTCATACTCTGTATGCTGTAGTGTTTTTACTTTAGCTCTAAGTCTCATTCTGTCACCTGGAGACTCCTTGCCAAGTAGCAGGTACTAGATCTGCTCCTTTGATTTAATCTGAAAGCAGTTTAGTTTGTACAACCCCAAACTGTTCTATGCTATGAAACAACATGTGGTAAATCAGAATAATAGGGAAACTTTCTTCAAAAAATATAATTCTGGTGAAGCTAAAAAGCTAAAGTAGATGCACCTGTTAGGTGTTGTGGCTGCAGATGGATGCACAGGCAGCACCTGGGGCTCAGCACACCAGCTGGTGGTTTTGATTGTGTTTGAGCCCTACAACATGCAGATCAGAAAGTTGAGGTATCTTGAACCTAATAACAAAATTGATGAGTTGTAGTTTAAAGTGAGGTAAATTGACTTGAGGACACAGCAGCCTTGCATCTCCAACTGCACAACTACGAAATTGTTAGGATATTTCGTAGTCTTGCTTTTTCCACTGACTTTGGGAATGATGTTGTGTATCTTAGTCATGTTCAGGTGTGCTGTATCTGGAAGGTGTGTCTAAGTGGTATGCTTCAGGTGTAGCCTGACTAAGCAATCAGGCTCAACCAATCAGAGAAAATGAGCAATCTGAACATAAGGGCAATCCAGTTAGTCTAAACCTTTTGTTAGTTGAAGTAAGTCTTCTCTGGCTTTGGAATATATGTGTATTTGTGCAGTGCTAGTTTCAATTCAATGCGAGCTTTCTGAACTGTGAGTTATTCTCAGAGATGTTTCCTGATCTTTTACAGCTTGCTAGGAGAATAGCAGAAAATGTTGCTGCTTGGTGTAGTGGAAATACACTTCTCTGCTATTTAAGATCCCTTGCTCATACAGTCAGAACGGTTTCTTTCACTGAAGAGTCAGCTCTGGAGAACCTTAGCCAGTTGAATATCCTTTCCAATTTCTGAAGCCTCTTCTGAACTGTTGTATGGCCCTCAAGGCCTGAAGCTGGTTTCTGTGAACTTCATTTATACAGGTAAGTCCTTGGTGTTAGCCCTGAGTCTTTGATGACTAGACTTGTTGTGATGAAGCATGTTGCCAAAAATAGCATAGTAAGCAGGACTTCTGTAGATCAGTTGTCTGCTTTCATTGTTTACTACTTTAATTATGTCAGCTGAAAACTTTAACAGCAGTGACTTTGTGTTTTCTTTTAGACTGATGATTAAACAACAACAAAGGGTGAAGGGTGCTTAACAGGGATATGTCCTTTGACTTCTGTTATGCCCCTATTGAGTAATGAGTTCCAGTTTAAAGTTACTTTCTCAGACCCAACAACTAGCCACCTTTTAAAGCAGTATATTTTTTTTTTTTACCACAGTAGCAATCTGTGCCCTTAAATGTCCTGTGGTGACCTGTTTTCTGTTTAGAAAAACAAAAATCAGTCTCAGCCTTCCCATTATACAGGAATTGTGTAATAAATTTCTGTTCCAGAAGCAGGTTCTATCTACCTGCTGCCTTACGTGACTTTCTGCATGTAACACTAAGATTTTAGTAACTCTCTCCAGGAATTGTCTGGCAGATAACTGTGGAACCATACGTGGTTTTTTAGGACGAGAGGCTTCTAAGGGGTGTTTCACAGGTTTTAGTATCTGGTCCTCGTACCTGTTTGAGGCTGGAATGTGCAACTAGGTAGTAAGCACAGTTAAAACTTCTCACTTGGTATCAATGTGTTGTTTTACACTTGCAAGCACAAGTATCAGTTTTGTCTCTGTGGAAAGCTGTTTCTGGATACAGAAGTGTGTTGTGAATGAAATTAATATTATAAGGGGGTGTGGTGTTAGTTTTCCAGAAATACTGATTCTTTTAATGTTGGAAAAAGATCCAGGTCTAAGCATAGACCAGGATATCTGGTGTCTGTACAGCTGTTCTGTTGTATTGTCAGAGAACTAAAAGGGGGAAATGGCAATAATAGGTATCTCTTTGCAGAAAAGGGCGGTTGGAGGTAGGAGTGTGAAGGCACTGCCTCCTCTTCCTTTATTCATACTAGCATTAAAACAACAAGTGTTTGATGCGCTCTTTTCGTAAGTAATATTTTCCCTAAAAGAAACAACTTTACAATTACATTGGACACCCTGAATACAATCTGATGTTTCTGAAGCTAAAACCTTTTGGATACAGTCAGATACCTTTGCAGAAGGTAAAATCAGTTTAAAATCCAAGTTAAATGGACTGTGTACCAGAAATAACAATGAACTTGAATGTGACCTCAGCTTGGCTGGAAGAGAAGTGGCACTTCAAAAAGGTTCAAAAGATGGGCAGTGATGAAGTGATCTGAAATCTAAGCAATTAAATAAATGTGTTCTCCTTGCTGCCAAAGTGGCAAGTAGTGCTACATGTGGAACTGGGCTTTGCCGCTTAACTACAGCATACTGTTGCCACAATTAAAGGCCTGCTTGCTAGTTGCTGCAATAAATTTAGCTGGCTACCATGTTTCTCTTAAATATGTTTAGAGGCCACCATAAATAAGTTAATGTAATCGATACTTAGTTTGATTTCATTAGGCATTAGCTCATACTTTCTAGACGTTACTTTTCTCATTAATTGATTGGCTAGATGTTAGCCATGAAGCTTGGGATCAGGGATTAAAGAACAGTGTTTCCTGTAGACATTACTTAAAACAAATGAACAATAAACTCATTGGAAATACCAGGTTCTGGTCCAAACTGAAGGCTCAGCATTTTTGACTGGATGGAGCTCAGGCTTTGGGATTAAATTTTAAGAAAGCTGGGTTAGATACTATTGAGACAAGTGTTGTGGACTGGAGTTTGAGTGGAATGACTTACCTGTGTGTGAGTAATCAGTATATAAACTCTCAAAATCTGTGATAGCTGTACATGCTTTACTCTCATAAAGGGCCCTTCAGAGCTGGCACACAAAATTCTAGTCTGTTTTCTTTAGCCATGTCTGTGTTTGAGTACGAGTCTGCTGCGTGATGTATCTATGCTGCCTGGAGGTGAGTTTCCATCAAGCTGATATCAGTTCCTGACCCTTATACACTGAATTTCTCCACCAGGCAAGCTAGTTTCCTTCAGACTTAGTCACGCTATAAAAAGCCACAGTGTAAAATCTTCAGACAAGGCAGATTCATTAGAAGTGTAAGACCCAGCCCCTCCCTAGTTCCTCTGAATGTATGGGTGTGCAGTGAGGAGCCTTGCCCCTAGAGCATGTGAGATACTGAAGCTGGAGTGCTGCGACTTCAGTGAGTGTAAATATAGACAGTATAAGTGTGGTAAAATACAGTTTTCTATATTTTACCTTTAAAGTCACTGTGTCCCATTCTTTGGGGAAAGCATGTAGAATTTGCATAGTTAGACCAGTGAGAGCATCCAAATGTCTGTTAATTGATTGGATTAAACTGAGATGCTTCTAAGCTGTCTTCTGAATGCTTTTCCTGAGAGGAAGCTTTGCATAATGAAGTATCTTGTAAGGTAAACACGGGAATATTTCTCGTCATCAAATTCTCCCTAGTAGCAGGATAATGATACTGGGCAGTTCAGCACACTCTTTTCTGCTTCTGGCCTTAAGGGAAGGCTCCAAGATACATCCACTGTTGCAGAGATCTCATATCTGTCTGTAAAGCTAATTTTATTCCTAAACAGATTTTAAAATGAGAGAGTACAACATTGGAGAGATCAAAGGAGAAAAGACTTGATATGTTCAGACATTTTTGTTACTTAATGTTCTTTAATGTCTGATACAATTCTGGAACTGTTGGATTAAATCTAAAAAAGCCTTTCCAAAAGGTGAGGTAGAATGTTACTCTTTGAGGTCATGGAAGTGCTTCTATTGATTATCACCAAGATCACTTATAGAAAAGTAGAACAGTAGTGTAATATTCTGGTAGTTTATTGCAAAATACATGATATAGGATGCTAAGCTACATAAAGTCAATGTACTTTTTAACTCTAAAACCCATTGATCCAGTTGCTAGAAAGGTTCTGGCTTTACCTACCAACTCACAGCTAAAGCTAAACTTGAGTCATGGTTTATGCCTGTGAAAATTCATGATATGTTCTTGCAGAGGGGGAATGGTACTGTCTAGTTATTGGGTTATTGTTTAACTCTGTCTCCAGTCAGTCTTCCTGTTGCACTGTGAGTGTGAAATCACACTTCTTGAGCACCCTGGTTCAGTTTTGTAACAGTTGTTGTTCTCAGAGTATGGGAAGGCGACTTACATAGAGTTTCAGTTATTGTCATGGTATATTTGACAGATGTTGTTTGGTACAACTCCTTCTCCGTACTTCTGTGGGAGGTGTTAAAGAACATGTTTGACCATTTATTGACAGAGCACTGGAACCACGTAGAATGTGCTATGTGGAACCAGAGAGCAGACTGATCTCAGTGAAAAGGAAAGGCTGCTCAAATTCCCCAAAGCCTTGCCTAATGTACTAGTGTATCGTCTTGCTAGTGGTTGCCTTTCTCTGGCAGAAATCCAGAGTTAGCAGCTGAATAAGGAATGAGATAATGACCTCCAAAATATTGATCTGGTATGCTGGCGATGCAGCAGATTTCCCAATAGTGAGCTTGGGTACAGCACTTCAAGTCTGTTACTTGTTTTGTACAACGCGTCTAGCGTATAGCCTGGCTGTGGATTATCCTGCTTTGGGGTGTACTACTGCATACTTGTAGTTGACGGGGCAAAACTAAAATGTTCTGGTTTCATTTTTTGCTAGGGCTACTGGTGACTTGGGGAACATGTGAAAAGGAGACAAATGATGCCTTTGCCTTCTAATAGTGTGACTGTGCACTGTCTGTTCTATTTCCATTCCCTTTTTCTTCTTGCCCTGAACATGCTTGCTGGCTAAGTCCTTCCTTGATTGTTTTTAAATCCTAGCCAACTTGGATCTCTTTATGAACATTGTAGCTATGTTCTCCTGTCTTCTTTCCCGTTGCCCCCTGTGCAGAGAGAGAGCTGAATTGTCAGTGCTTCTTTGGGACTGAGAAAATAGTGTCTTTATAGAGTGCTTTATTATATAGGCCTTTTAACTACACGATAGCTTATGAACTGTACAAAATTTTTGTGGCGATAAGGTTAAGAGAATAAATAGAGGATTAAATTCTATATTATCTTCTACTGAACAGTTTGGAGCAATATTGGAAGTACTACAATAGACAGTCCTTGTGTGACAGTCCTATCTGCCGCCTTAACTGCTATATGCTTGCACTATTGGTATGGTCCGAAGACCACGTGCTAGGTATTTCCAATAGAAAAAGTACTATTCTTATACCAAAACTGCAATCAAAGGACAGGTAAATGAAAGGTAAAAAGCAAAAACTGTTATCTGAAAGTAATTTTCTAGTGGTATTAAGATACAAACAGGGTATATGCACGCGGTTACATAGAGAACAGCATTTCTAGCCTAGACTTGTGGCCACTGGTAGAAAGCAGCAAGGGTATGTAAGAAGTAAGTAAAAACTTAAGCACTTTCAGGCTTTTAGTTCAGTTTCTGGAAAAAGACTGGATTATATTTTCTGTTCTTCCCCATAAATGAGAGGGAAGTGGCTGTATGCTTCCTCTTTGTTTAACTGAGATACATGATATGACGTGTAACTTAGTGTGTTCTTTTGAGTTTGCATCACATCATGCAGTGCTGTAAAACAAAGATGCATGGGCTGATTGCAGAACTAGAAAGTGGGATGAGTGTATGAGGAAGATACTGAGCAGGTATGCCTGAACCATGCCAGCAACTGCCATCCTCTAGGAAGAGGAGCTGCAGGTTCGAGGAGGCAAATGGCGGGGCAGAGGAGGAGGCAAATGGCGGGGCAGAGGAGGAGGCAAATGGCGGGGCAGAGGAGGAGGCAAATGGCGGGGCAGAGGAGGAGGCAAATGGCGGGGCAGAGGAGGAGGCAAATGGCGGGGCAGAGGAGGAGGCAAATGGCGGGGCAGAGGAGGAGGCAAATGGCGGGGCAGAGGAGGAGGCAAATGGCGGGGCAGAGGAGGAGGCAAATGGCGGGGCAGAGGAGGAGGCAAATGGCGGGGCTGAGGGAAGACCATCTTTCTCTTTACAATTACCTGAAAGGAGGTTGTAGTGATGCAGTTGTTGGTCTCTTCTGCCAGGTGGCAAGAGACAGGATGAGAGGAAATGGCTTCGAGTTGTGCCATGGGAGGTTTAGATTGGATATTAGGAAATTTTTTTTCTGGAAAGAGTGGCTGGACCAGGCTGCCCAGGGAAGTGATGGAGTCACCATCCCTGGAGGGGTTAAAAAAAGATGTGGATGTGGTGCTTTGGGACATGCTTTGTTTGCATGATGGTGTTGGGCTGATGGTTGGACTGGATGATCTTGGAGATCTTCTCCACCCTTAATGATTCTATGATTTCAGACTCGGACCAGGATTGTAGGAACAGCCCAAACACAGGCATTTTTGCACTGATGAATAAGGACATCAGGTGGCAGATAAGCACCATGCTTGGAGTGGGTCATGCTGGTGGAACCCCAGGGCCTCTTGTTTGGTTAGTAAACATCCTTGCTCTTTGCTGCATTTCAGTAGTGGAAACTAAGGGGCGGACAAGTGTGTGGATCCAGGCTATGCTATTCTGGCTAGTAGTTTGTCATTTTTAAGCTGTGAAATCTGTTAGGATAAAACTTGCTCTGGCTTATTTATCTGTGCTGAAGGCTGGATGGGTGGAATTCTTGCCAAGATAAGGACCCATTTGGTTTGAGCTCTTATAACTTGCAGGCAGTTTAAGGTTTTCAGTGCTACTTATTGCTTCTAACTCGCTCCTGTAATTCTGGACAAAGGGACAAGGGTAGGGTAGTGTTGCTATTAAGCAAGCTTGCATTCAGCATTCTTAAAAGGTCCCAAATTTAGCAGGTGGTTCCTTGCCTTGGTTGGACTGCTTTTGTGAAATTCACAGTTGGCTTGAGGTGGGCCACGAAGTTTCAGCTGCAGCTAGTTTTTCTGTACCTCAGATCTGTAAAATAAACTATGTAATCTAGGATTAACTAACTTCAGAGAAGTTGTTTATGAATGAGGCTTGAGGCTGGTTTATGATTCCCAGCTATGACTGATTACAGAGCATGCAAAGCTTTTAGGCTGAGTCTGATAATTTGATTTTCTGCTAGGACATCTTTTAGCTGCCTTTTGGCACAAACCAGCAATAATAGAAGGTACATCATCCCAGGAACATCAGTGGGAGCTTCAGACCACTTTTGGCATCTTCCACACTGTGTCAAAGCTAGCAAGGAAGAGAATCTAGTTGAAAAAGAGAACAGACTGTTACCAGCTGGAAAGTTACCCAGTGCTGTGATAAGAAAGATTTTTTTTTTTTCATATCTCAGCACCTTTCTGCCTTGGTATAGGAGAACAGTGAGTTTGAAGAGAAAGAGCTGGCTGGAGAACTTGATACTTTCCTCAGTTTAGTCCAAGGCATGTTTGTGTAATCTGATTGTTTGTTCTTTTACCTGCTGTTCAGATGAAGCAATGTTCCAGGGGAGGGCGGGAGAGGTATATGATGTTTTTGGGGTGGCAGGGGGATGACTAGCTTCTTGAGGGGTGACATTACAGGCTATAAATCCATCCTACTAGCTGGCAAATGATCCGGTCAGCTACTAGTGAGCACTTTGTCAAGCCTACTCATTCCCAGCTTCATATCCAGTATCAATTACTATGTCATGTGTGGCTTCTCTGTCTCAGTTTCACTCCATTGGTCATCTGCCTAAATTCTTTTGAAGCAGGGGGGTGGAGAACAGGCAGAGAGAGGGAGGGAGGGTTCTTTTCACAAATCTCAATCTGGACGACACGTTCAGTCTTTAAAGCACAACTACTCCAGTGACAGTTAAAATGAAACTGTTATTCTGTCTCCTCGGTCCATTCCCTGAAATGGTATTGTTTATGACAATCCCTTAAGATTATGTCATGAGTTTGCAAATATACAAGTGTGGCATATGATCATCCTCCTGAAAGGAATAGCAAAGGCAGCAAGAAGAAACAAATGCTGCCTTGCAGGTTTCTGTTTCAGTGAGGGCTGCAGCTATTGCTGTCAGTGATGTCAAAGGTATACTGAAATGTGTGCCAGATGATGTATTTCTTGCTACTTGCCTGACGGCCGAGGCAGCAATTCAGTCAACACCAGAAGGATCATGAAGAGGTAACTAGAAGCTTTGCCTCACTTCCAATGGAGAAAGCAGTGGCACTGTTTGTTATGAGAGCTTTGTGTGGATAATGCTCAGAGCAATTGGACCTGATCTCAAATTACTGGGTAGGGGACCTTTTGGGTCTGCATTTGCACAAATGAGCCAGGTTATTCAGTGAAACCAAATAACAGAAGCATCTGGTAAATGCAGCATCTAGATAACATACATCAGTTATATTGTGCGCAAATAAAGTGGCCAATGCCTAATCTGCAAAGGAACACACAAAGCTCCAATCTATTAAAGTATGAATCAAACTGTGGCCTAAACTCAGCTGAGAGCTCAATGCAGGGACTGAGTTTCAGCTCCTGTTACTCGCAGTCAACTTTAGCTGGGCTCTTCAACTAAAAAAAACCTTACAGTTAGATTAAAGCAAATGCTTTTCTGAAAGCTGGCAGCTTTATTTACCAGGATTTTACATGCAACCTCCACCATGTTCTCTCTTGAACTGTTTTTCACACTTCTCAAAATAAGTCAGCTAAACTCGAGCTTCTCTATTTCCCTGGAAAGTTCTCTACTGAATTTCAGAATTGCTTATTTCACCATTTCACCAAGATTTTACTATTCCCTGACACTTCTCTATTTGCCCAGCTCCTCATATCTTAGACAGCTTATGGACAAATGTACATTGGCTAATGGCTCTAGCCATGAAATAGAGCTCCAGAGAAATTTCCCAGGGCTTGCTATTTAAACAAAGCATGCAAATGCAGTTAGCAGTCTTCTATCTTATAGCATCCCTTACCCTTAGAGGGTGATGTTTTGAAACAACCTTTTAAAACCAAGGGCATTATCAGGCCAACCCACCGTGGTGCTTAGAAAGAAAAACTCTACCAAACCAAGTGAGTGTGACTACCAATGCATTGGTTCATGTAGAAGCATTCCAGTGTTGCCTGGCTGCTCTCCAGGGAAGCTCCTTTTTTTTGTAACTCCTTGGGGAATTTGGATGTTTAGCAGCCTCATCCCTCTCCCTGGTGGCTCAAATAAGGCTGTCCAGGAAAATAGCAATGATGGCTCAGAGGGGAGATGTACACCAAGGATATGCATGTCTGCCAGGGGAGTTTGGTGGAGTTCTGGTTTGCTCTCCCACAAGCTTCTGTGCCTGTGCTGGTGGCCCTAATGAGCAGGGAAATGGTGGTTGGAGACTCTCAACAGCTGTTTCTGAAGCCTCCGGGGAATTAGAAGACAAAAGAGTTCCCTCTGTGGACTTTGCCATTCACCTGATAACAACACCTGATAACAGTTCTTTAGACCTGTGCTTTTAATCAAACAATTAAAGCCCACAATCTGCGGATTTCCTTATTAGAATCTCGTTTTTTTCTAGTTTTGGAATATATTTAGAATTTGCCTTACCTTAATTTGGTAAGCTTTAAAAAAAGTCATAGTTGTATTGACGAAAATTGTCACAAAATTCTCCTTCTTTTCAGTGGCTTAGTCTTAAATGGCTTTTACCCCAAATAATTATAAGTAGGAATAAGCATGTCTATTGCAAAGATTTACTTTGTCACCCCCTCAGTCCTTTCTTGTGTAGGCAATCCTTGAACCCATTTGTCAATCTGTGCACTATTCATAAAACTGACAGAGAGAGCAGTATTCATGAGCTGCCTTTCAGCTCTTAAATAAAATACCTGTAAGGCAATATATCAGAATTCCAGTGTGGGCCCCAACAAAAAAATGAAGTATCTTGCAAGTAGAGCATGAGACTTGCCCTGGAACTGAAGGCTAAAAGATCTTTTCTCAAAGTAGGCTAGAATCCATCTCCTCATGTGGATTTTGAGATCAGTACTTAACTTGTATTTGTTAATTTGGAAATAATAGAACTTCCATTTTCATATTAAATGTGCTGTTGGGGAACATTACAGTTATGGAAGAATAACTTTTTTTTTGGCATTGCAAATGGATATTTGTAGTTGGAACACTGAGTAAATTTCATTTTACTTGGACTGTAACTGTGGAAGCTGAGATTTCTGGCTCCTGTGTCTATAGTCCATTTGCGGCTGTTGTCTTTACACAATTGTGTCTGAGCAAGTCTGACACAGAGGTGCTGAGCTCTATTTAATACCCCTGGACTTAGAGCTCTGAAGAATTAGACCTCCTAGTCTCAGAGCCTCCAGTTCAGGCATGCTGGCGGAGTTGGCTTTTTGTGCCCCTGACTTTAGTAACAGTAAGTTGTCGGCATCCTCAAAAGTTGGAGCAAGAGGATCTGTGTTCTCCCTGCCCTTTCCTTTCTGTGTATTCCCAAAAGGAATGTCTGCTGAGAACTGGAAAAGCTACTACATTGACGTGTGAGATTTCTGTTTGCTTGTTTTCATCTGTCCTTCTGTCCTCAGTGCAAATGTTGGGCTTAACTCAGGGTATCTTGCCCAGTCAGGCAGTCTGGGAACGGCTGGCAGTTGCGTATGAGGGCAGGGAGGGCAGAAGAAAGGGTGTTATTTTTGACAAGCTGTAAATCCGCACCTTTCACCAGTGGTGCATTCTTTTTTTTTATTGCTCTTTTTCTAAGAAGCTATTGCTGCAACAGTGCTAGCTCCAAACAATCTCATTTACTTCAAGTTCATGACAAGACAGGTTGTGCATTTTGCACATTTGTGGGATACTTGTAAAGAACGCGCTTTCCAAAAGCTCAGCATGAAATGCAACAGTTTCCATGTTGCCTGGAGCTTCAGTGTCAGAGATTTCTATTTTTAGAGACAGATTCTTCTCGAAGAGCTATATAAGGCTGTGCTGGGGAGAGCATTGCTTTTCTATAATATATGACAATACTTATTACTTGGAGACGGAGAAAAATTCTTTGTGAAACTGGAAAACACAAAGATAATCTGACTTGAATGCCTTTTTTTTTTTGTGGGGAGAAGGAAGTGAAACGAGAACTGAAGACAGAGTATTTTTTTTAATATTCTAATTTGTCTCAAGTTCTTGTAACAATTGCTTTAGCTATTAAAAATGTCCAAGAAGGATCTTTATCATGAGTGATGATGCAAGAGGGCAGAGCTAGTTCCAAACACAGTTTGGTGCCAAAAGACAACTTGTTATGCTAACAGGTGACAGCACTGGGAAACCCTAACAAATTACTGCAGTGCCCTTCATGGGGAAAACTAGGTAAAACTTGTTAGAAAGATTGAATCAATAACACCTAAAGTTTTCTTAGTTATCCCAAGTACAGAGTGTACCTAAACTGATTGGGTGCTGCTGAAAAACAATTTAAGAGAGTGGTCAGGGGGACTAAGAATAGTAGTCATGGCTAATAGTAGAATAGAGCAGTCTGAAATGCTGGCTTGCTAGGGAGCCTTCTGAAGTCTATTTATTTCTCTCACAGAATCATCCAGAAAACACATAACTCTGTCACCCTTAATCCCTATTTTTGTATGAACAGGTAGGACAAAGGTCTGAACAGAACTGGTAAAACCTGTGCTCTCAATTGACTTTCTTGATTTCGTTTCTACTGCAGTTTTAAGAGGAACTTCAAGAATAATTTGTCTATGAAGCATGGGAGACTTTCTGGTTGAACTTTCAGAGGCAGTCCATGTAACAGTGGTTTTAGTTGCTGTTGCCAATGTTAGCACAGCAGTTGGGGCCAATATGGTTTTGCTTGAGTAAGGACTAAGTGAGGTAACAGAGCTAAATTAAGGACCCTGGGTCCGTTTCTGCTGTAGTCTGACAGCTCTTGCAGTTAATTCTAAATTGGAGGCAGGACTAAAATGATAGTGGTCTTAACTTGTCTTCTGTTTCTACCTTTGTTTTTATATTATCTAATTACCTGTGACATGATCTGCTTGGCTTCAGGTGAATAAAATTATGAACAGCTAGACTATCAGAACTAGGGGTGGAAAAACACAGCAACTGGAAGTGATGTCTGCTTTCCAGTAATATAAGGAAAGACAGCAGTCTTGTGTTGTGCGGAAGATAAGACTACAATTCCTGCATGGTTTAAACTAGGGAAATTCCTTCAGCTGTCCAATGCACTGAACCAGGCATAGCAGGAGAAATAATGCTCCACTTTGACACTTCTTATTCGAAAGAAATAAAATTATTAGCATTGAAGAGTGCATTTAGAATGCTTTTTGAATACACTGACGTGCCAGTCCTGGCTTTTTAACAGTATGGGAAGCAGTTCAATTATTCTGTGGAATGACCACTCTGGCCAAACACTGCACACAGGTATCTTTGCAGATTTATTGGCGAAATAAGCTTTGTATACTAAAGAATTCTTTTGAATATAGGGCAGGAATAGAACAGTTGGTGAGCACTGCTGGCATTATGGGCATTTATTATGTTGTAAGTACAAGGATTGCACTTGAAGGATATAAATTGGAAAGAGATCAGTTAGCTGGAGTGGAGAATGTACCAGCTCCCTGCACTCTTAAGAAAAGCAACACTGCCCCGTAGTGGAAAATGGGCGAGGACTTTGTGTGCTTTTTTTAGTGCAAATGTGCCAGAACAGTATGGTGTCCCGTTGTTTTTAGAACATATAAGAGCTGGGACACCAGGTATGAAAGTTTTCAGATAACTGCAGGAATTGTAAGGGATTAATCATGATAAACTTGAACTTAGTCGTAACTCTACAATATGGTTCTGCTAAAGGCCTTTTGTAGTGTCTTATTCATTCCTGGAGCAGTGCCAGCGGCTCCTCTTCCTTCCCACTCTGTGTTGAAGCAGTTAACTTTGCTTTGAGCCCAAACTTTCTTCCCCTTCTCCCCTGCAAAATGCTTCTCTCTGTTCCCTTACCTCACTGAGAAAGCTCCCAATAAATCTTCCCATGGCAGTCCCCTCTTCCTTTCTAAATGTCATCAGTACTGCTGGCTTACTCTGCAGCAAAGACATGTTCTTAATTTGATCCATTTTGCAGCTGTCTCGGGAAGGAATCCCAGGCTGCCTCTCCCCAGTTCCTAAACAGTTTCCTTCTGGGATTAAACAAATCTCTATGCTGTTTCCCAAAGAAGTAACTAGTTGAGGTTTTAGAGGTCGATTGTGACTTTTGTTGCATTCAGATGGCAGTAAACCTAGCAATTTTACGATATTGAAGAGACTTTTGTTAAAATGTTGTACATCTGGTCAGTCAGTTCTCTTAAAATATTCTCAATCAACTTAGCGTGATTTCCACGAGAAGTTTCATGCTCTGTTTTTAAGATACAGTTCTGCACTTGCATTTGTTTTCATTTTGTTAGCTCTTGTAAACAGGGATATTAGAACTTAGGGTAATTGCTAAATTAATAAAAACTTGTTTGAGCAATACTGGCTTCTTAATTACATAAATCTATAACATATAGCATTTCTATCTGGAAAATGGATGTGCAAATATATTAATATACAGAAACCTAGTCCGAAGCAATAATAAAGGACTATGAGCTCTAAGGTTAACTTTTGAACCAGAGAAAGGTATATCTTAATTGAGGTAAGCTCTTTTCTTCTTTGTTTACAGCAAGGTCTATAAAGTTGTGTCACCTGAGCTTTTCCCTCTATATCAACTGGGTATGTTGAAGAAAAAAGTTGAGAGCTGAAAATCAAGGACACATGACTTCAAACCTGGGGTTTCAGTCATTATCGGCTGATCATCTAAAATGGTGAGTGCAAGGATACATATTTCATCATTAAAATCGGCTTGTCTTTCTATTTTACTTCCAATCTCTTATTTTATATTAACTGCAAAATTTGATTGAATACCACTAGAAACACTCAGCAATTTTTTTCTTTAACTTTATGCTAATGTCTGTCCCTCATACACCTCTAGATAAGCATGCTTCTGTTTTCAGTGCCGAGTATTCTCCAGTCAGGCCAAACAATAACATATCCTGAAAATTAGAAGGAAAAGAGTATTTGAGAGGTGGAAATCTCAAGGTGTTCTTTAATACTGTCTGAAATAAACCATTATCTTCTTACTGAAATGATGTTGAAGGAGACGGATAAGATTGAGCAACACCATTATGCTATGAACAAACACCACAAGTCTGTAAGTTATGAATATAGATTGATTTTGCCAGGCCTCCTCTAAGTAGTTGAACGTTAACTGAGCAGTGTGAAATGCATGATGTTACAGAGAACAGCTGCATTGTGAGTGTGTTTGTGTAAGCCTCAATTTAGTCAAGGGTAAAGATTTGCTTGAAAAGCCACTAACTCCCAAAATATTTATAAACATATTATTAGTCCTGGAATCCTTTGCATAGCTGTTCCAGAAACGTATTTACCATGGTATTGTTCTGAGAGTTCAAAACAAGAAATGAAACAAGCTAGAAGAAATGAGACTGAAGGAAAATGCTAAATTTTTTTCTATTGCAGTACTTCCAAGTTTTGAAAAAACCCTACCATCTAGGCAAGGCTTGTAATTCTTTTATTTGCTCAAGATATTTAAGAGACTAGAATGGTGGTAACAATGTAATGTGGGCAGACAAGCATTTAAAAACCAAACAAACTAGAACCAAAACCGAGGGTGGTAGTCAATGTACAGTTTCCAGTAGGAGCTGTGTATCCTGTTGCCCAGAAAAGTGGAGCTCAAAACTTTCCACAGTTGCTCTGAATTAACTAGCCCCAGCACTGAGGAAGACTACTCAGTTTTTAGGATGCCATCCTTGTAAGTGTGTTGCTTGAGCATCTTATACTGGGTGGTCTCCCTACAACCAGACTGTAACAGCTCCCTTTCACTTCTCAAATATTCGGCCTTCCAGAAGTCTTGTCTGGGACCAAATAAAGATTTCTGGTAATTTCTTGAATAGAATAAGAATTTATTTCAAAAATCAGAAGACTCTTGGGGGTTATGTCATGGGTTATTTTTTTTCCCCACCCCTTTCCCCTCTAATGTCTCACTTCAATATTATCTTTAACAACTTCCTTTTGGTAATCTGCGTTTGTATGTGATCATGTGTTTGTCGTTAAAAATATTTATGTAATATATAATGAATACCAGGTCAATGTGGGAATTTGGTGACATTTCTCTCCACTATTCTGGCTTTCTGGTGATATGGGGGGAGAAAAAAATATGATGAAAACTATATGGGATTACCGTACATCTAAAACTGCAGCTGATGCTATTAGAATTTTACTTTAACTACTTTAACTTCTGTCTCTAGCTTTATAAAGTTGGTGTGGATTTCTTAAGCATTGTAGTAATTCTTTTCTTTTTTAATGTGTGATTATATTCTGTTAAAGAAAAACTGTGTATTAGAACTGTACACACACAAGATGTCTTGTTTCGAGATTTTACTGAAGATTTCGCTTACGTGTTCAGCCTTGCAAATGTTTAGACAGAGCATCAAAATTTCCTGATATAGGGGAAGGTATTGTTTATTCTGAGAACCATGTTAGAAACCATTCAGGAGTGTGTCAGCAGAAATAACCAGCTACTCTTTGTGTGACAAAATCCTCACCCCTGAGGATTGTCTTCTAGATATCTTTGAGAACACTAAGATAATGGTAATAATGACTGGGGGAGTGATCATAGCCATGGCGGTTTGGCCACACTAGGGATGCTATGCATGGTAATTTATTATTTTGTTTAAATGCCAATTAATAGGTTTCCATGTTAGAGGTCTGGATGCAAACAGCATCTATGCTGTAACAGTCAGGCAAACAACTGATCACGGATGGGCTCTATGAGAGGTCTTGTGTCAAAATAGAAAGCGGTTGAAGTAGCTGATACTGATGATGAAAATAGCTGAAACTGTCATTCACCAGCCACACACACAGCTAAGACAGAGTAATGCCTAGGGAAGAGGCCCCACATTTTACTGAGACAGTAAAACCAGTATCTGGAGAGGGAGGAAAGACTGATGGTTCCTTAGCAGGAAATGGACAGTGTTCTGTGTGAGCGAGTAAAGATGACTTTCCAAATACAGTCTGAATATAAATGGTTAAGAAGCAGCATCAGTGAGGACTCAAATACAGTATCTGGTAGTTGCTTATAACAAAGACTCCTTTTACAAAGAAATGCACAAAGCTCGCCCTCAGTGCAAAGTGTTTCCTCAGGATTACAAATTGGCTGGTGTTAGCTGCCCCTCTTCCTCATCAGTTTGTCTTGGCAGGTTACTGTGATCCCTAAAACATCTTAAGCCACGGTGGGTCACTACTTGTGTATTTTGAACAGTGAGAAGTGCTCGCCAAGCTGTTGAGCTGGGATTTGCATATTTGCAATGTGAAATTATGCTATTGGAATAGGTGTAATGATATTGTTACCAGCTGCTATCTTGAGATAAAAATATCCTTGCCACTTTCACCTTGTTACTGCCCTTGTTATACTCTTGTTACACTTCTCAAGAGCTCAATGACCCAAGTAATGTTATGTTATGCCATTGCATCTTAAATACATCTGATATTTATATGCAAGTCATACGCTTCTTTCACTATGGTTTATGCTGTACTAAAAATCCCCTTGTGTATTAAACACTGTTTGAGAGCTGCTTGCACTTTTAAAACCTGGATCTATAGATCATGTTCATGGCCCAAATACCTCTTTGTACAAGCTAGCTTAGGTATTAAAAGTAGGATGGTGGAATACCATATTGCCATTCAACCTCAAGTTATATTACCTTATAGAAGGTGAGACGTTACACTATTTTAGTGGGTTTTGAAGAGCTTATCCAAAGCTGGAACGTGTACTTTCTGCTGTACTATATGGATGCACCTGACATCTTGTTCAACATCTAGTTATCCAAGTACCTTTATAGTCAAGGATGAATAAATCTCACTTCAAGTAAACACCCCTGTTTCATCAAATGGATATGTTGACTTGTTCTTCATTTACTATTAGGTCTGAAGTCATGGTGGGTTTTTAAACCTTACCAGAGATCCAAGGCGCTATGTGTCTCCATTTCTCTATAATTACTGAATATGTTTACTCCTGTTGCTTGGGTGCACACACACATGCTGTGCCCTTTGTACAAAGCAGTATAACGTGGTTGAAACAGTTTAGTTTAAGGAGATCATAACCAAGACCTTCACTCTAATTGCGTGCTGTTCTAATGGAAAGCCTTACTACTAGGAGGAAGTTTAATTCTGCTTAAGAAGCTGGTGAGAATACTATTTTCTTATTACAGGCTTTCCAAGTCAGGTTATGCTATGGTTGGCTTGTTGAGAGTTGTTCCCTGATGGTTTTGCTCTCCTCTCAAGCAGCAGAGGGCAGTGAATCCACTACATAAGCGTCAGATTATAGGGAAATATTCTCTTTCCTTACAGTCACAATTCCTAGCCGTTCCCTTTCAGAAACTGCCACTGTAGGGCAAATGCAAATTAAAAATCTGTGTAGCTACCATGATGAGTTTTTTTCACTTAATTGACCAAGTATGAGCACAATTAGATGAACTGTGCATATTCTTTAAGGAACTGTTACTCGTAGACCAGAGTACTGTTTGCTACCCTCTATATGTAGTTTAAAACAATCCTATGAATTTTCATTTGTCTTGTTATGTTGCAAAAGGGAACAGAGAAACAAGGCAGAGGGAGAATGAAAGGGAGATAAAGCCAAAATTAATTCTCAGGAAAAGCAGTGCTGAAGAAATAAGTATGTATTATCTGCATCTACAGTCATGGCTGGCTTTTTTGTGATTTTTCCATATCTAAATATTTCTTGACAGAAGTGAAATATGAACACTAAAAGCTGATCAAGCAGGGTGAGGAGAGGCTTAAAAAAATAACACCCCAAAACCCCATCAGTCAGAAAAAGGGGGAAACTTGGGGCATTTCTTCATGAAAACAAATTTTCCCCAAAACGACTGAGTTTAAAACTCAGTTTCCCAAAGAGGATTGTTCTGCTGTGAAATATTCAAGCAGGTATATCAAAAGCTGTCCTGAAATAACTTCTGATGGAGGTATAGCACATTCATATTGCACATTAAATGTCTTTCTACTTAGTTAGTACCACTGTCTTGTTTCTTAACATGATTTTTAGAGTCTCTTTACATAAACAGTAAGAATCAGAAGTTTGATCTATCTGAGATGGGGACAGTTTATCTTTTTATTTTTCTCTTTTTTTGTCATCACTAAGTCTATCCTGATACAACGTTTATTGTGTTTCTCTGTCTTCTCACATGTTATTTGATGTGGGGACATCAAGGTTTTTCACCAAATCTCTCTAGACAGGAAAAAAATCCCCATGAGATTGAAAATTGGCTGTTATCATTAATGACAGATCTCCTGTGAGCTTCTGTATTTCCTTACACAAAGCATACCACACTTTATTGCAACAAGATTCCATCTTTGAGAAAACTATTAATGTTGTGCTCATAGGCACCAGGGAAGGATTTTTTTCAATGCATTCATCATTGTCTGGCTGCACTTTGCAAGGTTAGATCCTTTAGAAAAGGGTATGTTTTTTTAACAGTAACATTCTATGTTCAAACAATGTTATAGCCTTATGTCATGTATCCCCTTCTATGACTTTTTACATTAATCCTTCAGTGGAGCAAGAATATGCACACAAAATTGGCTAGTGATAGCCCACTGGGTGTGATTGTTGGCATTGTAAGAGCCGCATTCAAAATGATCTGGAAAATGGAAGACAAAATGAAGTTATATAATTCATTAGAGTAATGCGAACTGCTCCATGTGAGAAAGTGAAATGGCATTTATAAAACCAAGAAGTGTCTTGTTGACACCAGTTCAGCTGCAAAGGTTCTGAAGGATGTTTAGTGTGTTTCTAAGCTAAATAAGGGAAGACTGGGCTGAGGGGTAGGTGGTAGGGGTTTTGTTGTTGTTGTTGCATAAGGTTTTATTTCCTAAGGAAAGATTGAAACATGATCCTGGGCCATATTAATAGGATAGCTCAATCTGGAGAACATGGGAGGTAATTATTCATCTTTATTTGGCACTGTGAGGACTTCGTCAAGTTCAGAAAGATGTGGGCAAATTGGAGAGGGTCCAAAGTAGATCAGCAAGTATTCTAAAAGAGTTAGAAGGCATGACCTGTGAGGAAGCTGTGGAGGAATTTAGTATATTCAGTCTTTTCTTTTGGAGAGAAAAAAAAAACCCCAAAACAACCAACTATAGAGATGGGAGGGAGGACTTAACCTCTTCACAGCAGGAAACTTTTATAAAGAAAGCAGTACAACTGTTTGCTCTTGTTTGTAGGCTAAAACCAGCAAGAGATCGCTTTTACAGCAAAGAAAATTTAAACTTATATACTCAATATTTCTGAGGATGATGAATGACTTTGCTGAATTATGAGTTCTGGAAACTCCTGCACTGGAGGGTTTTAGAGTTTAAGCAAGTTTGTCTGGAATTGCCTAGGATTATTTAATCCTCATTTTCAGTTGTTCTTGAGTGAATTTTTACTCTGGCTGCCAGTCCTCACTCATGATGGTTGAGGTTTTGACAAAGTCCAATTGGAAGAGGTCATAAGTGTACTTGATAGATACAGGATAGTTTTGACTCAAATGGGTGGTGCATGGAATCTCGTGAGGTGCAAGCAGCTCCACACATCTATGATCAATGCTAGTAACTGTCTACAGAAGCTTAAGAGAAAGGATAAAAACTGCCAGGAGGCCAGTCTGCAGGATCTTTTCTGATCTGTAATTGCCACGGTAACCCATACAAGCATGTCTTGAATTGTACTCTGAACACAGCCTTGTTTCTTCTTAGACATATTTTTGAGAGAAAGAGTGCCTGTAACAAATCTTTGAAACAGAGACAGCCAAAGCAGGACCACTTTACCTCTGTCTGAGAAAACAGCACAACAGAAGAGAAATGCATTCCTTTCCAGAGAAACGTAGCGCAGAGCACCTTAGACTCTGTCAGGCCCACTCTGATTTTACAGAAGAGGGCAACAGCCACAGATGAGTGTGTGATATTCTTTTTGAGTCAGTGCAGGAAGCTGTATACTTTCCTAAAAAGGATTCTGCCAAGACTACTCCACTTGCATTAGGAAGCCTGCTGGTGACTATAACAAGGTCTGGTTATGATAAATTAGGTTCATATGGCTCCCAGTACCTTTTATCAGTACCTTTTATCTAGATCCATCCAGCAAAATTGATTTTGAATCACTATTGGGAATGTAATTACCTTCTAAAGTATGGCTAAGATGAGTTAAGTGGCTGCATGATTCAATGAATGAGTGCTTAATTTCTTTCCTGGCCCAAGTTTATATCTGACATAGAGAATCTGGAATGATCTTGACATTGGCCTAATCCCCAGTAAATGCTTGTTCACCTTGCATTTGGAGAACGCTTCAGCATTATGAGCCATCACTATTGGAGAGGCCCTACACACCAATAGAGCAGATCAAGACTGAAATACTGAGGAGAACAGGCACAAAGACAGAATTTCTGTAAGTCTCTTCTTGTTACTTTAATTGTGCAGTGAGATGTAAGAAAAAACCAAAACACTTCCTGGCATGGGTGACACAAGGCCATTAACTATTTTGAGTTGCTGTATATCCACCTGATCCATTACTGCATCTAGACTTGCTCTGAGAGGCATTGTGTCACAGCAGCAGCATTGCCTTCCTAATTCTCAGAATCACAGAACAGTCTGGAGCTCACCCAGTCTGCACCCCTACTAAAGCAGACTTGCCTATTGCAAGTTATGCAGGAATGCGTCCAGGCAGGTTTTGAATATCTGTAGAGAAGGAGATTCCACAATCCCCTGAGCAGCCTGTTCCAGTCACAGTCACCCTTGCAGTAAAGAAGTTTTTACTCATGTTCAGGTGGAACTTCTGTGTTCCAGTTTGTGCCTGTTGCCCATTATCTTGTCACTGGGCACTGCTGAGAAGAGTCTGGCCCCATCCTCTTGACACCTGCCATTTGGATATTTGCAAGCATTGATAAGATCCCCCCTCAGCCTTCCTTTTTCTAGGCTAGAGAGAGCCAGATCTCTCAGCCTTTCATCATGAGAGATGCTCCAGTCCCCTCATCTCTGTGGTCTCTGCTGGATTATCTCCTGTAGTTGTTTTTCTTGAGCTGGGGAGCCCAGAACTGGACACGGGACTCCAGATGGGGTCTCACTAGGAGTGCAGAGAGGGAGGATAAGTCCCCTCAACCTGCTGGCCAGTCTTTTTAATGCACCCCTGGAAACCATTGGCCTTCTTGTCCATGAGGGCGCATTGCTGGCTCGTTGTCAACTTGTTGTCTACCAGGACTCTCAGGTCATTTTCCACAGAGCTGTTTTCCAGTAGGTCAACCCTTCACCTCTTATTCCTCCCCTGGTGCAGAACCCTACACTTCAGAACCCTGAACTTTATCAGGTTCTTCTCTGCTCGACTTTCAAGCCTGTTTAGGTCTTGCTGAATGGCAGCACAGCCCTCCAGTGCGTCAGCTGCTCCTCCCAGTTTTGTATCATCTACAAACTTGCTGAGGATACTCTGTCCCCTCAACCAGGTCACTGATGAATATATTGAACAAGACTGGACCCAGTGCTTGACCCCTGGGGAACACCACTGGCCACAGGTTTCCGACCAGACTCTGCATCACCAACCCTCTGAGCTCTGCCATCCAGCCAATTCTTAATCCACCTCACTGTCTACTCGCCTAATCCACACTTCCAAAGCTTATCTATAAGGAGACAGTGTTGAAAGCCTTGCTAAAGAGGCAGACAACATCCACCGCTCTCCTCTCATCCACCCAGCTAGTCATGACATCTTAGAGGCTATTAGATTGGTTAAGCATTATTTCCTCTTGGTGAACCCATGTTGACCACTTCCAATAACCTTCTTTTCTTCCATATGCTTGGAGATGATATCCTGTATGTGCTGTCTCATACCACAATGGTATGAGATTTTCTGAAAGACTAGAGATACTTGTAGGTAGTCATTCCATATGTGTAAACTATAGCTTTAGCTCTGAGGAATAAGTTTAGGAATGTTGGGTACTACCCCAAAAGTACATACAGATGCGCGCGGATTGTGAAATGCCAAATTCTTTCCCTACATTTAACTATGGCTAATGTAGAGATTTATGCTTCATCCAACCCTATTCTCAAGGTTTTCCTTAAACTCCTATTAAAGAAAGGTAATGCAATCTCTGTATTTAGAAGCGCAGTGTGTTGCAGCAAGGGAGGGGGAGAACTTGCTGGTACATTGTTATAAGGCACTGCACTCTTTAATCATTTGCTTGTAGTCGAGCTGGATATTTGTCATTAAAATGTCTTCTCAAAATCTCTTGTAATAAATGGAGTAGAAATTAATCTTAGATGGCTAGCTTAGATGAAGTTGGCTTAATTATGTCAGTTGTCAGTTGTCATTACAAAGACTGCAGGAGTTTGAAACATGATGCATAAAACCTGGAACAACCAACATTTGAAGATACACCAAAAAAATAAAAAAGTGGTGGAATGGAAACTCTGTTTCCTGGCCAATTCTGGCAGCACTACTTTTTCCTTTCTAGGCAATGTCTTCTCCCTCTCTGAGCACGATAGTAGCTGTGCATTCAGTGATAGCACCTTCAGAAGATCCCACTTATCCTTATCAGAGAATCCTCTTGGTCTGTGATCGTTTTGAATTACTCCTTGACTTATGGCACATTACAGCAAAGGGAAATAGCTGAAAGCATGCCTTCGTGCATACATGGCCTCCCTAAAGTTGAACACACAAAAAGCACTGGAGCTTGCTGTTTCAGACTGTTACTATTCGTGATCTCAGTCAGGTTCAAGGCCTTTAGACTTGTTTCTTCTATACCTCTTCTCATTTTTCTATAACACTACTCATGATGACCCATGACATCCATCTGGCTTTCTGTAAGTTTCTTTGTTTCTTGCCAAGCCTCCCTTATGTACAAAATGCCAATTACTCAGTCATTTTCAGTATCTAATTTTACTCAGCTACGTGGGGGGAGGAAAAGAGGAGGCTGCTTTTAACCCAAATCCTAGGCAAAATTATATAGTTGAGATTTTTGAGCTCCTCTCTTCCCACCTTACTGTTCAACTTCAGCTCAAAAAATTATTCCAGTCTTAAATGCTGTGTATTACAAAAACAAAATACTATTTCAACAAGTACTTATTCTCTGCAACTCGTAAGTTCACTGGAGTTCTCTATAGAGATTATTTTTAAGATAGAGAAAAATTTAAAAGCTATAGGAAAGGGTGCTAGCTTTGTTCTTTTTCTGTGGGAAATGGTGTGGGGGGGGGGGGAAGCATGAGGACAATGGCATCTTATTTTTTTCCATATGCCCCTATACACAACACACACATCCTGGCCTAGCAGATGTAAACAAGTAAGTTATGAGAACGATGTCATGAAGGCAGTCACCCTCTCATCAAGTGTGGAATAAGTTGGTATGTGGACATTTATCCATTCAAAATACTAAGACTTTTTAATTACAAATCATTTCAATAATGTTCAAATGAAATATGAGAAGTTCAAGCCAGTTTTGAATGCCCTACGTTATTGCACCTAGAAGAGCTGAGAGCAAGTTCTTCAGGTTGTAAACTGAGAAATTATTACATTTTCTTCTGGAACAACATTTGCTCTCTGCACCTCATTCTTTTCTGTTTTCACACTCAAATGAGATGAAGTGAGAAACATTAAACACAGATAGTAAGAAGTTTTCTTACAATTAATCACTCTGAATAAGAAGCATCTGGTTCTGGGTGAACTAAATTTATGAGAGAAATCAGAAATGAGATGACATCTTAGAGCAAGGCTATATCTTAACATAAACAAATAACTCTTGTATTTCTTTTGGAACTCTGCTGTCCCAAGCCAGATATGAGAATAAATGAGACATTAGTTATATTTCCCAGTATGAAAGTCCCTTAAAGCAGTCTGCTGGGAAAAGTGGGTTTGCAGACCACTGGCATTGTCTCAGCCTAAGCTATTGGGGTCATGATAAAATAAAAAGGACAGCATTCTAATTTTAGTAGAGTTTTAAGTAGACTTATGAGAACTTGAAGGAGAATTGAGGTTGCTCACTCATAAGGAAACTGCTGTTAGTTGTGGGGCTCTTTTTTGAAGAGGAAGCTTAGATTAGATTAATATTGATTAAGACATTGGTACACACCCCATGGTCTTTTCTGCAGATGAGATGATCCAAGAAGGGTAAAAGGCAGGTATTATCCTTTTCCATCTCTCAGTACAGCCTGAAAGAGATGAGTTGCAAGTGCAGTTCTAGCAGGGAGCTTGGCAACCATCATGATGGCCTTATGAACAGTTTCCACGCATGTTATATGTTCCTCCATAGTTAATTGCATCCAGTACGTAAATAAGACCTCCTACCCCCTTTCACTCATCCAGAATGTATGTCCCACAGTTAGAAGGCAAAGGATAATAAGCTGGATTTGACATGCAGCTGGAAAGGCTGTAGCTGTGGAAGCTATATGAAATGCAGAAACCTAAGAAAAGGCAGAGCTAAAGAAGTGTCTTTTAACTTACCATCTATGTAATGGAAACCGTTGTCAACCATCTATAGGAAAATGTCTCTGTACATTGCTTGCCAGATCAAACATTTCCCTTACTTTCTACTTAAAGCATCTTTAGCTATATTTTGTTGAATCAGCAGTATTTCCTTTGTTTAAAAGAAATTAGTCAACCCCATAACAAAACATTCCTTGCTGTTTTCCCTTATTCTGTTTAGCTGAAATGCTCAGGCTTATTCTGCAAGCGCAGACTTCAGCATTTCCAAAAGCTAAAGGTCAGCCTGAAATCTCACAGCATACTCACTGTACCAAAGCCAAGCAAGGAAATGCCCAAAAAGTCTTTGGAGAGCATTATCCTTAAATGTAAACTTACAATCACTGAAATCTTATGTTCCTCGTGGCCTGTATTTTTTCTTTTTTACAAAGGATGTTATTAATATTAGCTTCTTCGTATCTTAGTATCTCCAAATAAAACAGATTTAAGAGATTGCATTCACAGTTCTTCCTTTTTCCACAAAGAATGGGAATACCACCTTCTAGGTGACTATACATTGGCTGTTTTGACCAGGTTGGGTTGTTTTTATTTAATGGTGAAATTGGTTATTTTTTCCTTAACTATATTTTGCCTTCAAATATCATCTTTTGTGGAGATATTTTGTTGTTCAGCCTGGAGAAGAGAAGGCTCCAAAGAGACTTATAGTGACCTTCCAGTAGCTGAAGGGGGCTACAAGAAAGCAGGGGAGGGGCTATTTACAAAGGATTATAGTGATGGGATGAGGGGGAAGGGCTATAAGTTGGAGGGGGGAAGATTTAAATTGGACATAAGGAGGAAATTCTTCACAATGAGGGTAGTGAGGCACTGGCCCAGGTTGCCCAGGGAAGTTGTGGCTGCCCCAACCCTGGAGATGAGTTCAAGGCCAGGCTGGATGGGCCTTGGTCAGCCTGGTCTGGTGGCAGGTGTCCCTGCCCATGGCAGAGGAGTTGAAACAAAGTGATCTTTAAAGTCCCTTCCAACACAAACCATTCTATGATTCTTAAGGTAAATAGAGTAGGTATTGGATACATACTTCAATATTCAATTGTCACAGTGAATGGTCTTAGCAGTGCTACCTGTCCTGTGTAATTCTGTTATCAGGGAACACTCTGGGATCTCCCCAGTCCCAAACAGGCAACTTGGCCTGATGATAAAGATATTTATTGACTTTTCTGCCTGCTTTTCACTGCTTAAAACTGTTGCAGAGAGTTCCTCTCCAAAGTAAGTATAGAAAAGTATAAGTGTATTTGTGCCCACACGCATTTTCAGGTAACTGCAATTGTTGCTGAAAATGCTTCCAACAAAACTGCTTGTAATTGAACCAGAATCAGTGCTGATTCTTCCAAAGCTGGCTGTAAAAATAGATACTAATTCCAATCAGAATTACTCATGCTGTGAGAGAGTGGAACTTACTGTTTATTATCCGTAAACAGTTTGCCCAGAGAAGTGGGGATACCCCATCCCTGGGGGTGTTAAAGTCCAGGTTGGATGAACAACCTGATCTGGTGGAAGGTGACTCTGCCCATGGCAGGGGGATTGGAACTGAATGGGCTTTAAGGTCCCTTCCAACCCAAATGATCCTGTAGTTCTATGATATTCTCCACAAAAAAGTTGGAATTGGTTATGCAAACTGACAAAAGAAATATTTTTCTTTAGTAGGAAAATTTTACTGGATGCATCTCAATAGTACTTGGTCAATGTTTAGTGAAATAGGAAATTGAACAAGAGAAAGATGATCTCCAGGAAACTCTCATCTGAATATGTTGCAAACAAATGAGATTTGGTTTGTTTGGAGGCCTTTTTCCTAGTGGTGCGCTGACGCTAAACAGCAGGAGATGAATCAGTAAATCATGTCTAGGAGTAAAGCAATGTGGAAAACTTTCAAGTCATTGTGTACCAAAGTCCTCATTAGCTCATTAGTGGGGTTTTTTGGGGTGGGTTCTTCTCTATTCAGATAAATCACATAAACAGACACACAATATGAGGAAGAGCTTGCAATAGCTTTTAATTAGAAGAGAATCCACCCTGTATACAGCAATTTCACATTCTGTTTACAGACCGTAAACTTTTTTTTCCCAAGCTTTTGTATAAGCTTCCATTCTGATAATTTTCAATGCTAAAATGATTGTTACCTGCATTTTCCTACATAACTCTGCCCTTTTGGTACTGTACTCAGCATTAGAAAGAGCTGCTCTGGAAGATCCTCAGAAAGGATTGTCTAGATTTATACCCTCAGCAGCACTTGATAGTTTGCGTTTGAAGAGGAATTCTGAGCTTCTTCAGCTCAAGCTCCTAGCCATTGAGTTTCTATCATGACTATTGTAAAGGATAAACATGATTGGCAACCAGACCGTGCTGCCCGGATCTGGGATGTAGCACTTGTGTAAATCTACAAGGAACTCAGCCAGACAGCAGGCTGCCAGGCAGCAGTCCTGGTTGGAGTTTCTTTGATGTGAAAGCACTAGCTGAACTCTGTGGATACGTGTATAAGATGAAGGCAGTAATTTTTAATGTTTTACATCTACACTACACTTCTAAAGTTTAATAAGACTTGGGGTTTTTATCTCTTGTTTTTCCACAATGATGAACCATAGTTCTCTAGGCAAGGCTTAAGTTATTAACTCTTACCATTTTAGCATCATTGTATCATTTTTACCTACTCACTGGTCTCCTGCTGCTAGGAAGTCCCTCACTCAGCTCTCTTTTCCTCTTTTTCCATGTTTATCCTTTATGTGGGTACATTCATTCCAAAGGTATCTTGTTACCTGTTTGCATATTCAACATGATTTTTTTTTTAT
The DNA here is from genome assembly GCF_017976375.1 of Cuculus canorus. Classification (NCBI taxonomy): domain Eukaryota; kingdom Metazoa; phylum Chordata; class Aves; order Cuculiformes; family Cuculidae; genus Cuculus; species Cuculus canorus. The sequence continues at coordinate 74,866,051 of NC_071404.1, forward strand.
TATTTTAACCTATGTCTCCTAGAAACAAAAAAAAAAGAAAACAATCAGGCCTACGTGAGGTCTAGAAGACAGGAGAAAATGACTGCCAGGTCTCTGGGCAGAATTTCTGGGTAGTTGATTCAGTTTTGTGGCAATAGAATCTATCTAAAGAAATTATGACTTCCATTGGCTCTACTTTGTTTTACTGTGTTCACAGGGATGCAGTCATGTACTGACTGAACCACAAGTGCTGAACTACAATATGTGCTGTGGCTCAGCCAGCTGCATCAACGTGAATTTAATGCTAAGCAGATAGCCTTTGCGTTAATTAATGCTTGTATCTTTGCGTTAATTAATGCTTGTATCTTTATACAAATTACATGCTCCAGCACTTTTCTGGGTTATGCCTGTTGTTAGTGTGTGTCATCTGCTGAGAAGGTAGAGAAGAATCAGTATTTGTGAGCTGTAGATTCAGCCCCAACAGATCTGAAAAGCAGAACTTGCAACAAGTTTTGAGAAAACTGCTCTCGCATACATATGCACGGCATAATAATCCACATTTTGCTGCTTACTTATATTTCCACAGTATATGCACGAATATTGTTGTATGTGTATTCTACAATGGTTCTGGTATAGCCCATGCAGAGATGTAAACATAACTAATGCCAATGTTTAAGAAATCAAATATTATGATAAATTAATACTAGTAACTTTTTTACAGATGTTTAGAAGAGGAAGGTGGACATGATACCTGTCCTTCATTTAATTATGAACTCTTCAAGTATATAGCTTTTATAGCTTCATATTTCAGAGTCACAAGCATGGCTGCGTATGTGTCCATGTAATGAGCTTATATGCTTGGAAGTTCACGTGGAATTTGAATGAAATAAAGCAAATCTCCTTGCAAAACTCAATTAAAATTGCTCTTTTTCACTTGGTTCCACATGAAAACTGAAGAAACAGAGAAGCAATTTCAGGCTTATTTGAAACTGAGCTAAGGTTCTCCTAGCTTGCTTATTTATGAGAAGGTTTGAACTATTATATGAATTGCAGGCTAAAGTCTGTTATGGATATTTGGCATTCCTTCAGGTGATCCCCACAGGAACATATGGTTCCTACAGAAAGTAAACCCACGATTTTAAAACCAGTATTAAATTACTTTTCTGTTTTTAAAGATTTTTTTACTTTTTTTTTTTTAACCTAGAATTTAACGTTGAGGCAAGGTTACAGCTTTTTAGAATGATGGAAAATTAGTAAGATTGAATTGCTTTCCAGGGCTCATAATGGGTTCCTGTCTCATAATTCAATGAACGGAAGTATTTTTGCAGCTAGAATTTGAACTATTAGAGGATCAAATGATTTTATACACTATATTGTAACTGTAGTAACCGCATTAGGCTTATGATTTCTTATATGAGGAATTTGCTTTTAGCCTTGGGAATAATTTGCACTTCACAACCTTGAAAAACATACACGCACTTATGGACCAAAGATAAATGAGAAAATCTCTGCTTTGTTAGTGTTTCATCAATTGAATCTTCTATCTGCATCTTCTCTAAAGAAAAGACCTCAATATCTTACAACTTCTGTTGGGGGAGATTAAGATGATTTCTGTGCATATACTTCATATATCCAGAGCTGGAGATTTTTCTCTGTGTGCTTTAATTAATCTACACCCGTATGGAAGTGGATTATTATTGTAAGTAATCACCAATGTTTATCTACTGTGAAAGTCAAAAAAGCACATCACATGGTGCTCTCAAGTAAGAAAATAGCATTCGGCATTAGTTCAATCACTAGAAGCCCAAAACTGCAATGATAAATTAGATATTATTGTACTGGAGCATCACTTGTACCTTATTTCATGTTTCATACTCGGTCCAACTTCTTTTTGAAAGTACTGAACAGTGATGATTCTATGACTGAGTTGAGGATCTAGTGAGACTTTACAATTTGGAAATGCTTGATTTCTTTTTCTGTTAAAAAGTTAAGTGCCAGGTAGGACTTTTTTTTTTTTTTTCCCCCCAAGTTGAGGAAAAATGGATAAAAAGAGGGTAATGTGGAAATGAAAGCAAAACTAGCACCATTAATCAATTTCTGTGACTATCCCAACTTTAGTGGGTTTTCAAAAACTTGACTCGTTACAAGGCCTATATTTGATCAGAGCAGAAGGGAAGAAAAGGGGGTTGGGAATTTAAATGGGAATCGCAAAATTTCTTTTGACCTCTAAACAAAAAGAAAACAGCAATAGCAAAGGCAGTGATCTCCCACAGGGAAAGAGAATTCACAGAGTGGTCTTTTGTTTGGGCTTAGGTACTCTGTATCACTATGATAATGTGGCTAGGGCCATAGTTTGTCTTTTGTGGAAGCCTTGTATCATATTCGTTGTTATTGTTTTAAAATGTGTGGTAAATCCAGAGTTGTTACTCTGGTTCTTCTGTAATGATTGTACAGTTACTAGTGGTGGCAATATTGTGTTACCTCTTCTTTTTTTATGACTTGTCCAATTCCCCAAAGAGTTTTGTGGTTTCGCTCTTGCATTTTCTTCCTTTTCCCTCTCCCCTCTATCCATCAACTTTGGTGAGGGATAAGTATAGCCACTGACTTGAAGTATATGACTTTGTCTCCTTATAACCCCAGGGAAGATAAAAAGCAGTTTACTTCTGAAGAAAAGAAGAGCAGGAGATCTCACCTTGTAGGAAAAGATGGGTTTGTTCTTGGATTTAAAAGGAAAATTACTCCGCTCCTCCTTCTGGAGGAATGCTTGTGATTGTCATAATTGTCCCTGTTGACAGCACTTATTTTTGATGTGGGAAAGCAGGGAGGACAATGTCTGAAATACTGAAAGGTTCTTGCCTAACTTACAAGTCAGATAAAGCTTCAAGAGGGCTCCATGCTCATGTCTCCTCTGTATGGATCTTGTGTATGAAGCAAACAGAGAAGGTGCAAAGTGGACGGGTTTTTTTACTCCCAAGATACTGAGATTTTCATTCTATGTATAAATGCTAGGATTTTTGTTTTATTTAAATTTTTATATAGAATATATCCTAGTAACCTGATCCAGTGGAAGGTGTCCCTATGCATGGCAAGGAGGTTGGAACTGGATGATCTTTAAGGTCCCTTCCAACCCAAACCATTCTGTGATTCTAATACATAGATAAATCGAATGTCTCACAAAAGGGCTCTTTCTTAAAGGAATAAATGTAGCACCCCATACTTCATTCTTGACCTTGGTTTTGATCTAGCTGCTAGTGTACTTCCCAATTGTGTACCTGGTTTCAGGCTTGAAAGGTGATAAAGAGACAAAGTTCAAGAAAATGTTTAAGACCAACATAAAGATGAGTTAGCATAATCTTAGGAAAGGCTTTTTGTGTGTTTGAGCAAAGCCAGCAATGCACTAGTGCAGGGTTACAAAGATGAACTTGTTTCATGTGGCTTTAATCAAATCTGGGATGTCTGGAATTAAGGGTCATCACCCTGCGAGGTACCTTGAGAAGAATTGCTGTTTCAAATAAGGCCATTGCTGACATGAATGTGGATTGAAAGTTATGCTTTGTTAGAAACCAGGCATAACAACTTAACCAAACAAAACCAGAAAGAAACCCCACATATCAACAGAATATCTCAATTTGTATTTTGCAGTAATTTATAGCAGATTAAAGGAGGAAGATTGTTTCATTGTCCAAGAAAACCAGAACTTTAACTTGTTCAAGCACTTCTAATATATTATACAGTAATGATTCCCAACCGTTCTGTAGCCAAGCCATACTTGAAAAATTGGCAAGATTTGTTCTCTATTATATCCGCTTTACCCTGCTCCCAAAGTCAGCTGCAGCATCCTCCTTGTCTCTGCTGACTGCAGCAATTCCACTGAGCTTGGGCTAATAAATCTGATTGAACGTGTCTGACCAGCTCCTGTATCCCTCCATTGTGCTCCCCAGTACTCCCATTTTGCAGGACTGTCATACAGGGGCAGATGAACCAGCCTTATGCTGAACTGCATGGCCTGACAGACCTCATTGGTCTAAATTTTGCATTTGATTTCATCTTCTGAAATATAAAAAAGTTAGACGTGTACAGCTTAATACAGTGCAGTTTTGCCGGGCCATGGGTAGTTGTTGCCCACTCGTTGCCTAGCTGTTAGATAAACAAACCATTCAAGGTAGGCTTAGCTCTGTATGGTGGGAAGGGCTAAACATTGTTCTGGAAGACTTAAATAAGCAGATGAAAATAGGTTCTGACACATTATACTGGGCTGTTCTGGCACAAAACTAGCCTTATTTTTAGGCCAAAAATTATATCAGAATTGTGTTAGGATTGAAAAAATAAACACATCCAAGGAAAAAAGTTCAAAGATAAGGCTGCAATAAGATATGTCAGCCCTTCCATGTAATGCTTCCACCAAGTTCTATGGTGTCTGATTACTGGTGAAAGAGGATTGTTGGATTGTTCTGTGAGGACACAGGAGCAGTCTTCTTGACAGTGACTGCAGGAGCTTCAACAGCACACCTACTAGTAGGTCTTTGTAAAGAAATGTCTGTGCTTTATGTACTGCGTCCTTATGAGACTCAAATACAAGTTTTACAGAGAACTGGAAGGCTGAAGTGTCCAGTTAGCTCCCTTGACACACAAGACTTCAAGCTGAAGGAAGAAGATCAGAAAAAAGGAGGAGGAAAAGCCAAACCATCTAGATGTGGCCAAAAGATATTTAGGTTCACTTGAATTGGAATCTCTAATGATTTAAAATTAGACATTTAAATTTATGTTTGTGTAATATGGGGCATAGAGAAAATAGAAGGAAAACGGCCAACACCATTTCTCCCTTGTCCTGTGCCTGCACTCCCTGATAAAGAGCTCCTCCCCAGCTTTCTTGTAGCCCCTTTCCGTACTGGAAGGCTGCAGTAAAGTCTCCCTGAAGCCTTCTCTTCTCTGGGCTGAACAACCCCAACTCTCTCAGCCTGTCCTTGTATGGAAAGTGCTCCAGCCTTCAGATCATCTTTGTGGCCTCCTCTGCACTCAAGCAGATCCATGTCCTTCCTGCACTAAGAAAGGACAGTCCTTCCAAACTGCATGCTTAGAACTTGATACACTGTCTTGAAATGTATGTACATTACTATTTTGTGTACAAATGTAGTAAATCAGTAATACTAGCGAATTCTGTCTGAAAGGTAGCTGCCAACAGACTGCTTTCTTTAGGCGTGTAGGAGAGCATTTACAATCCTCCTTGTAGACAAGCAGTGAAGTAGCATATAAGACTGCATTCTTATACGGCACTTGGAATGAAGCTTATTGCCGTTTTGGATCAGCTTGCAGTTGCATTATTGAACACAATGAAATCTAGACAAAAAAATTTCCTAAATAGGACAAGATGGTTACATCGGTTAATGCTGTAGAATTCAAAGTGCCGTAGATTGCCAGAATATGAGTATATTTTTGTTTTTACTTCTCCCTGCCAAGCCTAGTTACATACTGAAGGATACCGTCCTTGGATATTGCTATCTGCAAACAGCTATAGGTGATTTTCACTGGAATTGGCAAATTTACTTCTGTCTTTCATATCAACACTTCTGGAGATGTGTTTGGCTGATGGTTGTTATATTCATATTACATAAACTAATTCCATCCTGTTTTTCATATGTGTACTGCACTACTTTGTGACTTGAATGGTTAAGAAGTTTATGTATTGGGCAAAAAAAAATGCTTAAGTGACTTTTTCTGATGCTGTTTTCATTTGAGAGTTTGTTTTGTTTTGTGTGTAAGGGGTAGAAATGATATTAAGATTCTTTTAGAAAAGCCTCAAGCTTATTAAAAAAAAAAAAACCAACACACATACAAAAAACCCTAACCCAAAACAAATTCAGCATATCTTCAAAGCTATCGCAACTGTACAGATGTGTTCTTGCTATGCAGTCCAAATAGTTTTCTCAGACCCCCCATCTGCTGGCTGAAGTAAACTTGCTCAGCTGCATAAATGAAAAAATGCCATGCTGAGTGCATTTGCAGGCTTGTGAACTAAGTTTAATCTGTCATTATCATTTATATCTTCTCGTGCACAGTATTTGTGGTAAAGCAGTGAATACATTAAAATTACTGTTCTTCTGTGTCTGACAATCCTCACAATCCCAGACAGAGCTGTACTCTCCATGACCAAACACGGCTTCCTTCACCCAGAACAGTTTCTTTCAAATATGCCTGTTCAATTCCTTTCCTTAAAACACCTGACAGACGAAGAGAAATGTGAGGAAAGATGTGCATGTGCCAGTAAAGTAAACAGGGGGAAGTGCAATAAAGCTGTTTCACATGGTAGAAACTGCCAAAAAGGAGATCCTAACACCACAGATGTGTGATAGGTGTGGAAGGATAGAGGAAAAGGACTGGAAAGACAAGGGGAGAAGAAAGTAGAGGAACATCTAGTTCAGAATGTAGCCAAGCCTAAGAAATGCGAGAGATCTGAAACCCAAGGTCATAAATATTTCCGGAAAAAAGTTGTATCTGACTCAGAATTTTAGATTGTGGTCTGTAATGCTAAATGGAATTACTCGGTGTGAACTCATTTAGAGATATAGCCATATCTTGTATGTGTACTGTCATAAATGGACTGGATTGCTGTTTAGTATCTAATCTCCTGGCAAGAATTAGATATTAATCAGCACCGCTGGTCCATAACCAAAACAGGTATTACCTGGAGAAAAAAAAAATCTTTCAGACACTTTCAGTTTCTGCTTGTGGTTGTGAAAAAGCAAGCAAAAGAACATATTAAATAGTGAGCATGGAAATCTTCCCCAAGCAGAATTAGCTGTTAGGTTTTCTTCCATAATGATTGGTTCAAATCCAACCTGCTCAGGATGTTAACCTTTGCATAGGAATTTAAATGTTAGAATGGATGCCAATTAAAAGCACTTTTATGTTTATTAATTTGAACTAACAGAACTGTTCTCACCTGTGTGTTCTTCTCATGCATACTGAAATGCATAGTGAATGCCTAGGACTGTTTTTACTGCTTTTCTAAATCAAAGTGTTTAGGCCTTCAAAATACACCAAGTTGGAGTTCTGCTGGTGCTGTGTGTAATTTTGTGTTGTTGCAAGCTGAGGCTGATAAATAATGTGTAGGAGAACTCAGAAACCTGTGGAATGGAGCACTGACAGGAGGCAGCAACAGAGAAGGGAGTAGGGAATAGGACTTAATTTTCAAATATGTTCGACCTCTGCCAGTCATTTGCTTTGCATTGGGGAAAAAAATGTAAACTAAAACCTTGCCTTTTAGCAAACTTTGAGATCTCTGCTTTGCAAAAGCTTGTCATTTTGAACCTTTGAAGGAAAAGGGAACTCAACTGCAAATTCCAGAATAGTTTGAGGTAACATTTTTAATTTAACTCTAGGTATCTATGCATTCTCCATAGGATGCTGTACTATTGTCCTGAATATCTGACCTATCAATCTCTTGCAATACATGACCTCCTCTTAACTATTCTCATGTATCTATGCATTTTTTCACAATGATTTTTGACTCAGGCATAACTATCTACAAAGTTTAAGGTCAAACAAAAGAAGTCTAAGCAGTGGAAAAAATGCTTCCATATTTTTTTAAAAACCCTTGTCTCAATTGCAAGCAGTACTTTGTCACTGACTCCCAGTTTGTTCCCAAATCTCTGTATTTTGTATGAAGTGCAATGCCTGTTGTAAGTAAAACTCAGGTATTTGCTTGCTGATAAATACCTATACCACTGCCAAACAAATTAAATCTACAGTCTTCAGGAAATGCTGGGAATGCTTCTTGTTAAATAAAAAAACTCTCTTATTAAATCAATTAGTGACCACTTGAAGGAAAAATTGTCTATTGTACTTGAAGTTATTAGTGACTATTGGGTTATTTCTACTCAGTTGGGGTTATATCCTGGCCAGCAGTTTGGTCCGGATATTTTAGCAATCTGGAGTCATTTTTCTAGAGTAACGGTTGCCCTCTCTGCAGGGGTTCAGCAGGAGAAGGAAGGGAGGGTGTGCTCACAGTCCTATTCTCCAATGCTAGTGCTTCTGTTTTCCTTACATCCACAAACTAAGGCGGCAGCGCCTGAGTCTCTGTAGGAAAATAGTGCCTTGCTGCGTGCCTGCCTGCTGCGGACCCTGGGAAATGACCCATGTCAGATGGGCCAGGGTGGGCCAACAATGTGTGCAGCCCTAAACGTAATCATATCCTGAGCACATTTGCAACTGTGCAATGCACCAGTGCGTGTTAGACAGCACTAATAACTCAATATACTATAAAACAAATCTGTGAAGACCCTGATATCTAATGTCCTACCTATTTCTGATTTAGAGACCTGGTTTATTTTAATATTTTGCTTAGTTCTGCTGATGCACTCTACCTGAATTCAACTGAATTATTTCCCTGTCTGCTGCCAGCTTTCTCCCTCCTGCAGCAGCCTTGCAACCAGGTCCAGGATAGACCTTTATAAGAAGCATAGACTCTCTTTTGCAGTCTTGTGTAATATCGCTCCCCTTGCTACCAGGCAGAGCCCTAGATAGAAAGGAGAAGCCTCTTGTCCTGCCCGGGTTCCTATTCCAAGCAGCAGAACCTCTTTCCCCCTACTTCCAAACACCAACCTTTCAGGTGCCCACTCTGAATCACAGACACATTAATGGTTTGGCTCAGAAGGGACCTTAAAGATCATCCAGTTCCAACCCCCTGCCATGGGCAGTGGCACCTTCCACTGGATCAGATTGGTCAAAACCTTATCCAACCTGGCCATGAACATCTCCAGGGATGGGACATCTACAACTTCTCTGGGACAGTAGTAGCAGCAACAACAATTTCACTCAGACATTTTTTTAAATCTTAGATCTGCAAAATAGATCTTTTAAAAAAACATTAAAATATTCAAATTCTAAAATTCTGTCTATCCACAGTCTACTGCAATGGAGGAAATTGTGGCTACCTCTGTAGATCTCTCATCATCAAACGCACCTCAAAGCATCAGCGGTGCATGTTCTCCATTACAGCATGGCCAGAGCTACACTGTAAAGCCAGACTTTAGCAAGGTGGAAAGGGACTGGGAGGGTTTTGGAGGATTTTTTCTTTTAAAACTCAGTTTTAAAGACTGCAGGATATTCTACACATAGTCAGAAGAAGATTCAAATGCTGTTAGTCTCGTGACAATTTGAAATATTCATCATTTTCCTGTTAAACTTCCTAGGAATGGGAATTCAGATACGTGGACAGTCTTGCCAGAAGACCATCCTGTTTTTGCTTTCCAAATGTGAAACTCCCATTGAAATCACTTAGTCGCTTTCTATTCACTTCAGCCTCGGCTGGAACAATCTTAGGGGGAACAGGCAGGGAAAATTCTCATAGTGCTACAAGCATGAGAAATTATTAAAAAAAAAGAAATCCTACTAGCACTTTTGGAAACTTTATTTATATAAGTGGCCAATATTGGACACGGAGTTTCACATCAAAATGAAGCCATGTAATTGTTTGATATTTAAAAGGGAGCACAGAATACACCTTGACTACAAGTGATGAATGTAGCAAATTCCTTTACAATGTACATGCACTGGGGACAAAGTAAATAAAAATCTTTAAAAATCCTAGAATAATAGAATCACTTCATTGGAAAACACCTTTGAGAACATCAAGTCCAACTGTGCCTGTCCACTAATAATCCATAACTGACAAATTATTGTCTTTGGAGTGGAATACTTGTAAATTATTTATGCGTGATATTCTTTGGACTGCACAGTAAAGAAGTGTCTTGGTCTGAAGCTTTTGACTTATCCCATGAAGTTTTATTCCTTTAGAGTAGCCTATTACTTTAAGGCAAAATAATGTTTTCCAGTCTACTGTGTTTCCCTCCAGATGGTTTCTACAGAATTTTGGCAGCCACATGTGACGATTAGCATGGTTGCCCTCCTAATCTCACACGCTTTAAATAGACAACCCATGTTCTTACAAAAACTCTTACAGACTGTTCAGCAGATCTTTAACTATCAAACTCTGTTTGACTATCAGAATAAATAGAAATAGAATATCATGACCCTATTGCTTGGAGTTTAGATAAAATCATCTAAGCACTTAGCTATTTAAAGAGATGATTATATAGCATATTCTTTGAGTTCATGGTGCCGTGTACGAACTCCTCTTACTAAAGGAGCTGTATGTAAGTTCAGCTAGAGCTGCACTTAGGAAAAATCTATACAGCTCAGTGTCTACATGGTATATTTGCTAAATGATCAGCATCCCTCCCCCAGCTACTGCATCTTGAAAATGCATACACCAGCTAGCATGCACTTTTTCTGTGTGTATTCCTAATGTTAACAAACATAAACCTTGTTCAAAGTTAGCTTTGTGAGGCATAGCATCAGTTTCTCTCCCTTTTGTAAATGGCAGATAGGTTACTTGAGTGTTGCAGCACACAGGAAAGCAGAACTTTAACTGTCACGTTGGCAGGTTGATTTTGCATATCAAATTGTAAAAACTAAGGGATTGTAACGAGAGGATACAATCAATAATTACTTGAATACTGTCTCCTGCATTCTGATCAGCCTCCCCTTTGAATGACACAGTGAGCAAAAGCTGGAAGGAATGAGACTCCCTCTTTCAGGTCCTTATGTTATGCCAACAGTTACAAATGCCAAATCATAAACCATAACAGAAGTTTTTAAGATGGAAAGGGCCCTTTTCTGTCCTATCATTACTATTGTATCCTTTAATCCATTGGGGGAAAAGCAACGCAGGGAATAATACAATAATATTTATTTGGAGCATTTTCAGTCTCTAATGTCCACAGCTGATGTCATTAATGTTGTTTTTATTTGAAATAATTTTATCATTCAGAACAGTTTGACTTAGTGTCAGGTTTTTGAGGAATTTCCAAGTAGCTGAAGTACATGGGGTGCAGTAAAAAAGCCATGTTATCTGTGCATAGCTAGGTGAGTGATGATTCCCAAATTTGCTGTGTGTTTTTGGCAGTCAGTGATTTGCACTGTGGGTGCAGGAGCTCACTTGCACGCCAGACCAGAATAAAGTAAATGTAAAGTTTGCTTATGAAAGGAGATTTCTGTCTTATCTGTAGAACTAAAGCTAGGGGTAAATGTTCTATTCTTTCCTGACTTTTCCCCCTTCCCTTTCAAACACTTCAATTCTATGTTGTCTTCTCCAATTCTGAAAAATGTGATATTTTCTCTTTAAAACTATCCTTATCGTGCCCCAAACAGAAGATAATTGAGTTTGGTTTTATTAAAATCCTTTCTGAACTTTTTACACTGTAGTTATTCTTCTCAAATGAGTCATACAATAACCATTCCCAGTTTGTAGCCAGTTCTCCAAAGAAGCAGAAGAAAAAAGAAACAACTTCCTTTTAAGGGAATGAGACCTGTTTGTAATGATAAACCTCTTTCCATTTCTATTTGAAGACATTCTCCATAACCCAAGAATTGATAGCTATAAAAACACTACCTACTTTATTTGGATTACAAAAACATTCATAGCTATAGAACATTGTTTAACATTAGCCTAAAGCATCTGTATATACACTCGCACAGAGGGGTCCTGTTGAGATTACACATGCTACATGTCAAACGAACAGCTAGTTTACCAGAAATCTGTAAGAAACAGCTTGGAGAATGTTTAATTTTGCTTAATATTTTAAATCAATGAGTTTAAACAAAGAAATATTTAATATTTATGTGGAATGAAAACAGTTCAAGAATATGTAATTGTATAAGTAAGCTAGCACAGCAATTTCTATTGAAGCAGTGTATCATTCCCAAAGCTCCTCATGATGTTAAGAGTATTCTCATTTTCTCAGAATCTGGGCAAATATATACATGTCACACTTCGCTGTGACAATTTAACCTCTGGAAACCACTGTCATTTTCATGGCAGCTCTATTGTACAGCTACTCAATTTCTGTCCGTAGAAACTGTAAAGCTGTTTAGGTGCCCTCACTGTGCATTTTTTTCCCTGACTGTGGTCCTTCCAAGTTTCTTCCATTAGTCCTGCAACTAGGAAATAACCATTTCTCTGGTACCACAGGAAAAAAAGACTTCAATATTGAAAATTTAGGATTACTTGGGTTTTTTTCCTCTGTGGGTGGGATCACTTTGCAATCCAGGATATCCAGAAATTTACTTTCATCTTAACAAAAGCTGTAACTCTGGTAAGAACCAGATTTTGGTATCAGGTACTGTAAGGAAAATAGCATATGTCATGAGACTCACAATACATTTTTAGAAGTTGGCCAGATAGCCATAGTTATTTTATGTTTTTTTAAAAGATACTTGACTGCAGGTGATTTTTTCTTCAAGAAATTAATTTTAAATGAGTGTTATTTCATACGAATCAAAACACTTCACTAGATCTGTTACTTAGATGGAAAATAGAGTTATAAACTAAGGGTTGACAGAGAAAAAAACCCTACATTCAATTCAGAGATTAATTGTTTAAGTTGTGTTGCCATCCATTTAGCTCTAAACCCCTGACACGGTAGTTTATTAGAGAGGTGGAGACAACAGAATTCTTTGTAACACGGATTTATATTACCAGAGGAGCTACAGCAGGCTTCGTCTGCGCTGTTAAAATAAATTAATCAAAACCAGCAGGGGAGCATCCTTGAATTACAATGGTTGCATTATTCAGAAACTGTAAAGACTGAATTTTTAAGGAAATCCAATTGGCATGTAGCTTGGGAAAGAGCCAGTTGTTTTTTAATGCTGCCAATTTTAACAATTCTTAATATAAGAAACTGGAGTATTGTATTAAGCAGATCTTTGGCATGCATTTTCCGCGATTTTATTTAATTCTCTTCCTCTGAAGCAGTAGTTTTATATCCTAACCCAAGGATATAACAATCTCTCATCCCGGATAGATTCTGAAGTACTTTAGTGACCTTTGGCCAAAATCTGTGCCAGCTTTATGATGTGTTGGCAAAGGTAAGGATGCTGTTATGCACATGAAGGCTGCAGCCCACGCATTCAGGAGGGAATTCATTCGGAGATGCCCTGAAAAATGAAATCTCAATTTAAAGAGGTATTATTTATGCTTGGTGCATTTAATTTTGGTCTATATATCTTTTACAAAACCATACTACTAAGTATGACAGACAAATGTCACCACTGTTGCTAATTCTGTTAAGGGATGCTCACCAATGCGGTGTATCAGTTAGGCAGCTATCACTGAGCAAGTCGTGCATAGATGATGTATGGGTACATCTCCATTTCCTGAGGACAATGAACTGGAGTGTAAAAGTGTCTGTACCTCAGATATTTTTATAACAGATGAGCACATGTAAAAAGCTTTGTGTTTTTTAAAGACACCATAGCTCCTGTGCATTGTGATTTCCCTAAACTTCCATGTAAATGTTAAAGTCAATTTGTGAGGACAAAACCCAAGAGAAAATCCTACTTGCTTAATTAATTCAAATTAAGTCCTGGATTTTGCTGCTATCAAACATTCATATTTTGTAAACTTAAAAGATTTGAAACCTGCTATAAGAGCATAATAGTTCTGCAGAATACTGTGTTACTCCAAATTGCAGTTACATTCTCCCACATAACCTTTTTTATCCCCCCTAAGCTTTGTTGAAAATGCACTAAATTTCTTCTAGCTTAGCTTCATCAGCCACATTTGAAATCCTACGTTCAGTTTTGGGCCTTTTAGTACAAGAAAGACATTGAGGCTCTGGAGTGTGTCCAGAGAAGGGCAACGAAGCTGCTGAATGGGCTGCAGCACAAGCGTTATTACGAGCAGCTGAGGGAACTGGGATTGTTCAGCCTGGAGAAAAGGAGGCTGAGAGGAGACCTCATCGCCCTCTACAACTACCTGAAAGGAGGTTGTAGTGAGGTGGGTGCTGGTCTCTTCAACCAAGTAACAACTGATAGGATGAGAGGAAATGTTGTGCCAGGGGAGGTTTAGATTGGATGTTAGGAAAAAATTCATTACCGAAAGTGCGGTGAAGCACTGGCACAGTCTGCCAGGGAAGTGGAGGAGTCACCATCCCTGGAGGGGTTCAAAAAACCTGTAGGTGTGGCACGGTTTAGTAGGAACGGTGATGTTGGTCTGACAGTTAGACTGGATGATCTTAGAGGTCTTTTCCAATCTTCACGATTCTATGATTCTATGAGCTTCTGGAGAGTTATGCTGTATACTATACAGTGTTGTTGAAAGCAATGTTAGAACCTAAAGTCATGATAGGCTTCTGTTCTTTTGTCTCTTCTTCCAATACTATAAGTAATAGAAATAAAGATTAAGGAAGATAATTGAAAAATCCTATGGGACTAAAAAAAAAAATCAAATATTACTCAGATGCTAGAGTAACAGCATGTTTTAAGGAATTTTCTAAATAAAACAAGAAAAGAAACAGGCCCATGCAAATGAACAGGATAATCTTGACTGTATCAAACATCTGGAAAATATAAAGGCACATAAAAGAGCTGCCTATTTGAAGGATTTAATTTAATAACTCATCCCATTCAAGAAGATTAACATGTGGTTATAAAAGAAATACTTGCCATCTGAATATTTCACCCCCGCACAGTCACAGAGAAAGGTTTTTGACAGCTCTAGTTGTATTAGTTTAGGACAACAGCATTCCTTTTCATTTTGTGTGGCACTTTGTGACAAGATATCCTGCATATTTTTCAGCTATTAAATGATGTATCTACCTGGGTTGCATTGTTATGACCATATGGAACCTCCAAGTAATCTTAGTGTATAAATCCAAAACTGCACCAGGTCTTCATGACTTGATTTTTAGAGTCAGCACTGCCTTTACTAAATAAGAAAGCAACAAACAACTGTATCTTGTACAGAGTTAAGAGGAATTTTGTAAGTACTTCTGAAATTAAGGCTCTGGCAGCTACAAAACCAAAATCCTCTATGTCGTATTTCCCTTTAGATGCATGGAAAGAGCTTTAACTCTCAACAAATGTCAAATACTAGCTTAAACTGAGAAGAGGAAATGGAAACCACTCTGTCTTCTCCTCTTGCATGCATTGTGCTGCTTGCAGAGCTTATTCATGAAAGGAAAATATGATCTGAAGGAACTGCTATAATATCACAGGATAGTATTCATGAACAATTGTTCAAAAGAGTGTCAGGAAACCTGTAGTAATGGCAAAGTCAGCCCCAAGCTGGGCACTCTTCCAAATGCCAACCACGAAAGAAAGGGAGTAGAGGCTAGGAGGAACTTGTGAAGGCACAGCTAGAAACTGAAAAGACATTTATGTGGATCAGTGCTGTAATTTGGTATTTGTTTCCTGAGCAAGTGCTTCCCTATAATTCATATGACTATAGACATTGGAAATTGATGGATGCTGTAGCTCCTTATCTCATGGCACTGTTTATAGCTGTCTAGTTAAGAAACTTTTACAAGTAGACACAAATTTCAGCATATTAGTAATATGAGAAGTCATTTTAAAATCAACTGAAGATCAAGAGTGGGATTTTAAGCAACTGAATAGGAATGTAGAAAAGTACAGTGTTCTTTTTCACCTGAGTGAAGATGATCTGCCTCAGAAAACTGAGAACTAGGCCGCCACTTCTCTTACTAATATAATTTTGAGGGGAAGGTCCTGTTATGTGAACTGTTAGTATCTTCTCAAGTTTCTCTGGGCAGCACACTTTTTAAGGATAGCATAGTTTGAAACAGATGTCACAGGTCAACACCTTCATAAATTAAATTCAGTATCAGAATCAGCGTTCGGTTTCCTTGTCTCTTTATTATTTTGCCCTGAAACTTACATTTTTCATACTAACTTAAGCCTAATAATTAATTTAAAGAAAACACAGCAAGAGCATGTTAATATCTCTGTACCAGAGGGGATTGCTTTACAAGTCTTTTCCTTCTGCATGGAAGAAACTAGAAATCTCCACATTGAAGTAAATGTCATCTCATCCTCTGTGCCTGAATAAAGAAGCCTCGATGACGAAGATTACTATAATTTGTGAGCAGGAGAAGGCTGAGTCTAACCTCTCCCCTCATGACCCCACCACATATTCCACACGCATTGCGTGGGTATTTTACTCTGTGAAAGTGTTTATCCGTGAAGACGTCACAGGAGTGCAGCAAAGTTTCCTGCACTAAGTAGAAGAAGGGTCCAAAGATGGAGGAGATGTTCCAACAAGGGCAATCTCAGGACATCTGACAGACACATACTTGCTTTGCAATAACCAATATTAGCTGAAGGATGGAGTTGAGCTCTGTTGCTAAGAGGATTTTGTGTTAAATACTCCTTAGCTATGTGCTCCATCCAAGTAAAGCAGTCATACAGATATGTTTTTGACCAGTCAGGTGCAGTTGTGCCAGGATCTGTATTTGAGATGCTGGTTAAGATTGTGACAAATTAAGTTAAAATGATGGAGAAACTAGAAGTACAGAAGGCTTAGGGGAGCCAAGTGAAATAGCCAGAACGGCACCCAAGCACACATAAACATCATCTGGCCTGAGAGTATCTTACAAATGTAAAATTAAAGAAATCTAAAAAGTTCAAGAAAGCTTTTAGATAAAACTAAACTCACTTGAGCCAATGTGTAAGTTTTGTTTTAAGCGATACACAGGTATAAAACGAGATTATGTGAATTCGTAAGGGAAAGCATGACTTTTCATAATACTAGAAAACTTCAAAAATAGAGAGGATTTTGTAGCATATCGTTTCCTCT
This sequence comes from Cuculus canorus, assembly GCF_017976375.1. Lineage (NCBI taxonomy): Eukaryota > Metazoa > Chordata > Aves > Cuculiformes > Cuculidae > Cuculus > Cuculus canorus. The sequence goes on from NC_071404.1 coordinate 74,882,684, forward strand.
TCCAGTAGGAGGAGGCTAAACAAGTGACCTGCAATATAAGAGGGACCGGCAATCACAAAGAAACCTATTAATGTGGTATTTCAACCACGTACAGACCAAAGATCTTCTCCAGGTATTAAACTCAGTCCCACAATCAGTGGATTACTGAAAATATCATGCTTATTGGAAATGATGCCAGACATCACACGTCTCATTTGAAGGCTTAATCATAATGATCTGATGGAAACCTATTAGAAGAAGCTTTTTAGTTGGCTAACAGACAAACAAGAGGCACTGCATAAAACTGAGGTAATGGGTAACTCCCACAGCTGTGACTGTCACTGTGTACACATGCAGCACAGAATCACAGAATGATTTGGGTTGGAAGGGACTGTTAAGATCATGTAGTTCCAACCCCCTGCCATGGGCAGGGATACCTCCCACTGAATCAGGTTTCTCACAGCCCCATCCAACCTGACCTTGAACACCTCCAAGGATGGGGCAGCCAGGACTTCTCTGGGCTACCTGTGCCAGTGCCTCACCACCCTCACAGGAAAACATTTCTTCCTAAAATGTCATTGAAATTTTCCCTCTTTCAGCTTAAAACCATCCCCCCTCATCCTCTCCCTGCACTTCCTGATAAAGAGCCTCTCCTGTCAGGAGAGGCTAGAACACTAAAAGGTTTGGGGGAAAGATTTGGTTTGGCTCTCATTTTAGGTAAGCTTGATTGCCGTGCTGTTGCGTAGAACACCTGAAAATTAAATATTTTTCATAAGAGGAAGGATTCTTTCCCATCCTTTTTAGTTTCAGCTAAGCCTGTGCTAAAATGTGATCCTATTTCTGCCTCTCTATTTTTATACAAGGACCCAGCAGCTGATGAACCATGCCAGGGTTTAATTCTTCAGAGCTGGATGATACAGGAATCCAGAAGGCCTGATTGGAACAGGCCAATGCATCTTTAGTTTTTGCTTGAGTCAATTAGCACCCAATATCAATTTGTGCTAATTCCCCATCCCTGCAACTTTTCCAGGCCTCTAACGCAAATCAGGCCTGGAAGCAAACAAGAAATGAAAGACCCAGAAGGCTGGTACGGGACTGGGCACCATTGTTCTCAGGCATTTCAGTGCTCTATTTGTTGATGTAATAACACTAAAAATAACAACAGGCCACAAAGATAACTCTCTCCTCAGGCTTAATTATCATACCCTTTGTACTGTTCTTGCCAGTGTAGAAAAAGATGCATTCATGGTCCTCCCATCACATTTAGATTCACTGCACTGTTTTTCAGTGTTCCTCTAAATATGGAGGAAGAAAACTGTAGCTGAGAGTCTGGGAAATTTTTGCTTTTATAGAATGACAGCAGGGTTTTAAAGTCAAATCCTTTTTGTGGTCACAAATTATGCCAAGATATCAGAAATCTTTTCATAACATTATCCTGGTGATCTGGAAAATTACTTAAAAATGTAGCACATTGAGGAGCTGAATCAGGGCCTTTCAAATAAAGAGTCAGTCATGGGAGATAAGTGGCATCACACCTGTACTGATCTGATAATTTAAAACTATTTGAGTAAAAATGGGCATAAGCTGCAAAACTCAGGTAGATTTCCAACACGATAGCTGTTCAAGGATGTATTGTTGGATGTGGCTTTTTTGTCCTTCATGCGAGTCTAGTCTTGAACAGATTTGCAAAACAACCTGGTTCTGAGAGAGCTGCTATTACAGAATGAAGTCATGACTCAAAGTAAGGCCAGAGAAAGGAAAATCAGGGTAATGAGGAATTTAGAAAAAAGCATCATTTTAATATAGCTCAAAATTTGGTTTAAATTGGTTACAAGACCTGGGAGACTTCTTCCATCTCCAGGGCTCCCAGCCCTGTTCTGTCTGTTGTCAGATTGGGCTGGAAGATACTGAGGATTAATAAATTATTTTGTTTTCTGTACTTTTTTAAAATTATCATTTTATTATATATATTTAGTAGTTGTGTGTAGTATTACTAGATTTAGATTAGATATTAGGAAGAAATGTTTTCTTGTGAGGGCAGTGAGACACCAGTGCAGGTCATCCAGAGAAGTGGGGATGCCCCATCCCTGGAGGTGTCCAAGGCTGGGTTAGATGGGGCTTTGAGGAACCTGATCCAGTGGGTCTGGGACTGGATGATCTTTAAGGTCCTTTCCCCAAACCATTCTATGATAGTGTGGTGTAAAATAGGTACAGAAATATATTTTTTTGTTTTCTCTTTAAAGGATTACAACTGCCTATTTCAAGACATTCTAAAATATCCCGTTTTAGCTAGCTATATTTTTAGGATCAAAATGTGTCCTTATTATGAATCCACAAATCAAACTGTCTTGTGAATTTATGGAACCCTGCTTACAGAGGTAACATTCTATTTATATGCGAGGAGTAATAAGTAGAAGTGAAAGGAAGATTTGGAATGATTAATTTGATTTTATTATTTTGATTAATTTGGTATTGTGTGATTCTTGATTTATTTTTTATATATATATATTTATCCAGAAGACAGTAATTTTATGCTTTGAAATTATTTGGTCCGGTCGGTACTGATTTGAGCAATATTTAGTAGCTTCAGTAAGAAAACATTAAAGCTAGCAACCAGAATTTCTCCAGGGTGTAACTGTCTTTACATTCACTTACCTGTGATTTGGGTGATTGTGAATGAGAGCACCATCTAGTGATAATCAATAATATGTCAGTATCATGAATAGGTGATTACTCTGTCTGGACACAAAGGCATACTGCTGTTTCACTTAGCAAAGGGATTTGGGGGCTTGAAAGGAAACAGTGTTGTACTTGTGATTTTTTAGTTCAGTTTAATGACTGGTAGCTTCCTCTAGATACTCCTAAACTTGCACAACACAACTATAGACTAACTTTGGCTGGCGGTATGGATACCACAATATAACACTTCAAAACTAATATTTTGTTTCATAAACCAATAATGTAGTTTTATTATGTAGTATTGTAACAAAACCCTCCCAAATAGTGACTGGCTCCTTTTATATTGGTCAGCATAATGTACTTATTCCACTGTCCAAGAATTTAGGTGAAACTATTCAATTTTCCTAGGTATTGAGTTTTTTGGAAAGGGAACAATACTGAAACTTTAAGTTTTTTAAGGATTATAGAATGCTTTGGGTTGGAAGGAACCTTTACAGGCCATTCAGTCCAACCCTCCTGCAGAAGCGTGGACATCTTTAACAGGATCAAGTTGCTCAGAGCCCCATACAACCTGACGTGCGATGTTTCCAGGGATGTGGCGTCCGCCACCTCTCTGGGCAACCTGTGCCAGTGTTTCACCAGCCTCACTGTAAAAAAAAAACAATCTTCCTAATATCCAGTTCAATCTACCCTCCATTAGATTTAAGTTTTCAGTGAAGGATGTCAAGCAGCTGCTCCTCTGTACGGATCTTGGGTATAAAATAGTATTACATGTTAGAATTTGTTTGAAATGTCCATACTTAATGATAGGTTTTTTTTCTAATTTGAAGAATTTTATAAGCTAGTGTTCCACTATCTTTTCTGTAAGTATTATTTCAGTATGCAGGAAGATCATTATGAATGTATGATAACATATAAAGCTATTTATCCCTATCAGATTATTCCCATATGCATCCTCTGTCATTAAATGAGTGGCTTACGGCAGCTAGTCTTTGAAGTGGTCTCTGCAAAATAGGAAAACGTAATTTGTGGAACAAAATGCTGCTCGGTCTATTCCAGCCACATCTGTTAAGCTGTAGTAGTTCAGAGATTTCTGTGATAAGAGACTTCATGCAAAGCAGAAAGTTTTCTGTATTTCTTTCAGTCCAGAGCAAGTTCACTGGAAGTGATGGGCACGATTCTAACCAAGTAACAAGGTTTGAAGTCTGAGGCATTGTTTGCCAACAATTTTCAGTGAATTCACTGAAAATGATGCTTAAGTAGCTATACTTGTGCATTTAAATAAAAGTACTACTGAGAGAATGATAAGAGAAAGCAGATCAAGAATTTCTGCCAGAGAAAACAAGGATTTAGAGGGAGAAATAGAGAGATGATCTTTTCAGGAGCACCAGTGGTGGTGGTTGAGTAAAGCTAATAAAACTCATGATGTGATTCCCCTTGATTGCAGCACATCTGGGAAACACCTGGTACCATAGAGGTATAGGCAACCAATTCTAATTACCATTGCACAGCTCCCCATGGAGATGCTTTTCTTCTGGAAGAAAAGCAGGTTTATCGCAGGACCTTACAGCCTTTCCAATGTGATATCGGTTAAATTGTTGAAGGTGCCTCTACAAAATGGTTGTGCCAACACCAAGAATTACTGTCTGACTCATCCAGACACAGCTTTGCCTGCTGAAAAGGTTGCCACACGCAGCTGCTTGGCAGTCCCCTCTGTTTCCTCCTCCCTATCCTAACCTGGAGGTTTCTACACTTCAAATCTTAGAGATGAGCCGCTGGTATGATTTTCCCCTGAGCTCTCAGGCGAGATGAGGTAAGTTAGCAAAGCCCTGCTACTTAAATTCCTGAAGAAATACCCGCTCATTCCAACCAACACAAGCCCATCCGTTTGCAGAGCTGAAGAAAGCAAAGGGGTGGTTACAAGTAGTCCCTTCAACCAGTAAACATTTCCAGCTGAGAGATGTGTCTAGAGTCTAGATTTTCTCCTTAGCTTACACTGATACCGTATCAGCCCTTTAACAATGGCCTCTAGTTCCTAGTAATGTCAGCCTGGTGCCTATTATTAGCCATCATTTCACGCTCTTATAAATGAGCAAACTGAAATGTGTTCAACTCAAGTGAGTATCTTTGTACTTACAAAAACTTCCAAGATGATTTGGAAATGAAACATATAATTACCAAATAGCTTTTAATTACATTATTTAACAGTGTTATCAGAGTATCCCAGAGTACCGGGCTTTTTGTTCCTCTGAAGGGGATGAGTTCTGCTAGACACAGAAAATTGTAGTAAGTAGATGCCTAGCAAAAACTGCTACACCCTTCCCAATGAGGATTTTTATTCATGATGTCTGCTTCTAATTAAATAACTGCACTATGTTATTCATCTGAAGGCCCAGTCCTTTGCCCTTTAAAGCCAATGGCAAAGCTCCCATTGAGTTCATGGGAAAAAATGTAACTCCTTTCTTAAGGCTTCTTTTGTAACACTTTCAACTGCTCCTATTTTAAAACAAAGATTCAGCTTTGCCACCTTTCCCTGCAGACAACAAGCAGTTTCTGATGCTCCTTATATTGGGCAGAGAATATCAGGAAGTGGAAATTTGGTCTTATTAAATTAGGTACCCCTGCCGCTCCCTTTGGTTTTCATTCTCTTACTGTAAAGTGCCACCAAGGACACGTGATTGTCTTGCATTATCTTTATTTTAGAAACTTTCTTGGAATTCAATATTGTAGCCATTTATGCCATACATGGCATGTTTCTGCTATAGAGAACTTACCAGATGGGACCAGCAGTAGAGAAAACCATAGCTTATCTACTTTGCTCATAGTTTTGACCCATTGTTAGTTCATCTGCTAATGAATTGTAATATAAAACACACTTACAAAAAACCCCAAAGTATCCAGCTCCCTAAATGGGACCATATTTCTAAAATATGCTTAGGAAACGGCAAGTTTATAAAATAGTGATCCTACAGCTACGCAGTCCAGGATGAAATAACTCTTCTGGAGCCAAAGGTTACCCATGCATTTGATGCTCCATCCCAGATGCAGGAAGGAAGTATCAAACAGAGAAGAAATCTTAAAGGATTCAACATGCATTTCTGTAGAAGTAGAAAGAAGGCTTTTAGTCAGTGTTTCCTTGCTAAACATGAAGAGAAGAGTCTGTGTTGTTCCCAGGACTGCAGCACATGACAGAGAGCTCAGGGTATAAGCCTGATAGCTTTGGCGAGCTTAGAGTTAGGTTTTGATCATAATTTACCTTCCACATAAGCAACAAATAAAACAGCCACTTCTTCGCTGCTCTTAGCTCCCCACTGAGAGCAAGGTGCTGAGGTGTTTTGAAGATTTTTGGCTTTCCTGCTCAACACCATCTTATACTGGCAGGTAACCAAAAAAAGAGCACTTTGATTTTGGTGCATGCTGAAGTGTTTCAGTCTGAATGTGCATTAATCTCATGCTAACATCCACACTGACTATGGACTACAGATTCTAATTAAATGGGACAGATGGGAAAAATTACAGAAAAGGGAAAAGAAATCCACTGTGTAACTTGTGTACATTAGGTCTGAAACTTAAAACCTTAAAGCTGATATCCAGGGCTTTTTTTTTTTTTACTGCTAGTTTCATTCCAGCCAATGAACAGTACTCGTGAGTACTGGTTGCAATCTAAATGTTATCATTTTTGTCCATAGTTAATTCCATGCATGGAATTGTTCCTCTTAAACTTGAAACTATCTCTGCAAATCAGTCTTGTTTTATAGAGTGCTAAGCATTTAACCTATGAAATATGGTCCCTTAAAGTAATTTCTACTCTAAATATTTCTGCTGTAAATATGAAGAACACCAAGTCCTCTTTTTGGAAGAAAGCCCTTCCATGATATGCAGAAATTGCTAGCTGTATCCTCACAAACAATGTGACACAGTCCTAAGCGGTTTTGTAAACAACATTTCCTGTTGTGATATTTTAATGTGAACTTGGCCAAAAGTCTTACTATTACATTCACATTCACAATAAGAATGCAATGGCAAAACACACAGAACAATGAAATACAGTAATGCCATGCAGTGTATTTTAAATGGCTCCAGCAAAGAATGAAGCAAAGCTAAATACAAAGCAGCTAATCTAATTTAGTAGGAATACACTGCTTGGTTTTTTTTTTAGTTTGTTTAATTTAAATCAGTGTGAATTATGTTGTTCATTCTATTCCATTGAAAACTCTCCTAGCATGAGAGTTGAAAAGTATCTATTGGAAACAAGCACAAATGAATATTACCATGTATCCAAAGCATGCTTGTATTTGCCTAAATACAATGGAAAGCATGCCAAAACCAGCTTGGTATGTGGTTCTGTATATCCAAAGCTGGGTATACAATAAGGAGCTAGCTGACCCTACAGTTTTTAAACAACTAGATGGGACTTCAGTACTAAACATTTCCACTGTCGCAATAGCTGGAATGCAACAGTTTGAAACTAGAAAACAGACCCTTAACCTTCAGAAGTGCATTTAAACCTTTACTGGTAAAGGTGCAGGATTTTTTTTTTGTTCCTCATTGGTTTTTTGTCTCTTAACTACCAACGGCAGATCTTTAGGCACAGGGATTTTTAGCAGTGGTTTATTTTAGTTAGATTTTGGGAACCTTAATTTGTTCCTTTGTTTTGCATACTAAATTAACCTAACCTCTCTAAAGCTCAGCTTCTTCCCAGTGCATCAATGGAAGTTTTGTCATTTGTTTAAATAGAAGCTTAACTATGTTGTGTAAACACGTGCGAAAAATGTATTGGGTATTAAATTGGGTCAAGCTTGTAATGGAGTCAAAATGCTCTCTAGATAAGATAGAAAAAACTCATAAATTTCTACATAACTTCTTCTGTGAAAGAATAAGTAAATATGCCTACAGGGTTTTCTGAATATCATCAAATACCGGCTGTGTCAAGTGGTCTGAAGAGTGAATTTAAGAGGAAGAGTTTGTCCAGGCTGCAAAAACAAACTATGTTTGGAAATACATTAGCTAGAAAATTTAAACAAACAGTTTTAAATACAGTCCAAGTAAGGCAAGTTGTGTTTAAAATCCTGTAGGTTAACTGTAAACCCCACTCCTTTGCTGCCAGAGTTCAACCAGCATGTTTTAAACATGGCTTGCTCTGTCTACATCAGCATAAGGTTGTATTTAAGTTCTGTTTAAAATCTCATTTGATGCAAATAAGGAAATATCAGCCGGGTTATGTTAGCTCAGTACTGAGTCTTTACACGGCATGCTGAGCATCTTCATTTCAAACACAGCAGCGTGCAGTAAGATCCTACTTGACTATGCATTAAGGAGTATGTTTTCAGAAGCAGACAGCATCAAAGCACCAACTTCTAATGTCACCTGGAGATGACCGAAATACAGAACAGTCTCTTACTTCCATGTTACTGGGAGGATGGTGCTCTCAGGCCGTTGGTGCAGAGGCAAGCAGAGGAGCAAAACACCACTGCTTCAGCAGCTAAGAGTTTATGCTTACCTGCATGACTTAGTGCTGAAATGAGCTAGGGGCACAGGTATAAAACACGCTCTGCCTGACCCCACGATCAAAACCAGAACTGCATTAACGCGTCTTAGCCTTTTTTTTTTATCTTTTACTAATCTAAGGTCCCTTCCAGCCCAAACTATTCTATGATTCTATGAAGTATAAAGATCAACTTGCTGAAAGCCACCTGGGGTTGTTCTGTGTCAAGTATTTGGATAAATGCAGGGAGAAAGTCAAACTACCGCAACAGAGCCCACCTCTGTACACATCTAACACTAAGTAATGATATTTAGACATCAGCTTTTCACACTGCTGGTTCAGGTTGTTCCCAAGTCTTTGAGTTTCACTTTCAGTTTCAGGTTCCAATGAATCCAAAATGATGAAACTGAGACTTGAATTGAAATCTGAGCATTTTGATGGACAAGTGCACGAGTCTAAAATGACCAGGCTGCTGGTTGTCACATGTCATTACTGAGCCAAAGGTAAAGCTCCTATTTGTGCAGCAGCAGTAGAAACTAGCAAAACAGCCACAAACTATATAAGCTTTACATGAAGCCTAGTTGAGGTCATTGTATTTCAACTCTAAGCTATCAAAGTGTTTCATAGGATTAATTAGTTAACATTTACAAGACAATGGAAAATTGCATGATGTTTGGCCATTGCTATCACACATAAATTGCATGATGTTTGGACACAAAAAAATGCCTGCAGTAGAGCAAAACATTTCAGGATGCAAAATCACATTGGTAAGAGTTTCAAAATATCCATTTAAGTTCTTTCAAATAACTTGACCTTTTAGAGGACAGGCGTTATAATTATAGTTATGCACTGGCAAACTGGCATGGTAGAAAAATTTAAAGGAAGGTGAGCGTTACTATTTTATTTTTACTTTGATAAAAGTTGCTGAAAGAGTACGTGAAATCTGTCAGCATCTCAAAAAGAAATCTTTATGTTTCTCCGAATGCATCTACATGTTGCTCTACCACTGATTCATCAGGGAGAGAACAGGATGGATGCTGTCATGGATATAAAATAGAACAACGTGATCCCCTTTGAAGGTATCTTCATTGCTGACGTGTATGTGTGTAGAGATGTCTCTGTATGTGCTACGTATGGACCAGAGCGCTTCCAGAACCGATATGATCTGAACTCAATAGTAAGTGAGGCACTGTGACTCAGTAACATTAGTTTCCCCGTTGTCTCACGCATGAAAACTTCCAACACAATTGATCATAGGGATTTTTAAGAATCTGTTTATTTTTTATTTTTAGGATACTGATAGGAAAAAGAGGACTGCATTTCCTTGGAAGTGCTCAGAGGTCTGAGTCATGGAACTTGCTGCCCTTGAATACTAAAATTATTTGGTTAGGTTCACAAATTAGCAAGACTTGGACAGCTACAAATAAGGAGTTAATTAAATTGCTGTTTGGTGTAGGTTACAAATATGCTGAGAATAATGTCCCTCTATTGCAACCAGATAATTTAATGAAGTTACATCACTGCTGAATTATAAGCCTAAATCATCTATAGGACAACTCCATTTTGCCACTCCTGTTGCAAAAGAGATGCTTCTTAAAGGATATCGTGTTGTTATTTATAGCATAGATGGTGTTGTTAAGTGTTAGTAGAAAAACTTACAGGACTTTCTTTCAAATGCTAGTCCAGAAAATCATCCATTATTTTGTGTATGTCAGGTTTTACTTATTTTAAATTAAGAACTGGAAGGATCTTCAGAAGAAAATAAATCAATCATCTTAATTTAAAAAAGCATTCTTTCCTGTATCTCACAGTGGAAACAGAAAGGACATCATGGGCCACTTTGTTCTTATAGCTTTGAACTCTTAGCCATTTAGGGTCACTGTTACACTGAGATTTCCCAACTACCTCCTGCTTTTGGAAAGCTATTCTACAGTGCAAGACTGACATGGTTTAGTGCCTTGGTGCATACATGGCACAGCTGATACCACCATTGTATTCCTTAGCTTTATACTCACGATTATTTTTTATTTAATAACATTCTTCTTAGCACAATATGGCTTTTAACACAGTATTTAAAATGTATATTATTTAAAGTCATTATGGTATATGTGAACGGTATATAGAATATGCAAATTCTTTTTAACTGAAAATAGCTTTTTCTTAACTATTTACATCATTACTGGACATAGCAAAGTAAGCTGATACATAGGGCTGGGAGGAGGGGAGGTGTTAAATGGTTTGTGTGTCTTTACAGAAAATTAATCCAATGTTTTCAAAATTTACATTTTGAATAAGAGTTGAAAACAGAGAAATAAAATCATATTTCGTGATACCTTAAAAGAATTCATTTGTTGCAATCTTGCATCTAACAAATTACTGGATCTAATTTAATGGCAGTGGAATTATTTGTTGCTGAAAATTTCCTATTTTTTGTGTTGGTGAGAAAAATTACTGAGATATTTCCGAGGTATGTCTTGGGAAGGCAAAAGGTTCATCTCTATTTCTCTGTTAACAGTTTGCATAATAATGGAAAAAAAATACTTTATACTATAAGCAAAACTCCATTGATTTTAGTGGGAATGCTGCTTGCATGTATGCTTTAAGAGCTAGGCAACAAACAATGGGGGAAGGGTTACATATTGTTTTATAAATGTAATAATACTTTTTCAAAAAGCAAAGAACAAGCTGGTAAAAGTTGCTTCTGACAGTGAACTGTAGCAACTTATTTAATTACCTTTAAAAAAATTTTCTTTTATCAAAAGTGTAGATAAGCGTGAATTTGGGCTTTTTGTATCCTGCTACATTTGCAGGGATTATCTCATTTCCCTCCGTTTCACATCCCTCTCCCCTTTAGATCGGTATCGCACCCACTGCACTGCTCATGACCGGGGCCTGGGCACGCTTCCCACCACAGCAGTCCAGGGATATACTGTGCTCAGGAGGTGTCAGCAGCCAGGCCAGCAGCCCCTCTGCAGCTTTCCCAGCCCCTGCGAGCTGAGCCACCAAAACCAGAAATACACACTTCTCGGCTGCTGTAAATTGGCAATGACCCACTGCTTCCATGGAGCTACATTAGTATGCGCCAGTGGAGAAGCTGGACAGTGAACTGAAAAAAACCCAAAACAAAGCAAAACAATTTTTTATTGTGTTTAGGAAACACAGCCTTTGGATTTCGGAGCCAGCAGGAAAAGTACTTTGCACTAGTTGGGTAATTCTTTATTATTTCATGAGTTATTAGATTGAGTATTCACAGATAATAGAATAAAAGCTGAAAAGAATGCCTGATGCACGCAGACCCCCCACCTTGCCGTGCCTCCACCTGGTACCTGACCTGCAGACCCCATCTGCATGCCCCGGGAAGAGCCCAGCTCCCAGGAGAGGAGAGCAAGTCCTAAAGAAAGCTGTGGCCTGTTAGCTCTCGGTTTCAGATTTTCAGCCAGATATGAGCGTCAATTTTCAAATCTCACTGATCCTGACCAGTTCTTATGCGTGGAGAAATGAATGATCTGGAACTCATAAAGCACCCAATCCACCACACTTATAACACCTCTATATGCTGGTACGCATGTACTCTTATGCTTTAGATCTGTTTTACTTGTGGATTTTTTGCGTTAGGAGTAAGATACAAATGTTACCATGGTCCCAAATTTGAGTGGTAAAATAGAACCCAGACTGAAGTACCACAGTCTAGGATGTGACTATGAAAAAAACACAGTTTTAGACCCCATTTTTATCAGGAAAACTAAGGCTCAGTCAGAATCTTTTTTTCAAACTACAGTGCAGTGCTTTTTAATTTGGTTTTATGTAATCAAGGCCACTTGCCTTTTCCCATTACTGACCATTTTTTAAGGTCTGGCTCCCAGTTTTCACTAGATGGCAGGATTCCACTGCCATTCGGTACCAGTGGCTTTACTTGCAAAGCAACAGTTACCCATCGGTAGGAAAAAAGTTTAAACACTATCAAGTTTTTCAAAATACAAAACCAAACAAAAAACTTAAAAGTAATGAGAAAAGTGATACATGCACTCAATAAGTTATAGCTCTATTAATGACTATGATTAGTATTATGAGCTGAAATAATTGAAAATAATAGTGAAAGATGTTCTTTTCTTGACAGAGAAACTAGAAGGACCTTATTTTATAAAATTAGGTTGACTCAGTGTTTCTGCTATTTGTGAAAAAGCTAACCGATCCAGTAAATTACCTTTTAATTACAATACGTTAAAAATTACATTATTAATAAATATATTGACAGCTTAAGAAAGTGAGAGCTTAAATAGCTAAACTACTGATCTAAAATACTGTATCAGAGTACAAAATCTTAAAACTCGATGTACTGTATTACCAAGATGCTCAATGGTAATAAGATCAAGTTTAACGTCTCTCCCTCAGTTTAACAAGGCAAAATTAATTGCATGATGATGGGTCCCAGTATCATTTCAACCGTAGAATTTTGATGAGCTTGGAGTTCTGAGCTTTGTCCCTCTTGTCTAGGAGATCGGAACAGACCTCCATACAGTTACATAAACCTTAATAACTCTGACAAATCTTCACTGTTGCACCCGTGGAGAAGCTGTTGCAATGGAGTGAGCCCTGATTTTTAACAAAGCTCCTTTTTAACTATTATTTTTGCGACTTGGGGTTACCAGTTCTTCTTTTTTTATGTATTTTCTGAATTTCTACTGTCTGTTTTGCTCTTATTTTATACATGAACATAATTTATGAAGGGTCCAGTAATTTTCAGCGTTGCTCGTGAAATATAAGAGGGAATGTTTGGCATCTATTAAAGCTGCTTCTAAGGCTGGATAACTTTCCAAAACCAGAGATAACTCTGTGTAATGCTTTCCAGGATTCCTAAAATAGTAAGAACATTTTCTCATGATAAAGCTGTATTTATTCTGTGCCCAGAGTAGAAAAAGTATCATAAATAGATGACTGGAACAGCATAGCCTAATATGAAATTCAGTTTTGCATTATGCCGAGTGCATTTCAGAAGCATACAGTGAATCAAACAGGAGCTAAAAGGCACCCATCATTTCATACTTTCAAACATTTAACATTTAAATTTTTGCAATACTTGCAAGCTACCAAAAAGTATTCATTCCTTTTTATTGAAACAAACATAATCAGCACCTGTAGAATCTCTGCAAAACAGGTTAGCAAATTCAAACAAGCATCACAATAAGATCCACACCACCCATTTCACTGGGAGTACTACATAGTTAAACAAATTATTCTCTTCACTCCTGTTCACAAAACACCGATAACATCTTTCTCTCTTTATCCTACCTTGGCGATTTGCAAAGGCTGCTTTTGCTCCTTGCCACCTTGCAATCTAAAGCCCCAAGGCGCCCCTCCAGTCATAGCAATGCAGAGATAATCCCCTGTGCCCATTTTCCTGGTGCGGTTAGGCAGCATTCATTTACAGAAGAACATGAAAAATTTGTCTTGCAGATGTTCAGCGAGCTGGAGATTTGTCTGCCAGGCAGAGCTGGAGACCCAGAGCACCACACTGTTGCTGCTGCTGTGTACTGCACTAAGCAAATGTAGTCATTGAGAAGAATGTGAGAGCTCCCTCGCATCGAGGGCACAGCCCACTCTTTCGTCAGATTTCTACGCTCAGCCCACCTTCAAAGTAAAGTAAGTAACGTTGAGGAAATGCACACAAAGAGACTCAACCATGAGGCAGAAAAGGCTGTATTTAAATGTGGCTCTCGTGACAGCTAAATCAAAACAACAGCAAAAAGAAGTGTACATTTCCTAGTGACAATTCAGTATGTGAGTTTACTTTATGTTTTAAACTCTAATATACTCGTTTCTTGCATTCATACTGCAAACAAAGAAGGAAGCAGAATCTCGGGTGAAACATCATGTACATCCTCTGAAGAACTGATACACTGACATTGAATAGGTTTATGGTATTCATCTCTACCCCGCACGTGCTTTCTGCAGCACTGCAGGTATGCAAAAAAAAATAATAATTAAAAAAAGCTATAGGCAGAAAAACTTTATTATTTCCCTGGTATTATTTTGCTGGTTTTCTTTAACCTCAGTATGGTTTAACTTGAACTGCTATTTAGCTCTGAACTAAATTACTATTGGACCCTGGTAATACCTGTTCTTATGCAGCCTGTTGCCCTTCCTACCAGAGAGGGGAAGAGGATTAGTGGCATGAAGTATCAGATCTCTCTACTGATGCTATCAATGGATGATTTGCATTGTGTCATTAAAGGGGAACCTTACTATAAGCATGGAAAAAAAAAGATTTGGTGTGAAGTTAATTTGCTGGTGCTTCACCAGACCTGAGTTCAGTTTCCTTGCTGACAGGGGTAATGCAAACAGCTGAGCTCCTCCAGGTCTGGTTGAAGTGGTTTAAGAGGTGATTGTTCTTCAGCAAGGGATGAATATTCCCTGTCACACAGTGTTAACAACTGACAGTATCAGCATTCCTACTCACCTCAGCCCAAAGTTAGTTAGCTTGGCTTAGATCACGCTGCATTTTGAATGAAGCTGGTTCTAAAGGAGAGTGAGCAGCAGGTGGGCAGAAACATCCTTCATGGCTAGACTAGTTTCTGAGAAGAGAAGGCTCCGAGGAAACCTTATAGCGACCTTCCAGTACCTGAATGGGGCCTACAAGAAAGCTGGAGAGGGACTTTTTATAAAGGCATGTAGTGATGGGATGAGGGGGAATCGCTTTAACTTGGAGAGAGGCAGATTTAGACTAGACATAAGGAGGAAATTCTTCACAATGAGGGTGGTGAGGCACTGGCACAAGTTGCCCAGGGAAGTTGTGGATGCTCCAGCTGTTGTCTGCTCTTCAAAGAAAAATTCTTTTCTTTCTGCTGAGTTTGTATATATATCGTGTAGTGCTAATTACTCCAGAACAAGTTGTGGAAAGAATAGAATATTTAAAAAGAAAAACAATCCTCGCCCAAAAATCTTTAAACTAAGAATAACCCAACATAATGACAAAGCTTTGAGGACATTTAAACCTCGTACATTTAAACTTATACAGGACTCTGCTTGAACTGGCAAGAAATGCAGTTCTGACAGGAGAACAAAGATAGGAAAAGTAACTTTTTTTCTAGTCAGTATGTTGAGAAGGTTTTATAAATCGCTGCTTTCTGCCTTCCGAGAGAGAATTTGTTGCTTGCTCTGCAGTAAGAGAAACATTTGAAGTCTGTAACTGAACTGTTCCCATGATGGGGAGACCCAAAGCTTCCTATGTCCTAATCTATCGAATAATACTGAATGGGCATTAATAGCTCCCATTTGCTTTATATTACTTTCTTAAGTGCTTAGGCTGCAGCATATCTTGCTTTTTTTAATGCTAGTCTTATCTTGTACTTTTTCTGCATCCTTTGGGATTTGTAAATGCTGGTCAGGAACTGGACATCATGATAAAAGTGGAGTCATTCATGGGTTTTATGACATTTTGGTCTCTGTGGTCTCTGTAGCATAAATAAATGGTATAACTCTGAGACAACTTTTGAAATCCACTGCAAAATTTAAAGCTAATGGCAAACATTTAACCACTGTCACCATTTCCATCATTTCACTAAAACCTAAAGATCTAATTCTAGTCAACAACTGATAAAAAGTTTATGTTCAAAAAATAACTTTATAAACTCGGCAAATGACAAATGCCATAACTTACCCAGAATCTATCTGTGCCCAAATACAGCTGAAGATGAAGGCTTGAATCTGATCTTCTATGAGGACATCTGTATGAAAAAATTTCCAGGTCAAACCCCCACCTGCTCATCTGCTTTCAAAAATGGCCAAACTAAAAATCCAGTGCATTAGCCTTGATGAGCTGTGATAAATTAAGAACAGTCAGTCATACTTCGACCAAAGTGAGGCCATCTACCATAAAATGTTGTCTTTGATAGTGGGTGGAAAATCATTGCTTGGGGAAAAGAATAAGAATATGGAAAATGCACACTGCTTTCCTGAGGTGGCCTCCAGTGACTCCCACTCAAAGCTTCCTCAGCTGGATGCAGTTCCTCTGTACTTAGTAAGAGTTACGAGTTTCTCTTCCATGAACTTTTCCATGTGGTTTCCCCTTGAGCCCACATAACTTTTAGTATTTATAGCTTATTATAGGAAGAAGAGAATAACTGGTAATTCCTAATAGAGAAGCTGTCTCATACCTTTCATTATCCTCGTTGCCTTTCTCTGCATCCTCTATAGTTCTTTTTGAGATGGGGATTGGAATGCCACACAGTCTTCGGGCAAAGCTGGGATTTATACAATAAGATGATACCATCTATTTTGCTCTCAGTTGCTAACCCCCAAATTGCTAACACCTGATTTGCTTTTTCAGACACTGCTGGGTTGATGTTTTCATGGAACTACCTTTTAAAATCTTAACATCTTCTCTGATGACAGGCAGTTCAAAGCTCGTTGTTTTATAGGTGAATTAATGTTCTTTTTCCCCAACGTCTATCACCTTATTCTTCTAAGCCATGTTACGGTATGGCTGCTTAGTTTTCTTAAAAGCCTTTGGTGAAGGAATTTGTTGAAAGCCTTTTGTAAATCCAAGATCAATCAGATCACCCTTATCCACGTGTTTTTTGATCCCCTCAAAGGCCTGCCTTACGTTCATGAGGTAGGACTTCCTTTATGAAAGCCTTTTTAACTCTTCCCAGATACGTCATATTTATCCAGATGTCCACTGTTCCATATTATACTTTCCACCTATTTGCTTTGTATAGATATCAGGCTGACAGGCTTATTGTTTTCTGAATCTCTTTTGGAACACTTTTGTTAAAACACGGCACATACTGTTCTCAGGTAACAGTTACTTTTAAGTAAGAGCCAGTTCCTTCAGCCTTGAATTCCTTTAAAGCTCTGTGTGGTCTTGGTGATTACTTCTTAATTTTTTTTGCCTTTTTGCCTCATCTGCTGTCACTTGTCTATATATTTTCTTTTCTTATTGTAATGATTGTTTATGATTCTGAACAGTTTTACTATAAATGGATTTATCTAAAATCAAGTAGTTCCATAGTTGAGTTCAGAAGACATTCTACAAATGTGACAAGAAATAAGCTGTATGTTTGTCTTACATTTGGCAATAAAAGCTGGTATTTCACCTCTGGTTCCCTAAAATACTATCCTAGGTCTGTGAATTCCTTAAACATTCAAACCTTTCCACCCATTCCTTAGTAATAAGGAAGAGAGGGAAAGGGGATATCGTGATCTCTCATCTATTGGCAGCATTTTACTGCTGTAATAACCCACATGGTTTGGTTTCCTCCCTTTTACGCTTTTTCTTTTCCTATCTGATTTTTTTCACATAATATGAACATAAACTAGTTCCCTAAAAGTGTCTATTTTAACAGCTTTGTATAATCTGTAAACAATGTAATAAACTGTGCAGTGTATTGTAGGATGTGATTTTAGCCAAATGGGAGAGTCAGCAGGGGGAGGGAGAAAAAAAATCAACAGTGATTTTTTGTTTGTTTATTAATTACATGGGGAAAACCCACTTGTAAATACATAGCTAGTTTAATGAAACAAAAGATAAAATCACAGCCATGCCACTTAAGAAAACATGGCATACAGTCTCCTCCAATTGAAGTGAAAATGGCCTCTTCTAATATATCCCTTCAAATTAGATTAATTTTGAAAGTGACTTCTGCAAGCCGGTAACGTAAGGCAATGCAGCATCTGTTACTGTCCTGAATCATCGTACAACTCAGTAGTTGCGTAAGGTAAAAGCAAGTATTGAAGGCAAAGATAAATATTATTTTCCGTAGACCTTACAGAAGTAGAAAAATACATTTCTGTTTAATTCCTGCCTGTAATTTTTGTTCTCCTGACTTTAGAAGGAACAAGGAACAGAGCCACATGGAAAGGATTTAATTTTCAAAACCCGCATAAAATGACAAAATTAATGAAATACGTTGATGGGAGGTTCAAATGCACGGCTCCAACTAACATTCATTAAAGTGGTTTGCTCTTTATTTTTCCCATCAAATTTCTCTTGTCCTACAGGAGAAATTAATAGAATCCAGACGTTTTGATTGCATGAGGAACTGCACTGCCAGCTAAAGAGGGTTTGCTGACTGAAAGTACAGCCCTGGAGCGGTAAACGTAGTAAAACTCAGTAATACCACATTCTTAGTGAAGAAAGAAGAAATTAAAAATATAAGTTATAGATCTTTATTAGCTACCTCTAAGGCCAGACAGGAAAGCTCTGCCCACGCTCCTAAGAGGCATAAGCAGTTCCTCACCAGTAGAAGTAAAGGCTTCAAATTTTGAGCCCTAATGTGGATTATTAGGCTAGGGACTGTGTTATGTGCTGGAATTTTAGAACTAGTCCTGCTTTGAGGTTTTTTCCTCAACTTCAAGACTGGCATATGAAGTGTAGTGGGAGAAGCAGAGAAATATACTGACTTTGGCTTGTGCAAGAAATTATTTTCTCAGAAACATAAATCCAATCATGTTTTAGAACCTGAGATAATTCTTCACGTGGAAATCCTATCATGTTCTGAAAAACTGTATGTCTGCATTCTGCCACGTGTAAAGACAATGCAGGACTGCCCTCAACCAAACTTTCTTTAAAGCGGAAAGTAATTCACTGTTGCTCTCTGCCGGAAACAAATTACCTCACCTCCCTACCAGCTCAGCTAAGGTTAACAAAGTCTTAGATGCTGAGGAAAAGTCAAACTTTTGTCTGTTTATTTTGCCCTACCTCTTTGTTTTGTCATGGTTTTAGTAGGATGAGTAATAGCAACTCTAGACACAAGCAAGAGTTTATTAATGCAGGTAGTGCATGCAGAGGAGTAAGAACTCTGTTCCATTTAATGGCAGACTTAGCATAGTCACAATCATGCCTTTTGTTATGAATTTATCTCTCTGTGAGTTCTGAGCTGATAGCATATGCAGTTAATAACAGGCATTGTTGTTTGCCAGGTGTGTTTGTTAGGTCACACTCCTAGCATTTATATACTGCTCATTAAGAAGACAATGTAAGTCAGCTGAAAATGTGAAGTTTGCTATGCCACTACCAGGAGGGTATTTCTCAGCACTTATGGTAGTGGGTATTGTCCTAGATGCTTGTAATCACTTTATCATTACAGCTTGAGGGTCTGCTGTGGAAAAAAAACAGGCAAAAGAAGCTGCTTTCCTCCAAAACACAGAAACAAAGTTGATATCTTTGAATATTACTGATTGATAACGCAATAAATAGAAAATCATGCAGAGTTTCCCTGTAACTCTACAATTCACCACATCAGGATGTAGATGAATGAAGATCTGCTCTCTAGGCGTATGTGTAGGTGGTGAGAAATCAGAGGCCCTCTGTAGCCAAAGACCTATCATGATTAAGTACAGTGAGTAAAAATGTATGGAAAACTTCAGCAAGGAGCCAAGAGTCTGGAGAAGAAAACTCTGATGTTTCTTTGGTGTTTGCCCTATCTGTTCCTACCACAGCCCCCCGGCCTCTCAAAAACTATCTAGAAGGTTTTTGAGATTCCAGGTCTGCAAAAGTGGCCCCGCTACAGCCCAGCTGCACACAACAGGAGCTTCCTTCCTTTCTTTCACTCCTGTGTATGGGCCAGGACATTTGGAAGTACAGGAGTCTCAAAGCACCCAAGGGGTCTTAGGAAAGGGGTCAGTAAGATATGGAAAGGTAAGGATTTCAGAATGTATCCAAGAATCAATATGCAAAATATCTACAAAGGCTCCACGAGATTTTGTTTTCAGGAAAAGTAAAACACGTTCGCTGCAAGAGTTTTGATCGTGGAGAAAATGCTCATGACACTGGAATACATACCTGGGATTTGTTAATGTTGAAGTAATGGTTTGGGATAGAATTCCTGTTTCCAGGTGTCATTCCACTGCTGGTTTTACTCATCACTGTTATTTAACAAGCAAGAACTAATTATATTTTGGGACTTGAGGAGGTTCTCTGGTGTCTAATTCCATTTCATTTTGATTCCCAGTAGATGAGATGACTACATTTTTGGCTTCAGTAGTTGGGAAAATTCTGCTAAATGATGCTAAACTAAAAAGAAAATGATTTATGTGGTATTTTCTTTCTGGTTTTGGCAGGGAAAAGCTGCAACCCATTCTTCTTAACAGAGCCTACAAGAATCAAAATTTATCTTCTGTGAAGAAGCTTTTGAGCCTTGAATGGAACATGTAGGTAAGTAGGTGTTCTATGTTCTTTACCTTGCTCTTTGAATTGTCATTTAAAGGTGGTTAAGCAACACAACACCTTTTATCTGTCTGTGTCTTAGACAACTTTTATGATCACTCCTCTTCTTAGTTTAAGAATGCAGTGCAAACATTTCTTGCCTCTGTATTAGGCTAAACAAATATACCATGCTAAACTCTCTTCCAGTGTTCTACAGTGAAATGCATCAAGAGTAACCATATAATATTCAGTTAGAAAACAGATTGTAATCATAGCTGAGCTATGAAATAGGCCCAATTAGTCTAAATCCTGAAAAGATGGTATAATGTTGAATTAAAGGTTGAAGAGATCTTGAAGATTTAACATTAGTCTGATGAATGCTCACCTGCATCAAATTTCATCTTTTAAATTTTGTTTCCTGGTAGCCAGCATAAAAGTGATTAACTCCCTTTGACTTGGTGCTTTTAGAGTGCTTTTAAAGAGCTCAATGCTTGGTGCTTTAAAAGAGCTCAATGAGTGACTACATGCGTGGCTGCAGTCCAGCATAAATATCAACTTTTTTTGCCCTGTAGTTTAAAGCAGGTATTTTTTTGTCATGTGAAAGGCTCATAAGATTGAATTTATTAGTACTGAAATCAAGGCCGGGAGAAGAAGAGGAGCAATTGAGTTAAAATACAGCATGGGTTCAGTGTTGGCCAGTCTGTTGGTGGTTCGAGCCACAGCATCTAGCAAAAGGATAGTGCATAAAAATTTGCTACGGGATCAGGTTACTTCTGCATAATGCTAACAGCATTGCTCCTTGCATGCTCTTTGCATCTGGATGGGTCTGTCTGGACATTTTAATCAGAGAAACAGTGAAAATAATGACAATACAACAAGGGTCTCCCTGCATGAAAGCTTACCCCCCATGCAGGTAACTGCATAGATTGAAAAGCAATCCAGATATCTTCATTTCTGGCTATATATATATATGGAATAAGAATTCAAGCTTGCCACTTTGATAACTAATTCCTTTCCAAATGGAACAGATTATATTAGAGAGGTCTGCCCTCCCAAACAACCTTGATGTTTAACTCCTGCTGGTCCTACATCCTTACCCGTTGCGCTGCATCTTCTTGCCAGGAACTAGTTTCCAGACTCTTCAGCTCCCTCTGTCCTCTGTACAGGCCTCAGCTTTTGGTGATAATCTGTTTATTTTTCCATGCTCGGGAAGATGATTTTTTTTTACTTCTGCATTAATGTTGATGTAAAGCAAAAGAACAGGGAATGTGGGTGTAAATAGCATAAACATATTTGCATCTGAAGTAATTTCAGAGTGATCTTGAAGAGCTGTTTTTCTTATGCAACAGATTCATTCAACAGTTATAAGTATCTGTCAGTACTAACAAATAGAAGCCAACTTATCTGCTTGTGATATCAACTGATCAGAGGAAGGAAATAATACCATGTGAGCTGCAGAAGATGATCAATTATATGGAACAAATATGACGTCTAACAGCAGGGCTATACTCACAGTGTGTTGAATGATCACTAGCACTGGCTGGAATACAACTAGACAAATGGAAAAAGCACACTAACTCATTCCTGGTCTTCCAATGAGAAAACTGATTAAATCAATCAAATAGCTAGTTTGCTACAAAGAGTTAACACAAACAGTTACTTCTTTTTTTAATGATCATAAGGTTATTTGAGCACTCTTCTATAGCAAGACTCTACTAACACATCAGAAATTTTATACATGAGCAGAAAATGTAAAATGAATGCCAACGAAAGTAAAGCTACTTTGGATGCTTTTGAATGTAAAAGTGAAATATATCTAAGTTCGAGAAATTCCATACATTCAGCTAGCAAACATGGAAGGGATCGTATAACTCTGCTGTCCTTTCTCAGACTGATGGCTTAATCTTTATCCATGGTGCTTTATATATCATACATTATTCATCAGATTACAATAAGAAGTTCTCATCTTTTTTTAAGTTACAGTTTGTTATGTAGCAGCGACAGCAGGGTAATCAAGACTTGGGTTTTCTCTTTAAGAACTGGTTGTGCAGTCCTCCACTCTCATGCACCTTCAAGGGTACTAAATTAATTAAAAAAAGATAATCAAAATTCCCCAACTGGAACATCACAGCAGTTTTCTCAGAACACTGTATCTATCTCCTGTAACTGTTCCAGATCCAGTTGCCAGAATTTTGATTTCATTAGAAAACCAAAATAGCAACAATCAGTGAGAGCAAGCAGAGGAGCCTCACAGTTTGCAGATACTGAAAAATCCAGAGGCTTGAATTAGCCAGAAAGCATTTTTTTAAAGAAAGCAGCTACAGTCAGTTTTCTGAAGCACATTCACTTTTGTCAGGTGTGACTTGCATAGCACTAACCACATGTAGACCACAAAGCATTTTATAATCATTTCTGTTTTACTGACTTTTAGGGAAAGAAAGTAGTTTTGGCTAATAAGAGAGCAACCTGAGGAGAAATCAGGACCTTGACCTTAAGGTAAGTGCTCTTTTCACAAGACCCAGAGTCTCGCCTAGCCAAATAATAGCATTAAATAGTCTTTCACTTGCATAATGTTTTTCTTCTCTAAATACAATGTTTTGTTTTGTAAATATGGTAGTAAACTTTACTAGCACTCCCCAAGGTAGATAATGAATGCCCTCTGTGGCATTTGATTTTTGTCCTCTGTTTGGGGGTGTTAGGGACCATGAAGACAAAAAGGTCTGTATTGCGGACTTGCCAGTTGGCAGTGATATTTAAATGGTTTGGGGCAGGGAAAGAGTCATGCACTCCCAGTCCTTCCTCTCCTCTGCAAGGCGTAACAAAATGTGGCCATTTTGAGGATGGAACAAAGCAGCTGTTCAAAAGCTACCAGCAACTGTACAAGTGTAACAAAATCACCCAGTTCTCAGCAGGGACTAGAGAGTAATATTTGATCTAAATGAATTTGCAGAGAATTCAGACAGAGAGACTATTATGAATTGGAATTAGATTTACACTCCTTCTTGCCTAAAAATATTTTGGGAACTTTAATGAGCATAAGGTGTTAGGACCTCTTTGTGTATGGCACACTGAAAGCAGCCGGAGAGGCAGAACAGCCTTTACCATCACTGTGGAGGTCAGTACTTAGCCAGAGGGAAAAGGGAGACTCGCTTAGATGACCTGTGTGTTCAGTGATCCCCGACTGCCCCTCTGAGTGGCCAGGCCCGATTTTGTTTTTTTCTGACTCACTGCCTGCTCAATTAGTGTCTGGTCTTGCAAAGAAAGGAAAAGCCCATAAGGCTTTAATAATTTAATAAAGAAATTCTTCCTTTATTATGGCTTCATTGCTGAGCTGAAACAGGATGAGGTGATAATAGACAGTCACTGTAGGAAGTGTCTATGAACACTAGGTACTTAAGAGAAAATATCTGTAGCAATGACTATGCTTAGAATTTTAACATGACTGTATTATTTTCCCTGCATAACAGCAGCTCTATTAGACTAATATTCTGAAGACCCTTCACTCTCTGCAATTTCATTTTATGTAGGGCAGTGTTTAAAAGGTGTATTCAAATAATATTTTCTGATTGCCACTGAGATTGTTTAATCAAAATATCAGTATTCACTTCTGTTGTACCCTGATTTATTCTTCTGTTGTGCTTAGCTTTCTATATGAGATGCAACTGTCACAACACTGATGTTTTTCTTCTTACAGTAATGTTCTGTTTCCTGAAACATGTTTCCTTTCTCTTCATGTAGCATTTTTTAATCTGAACTCACAGTCACATTATTTTTTTACAGAAACACTTACTCTCTTCAAAATCTGATTACTTCTTTTTTACCAAAGTCTTTCCTTTTTTTAAAAAACAAATACAAACTTTGTAAATATTAATTTATGGTTTGCTTGGAAAGTGCTATACACTAAACTGTAAACTGTTTCCCATAGACCTTAACTATACTGTAGACAAAACATTAAAGACTTTAGTAATTATCTGTAAGCAAGACAGGAAAAAAAGTAACATTTTTATGTAAACAGCTTTTAGGACCTTTTTAGACTGTGCAAAAGCAAACCTGTTGCTTTGTCTGCAAGATATACAAATGAAATCAAAAGGAGAAAAGCACAACAAAAAAAAGGCTTTTAAAACGTAGTTTGGAGTTTTATGAACTGTTCTTTGTGATGAAATAGTTTTTTCTTTAAAGAACATACGTGATATTGCCCATATCATGCCCCAGAAAATGGTTTATTTTGATTAAAAAAAAAATTCATATAGCACTGAACTGGAGATGTTTGCCTTGTTACAGCTGTGTGTTAACACAATCAATGTTAATTTCTACAAAACTTGTCATATAGCAATCATCGTGAAAAATACATGCCTGTAGCTCAAACACATCATTGTGTTCTGATTCTCCCTGGCAGCTTGTGCTAACGCCATATTTTAAGGACATCCTGTAATTGAAAAGGTTAGGTTAGGATTTAGGTTTCCCGGAATCACACATTATCTTAATGCAATGTGCCATAAGATAGAGACATGGAGTTCTTAACAGTTTGATTGTGAGGGGCCTTTATAGAACTCCAGTAGTAGCTGCAGGTAATGGATCAATCCCAAATTATTAGAATAATTTTAAAGATAATATTGATATCTGAAAGATTTACGTTAGCTTGCTACAGAGCCTGGATTGGTTCTGTATCCAATAATCTCCCCAAGCTGATGGACGATTGTGTGGGTTTTTTTGTCGCAGAACTAACAGAAAAAAAATTAGTGAGAATTTCAAAAATGAGATTTTAGAGGCAGGAGATTTGCTATTTTTTAATATAGGTGAAAATAAGCATTTACACTTAAAGAAATTCTTCTATTTACTTCACCAGTACTAACTCCAAATTAGGTCTGAAATACATGAGATCACATTAGTTTTCAGCAGCATTGCATAGGTACAACTTCAGGATAAACTGATTGTTAAGAATGGTAATTTAACCTACAAGATTTTCATTATTGATGATGATAGAGAAGAAACCAGTCTGATTCTCAGATTTTATGATACAGTTTAGTTAAAATGATTTAATTAAAATGAAGTCACAACAGTTTAACAATCTCTTTTTATTAAATTACTTTCCAGACCAAGAATGCACTTAAATCTTTAATGGTGTTTCCACATTTCTGAAATTGAAAACCTTAAATTACTTTTAATGTTATAGGTGGAAACTGTAGATAAATACTATTTGTAGCTTGAAAACATCCACATCATGACATTCTGCCTTCCATTTCACTGTTCCAAGCTAAACAACAATGGAAGCAAAGCTGCATCCTCAAAAAAAGAGACGTCTTGATCTATTTCCAGCACAGGCCTGAAACAAAGGAAGAACTGGCAATGCCATAGCTTCTCCTTGCTATCTTTTGCTGATCTCCTCTTTCAGTTTCACTAGAGCTGATTTCAGGGAGGAGAAATCTGATAGTATTCAGTGGCCAAGTAAGTGCATGGTTCTGCAGTGCTGAATTATCCACAGCTGTTTACTGTTAATAGCAATGAGCTAGACACAACAGCACTGGGGTGATGGCGACCCGCCTGTCTGCACAACAAAATGGGGAATGTCCAAACTTAAAGCTGTTATTTTCTTCAGTGGCATGGTATGTCAGAAGTATTTTGCGTAACTGCGACTAACTGTATGTATCCATATAAACAGCAAAAAAAAAGACAGGGGTAAAGGGTGTAACCACAGCACAGCAATGACTGAAGGCATTGGTTTGCATCCTGCTTATGAAACAGTCACTGATACTCTGCAGCAAACCCACATCCAGTTTAACTGATGTGTGTCACCTCCTGGACTAAATTTTCCATTCTGATTAGCGAGTTGTGAGAGACTTTGAAGGTTTTAGATTTTCGCAGACATACCCAACAGTATCAGCTCCAATAACATGCAGAAACCCAGGTTATATTATTGAGTGGTAAATGTAGCATTGGATAGCAAGAATGAAGACAGGTCGAGACTTGTTCTTGCCCACTTTGTGTTGCTTGCTGAGGCTTCTTGCAAGTCTTTCGTGTGAAGGGTGCCCCTCTGTACCTACACTTTGACCTCTCTTTCACAGGCTCTGGGTTTTTTTTCATAATTATTTTGTATAGTAATATATGTTTTGGACAGTCTGAGGCAGGTATTACTGAGATTTAGCGCTGTGTAAAACTGTTCACTACTTTCAGAAGCTTTATTAATGCTGTAGAACAAACACTCAAAGGATAAGAAAGCCTATGAAGCCTTGAATTCCAGACACAGATGAGTTACGAAGTTGTCTTTGAGTGATGACTTTTTTCTTGTTTCTAATCCTTTTTATCTTCTTAACACCACAATGTATATTTGCTTTTTGACTGGGAAGAACTGTGGCTTTACCACTGCATCTTTCTCACCTTATTCCAATGTTTCTACTTTGTTAATTGGGAAAACATTGATTCTAGCCTGTAACCAAGGTATTGATTTTAAATGCATTTGAACAGTAACTAAAACCAGGAGATGGAAATGAGTAAAGAACTGCCAGTCTTTTGAGGAGCAGCTGAGGGAACCAGGGCTGTTCAGCTTGGAGGAGACTGAGGGGCAATCTTACTGCTCTCTACAGCTGCCTAAAAGGAGCTTGTAGTGAGGTGGGTGCTGGTCTCTTCTGCCAAGTAACAAGCGATAGGAGGAGAGGAAACGACTTCAAGTGGTGCCAAGGGAGGTTTAGATTGGATATTAGGAAAAGTTTCTTTGCAGAAAGAGTGATGAAGCCCTGGCAGAGGCTGCCCAGGGCAGAGGGGGAGCCTCCATCCCTGGAGGCGTTCAGAAAACCTGTAGATGTGGCACTTTGGGACAGGGTTTAGCAGGCACGGTGGGGTTGGGCTGAGGGTGGGGCTGGATGAGCTTAAAGATCTTTTCCAGCCTTACCGATTCTATGACCCGTATCATATTTTCCTCTAGATATTCAGGTGCAATAATTTTACGTATATAGCCACGGCTAAAAAAAAAAAAAAAAAAGTGTTTTTCAAGCCCATATGGGAAAAAGTATCCTATTTTTAGGGCATTTCTATGGTTTAATAAGAATTGCACGGCTAATGCAGAAAGAAAAGAGGATTCACGGGCGGCGTACACGGGTCTCTGCCCGCACGGCTCCCGCTTCTCCCTGGCGGCCGCCGCTCCCGCCCCCCATTGCCGCGGGGCTGAGGCGGGCGCTGCGCGTGCGCCGGGCGCGGCTCAGACGTGGCAGTGCCGGGGGAAGCGCGGGCCGGCAGGTAGCGGGGCGGCAGCTCGGGCGGCACCACCGCCGTCTGCACCAGCGGCTCCGGTTGTGGCAGTACCGGCAACTCCAGCGGTTCCGAGCTGTGGCAGCTCCGGCAGGAGAAGGAGGAGGAGGCGGGTGAGGGAGCTGCAGCCCTCAGGTAGGGCCGGCAGCCTTGCTCCAGGCGGGGAGCAGGGGCCCAGCAGCGAGACCTGTTGCTGCCTTACCCTGACTGGAAAAGCTTGGTTTGTGAGGAGAGAAATGTTAGCGATTGGCAGCTTTTGCACTGAATTGGACTGTAGTTAAGCTTATGCTTCCATAGGTTGTTAAAAATGTTGTTTTTATAGGGAAAAAACGTAATTAGCTCTATTCCTTTCTGTTTATAAGGGTGTGTGTATGCACTTCAAAGGTTATTTGGGGTTGAGGTTGCAGGGACAGCCCCTCTCTCCAGATGGTGGTCACTGTCTCTGAAGAAATACAGTTAATAGTTCTCCTTCTGTGAGCCCTGAACATGTCCCTGTGGTTTTGATTCATTTTTGATTCTGTTATCCTCCTTATACATGAGTGTAGTGGAGTTGTGCATCCCCATAGAAGGTGAGCCCACATCCCTGGGGGCGTTTAAAAGGTGGGTAGATGAGGTGCTTGGGGTAATGATTTAGTAGTAGACAGGTACGGTCGGAGCTGATGATCTCTAGATGTCTTTTCTAACCTTATGTTTCTATGATTACTGCAGTAGAACTTTGCAGAGGTACAGTGATCCTCTGGGAAGAAGGTCTGACAACCTATTCTGTAATAGCAGTAAATTAAATTGTGGAGAAGTGCTGGTGTTAGCGTTGTTTCTTAGGCCATGGTGGGTAAGGTAAACTCAGATTCACAGAAATAGGGAGAGAAAGGTTTGTATGTTCTTCTATGTAATGACACTGGTAGTGAAGAAACCCAGGGGAAGGTCTGGAGTTAGCAGATCACTGATCTTCCTCATGCAATTTCCATAGTGGATATGTATGTCTCTTGGTGGAACCTGATCATTAAAAACTTAAGTGATCAATCTCTATATTGACATTTTGGGGCTTGCTTCCAGACTTTTTTCATCCTAGAATATACACGTACCTTGAGAAGGGATTAAATGTGCTCAGTGTTAAATAGAATCTGGAGCAGTGTTTGATAAACTTGTGTTATTGTGCTTCTGGGTAGAGTTCCTGTCTCTCTTGAGCACAGCCTCTGTGTGTTTGCACTGCCTGTGGGAAGTTTGACGTGGCAAGGGTGGTTTTGTGTGTGAGCGATCGAGTTGGGGAGGAAGTAGTTTCCCCTGGATGCCGTCGCAGCTGAAGGTGTCAGCTATTGCAGCTGCCTCAAAGTGCAAATCTCTTCCTTTATATGTAAATAAAAATATAGATGTGTCTGTGCCAGCGTGTGGGTGATTTAGTGCTGACTTATTGGTTTTTGCAGCAGCGAGAGCTCACGCTGCCACATCTTTTCTTGTGGGGGAGGGAAGAAAGTACAGCTGGCAGCACAAAGCCTCTCTCATTAAACATATTTTTTTCTTCTCCTCATGTTTACCTTGTTAACTAAGAAATAAAGGACAGTTTCCTAAGATTACCTATCGGAAGCATTGTCATACTGCAAGGGAGGAATGATCAGCTATGTTGAGGATTGTGGTTCATAAGATTGCACAGGCAACGTGTGAGGAGGGCTGTACCCAGCTCTGAGCCATTTCTTGTCTGATGTGGAAGATTACCAAAACTGTTGGGTTTTTTTTTCAGAAGTGTATGTTTAATGTGCGAAGTCTAGAGATGGATTTTCTGATAGGGATAGCTTTTCTCTTCTGACATGTGCCAGTGCACACATTTGTTGTGTTCTTGGAGCTGTGTGTAATTTGAGGTGCCTTTTGCTTCTGGGGCACAGTTCCTGCTTTACTCTCATCCTCTTTGCCTACTCAAAGATGACTCCATGGTTCAAGCCTAAGGATGTGAAGTATGGGTAGTTGGGAAAGCTGTTTCAAAGGAACACTTAACATTTAAAATGCTAGTTAATATCATGTATCTTTAGTTCTCTGAGAATGTTTGAGCTATGTACTTGCGACATAGTAAGTGGTCATTCAGGCTTTGGATCCTCATAATTTCCTTAAATAGATTTTATTTGGGCATCAAGAAGATTAGTGGTGTTCTGTTTCTGTCAAATTCAATATGAAGTCAAAATAAAAAATTCCATCTTACAGGGAAAAGAGGAAGCCAGCTATCAAATTGTACACCTTGCAACAATAACTTTCCAAATCCCTTGGTGGCAAGAGCACTGTATCTGAAAACCAGTCTTATGAAATACACTAATCTGGTTTAGTAACGCAGAACTCTAAAGATGTACTAGGTCTAAAAATGATGGCAATTAGACAACTACTCTTTCCTGAAAGTTTCCTAAAAGTTTCTTTTATCCTGTTTGGCAAAATCTGACTGCAGGTGTTGCTTTTAATCAAAATATGGGGTTTGTTTTGTTTTGTTTTTTTTCCTGTCTTTAACGACAACAAAATCAAGATGAAAAGCTTAGGACAAAGATGCCTGGTAACAGCAAGGACAATGTATGGTACTGTTGAGGCCGTAGTGTCCTCAGAGAACAGCTTCTTATTTGTGGAATACCTGGTGCTCCATTTCGTTGCATTGTGGAGTCCTGTAGTCAAAAAGCTGCTCAGACCTGGGTCTGCAAGGCAGAAGACAGCAGGCAATGGGATCTCTCTCTCCTGCCTTCATTCTCTGTTTCGTCAGTATCAAAAGCAAAGAATCTTCCCTCACTTGCTTGGAATGGGGCTGAGGTAGAAGGTTTGATGGGAAGCTGGTGCCATGTTCAATACCTCCTCTGAAAAAAGGTGTGCTAGGACAGGAGAAGGATTTTCTGGAGGATTTTCATACTCTAGTCACTCTGCCCTTCCTTTTTTTCCCTCAAATGTATCTGTTGTCTTTTTGGGGAATGCAGCTCCTGGCCTTTTAAAACACAGGTGTAACTTTCTCTTTTGCAGATTCCTAAAAAGGACCTGATACTTGGAATGAGAATATTGCTATCATGAGTCAACAAGGTTATGTTGCAGCTCCTCCGTATTCCCAATCCCAGCCAGGAATAGGAGGGTTTTCTGCAGGCTTTGGACCACCTAATTCTTCACCTCATTATGGGCATTATGGGGACTCCTCATTCTCAGCACCTCAGCCAGGTAGGAATTTGACTTAAAATGTCTTTTCAGAGTCTACTTTTCTGTCAAGTCATTTTACATCTCTCTCTCACTTGTCAGCACAAAATGCTCGGTTTTACACTGCTTACTGCAACAGGATCATGCACTAGATTTGTCTGTGTTACTGTTGATGCTCAGATTTTGATGCAAGATGTGCATTAGTGAGTATCTGACCTTTGTGGGTGAATTCCATTGTCCCAGAAGCAATAAGCACCAATGCTTAATGCTGTATGATGAGTCATACCTAATACAGATGAATACAAAATGGATAGTTTCTGGGGACAGAGGAATGTTTCTTGACTTCTGCAAGTGGCTAGCATGCTCTCAGAAGTGGGATGGATTCTTTGCAATAGGACTTCTGTCTACTGAGTTCTTGCACACAAACTTACCTATGAGTATGAACTGGTGTTTTCCTACTTCAGCTTGCTTATTAGGTGGTCCGTTTGGATAATGCATGGTGAGTAGAGCCCATCTGCTCTCTAACCACTCTGGAGACAATTACCTTCTATAACGAAGGGCACCTGGGGTACTAGCAAATGACAGACAAAGGGAATATTTGCTTTATTTCTACCAGCATAATCATACTACAGATAATGTAATTGACATCCAATAGATAATCATGGCTTTCTTTGTTTCCCTTTTGCTTTTCAGGAATTTTAACTTACTGATACGTGATTTCAGATCTTTTGAGAACTATAATATATAAGTATATGGTGACTGAAGGTTAAAAAAATTTGAAAGCATAAAATTTAAGCCCATTTTTTTGTAAGTCATGTTTGTCTGATTCTGTAAAGTCAAGGTGGGCGTGCTAGACTAGTGAATTTGAGCTGTGGAAAATATCCGAAAAGTAAGGTTTCCTCTTCCCTCTGTAAGTCTGCCAATATACAGAGCCAAAACAGGGAGTCAGGAAGCTATCTCAATATTCTGCTGATATCACAGTGGAAAATTATTTAAACTAGTAAAGATATCTGAAGTAGTCTCTAAGGCGTTCATTAAAAATTTTAATAACATTCATATTATTATAAGCTACAGTAAATTTAGTATTTGAGCTGGTGGAGTAGGGTAATAACAGAACAAAGTATCCAGGTTTTTTTAGGTTTTTAAGATATGTTGTGGTGTCCTGGATTTCTGTGTTATCATGAAGACAGAAAAAAAATAATATTCTAGAATTTCTCTAAAAATTCTTAGTAAAGACAGCAGGAGTTATATTGCCTTAATCTGATGCTGATTACAGTCAGAGGATAGGACTGGTTCTGGTATTAGAATACTTGGGAAAAATACCTGTTTTGGTACCAAACAGATTTTTGATGTTAGAATAATTTAAAGGAAAATAGTTGAAGAAGTACAGATCGAAGAGCTGTTTATTCAACACTACTGTTTACATAAATTATAGTCTCTTCACAGTCACTGTTCTAGATCTGAATAAAGAGCCCTTTTCAACCTAGGCTTATAGGTTCTGCATATGGAGACTTTTTTAAAACGTTGTTGCAAGTTTTATTTCTGACCTTCTCTCTGAAAGCAAAGGGACCTCTTGCTTCTACCTGTAAAGATAACGGGATGACAATGTATTACCAGTATCCCAAATTGAATTGCAGTGTCTTGTCGGTTTGGTTTTGCTTCTCTCTGACTGTCCCTATTTTTTTCTGGAAAGTTACCAACTACTATTTTCTTCCTTTTTACTATCTGTTCTTTTTCATATCTACTTCTTTAGCTGACCAGAAATCTGTCCTTTCTTATGGAATCACAGAATGACTGAGGTTGGAAGGCACCTCTGGAGCTCATCTGGTTCAAGCCTCCTGCTCAAGCAGGGCCACCTACAGCCGGTATTCTTATCTCTAGAGCAGGGCTGTACACTTGTATTTCTTGCTGATCTTGTGCTTTCTTACAGGCTTCTTACATAGAAGTACTTCTTTTGCAGGTGTGTCGAAGTCAACCGTGCCCTTTGGATCTTCGGCTCCTGTTGGGCCTCCACCACCTGGTACACATCAGTTCAGCCAGACCAGCTTCCAAAATGGGCCCAGTACATCCAGGCAACAGCCACATAGGTGACTTTCAAGAATTAACATGTGGGATCTAAGATATTTGACCTCTGTTACTTCTCTTTGACTGCTTCACTGATGTTTAAGTATGGCATCCCTTTTATCTTCAGCAGTTCTGACTGATTCCAGTTCTGAACTGGATCTCTTAGTTTGATTCCCTGTGGCGGTAGACTGCCAGATTCATGCAGTGTGATCTGAAATCTCTTTAAGTTCTATTTTAGGGCAAGTCAGGTCTTTATCATGCATTGTTTGGGTTTTTTTTAATTATTCTTTCTTCTTGATCTTAGACTCATGGCTTCAAAGCAGCAGTAAGGTATTAAGTGCTGTTTGATAGAGCAGTTGCACTTTTTTTCGTTCACTTTCTGATGTCTTAATTATCCGTTGTGGTGATGTACCAAGAAGTTGCTACTTGCAAATTAATAGTTGCCAGCGAGCTTTGAGCAAAAGCTGATGCACATCTGCACATCTGTAGGTCTGCCCCATGCCTTGTCAAGGTGTCTTTGCTTCATTGTTGTGGGATCACGGCCAAGGCTCCACAGGGCATTTTAAAGACATTTTATAACACAGTTTTGTTGTACTTGCTCAGGTGGATGACTGCTGCTCTTTTGACTAGGTCTGAGATTGACTATGAAGAGTTTATTTGAAGTGCTGTTGTCCTGCCTCCAGAGCAAACAGGAAGAAGTGAAGGAGGCAGGTATGGGGAAGGGAGAAAATAGGGACAGTTGGAAGCTGTAAAAAAAAAAAAATCCTGGCAAAAAGATTGTATGAGAGGATGGCCACTTTATTACACAGTGGCTTTATTGCTGGTGCTTATAAAGAGTAAATATAATTAGCTTTTTTATTTAGTTCTGTCAAATGCTGATTATTTTGCTCACCTCTAAGGAGTGTGAAATTAGTTTGTGGACTTGACGCTGTTTAACAGCATTCTTGTTTCGGCTGGTTGAAGTCTTAATCTGCTTCTGTGCTTTTTAGTTGTTGTGCAGTAATTTGTGTTCAAATAGAGTCATGTATATGTTTTATTAGGCATCAAAATAGAGAAGCCATTTTGTTACCTGTGTGTTATCACCATGTAAAGGAGGACCCAAAAAGACTGGGTATCAGTTGTGAAAGACAGTGTATCAGTGTATAGGAAGAAGTGGTTGTCCTGTAGATGTAAAAGCAAAGTAAACAGAGTTGTCATGACCAACCTAGCAAAATATGGATTCTCTTTCCTAGGTTCCAGTCATTGCCTTGACAGCTGCCCATCTGCTGCCTTTTAGCTGATCTTGTTATTCCCAAATTACTGACAGTTGCTATTTTATGCTAGAAAATTTCCATAACAGAATTTCAAGGAAAGTTAATTTTATTTCTTTTGATACAGCTAGACTCCTCCTTCATTTTAGCAATGGTCATAGGAGAGTCACTGCAGATCTTCTTCGGGAGATAGCCAGAGATCTTGCTTTGCCAGATTGAAATAGTTTGTTAGAAAATATCTTCATGAGCCACATGTGTTACTTCTTTCTTTTCTTTAGTTGATTTTCTTTCATTCATGTTTTTCCGTATCTGATAATCACAAAGTGCTTTTTCCCTGCCTCCATCTTCTTTTTTTCCTCTTCTACAGGGAACTCCTTAACAGTTTCTCACTTCATTTTCCTGTCTTCACAGATTTTTCTCCTATTCTTCTTCACCCATACCCAGCAGGGAGTCTTCCTGTGTTCTCAATAAGCATGGAAAGGAGTGATGCGACATGTTTAGAAGCTTGTGTTTCTTAATCTTCTGGCTTTCATATAGTTCTCACCACTCTCTTTGTCATGACATGCTCACTCTTCTTTGTTTCTGCCAAGTACGCAGGCAAGCATGTACTGTCTTTTTTTTTTTTTTAAACTCATCCATTTTCTCTGTCTTCATGACTATTTTAAGTATTTTTCAAGTATATATTTTCTGAGCAGAATGTGAGCAAACCCTCATAAGTTTTTCCTAGTTGTTTCAGCACCACCCTTGAGAAGGTATAAGACTTTATTATGATTGGATGATGTAATTTTTTGCATAACTGCACTAATTTTTCCGTTTAGGTTTCAAGGCCCTCCACCTCCAAGCAATACGGGACCTTCCTATCCTCCCTACAGTCATCAATTGCAACCAGCCTACCCAAATACTGCATCAACTGCACCTGCAGCACAACTTGCTAACCAGCTGAACAGCATGCAGATAAATAGCTACGGTAATCAGTTTTATCTGCTCTAATTGACTTTTTCTCAGTTAAAGCTATTAAGACTGTTATAATTAGAAAGATATAGAACTTCTGTACAAACAGAAAATTAAATTTTTGACCACTGTGATTTACTCAGGTTCTTAGATTTTAGTTTTGATCTCATCCTATTCCCTAAATAAATACTCTTGGGTTAATTCTGAATTAAAGTTTGACGAAGCTTCCCTAAGAATCAGCTGTCATCATTTTTCAAGTTACTTGGTGATCCTGTCAGTACCAGCTGAGCAATGTGAGCAGTAATATGCAGACAAGGTTACATTTTTCTCAGCTTTTAGAGTTTCTCTCTGTTTGAAAATTTGTTATTATTTGTCTAAATCTTATAGTTTACTTTTCCATTTAAATGTATTTGCATCTGTTTTTAAGTTAAAACATCTCGAACCTAAGCCATGAGGTAAAGATATGATTATGTGATTCTTACAAGTGAATTACTTCCCACCACCAGTTTCCTATTTGGTTATATCTGATTTTCCTGAGTATCTCCTGGTTAAATTTACCACATTGTTTAAAAGGAGTGGAAGCTTGTTGGCATCTTGTTTTGCTGAGGCCAGTGTATTTTAGGAGGATTAATTTTTCAAATGAGGAACACTTTGATGGCTGGTGTCTTTGTAAGATAAGTGTAGAGGTGAACTTTTCAGTTCAGGCTGCACTGACACTCTGCCACTGTTCCTACCCTGCCTTTATGAGTTGTTGATTTGACTTGAATGAAACCTGCATAACTGCCATGGGTCTGACTCTTTGTACAATTCCTTCACATTACAAAAATCAATTTAGACTCATATTCAACCTTGAGGTACTGAACTGCAAGTGCACAATTAATTCTGACCTTTTTATGTGGGACAAAGTGTAGCCCAGCATCTCTAGAGCACTTCATATGTAGCAACTCATATTATTTAAAGCAATTTTTTTTCCTGTTTCATGCCTTCATTATATTGCCTTGAGCAATAATTATGTAAAATACAATGTTCTTACTTATTGTGTTACGTGCTGGAAGGCTGAGATACTCTTCAGACCACTGAAGATATGGTTTCTTTACAACTCTGCCTCGCTGTTGGGCTTTGTTCTTCTGATTTTTCCTTAGCTGTAAGTCGAAGTTGGTGTAACTTCACAGAGTGCTGAAACTCACAGCTTGTAAACTACTGGAGTCATGTTTGCTTGTACCAACCGAGAACCTGAGATTGTGTTTTGCATGTGAAATTTTTATTTCAGTTAAAGACAGAAGATGCATTTCAGTGTTTGTATATTAATGCTTTGGTCCTTTTGCTCCAAACCTTATTTTTGGTTATTTTTTTTAGCTTTCTTTACAATTATTTTGCCATAGATCTTTTGGGATAAATTTGACTAAAAACGCAGGTTTTGTAAAGTCATAAGTATTTGCAGATTGTAACTCTCAAAAAAAACCACCTCAAATCCCATGTCAGGGTCTTAACACACTTAATTCTAATTGGAATCTAGATCTTATAAACAACAGTCTTCCACTGGTGTGTACAGAATAATTCCCATACATTTCATCTTTTAGCATCAAAACCAGAAGATGGTTGTAAACCAGATAAAATGAATCTTATGTTGAACCTGTTATGGTGAAATGCAAATAGCAGACTTAACAAAACATGCTACATAAGAGAAATTGATTATTAAGCAAAAAGAATGTTGCTTCACATTCTGAAATTCAACATTATCTCAAAAGCATATAGTGTTTATGTGTTTTTTAATCAAGAATTGTCAAAGGCTGGCTTCCCTCTCTTTTTCCCCATCCATCCCAGCTGCAGGGTTTTATTGAAAATAAAAGAAATAATATTGAATGTCAATCAGTTCAGACTTAAACGATGAGGTCAGATCTGTTATGTGAACAGACATTCAGAATGCCCATAATGCAGTATTGTCAGTATTGCATGTGTGTTATAAATGCAAAAATAGAACACCTTCCTCACACAGTTAGTAGGTTATCATTTTTGACTCAGCTGACATAGTTTCTTGTTCAGGTCCTGGTACTACTCCAAGCCCTCGTATGTCTTCTGGGCATCCGGCATCTTTTCAGGGTCCACAGTCACCACCACCAACCCAGCAGCAAATGGCTTTACCACCTGGATCACAGATTCCTCCACCGGGGAATAATATTAATGGCCCTTGTGCTCAGCCATCGTTACCTCCTATGGCCAGACAAGATGGCACCCCTGGACCTGTGCCCCCAAATCCTAACTTGCAGCAGCTTTCAGGACAGCCTCCAGGGCCTGGGTATCATCCTCAGCAAGGTAAGGAGGGATG
The DNA here is from genome assembly GCF_017976375.1 of Cuculus canorus. Lineage (NCBI taxonomy): Eukaryota > Metazoa > Chordata > Aves > Cuculiformes > Cuculidae > Cuculus > Cuculus canorus. The sequence continues at coordinate 74,919,949 of NC_071404.1, forward strand.
TTTATTATGTAATTGAAAACGAAACATGCATGGGGAGTCACTGGAGGAAATGTGACCATTCACAACTGATGTTCTGCTGACTTGGAAAAATGAAAATTTAATCCTCTTTTCATAGAATGGAAAGATTTGTATTGCCAGTCAGTGCTTTCAAATCAAGCTTTTGAGCTTTTGCTCAAAAGTTAGCACTCTGAGACTGTAACAAGAAAAAGTAGATTAATTTGGGTCAGGAACAGAATTATTTGGCTATTAATGGGTAAAGGCACGACACAAAGAAGTTAATTTCTTATACTCTGTAAAGGTACAGGTTGCTCTCTGTCTTCTAGTACTGTCTGTCAAGCTTTCAGAAATGCTTTTCTATAGCAGTAAGGAGTTGTAACTGAAAGCAATTGTTTTGCCTGATGTAGGTGAGAAAAACCTATTTTGACAACTAACAGGCCAGCTAACTAGACTAGTTTGCATTGCCTGATATTAGGGGAGAGTTTTAATCACTAATGTAATGGCCTGGTTTGAGTAGCTGTGTAATCTCTACTGGCTGGCCTCCTTGACATATCCATGAAAACTTTGGAAACAAGTTGTCACACCTAGTTGTATGCTTACCTTTGAAACATAGACTGCATGAGCCAAACTGCTCCCATTTCTTTTACTTGCTGACAACAGAAAGGAAGGAGAAGTTGCATTAAGCAGAGTAAGAATTAATTGTATGACAGAAGCTGATGTTAAAAATTGATAAAGCAAGTTAAATACTTTATATGAATTGACATTTGTAACCCTGCAGCAAACTATGGTCCTCAGATGGCAGGATCTCAGCTGTCTTATCCTGGTGCTTTTCCTGGGGGTCCAGCACAGCTGTCAGGTCCGCAGCAGAAGAAGCTTGATCCTGACTCTATTCCAAGCCCAGTAAGTAATGTGGCATTATTTTTTAATGGAAGTAAATTTCTGCTGCGTTTAAGGTAGAGGGCTGTCAATGCTAATATTGTATTTATTTTAGTTGGTGGGTTTTTGGTAACATAAAATTGCACTTACGTGGGTGTGATTCACGAGGTGTGTTCCAGTTTTTGTAGTTTCTTAATTGCAAGCAGTTTTGTACTCTGTGCTGTCAGTTTGGGATAAATTGGTGCATGATGTTAGTTGCAGTACCTAAGAGGCGTTATAATTTTACCTAGCATGGGAGATAGCCATGACTCCAAATACTTCAGTAGGAATTCTCTACAGCATTCTTAGTGTGACAGCAAGCAGTACTGAAGGATTAGTTGCTTCACTGCAGCTTTTCACTCTGGAATTTTTGAAGGCTTAGACTTAGTAATAGATAGGTACCTAAAGTAGGATTTCTGCAGACTACAGGTACGTGAGCTTTAAAACTGCAGTTCTGGAAATGCCGAGAAGTCCCATGCTCAAACTGCCTCACTGTTTGATCTTGGGAGTTTCCCAGGTGACTAGAATTATTTACCTGAGCATCCTTGCAGTTGCTGCAGCCTTGTAAGGGTTTCAGTAGGTTGGAGTATACTTAATACCTAAGCTTCATACAGGTTCAAGAGGCTCAGCTGTTGAAGCACACCTGAATGTGCACTGGAGGGACAGTGTTTCTGTGTTTAGCATGGTGTTAGAGAAAGAAAAAGCAAGGTTATGGTTGTGTCCATCTTTCTTAAGTAGTCTTTTTTTTATTGAGAACAGCTGATTGAAATGGAGGGAGAAAATGCGGTGAACTCATGGGGAAAACAATTCTGATGCACACCCTTTTTCTGGTTCTGGCGATCAGCTAGACGGGTCGAAAAGTCCTCAGTCAGTGTTCTTGAAGCAGGCTGTGTCCTGCAGGTTTGACCTGGAACTTTATACTTAAAAAAATGTATTCACCACCACACAGTAAGCTAGTCTTCTACTGAAGGAATCTTCTACTTCTCTGCTGAGGCAGTATTGCTATGTGGGAAAGAAGTGATGTTCCACCAAGATGAGGGAAAGGTATTTGTGTAAAAGCCTGGCACTGCATAATATGCAGCAGCCATGTTCCCTTAAATTGAGATATTCTAGAAAAGTTTATTTGTTTTATCCGGTGATGGTTTTGATGTTAAATCATCAGAATTTTGAAAAAAGGTTGTTGATAATCGCTTAGAGGTCAATGTAGCAACTGCAATTTCCTCTGTTAAAGGCAATTTTCAAGTTAAGTGTAGCTGAAAACCTGTAAAGAAAAAAGAAAAGAAACAGTAGAAAAGCTGAATTGAGTGACTGTATAATTAACAAATGCCTTAATAGGTCAGTTGTTCCTAGTGTTTCAGTGTGGTGTTTTTTACATAAGGACAAAATGATCTTGTCTAATTAAAAAAAAGAAAAGGTAGAGGGGGAGAAGGAGATCTCGCATGAGAGCATGGGCTGATGTCTTGTTTCAATTACGCATGTAGAATAAACAGCCTTGACTGTGATGGCAATGTTAAAATAGGTTAAAAGGTTTGTTTAAGCAGCACAGAGAGGATCAAAATGACATGTTTAAAAGAAACATGATCTGGTTCAACGTCTGCAAAGGGCAAAAAGCTAGTTCAGAATGAAGAATAAGTATGACCATGTGTATTTCTCGTGTTATATTTACATTATATAATTACAGTAGTGTTGCCAGATAAATTTACTTCTTATCTCTAGCCATTGTTGATTTATATTTTCTTACATATGTTAGAGGTTGATATGTGCTCTGACAACAGCTATGAAAACTAAGCGTCTGGGCTTTGTCAACAATGATTTCCAAGAACAATGATATATTTAGGTCAGTTAACTGCTGAATACCATGGTGCAGTGATCCTCTGCAGAGCTAAGTCTGAAAGAGTTGTGCTTTCTTCAGGCAGTGGGCCTTCTTAGAGCAAAATCTTTTTCTTTCTAGTGCAAGAGTTAGCAGTAAGCATGCAAGCCAAGTAGGAGGAAGAAAGTAATCAAGCAGAAGATATAACAGGCTCTCTGAGGAATGTATTGTATGTTTAAATTGAGATACAAAAAACTTTATTGGAAAAAAAAAGAAGTTACAGGCCCCAGATTATTTCCAGTGTGTTAGGAAGTACCTCCTGGACAATGATCAGTGGACTCTATTCAAGTAATTTTGTTTGTTTGCTTTTTAACAGAGGCTTCTGAACTTCCCTAGCTGTTAGTAGCGATTCACATGCAGTGTAAAGATACAGTTCCATGGAATACCAGCAGCAGTGGCAAAGCTGGCTTTAGAAATTAGATGTCTTTCTCCTCTTGCAGCTGTTCAGCTATACTCTAAACCAGATTGCTGAAAAGATATCTCCTTTAAGGGAAAAGGGGGAATAATGGTATCATGTCAGTGATCTGGTTTATGGTGTGGAACAAAATGCAGCATTGTACAATATCAGTTATATCCTGAAAAGTGTGAGACTTAAGCAGGGGTGAGGGACCTGCAGCGGTCACAGGGGAGGAAGTGTACAGGAAGGGAATTTGCTCAGTAGTAACACCAGCTTCGTTAGTGTTTCATGGCATTACATTGTAAATTGCTTCTGTGTAGAGTAAATCTATGCACAGTCAGAGCTGTCTCACTTCAATAAAAGTTTTCTGTGATTGCTGTCCTTTATTCATAGGAGGAAGCCCACAACATGGTATTTTGACCTAGAGAATGAAAGCACTGAGCTCCAATATTGAAATACCTAATGGCCAACCAGGCTTTTCTCAGGAGCTTGAATTGCTGCTTCTGTATGGCAGTGCTGAAATGCAGCTCAGCTAGGAAGATTGTATGCTATCTAGATTATTGTTCAATTCTAAACTACCCTGTGCATGGAGCCTAGTCAGGAGGAATGAGGGCTAACCCTCCTGCTGTTGCTGCCTTCTCAATTACCTGTACGTTCATGTATAAAGAACAGCAGGTGGCACAGCTGTGGTCATATAAAAGATAATGTGGTATATGTGGCATCTGAGTAAGGTGATGCAGCCTTGCACTTCAGTTTGATCTGGGAGAATGGAAGGCCAGATTCAGTAACAAGGTTTTATTCACACCACCAACTCTCCTCCATTTGCTGGCTTAGCCTCTCTTGAAACACTCAGTCCTTCTGGCAGTTAAAAGACTTATTCTAAACTCATTTGCCCGCTGTATATAGCTCTTACCCCCTCCCAATGTGTAGCATCCCCCTGAGTTCTGACAGACAGCTGTAGTTGTAAAGGAGTTACACTGCTCAGCTGTGTGGGTAGTTTTTTTGTTAACTGTCCCAGATGCTTGTGTTATGATAGGCTTATAGCACCTCTGTATAAGGCAATGTCAATAGCGTTACTTGGTGTGGATATTAATGAAACTGTTTCTGAATGTACCTAAATGTATGGCTTACCTTTCTCATACTGTTCTTGCTTCTTATTCATCAGATTCAAGTTATTGAAAACGATAAGGCTTCTAGAGGAGGGCAGGTCTATGCTACGAACACAAGAGGACAGGTTCCTCCTCTTGTTACCACAGACTGTGTAATCCAAGACCAAGGTAACTGCCCTTGTTACTGGTTTGAGAGTCTTTCTAGGCAAAATAAAGTAAAATTTTAAAGAGAAAGGCCAAATTCTCAAACTCATCTGAAAATGATGCTCCTTACTTTAAGTTGGACACGAAAGGGTAAACTACAAAAAGAGGGGGAAGGGGCAAATAGTTGGAGTTGAATTCTTACACCTTGGGTTAACACCTCCTGTACGCTTCCTGGCCTTTAAAATAACATAAATAGTTGAGACAACTTTTCTTTTGAACTTAAAATTTTTCAAGGTTTTAAATTTCAAGTTGAAAATCCTTTTTGGAGTCTTCTGAAATTCTGAAAGATGGTCACTAGAAGAAGCAATGAGACTGTAACTGTTAAGTTTTAATCAGTGACACTAGGATTGGTGGCAGCCTGGGCTGCAGTGATCATGCACTGGTGGAGTTCAAGGTCCAGAGGGATATGGGACAGGTGAGGGGTATGGTCAGGACACTAAATTTCAGGAAAGCAGACTTCCAGCTCTTCAAGGAATTACTCAGTAGGACTCCCCGGGACATGGTCCTCCGAGACAAGGGAGCGGAACAGAGCTGGTAAATTTTTAAGGAAGCTTTCCACAAGGTGCAAGAACGCTCAGTCCCTGTACGTAGAAAATCAGGCGGGAAAGGGAAGAGACCGGTATGGCTTAGTCCGGACCTGCTGGTTAAACTAAAAAAGGAGGAAGAACTGCACAGGCAGTGCAAGCGGAGACAGGGAACCTGGGACGTGTATAGAGACACTGCCTGGTTGTGTAGGGATCAAGTCAGGAAGGCCAAGGTGCAGCTGGAGCTGAACTTGGCAAGGAAAGTAAAGACTAACAAGAAGGGCTTTTACAAGTACATCAATCAAAAGAGGAAGGTCAAAGAGAACACACCCCCACTGATGATTGGAAATGGGGATCGCGTATCGACAGATGAGGAGAAGGCTGAGGTACTTAACAACTCTTTTGCCTCAGTCTTCACTGATAACTGCTCTCCTCACCCCTCCTGGGTCATGGGACGGAAAGATGGTGACCAGGGGGATCTGAGGAGATCTTATAGCGACCTTCCAGTACCTGAAAGGAGCCTACAGGAAAGCTGGAGAGGGGCTATTCATAAAGGCTTGTGAGGATAGGACCAGGGGGAACGGGTATAAACTGGAGAGGGGCAGATTTAGACTAGACGTTAGGAAGAATTTCTTCACCATGAAAGTGGTGAGACAATGGAATGGGTTGCCCAGGGAAGTTGTGGATGCCCATCACTGGGGGTGTTCAAGGCCGGGTTGGGTGTCCCTGCCCATGACAGGGGTTTGGAACTAGATGATCTTTAAGGTCCCTTCCAACCCTAACTACTCTATGATTCTAAGATACGAATTTTAGAGGATTCTAGTCAAGCAATAAGGGCAGCGTCCAAGCTTTCTGCTTGGTTTAATTTGTTCCTTTGACCAGTGGGTCTGCCTTTTCCTCTGCCTGAAGCCTGGAAGTACAATATTCTGTGCTGCTTTTGACAGCAGGCTTGGTAATGTAATACAGATTAAACTGATGGTATCGTTTACCCTAGCATTGATTTTTATATGCTTGGATAAAGTGTTCAAAATATACAAACAAATCAAGATTTTTTTGGCGTTATCTAAGAATGGGGTAACGCAGTTCTGATGAACAAAGAAATTCCTTTCAGGAAAACAAGTAGAGCTGGAGCTTGATGATTAAAAAAGGAGTATAAGGAAGCAGATTACTGAAGTTCTGTTGCCTTTCAGTGCTTTTGTCTGTAGTGCACAGCTTCTCATTGAGGGAACTGAGCTAAGTGTGCTACAAGAAGTGACGCAGTGAATTTAGCACACTATATTTTGCAAGATTATAATATGAGCGTGGTGATAACACAGGTGTACTATTTTCTGAATCAAGCCGACTCATTAGAGCAGACTTAACAGTAGGCATCAGTCTGCAGCATTTCGTTATGTACGGTATTGACATTTCCACTGTGGATTTTCATCCATACCATTTTCTGTTAGACATGTTTCAAAATAATCTGTATTTAGATGCTTATTGCAAATAATTATGGAGGTTTTCTTGATATGTTTAAATCTCTGCTTTACCTCAAACACCAAGAGAAGAGGGCAGTGGGCTGACATAAAGAGGAGAGATGGGTAGAAGCTTGCGTGGGAGTCATAAAAAGAATGTGTTTAACTGAGTGTATGGATTTGTTGCTTTATGTTGTCATTTTGAGTTTTCTTGTTTGTGTTTGGGACAGGTGGGTTCCCTTTAACAGTCTTTCACTCTGCGTTCTGTGTTGGGTGTTCTAGGCCATGCCAGCCCTCGTTATATCCGATGTACTACCTACTGCTTCCCATCGTCTTCAGATATGGCCAAACAGGCTCGTGTTCCGCTGGCAGCTGTCATCCAGCCTTTTGCTACTGTTCTGCCAAATGAGGTATGGACTAACTGAATATTAATCCTATGTTGTTTTGTCTCCTAAATATTACAAACTTGTTCTTTGAAGTTGGAGATGGGGATTTTCCACCTCTGACTGTGAAGAAGTAAGCAAATAGAGAGGTGACAGAAGACTGAGATGTACTTGGGTCAAGATGCAGATTGAAGGGATAAAAATCTTTTGCTTAGAAAAGGTGTAAGAGAGATGGCTGAGTGATCTGAACCACTGGGTTCCTGGTATTCCTCCAACTGCCTCTAGTTTATGCCAGCTTTGTGAGTTGCTTGTTTTGCTGGATCTCTACCAGTATAGGCAAAGATGATAAAAAAAAGGACAACCACAAAGTATATCAAGTTCATTTTAAGATATGGAGTTACATTAAAAAAATGGACTTTTCCCATTTAGTTCCTTACAAAATAATTTAATTTCACAGCAGACTGAGCAGATAATGGTATTTTCTGCTTGGATGAGCTGAGTCATAGAAGGAAGGCAAACATAACCACTTGCTGTTGCCACTAACCTGGTCAGGTTTTTTTTTTTCTCATGTTAACCATCTATAATAGCCCTTCATATTCCAAACATATCCCTGTTTCATTTGCAAAGTATTTCTGCAGTTTAGCAGTATCCTGTGATCTTCAGACAATTACCTGGATTTCCTGGCATCCTCAAAGTATTGTATGAGTAGCAAGGATAAAACTACTTTTCAATGCAGCATTTAGGTAGCATTATCTGTAGGATCATCTTTCTTGTTCTTCAGCTCCTGCCTTCTCCATTGCACAGCTGCTAAATTCTGCGGCAAAGGTCTGCAAGAATGCATCTCCTTTTTCATGCACTGCACTGATTTACTTTCAGAGCACTGTTTGCTGGGGGAAAAAAAACAGCGATTTAATAAAAATTGTAGAATGCGATTTTGTCTTCAAAATCTCCTCATTAAAAAAAGCCTAATTAAAACTTCAAAGACTTTCAGTGCTTGGTTTTGCAGTCTTTGATTGATCTTTAACTTTGTTTTGTTAGTCGTAAATTCTTGAGGTTTTTTTTGAAGAATATGTTGGAAAAAACATATGTTGTTCTTTATCGGGATGGATAACTTCCAATCCACCAGATCTCTGTAGTTTTAATTAAGAGTCTTATATTAGCAGAGTAGCATGTAGCTATCCTATCTGTGGTCCACAGGGAAATAGGATGTATTACTTACGGTTCTGCAGATACTGACTCTCGCCGTTTGTCTGCTAGACTGCAATTTTGCATTTCATTCCAGTTCCTGAGGAGAATGTGCAGACTTGGCTTGTTGCCCCGCCCTGCATTTTATCCTAGGTGAAAATCCTGCTGTTTTTTCTCTACTGCTTCACTTTAGCAGCCAACCTTTTACTTTTTGCTAACTTTTATCCCAGTTTCTGTGTCCAGGTTGGCACTTACTGATTCTGCTTTCATGTTGGCTCTTCATTTGTGTCTTTCAGTCTGCCTCTAGTCCTTTCTGTCTGCCATGCACGACTTCCCTGTCTTCTGCATAGTGTTTGGATAGGGTGATCAATGAGTTGCTAAAATCTAAATCTCTTCTGCGTACATAAATTAGCAGTATGTACAAACACTTGTACTTGGCCAAGTTCAGGAGGGTTTTCCCAGCATCAGCAGTGACCCAGCCTTTCTGAAGTGCTAGTGCTCTCAAGCTGTTGGAAAGGTCAGTGGAATTCATTAATCTGTAAAGAGTAGTGTATTTTTCCCTCGCCTCTTTCTTGGAAGAGGCTAAAAAAACTCTGAAAAAATGTCTCTTGAAGTTGGCAGAAGTTCAGCGTGGAAAATTTTAGTCTGAACAATTACAGCTTGGTAAAGTTTATAAGAACTGAAGAGATGGTGTTTCAGTAGGAAGTGCTGGGCAGTCTTAGCTGAGTTAGTTTTTCCAAGGCTTACCTGTGCCCTTTGTCTTCACTGCTGCTGCCAAAATACGATCTTGCTCTTAAGATCTAATAAAAATGGTCTTCTGTATGGGATTTGTAACCACTTTAATTCTGAAAAGCCACTTCATTTGAAAGAACTGGGCTTTTTATGGAAGTAAAATGTGTTCATGGGTTTATTTGTGTTTTTGAATTGCCCAGTACAGTGCATTCTGCCTGGAACTAGTGACTGCAGGGCACAGAATGTGGTTTCAGAATGTCTAGCCTGTCTGATGGATGCCCTTAAGTGCATTTTAACAGTGCCTACAGGTGATGTTCATCGCATGGTGCAGGGCTCAGTACAAAGTGGGAATCTGTCTAATCTCTCTCTCAATAAACAGCATGTTGTATATAGCAGTGGTTTAAAATAATGGGATTTTTTCTCTACCCTTTTAATAAAGAATTTCCCTTCATTGATCTTTGTTGCATCTTCAGCTGCGGATATATCTCTGTTTCTGCAGTTTCTAATATATTCAGTTTAGTACCCAGAGAGTTTAAGTTTTGTGTCTTTTCAAAGGCGGAAGAAGAAAAGTGGTGACTACAATGATTTAGTGGGCCATGGGTGTGAAACAGCCACAGATGGTTTGTGCAGCTGGTGATGTGGTTAAGAACAGCTGAGAAACTGACCTATGTCACTTGAACTGTGAGGACTTCAGCATGTCTACACAGTTTGAAAATCCATTATGATCCATAGACCATGTCTTTCTGTGTTAGTAAAGCTGTATTGAAAAAGCTATGGGCTGTCAGGGTCATTCAAGTGGCCAATAGGCTTATGAGTGTTCCAATATAATTCTTAATTTATTGGTATTTTTCTTTGAGGATGAATTTAACATACTATATTAAATGTATTTTCAGTATTCTGTTGCCATAGAATTCGTGTCTGTCTGTCTTTTTTTTTTTCTGTGCTATTACTGTACTAAGACAGTTAAAACCAAAGGGAAAACCTTGTCTTGCTCCCATTTCAGAATAATTTGAGGATTCAGCAGAGTCTTCAAATGGCTTGTTCTTCCTTTCGGGAAGCAAATCCTATGACAAGCAGCTAGGTTAGCAACTCTTGGCACGTTGGCACTGAGCTTAAGAAGAGCAGAGCAAGGGAAATAGATTTATTCAGAAAGCATTCAAGTTGAAAGTTAAAGGGACAGAATGTGTGGAGTGCGTACAGTCTCTTGAAGATCACTATAAAAAACCTACAGTCTATCTAGAAAACTGTAGACTAGTGAATATTACATGTGCTATAAATCATTCTAAACAAAGGCTATTAAGCATTCATGCCTTATCCCCTGCCCAGTGTCTTAACAACTCTAGACATTTATTGGTCTTATCTTTACCAAGTCCTTATTTATTATTTCTTCAAAAATAACAGTTCATTTTCACCCTCCTGATTTGGATGATCTATGGAAAGTATTTGTTTGTTGTAGGTTGAGAATACAGTGTCATTGTTTGACAGAAGTTATTTTTAGTGCCCCAGTGCTTTAGCAACAGTCTATAAAAATAAACTAACTCTCACAGTTATCATCATAGACCAAACCCTATGTGAATTTGTTTTGGAGATGTATGAATGTTTCCAGAGCCTCAATAAGCCATGTGATCTTGATTTAACATTTAATACTACTTGATAACAAAAGTAGTTATGGGTATTTCATGTTGTAAAGGCAAATATAAACAACTCAAAATAATTATTGATAATTTTAAGTATTTAAATATCTCAATTACCTTCTTGTTTGCTCTTTAGTAGTTTTATGTCATCATTCTCTAACATGTGCTTTCTTATTTTTTTTAGAAATATGAGTTGTTGGGAATTTAATATTAAACTTTTCATTTTCTCCTGAGTTTATTAGCTAGTTAAAAGATAAAATTGGAATGGAATTACTTCTCAGAAATGCTGATGTTTGTGAGCTAAATGCCATTAACATTTTTAGGATAATGAACTTTGATGGTGACCAGTGCAGCTGGGCTGTTTGGAGAGCCATGTTTTTTACAGGCATGGTAGTGTGGTTTCCTAGGTTGAACTGTAACCTTAGCAGAACCTAAAAATTGAGCGAGGTGAATAACTAGCACATGATTCAGTGTTATAAATATTTTTTTGGTTTCAAGAACAATGTCAAGTACCAGATTGTGAATTTCTTTTTAAACCCTAAGTCTCCTCCTTTGGGTTTTAAACAAGTCGCTCAAATGTTAAATATATATGAAAAATTAGGGAAATTCCAACAGTCTTCCAATCTACCCTGTCCTCAGTGGGGACTCAGGTTCTACCCTCTCTATTCTGTAGCTGCTAAGAAGGGTGAGCGGGCTGTAGATTTAGTTTGAAGCATATTTTTATATAGACGCGTACGTTTATTTGTAGTTACGTGCTTGTGCAGAACTTTGGTTTGAGGAGAGTGGGGAATACTTAGTTTGTAGGCAGTACAAAGCAATTCAAACGGAACATCTTACTGACTGCTTCCTTCTCTTATGAATGTGTTAGAAAGCACAGGCTGTAGATCAGAGCCTTGAGGTGCTTGCTGATACAGCATTTTACAGTGGACGGATGGTCATTTTTGTTTTACTTTCTGATTACTATATTTTACTTAGTTACTTGTTCTCAGAAGATCATTCCCCCATATTGCATGAGACCTTAACTAATTTAAGAGCTTTTGGTGACAGATTCTGTTGAAGGACTTCTTTAAAAATCAACACGTTGTACTAACTAGGTCTTGCTTGCCTGCAAGTAGCTGACACTTCCCAGAACCCGGTGGATCTATAAGTCATGACATCCCTTCTCCAGAGCCACATCAGCTCGTCCTCTGCATATCCTGTTTATCTGTATGTCTTTTCATGATCTCCTCCATTGTAGTAGCTACCAGTTTGCTTTTTGTGGAAGTAAGACTTGCTGGTCTGTAGCTCTGGGATCACTAAGAAGTTCTTTGTTTGTTTTTGTATTGCTGCCTTCTTTCTTTCTGAGTGCTGAAGCTTACGTAAGCAATTGGGTTTAAGTACAGTTCAGTAATTTCACACACTGTATGTCTTTTTAGACAAAAATACAACTGTTAGACAGTAAAATTGTCTATAGTACTAATAAGTGGGTTTTTCCACTATCAAAAACTACAAGTCTAAGAAAACTTTCTGAAAAAAAGGTTCTGAAAGAGAGCTTGATGACAGTTTTGCTCTGATGTCTGTTTTGAAATGTCTCGCCCTTCTCAGCATTGGCTTCTTACTTTGTAATCCCCATGTGTACTTGGGACTTGAGGTAAGTGAGATTCCGTTTCATATTTACAACTACTGGGAATGAAATACCAGAGCTTATGGAATGTTTAATGACCTTTTTTCTCTTTGTGTAGATTTCATATGACCCTTTATATCTAAGTTATTCAAAAGTGCATGTCTGTTGACAATACTGGGCTTCTCTTCAGTGTAGGTAACAAAAACTTCCTCCTTTTGAATGAGTACTCCACAGCGAAACTAGCAGCTGTTGACCAGTGAGAAGGTAGCATTTTGCTATCTCTGAATTGTAAGTGTGACACAAAGCTGTTTGACAGTTTGTATAGAAGAGTTTTTTGCCTTCACTTAAACTTCCACAGGTGGAAGTCAGTGGATCAGAAAGAGAGCACATGCTCCAATACCACACAGCAGATTACAACTTGGCCAGTTAGTCTCAGGTTAGGGCCATCCTAGCAGACATTCCTCCTTGTTCTTAGGACTGCTGTGGTGTTTTCATAACCAATCAGTTTTTGAGCTATTTGGAACAATCAGTCCTTATAGAGACTGTCCAGGTAGCATAAACTTGTAGTAAGAACCTGAACCTATTGCTGTACACCATTAAGCACTAGTATTTCTTCCATTTTCCAGGTACTAAGGTAAAACAAGTTCTGAAGCATCCTTGTTGATTCCTTCATTCGGGAGAGAGCTGTGGGACTCTGCTCTCATAGTTCTGACTGCTTGGGCTATGGAGCAGGATGGGTATTTGACCCTTTCTCTGTCAATGCGATTTTATTTTAATATGTTTGACTAGCTAGCGCCAGGTAACGTCTGAGAGGTTTTGCATAGCTTCTCTGGGGGGCTTGACTCTCCTGTGCGTGATATGGGGAGCCCACGGCTCTCAAGCATCTCCAGATGCCTCACTCAGAATTTTTTTTTTATCATTCTGGAGGTCACGCCTGCAAGCTAGGTTTCATAATGCTTGAATTAGAGGTGCAAAAATCTGGTATTAGATGAGGCTTTCTTTATGGAGCGTGCCTTTTGAATTGGGTTGCTTCCCAAAACTTCATCATCTAGGACAAAGTTTGTTAGCCTATTGGGCTGCAACTAAACGTGTTTCAGAGCCAAGTTTAGCAAAGGCTTTGGCAGCTGAGCTTTTCCTAATTGAAGTAAATTACCTGATTTAGTTTTTTCTGCCCTTTTGTTTTTAACGTACATTTTAAAATACTCTTAAAGTGTGCTCTTTAAAATATTTCTGTAGTACGTTGTTATGGTAAGGAGGTAATTCTGAGAGATGGGGAAAGTGACTTGAAATTTGACATCTATATAAACCTTATTCATTTTGTAATCAGTTTCTCATTAATTTTTTACAAATTTGAAATTTAGATTGGGAAAGTGCCATTCTAAAGATGACGTAATGTAAAGAGTTGCAGAATAACTATTCTTCAGGATGATTATGGCAGAAGAAAAGCCTGACTAAGCAAAAGTAAATAAAGAAGGGAAATAAAAAGTTAACATTCATACTCACATAAATTAGCTGGCCAACGATATTGTTAATTTGTTTTGCCAACAAAATGACTCTCAAGTCAAAAGTGACTTTGGCTATTGCTAGATACCTCTAACTCAAAATAGCTGCTTGAATGACATCTGCCATTCTGTGTGTGTGTTCCTCTGTGGGCTGCACTTTGCTCTCCTGAAATGGTGTTTATCTTCTTTTATCCACTGGCCAAAGCTGATCGTAGCAACAGCAGTAAATTAAACATTTTAAGGCTGTGCAAGCTCTAACTTTAGGCTGTTAGGGATGTGACTCAGTTACCTTGGAAACTTCAGAGACTGAGAACATGCTGGTATTTAGTAAGTTCAGGAGGAGAAGCTTACGTTTTGCTTTTTAAACTGAAGCTGTTACTGTATTTTTAGTTTGTTGTTTTACTTATCTGTGCGTATTAGCACAGTATTGTATTGTGGATGCAACGATGTAAAGTGTGTAATTATGTAGAAGAAATGTTCTTTAAAGTTGAATAGGAAGCTGATGGGGGGCAGGGGTTGTATGGTTTGGTTTTGATTTTTTTTTTTATATCAAACAAACATTACACCAGGTTATATCTACGGCTGAATCACAGCCGACTCTGATGCTTTTGTGTAGAAAATAGGAGAGACTGAACCTTTTACCACATGTCCCTTCATAAATTCTGTGGGAATGGAAGCTCTTTTTGTAGGACAGGAAATAAGTGGAAGGGGCTGCTTTTTCGTAGGGTGTTTAACTGAATTAGGTAGTCCATCCTTGCTAAATGGAGGTATAGATTACTGCCTCAGCCCAGGACTGAAGGAGCAATAGAACAGGTCTCTGCCCTTCACGGGACTGCTTTGCTCAAAACTCAGTTCCACACAGCCCCTTTTGTGTGACACTCGGCTATAGCTCAGTGTTAATAAAAGAGAGTAGTTGCATGCAAACATTTTTAATATTTGGAGACTCTGGAGTCTACTTGAAGTATCCCAGCTATCATAGTAACGAAGGTATAGACTCAGAGTATGAACATTCCTACCTGTTTTTGAAATAACTAATTTTGCAATTGACCTTCAAAACAAACTTTGTAGAAAGGATGTGACTTTTAGAAAAGGATATTAAACGCATCCCAAATAGCCTCGCTTTAGAGGGAATATATTCAATACTGCGTTTTGTTCACATAACAAAAATTCTCCTTGTACTCTCCAAGTACTCCTGTAGCAACTGACTAGCTGTAGCTGGCTTGTGAATGCAGCATGACACTTTAAGTATTCCCAGTTCTTTTGATTTCAATGGAAATAAATTAATTAGCCTTAGAGGCATGTTTACTAATAAGCATTGTTCAAAGAGGCCTGCAGGCAAGCAGAACTATTTTATCCACCTCCAATTAAAACACTCTTAAACTTTTCTATCCTTTTCTTTCCCCTAATGAGAGTTTCTTTCTTTAATATGTTTGACCGCAAAAATAGGAGTAAGAGAGGTCCTATTGTAGAAGATTCTCAGGAATGCAAACATGAGTACTGAGTTGGCTTAAAAAGTCACAGTAATGCCTTCTAACAAAAGAGGAAGAACTCAAGGTTTTGGGGAGGGAGGGAAGGAAGGAAGCTCTACATTAATCAGACATCCATGCATGATTTTAAGGCAGTAATTGCTTTTCTCTCAAATGCTGAAAAATTATATATATATGTGTATATATACACACACAGGCGTGTATCTGTCTGCCTACCTATATATGTGTGTGGATATGTACAAGAAGGAAAAAAAACCCATATTTGCTCTATAAAGTGACAGCCTGGTAGGCCAAAATGATCCTGAAATCTACAGTGAAGTTTTAGGTTTGTCCTTGCTACAAGGACACAAATAACATTGTTAATGTTCTTCTGATGCAGAATTCTCTTCTAGGAGGAGTGTTGCTTCAGTGATCACTATGCTACATTTGGACTTATTTACAAACTTAAATATTTATTCCCTAAACCTAGAGGTGTGCGTTCCGCTAGTACTACTTGGACTGATGCTTGATTGGCTATCCTAAGGATGTTCTAGAATATGTTAGAAACAGTCACAATAGTGTTTGCATTAAATAATCTTTGAACTTCTAAAGTAGAAATGATATGCCAGTTTACCTGTTCTCTTTGTATGTTGCAGACTGTGCTTGTATTTTAAACTGTGGTGTCACATATTTATGTAGCAATCTTGAAAAATTTGATTGAGAGTAAACTGACATTGATGTGATACAGCACATGTAAGAGACTGGGCCTGTCTAGAAGTCAGTAGTAATGGCATTTGGAGCCCGAATTCTGTCTGCTGTTTTAAAGATTCGCTAGAGCTTGCCTGCAGTGATCTGCAAAAAATAAAACTGATGCCTGAGTGAGGTGTCTTTAAGAGTTCTGTTTACTTCTGTCAAATATATTGCTAGATATCTTTTATTTTGTTATATGCTGAAGGAATTTCAAGCCAAACAGAGAACAAATCACTGAAAAATCAAACTTTTAATGTAATTGTGAAACTCCTGTGATCAATAAAGCTAGACTACCTCGCCTGTAATTATTACTTACCATTTCTGCAGAGAAACTTCCTAAAACTTGCCTGTCCTACCTTCCAATGGCTTTATAGATAGTGTGGCAATCATGCCTAAACGTCGCAGACAAGGACGGCAATGCTGCATCATCTTGATCCTAATCTCTGGGAAGTGGAGCTGTGGAGTAGTAGAGCCATGAACCTCAGTCCTCTCCTGTGATTTAATGTGTGCATATTGCCCTCAGGGGTACTAATAGGAAGAGGAGGGGGAACAATGTGACAGTGGCAGCACTGTCCTAGTGTAGCTTTGTCTATCTTTTACACCTTCCCTCGTTCTTCTGTACCTGTGTGTGTGCCTCTGTATCAGTTCCCACTCTTTCCAGGATGAGCATAGACTGCACTGAGACAGGCCTTGCTTCAGATCCAGTTGTTTGAAATTGCTAACATTTTGCAAGTCTGTTGTTCAGCACAGTTTCTTGATTATCCAATTTCATGCTCCTGCCTACATCATCAGTTAATCCTGGCTGCTGACCTTCACTTGAGATACAGAATGTCCGTACATCCAAATAACAGTCAGCACTTCAAAGCTGAGAAGTGTAGGAAAGTGTTGGCTTGTTACCACTTGGTTTTCCTGGTCTGGGATTGTGACTGCGAGAACCTGCGGTGCCTCTCTTAAGCATGGATGGCAAAATTTATCTCTTTTGTCTTCCCCGACTGCTCACTTCTGTGACCTGTATGATATGGAAGTTCCAAGGAAGTATGCTAAGTAATTTTGATGTTTCTTTACATCAAAATTTTATCATTGCATCTATTTTCTTCCCATCCTCAAATGTTTTTAAATTCTTCTTCTCATGTTGAACAAGAGTAGCCTGTATCTGTGCTCTCCATGCTGCCAACTCCATTCAGTTAGTTGCTATACTCCCCTTAAAAAGAGAGTGCTGAGTAGGGATGTCAAGGATAGCCTGAGGTGTGATCCACTGAAATTCGTAACTAGTTTTCTGTTTGTCTTAGTACACCCTGGATCGTATTCCATGTGCAGTATCAGCCGCCATGTATGCAAGGGAATATTCAGCCTGGGTCTGGAGGGTGTTTGAGCAAGAAGGCTTGAACCTGCTGCTTGCATTTTTTCTGTGGTCTGTGAAAATGAGGATAGAGCAAGAGAATACCGCATTACATGGTTGATACTGTAGCCATGCCATCAGGTAACATGTGAAAAAGGACTGTGTTATGGAAAATACTTGAACCTGCCCCGAACCCTGCAGGGGAGAAAGTCCAAATCGTCTGGAGTCATCAGCTGAGGAGACTGACAAGCATTCAACATCTAAAAACCAATAATAGGCAAAATAATTTCTGTTTCTAGAGAGGGTGGTTTCTGATAAAAGATAGTAGGAACACCACAAAGGAAAATGCTTTCTTGACATTTTAATGTGAATCAGTAAACCAACTCAAAACCAAGGGATTATTTGTAGACTGCTTAATCTTTCTCAAAAGCAATCTATGATGGTATAATAAAAGAAAACAAACCCCTGCACCAGTCTTAGGAAATGGAGACAGTTTGGCTCGTGACCTAGGTTTTTTTTCCAAAGACATCGGTATTTGGTTTCAAAATTCTCTTTGATTATCTAGAGGAATTTTTTCCTCATCTCTTTACCGTACAACTTAAACGCAAGATATACTTACGACAGTGGCACCACAGTTGGCCAACAGCCTTCTCCTCTGTTCTTTAGAAAGCTATATTGTACAGCATATCTTAAAATTCTCATATGAATATTATAATAATTAGGCTTATATCAGTGTCTGTGTAAATAATAACTCTAAAAACACTACCTTTTGGAATTTGTTGCCCCGGCAAACTGCACAGCTTGTCTGTCTAATGAACTGCCTGGATTGAAGAGTTGGCAGGTTTATATCTTTTTTTTGTGTTAATCAACCATGGAAACACAGTGTTCAGTATTCGCTGGACATCAGAAGTATAAAATATGATCATGGAGTATAATTTCTAAGGAACTCATATTGGGAGTCATCAGGAGTTATGGATCTGTGTAGCTTTTCAAACCTGTGAGATACTCTTCCTTTTGAAACAGATAGCCCTCATCTAAACCTGTTCTGAAATCTTAGATCCCTTAAACAAGGGGTTTTCATAGGCTGTTCTTTCAGAGTTGAGATAATTTGGAGTTGAAAGATAACGTGTCAAGTGTAGTAAACAGTCTTATATCATGCAGTATACAATCTTACACTGTATAGAGTGACACTGTGTTTTCCAGTGGTAATGTCCTTCAAAAGTATGGCTTTAAATTGGAAGGGGGGGAAGATTTACATTAGACATTAGGAAGCAATTCTTCATGCTGAGAGTGGTGAGGCACTGGCACAGGTCGCCCAGGAAAGCTGCAGATGCCCCCCTCCCTGAAGGTGTTCAAGGTCAGGTTGGATGTGGCCGTCAGAGCAGCCTGCTTTGGTGGGAGGTGTCTCTGCCCGTGGCAGGGGGGTTGGAACTGGATGATCTTTAAGGTCCCTTCCAACCCAAACCATTCTATGATAAGTATGTGTAAGAACTGGGCAAGGTCCTCCTCTTACATGGATGAATAAGGGTATGATAGAAACCTTCATCTAACTGAAAACTGCACTTACGGGAAGGATTCTTGTGTTCCTGCTGGACGTAGCCAGACTTTGCAAGCTGTGAGGACCTCTTTTCAATATGGTAATACTCCTCTTGTTACAGTGCTGGAGTGAAATGATGATGGAGGCAAACTAAGGACAGAATCATAGCTCCCAATGTGGACTTGTCACTGTACTGATAGAGGCGGTGTCAAGGAGTGGACAGGAATCTGCCTTGGCTGTGGTAGGCAGGAAAAGGCAAAGACAAGGTGCAATGTCCATCACATGGAGATTTGTACTCAGCGTAGCCTTTGTGCCAGCTGGCAATGAGAACAGGTGCTGTATATATGTTATTTTGTTGTCTGATCAATCGCTAGTTTTCTTCAGTGTTTGCATACACTCTCTTGTTCTCTAGGGACACTCCTGTGATTTTTCTCTTTAGAACACCTTTTCAGAGATGTACCATGATGGTCTTGAGCTTTATCACAGTCCTTGCTCCTACACTTATAGTTTCCAGCTGTGGCCCTAATCCTGCAATATGAATACAATGATACTTTGCAGGCATCATAGGGAACCTCAGAGTGCATCAGGACTTCATTTTTATAGCAAGCATTAGTAATTCAGCTTTCTCAGACTTTAAAATGCAGGTTACAGTCCCTTTGGAAATTTTTATGGATTTATTTAATCTTGGAGCTGCGCCACCAGTGTCTTGTCTGTTGCTTTGTGATATTGTTCTGACTCCTGAGAGATGTTCGTGCTGAAATATTTCCAAAATAAAACTCCTGCTATCCCATCTATGTTTGGACTAATAGTAGGATGAATTACGGTTTATCAGATCAACTTTCAGGACTTGCACTCCAGTGAGGCCCTGAGATTCCAGAGAAGGGAAAGTTTATGCAGGTCTCTTGCAGCATTTCCCATCTCTTCTGCCAAATCTTCCTTTGCTTTAACCTAAACCCCATAATGTTCTGCCTCCCAGCATAACTGATTGTTCTGCCTCTCTACTCTTTCAGTTTGCATAAAAGGAATCCCTTTTGTGTGTTCCGTTCAGATTTAGACTACCAAGAGCTTTGTTTAGTCATTGCTTTTGAGAAATGTTCGTATTTTGTTAGTGCTGAAATGCCAGCAATCAGTACCTCAGTATTCCTTTCTGTGAGGTCTGTCTCTGTTCTCAATTAGGTGGTCCAAAAAGGCAAGTTGGCCAAAGGCTTATGAAGAGATGAGGGGGAAAAGCGTAGGGCTATAACAAATCCACAAGCATAGCAAATGCCCAAGTAGTTATGGTAGATATCTTAATTTGATTCACTTATTATTGGTAGAGGTTTAAAAGAGGAGAGAAAGAAACTTCTGATACCTTATAGGTGGAAAGGCAGAAGAAAAAGGAGTATTGCACTTATTTAAAAATAAAATAAGCAAAGATTTTTTTATTTTTTTTTTATTTTATCCTATTCTTCTGTTCCTATGAGAATTTCCCACTGACTTCCGTGGGACTGTGAACGGAGCTCTGCTTAATCCTCTGCTAGACAGTGACATCTACAGAGAGTGGAGCACATCAAACAAGCCTTTCCCATTTAGTACCCTGGCTCTTACATGACTGTTTTTCTTTTATGTATTCCTTGGTTTAAACGTATTACTTTGGTTTGTGCTTTTTAATACATGCATGGTATTATTTATCTTTGTACATTCCCGTGGAGATCTACCTATTTTTTTAAAAGAAGCTACTTCACCCTGACAGAAGTTATGTTGTCAGTTGGAAATTTAATAGCAGTTTGCACACCCAAAAAGAAATGACTTTCTCTTGGTGTGTGGAAGGTCTAGTCTTACGGTGTAATGCCCTGGAAGATGTCAGCTTTGTTAAAGTTTCTTTCACAACTGTGTTGTTCAAATCAAGAAGTGGGGTTTTGATGCTTTAGGTCTGAGTGCTTATTCTGGAATTATCCAATAGCCTCATTGTTAGTTTAAAGAAAATACGCAAATCTAAATTCCATTTAATTTCAAAAATTTCCAAATGAACATACTGCTTTTTTACAGGATTTTTCTTTACAAGACAAAATATTTCCTTCTGTTGTGTGCACTCTTGGTTGATTTTGCTCCATTGATTTATTTTTTTCTCCTTAGTTTTGTTAATTTTAAGTTTCTGCAAGTTATTAGGAAGGAAAAAGAGCCACTAGCTTCTGCAGGATGATTTTATTGGCGTTTCAGCCTTCATTTCTCTAGGCAAGGCAACACAGAATCCAGCCTAGTATGCATCTGCAGAACATTGCCTGTGGATACTATTTTGCTTAAAAAATTCAGTTTGCTAAATTGATTAAGACTTTGAGCACGTTTTAACCTCATGCACTGCACACAGTCTCAGTAACTTCAAGTCAAACATTTAATGCATAAAGTTGAACGTGCACGTAAGTCTTTGCAAACATAACCCTTAGGCTGGTGAAGCTCTAACCCCACATTTTTAAAAGCACTTTGCAATAAGCAGTTTTAAAAGAAATTTTAAGGATAGAGAAAAACTAAACTTCCACTCCAAATACAAAAAGACTAGGAAAAATGCCAATATTTTTATTTTTACTCTCTTTAAAGAGGTAATTTAGCAAGTATGTATAAGAATGTAGACACCTAAGGTTTGAATTTCATGGCATTTAGTTTTCTTATATTCCTTGTTCATGTTTTTATGGAAAGTTTGTATTCTTGATATTGCAAAGAATGAACATTTGGGGTAAGTTTTCTTCACTCTTGAATAACATTAAATGTATCAAAACAAGATTTAAAATTACTAAATGAATGTGCAGAAACGCATCAGGGGTTGTTTTAGTCTTGGGTTTTTTGCCTACCAGATCAGATACTATAATAATATTAACTTCAAGCCAGATCCAGGCTTCATTAAACTAATACTGCAGAATGATAATTAGAAAATTGCCAAGGAACGAACAAATCCCAGAAGTTTTAAAACTTCTGAAGAGACTGTGGCTGATGAGTAGGTTTTATAGCCAAGGCTTTCATGTCTGAAAAATGACCCTGATAGTTTGCCAGCTGACATTATTGGTTAATTCGTGTTAAACTTGATTTTCATAGAAGAAAGAACACGAATTAATATCTCAGTGGAGCAGGAGGGAGCACTTAAAAACCACATAGTAAAAATCTACTCATATGTATAAAATCCTTGGCAAAAAGCATTAGACCCTTTGGAGAAAGAAATAAATAGTCTGTAAAATATAAACAAAAGAAATATATGTAAGCAGTGCTAGAATTACATGAATAATTTTCTAGGTAGTCAAAGACTTATGCTCCAGTGAAAGATAAAGTGTTTAATAGATGAAATGTCCATTCCATAACAAGAGACAGAATAATTAAAAAAAAAAAAGTTAATATGCTAGTGGTAATGTCAGCATTTTTCCTCTCGTGGAGGTTGGTTCTGTGTCCAGACTCTGCATGTCTTTTATTCTTACGTTCAGAGATTTTTAGTTGGGATTAAGAAAGAAAGAAAAGTACCAAACACAGAGTTTCACAAATAATTAAGCCAACTTCCATTTTTATAGTGGTTTCAAGTATGACTTGTCCTACATTAAGTGTAATCACAGGGATCTTTCAATTGCTGCACAGTTATTACTGAAAGAGGCATCTGGAAAATATCTTCCATTAGCTGTGGCTTTTGGCAGAGCATGGTCAGTGTAATTAAACTGACAAATGCTTGAGATACTGTATTTGTTTGCTGTGTGTTCTTTCCTTCAATAAATATTTCTTCTAAATCTCCTTCTCTAGCTGGTGACCCTGACCAGATTTAAACATTAGTATGGCAAGTAACATGGCAGCATTGGGAGGGCAGCGTTTAGGACAAAATATTAGAAGGTGAAGGAAGCAAATACCCGTGTGAGAGACTGTTTGCAACAGATGAGCAGCAATAAATGTCTTCAGGAGAAGCTCAGTCTGACAGAGAAGGCAAAATACCCGACTCCAGCAGATTTCTCTTAGTGAGCTGTAAAAACCCTTTTTCAGAGAAAATCAGCCTGGAGCCCTAAACTTCCAGCGCTTTTCAAAACTTTCAAGGATTTTGCTGTGAATCCTTACTCTCTCTCTCTGATAAATGTCAGAATACGACCCGAGAACTTGTCAGTTTAGCCCCTCAGGAGACTGATGGCGTTCAGCCAACAGTACTGCAGATTTTCATGGTACCGTAGAATACCAGGTTGGAAGGGACCTCAAGGGTCGTCTGGTCCAACCTTTCTTGGCAAAAGCATGGTCTAGGCACGATGACCCAGCACCCTGTGAATGCTGAATGATAGATGCTCTCTTGATCAAGGGATCTGTAGCAGGAGTTAAGTCTGAGCAGCAGCTTTCTAGCTCACTTAATTTGGATTCGAGTTTGCATTGCTTTTTACAACTTCATTTACTTCTTCATTCAGACACCTCTTTATGTTGTAAACCATGGTGAGACTGGACCAATCCGATGCAACCGGTGCAAAGCCTACATGTGTCCCTTCATGCAGTTTATTGAAGGTGGAAGAAGATACCAATGTGGATTTTGCAGTTGTATAAACGATGGTAAGTGATGTTTCTCTGATATGTGATCCATACAAATTCCATAAAACTAAAAGGAACTATATCATAGAATCCTAGAATGGTTTGGATTGGAAAGGTTCTTAAAGCTCATTCAGTTCCAGCCCCCTGCCATGGGCAGGGACACTTTCCACTGGATCAGGTTGCTCCAAGCCCCATCCAGCCTGCCCTTGAACACCTCCAGGGATGGGCTTAATATAATATAACACTATGATATCCCACAAATTGTTTTCCTGACTTGATGAGAAAATAGTTTAGTGAGATGCAGTAGTTAGGCCTGTTTCACATTTAAAAAGACACAACCGAAGAAAAATACATAGAAACATTTGTTCAGTGCAGTTTAAAAAAATAAATGTATGAAAAATAATGCTGACTCATGAAATCTAATCACATATGATCAAAACGTTATAAAAATATATCAACACAGGATCCAAAGCTGCTTGTGTTGCTAACTGAAAGCAACTTCTGTGTTTAAAAAAAAAAAAATTAGTTTAAGAAATCCTAACTGTCCAGCAAGAACCAAATATTTAGAAGCCTGTTAGCCTGGTTCTGTCCAGACTGTGGATGCAATAGTTAAATAACCCATTAATCTTGCTATGACAAGTGTTGGTTTTCACAGAAGATACCATGCCATATTTGTTCAAGTGTGCTGCATGTGACTCATAACTGTTCTTGTGCTCTTGGCTAAATCCCAAATCTTTGCCAGAACTAGCCTTTCTAGACATTTGTATCCAGTTGGATTTCCTCTGCTGGATTACAGCAGTATAGTGCTTTCCCTAATACAGTAATCTTTTCAACTCTGAAATGTGAACCTTGACAGACTTGTTCCAACTTCTTTTCTGCCTGATGCTCAGATGTTTGTGCATGCATAGCAGATAACAATTTTCACGGTTTGTTAGCAGTTTGAACCCTTATAAGAAATCCACATGCATTGTGAACATTTTAAGAGATTTAAGTTGCAGTGCTGTTTTAAATCATGCGTTGTGTTACTACAGTGTCTTTTATCCATCTCAGAAAGCACTTAAAAGACTGTAATGAAGACTAAAAATGGCCAACAAACTAGGTGGATATTGGCCCCACTCACATATGCGAACACTTGTTACGGGCAAAAACATGAAAAAAAAGTATTCCGAATATATATTGCTTGTGGAAGGAGGAGCTAAAATCCGTAGTTGACTCCTCCCTGCTGTGACTCCAAACATTGGACTGACTGTACAGAAATTATTGGTGGCAAACCCACTTGATTTCTTAATGCTTTGGAGTTCTGCACCTTTTAGCTGCAGGTGGTTCCCAGTGTAACGTACCCAAAGCACTTGGCCATAGAGGAGACCAGGCTTGTGAGATTGGCGGAGCTGTTTCCAGTCAAGTGGCCTTTTTGGATAAAGCAGCACAGACTGGTTTTGCCTCTGTCTTCTGCAGAGCCCCAGCTCCAGTGATGTAAATTAAGCAGTGAGGAGGCTGTACCTCCTAAGAGAATAGTCACTCCTTTGTCTGTGTCCTGAGGGCGACTGGCTCCTGCCTGTGGGTAGGTTTTACCTACTCAGGTCTGACAGAGTAGAGGTGGGAGAAAATGGACATTTATAGAGCAGTGTGTCATATCATCTGAATACAAAAGGGGCTGGCATTACTAGGATGTTGTGGGGTTTGGTTTGGTTGGAGTTTTTTAAGCTAATGTGAGGAAAAACTCTTCCGCAACCTAGGTAAGTGTTTAAACTCTTCCTTGATCAGTAACAGAGATGCCTACATTAGTGCATTGCATCTGTTTAAAGAAGTCGTTGGGTTGTTCCTCTCCTTCCCAAAATAGAAATGTTTTTCTGCTCTTGTGTTGACTTTCAGTCCCTCCATTCTTCTTTCAACACCTGGACCACATTGGCCGACGGATAGACCACTATGAAAGGCCTGAGCTATCTCTGGGATCTTATGAATATGTTGCTACTTTGGATTATTGCCGAGTGAGTATTTCCAGTATGCAAATGTAATTTCATGTTTTATGTCAAAACAAAAAAAATGCTTTCAATTACCTACAGTAAACGCATTTATGAGCTGAACGTCAGAGTCCAGGGCCCATCTATCTCCATTCTAGAACATGTAGATAGACGCAGAGCATTTAAGCTTAGAGTATTTTGTTTTGTTCTTTTGGGCTGCAGCAAGTAAGAATAAAAAACAGTGCAGTGAAGTCATGGATCGCCAGTCTGTAACTGGGGCAATCATTTGGTCCTACCTAGTGTGTTGCACTGTTTAGAGGATGTAATTGAGGTTCTGATGCAGTTTTGCATTTTAGATGTGTGTCTTCTATTGAGTTTGAAGACAGATGTGTCTAAATTGTCTTCCCAGTATTGAAAACCTTAGCAAGGGAATTTGACCTTGTAATCTTTTCTGGGAAAGAGTAGTTTTAGTATTCTGACAAGTAAGTAAGTTCCAATGGAATGGGTTCTCTCCCCTAATATTAACTCACTGGAGAACTTAATCCAAAGCCCACTCACATCACTGTAAATATTTGTAGTTGATTTCATTAGAGAACTGCATTTGATACTTCCGAAAGCATAAATTACTTGAACGTTTCAAACTTTAGCGATTTTATCTGTCCACAATATGGACACGTTTTTCTGTTCTTGCTGAAATCAGACAGCATTTTCTTCTTGTCAGTGAACTGAGGTCATGATAAGGGTAGGAAAGGTAGCTGCATCCTACAAAGTCTTGAAGTAGGTACCAGTAACTTCCTCAGACCATTGGTGGTAGGAAGAAAATGAGCAGGTTTAATTCCTCTTTCTTACTAGGGTCCCGCTCCAAAAGCCAGTGGAGTCCCTGAGGTCTCCTACATAGATTTTGTTGAGATCTGAGTTAAAGCTGAGAACAGGAGAGAATCATGAGGCATTACAGAAATACCATGTGGGACCCTCACTTTGTGTACATCCAGTGTAGCTCCATCAAATTTGGTAAAGTTTTGTTGGATCTCTGGCACCTAAAGTTTGAAAACTCATATGCACAGAATGGTTCAGTGGTATTTCCACAGTTCTTTTTCTCTATTCCAGAGTGTAACCCTGTGTGGTGCAGTCGTTGTCACAGGGGTTTTGCTACAGAGCTTAGATCAGGGAGTCTCCTTGACCAGTCACCCAGTATGGGCTGTCTGCTTGTTGCAGAGACCCACTATAACGCTACAGAAAAGAAGTCCCTTACGAAATTAACACTCATGCTGGAAATGCAAAGTCATTACATTTTAGAGACATTAACATTATTGTATAATTCATTTTGTTCAAAGTTGCAAAAGTTTAATTCTTTTATAAATCCAGTTTAAGACTAGAACTGAGAAGTCATTTCCTTTTGTGCTTATCAAATGACAAGGATGAACAGCTACAAAAAATGTTAACAAATAACAGCTGGTTTGTGTTGTTGTGCTCCCACTAAGCGGATGTGGCAAGAGCACAAGTCCTCATTTTTACCATATACTTGTCAGAAATTACTCAGGGATCCTGTATAAAATGGGGGATGCGATGCAAGAGTTTACAAGTAGTGTTGATTCAATTTTTGAAGCTAGAATCCAAGAATGGTAAGCAGCATAGCTTTTAAAAATACTGCTTAGTTTTAGTTCACAAGAATTAATCCTGATTTATGCGATTCAAATGAAGTGAGGGCAAGGGTACAATGCTAAGTTTAGTTTAAAGTGTGCCGAGGACTATGGGTAAGTCATTATTCAAGGGTTAGATGGGTTTTTTTTAAGTGGAGTTGTCTGAGGTTTATTTAACAAGTATAATTTGGTAAGTGGCCAGAACTCTACATATGAGGCTGTGAAACAGCATAACGGAAAATAGTTAGAGAAATGGGAGAATTGGGAAAACTGATCTTTGGGACTCCGCTGATTACTGTTGCTATGTTCACTTCATGTGCTCTTCTCCCTGGATACCTCTCTAAGCATTACATTGCTTTATTTGAAGACAAAACCTTCGTCTTACTTTTTCTTACGTACAGAAACTTGTGTCAATGGTGCGTGTCATGATTTGTGTGCCACTTACATTATGAATAAGAGACTAAGAATTGATGCCTGAAGTAATCCATACCAGCTCCAGTCAGTGCTGTGTGGGCAGCAGTTACGTACACTGAATGCTCTGCTCTCGTGCTGCGATTATCTTACAGAAAGTCAGGTTATTCCTGAGAGCACAGTTCTGCTGTCCAGAATGCCTTGGAGCATGAGACAGAAAGACAGACAGACAGGATGCAGGTGATCACTGCTTAGTACTGCTGAGAATGGGGATATTTTAATTCTGGCTCAATACTCAAGTTGTATTTTTTGTTTCCAGATGGATTAGAAATCATTTAACCGTTGTTAGAGGCAAATGTTGACAAAAAACGAATTTAAGCATCCGTGTTAACAAAATGGTGTTGTATGTTGATACAGGGAATGCAAAATCTGTACGGGTACAGAAAAGAGGCAAAAAGTAAATTGGTTTAAACATTTGAATTCCAGCACAAAATGTTTGTGTTTCATCAATCTAAGAAACTCTTACCCTTTACATATTTTATTCCATTAGGATGCTGTTTTCCAGTAATAATGTTCTGTTCTGGGGATGAACTTCACCCAATACGCGTCAGCTTTCTGCAGTAGTTACTGTTTGTGATCCATGGCATTTTTCAAACAACTGAACAATAGCTTGCCTTATGCTACCACCTGGAAATCTTTTTGACGTAACAGGACACTGTCTGATTTAACCTGTGAATGGTCATTTTTCCTGTAGAACAACAAGCCTCCAAAGCCACCAGCTTATATCTTCATGATAGATGTATCGTACAGAAACATAAACAGTGGCCTCGTCAAACTGATATGTGATGAGCTGAAGACTCTGCTAGATAAGCTTCCAAGGTAAGGAAACATAAGTGTGCTTTTTCTAACTTGCTTCACTGCAGTTGTCATGCAGTTTTGCACGTTAAGAGGTAAAAACAAGCTGCAGAAAATGTCAAAATTTACAGTACAGGCGTTTTGGGGTAATAGTGACCAACTGTTAATTTTAACACAGCTGGCAGTTCTTGAACTTTGATGTCTGGGCTTAGTATATGAATGGAAAGAACCTGTCATACTAACTGCATGTGTAGCAGACATTCTTTTCCTTTCTTGTAGTGAACTCTAGTGGTATTATCAGCCAAGTCCCAGCCTGCAGGTTTGACTTGATTTGCGGTGGTTCTGTTCACTGCAATGCTGCTTTTCTCATTAAATTAAACAGAGAAATATCAAAACCAGAATTCTCAAGAATAGCAAGTCTCTCTAAAGCCCTAGCGTTGTTGGCTTATACCTTTAGCTCTTATTGATAGCTAGCAATACTTTCAAAGCTTCTTGCTGTGCTTAACTTTTCTGTCCTGAGAACAAATCTTATAGGCAAGGAACATTTTATGAAATATAGAACACTTGGTTTGTAAGCATTGAACACGCAGCAGCAGTGGAACTGCTGATCAGTGTTAATGATGTATTATTAGTGTATTATTTTAATGTAGGCTAGCATAGTTTTAGTATAATCTTTTAGTGTTGTTTTCATTAAAGTTGAAGTAATGCAGATTCACGTAGTTAAATAAGAGCAGTGAAAGACTAAGAAGTTAAGTAGACAAGTCATTTTTCAGCAAAAGTATAGAAAAGCATTGAAGGACACAGAGAAAGAAAATACATTCCAAATAACAATACTTGCAGAGAGAGAACAGACTTAAGAAAAGGGGAGAGCAAAGTGAGGAGGGGTGGGAGAAGAGATCTTTGAGATAATCTGGGATATGTTAAAAATTTCTCACCGTATGTTCTTCTGGGATCTCTGTACATGAAAGAAATTCCAGTTCAGAGTGGAAGGTCAGTTTGGCAGATGCCCATGTAAGGCCATGTCTCAAGTACTTGGTCACCGAAGGTTACGCTGCAGACACAAGTGTTTGATACTATCCTGAACACATCTCAGAGCTTTCCGTCAGGACTGGCTGTGACTCTGAAGATAATAAAAGGCATGAGTGTAGAACCAAAAACCAGACACAGCTTAGAAATACCTAGGCTTGTGTAGGGGAAGTGGAAGAAAAATGAAAGCAAGTGTATCTACATCACAAACAAGATGTGTTGGTGGTTCTCCTCATCAGCACTCTGCAGAGATCCACTGCTAAGTAATTTGTTTTGACGTAACAGGACACTGTCTAAGGGTCAAAGTTTTCATGTCTACTGATTAAAAAAAACAATGAAAAAGAAAAGAAAGGACAGGCCTTTCATTTTCTTTGGACTAATTTTTTGTCTTTAAATGGTATTAATTTTAAAAAACATAAGGCATTTCACCAAAATTTGTGGTGAAACTTTCATGGTTGTGCTGAGACACAAAGATCTGTGTGTGTTCTTTTGCTGTTGCTGAGCAAAGACACCTGCAAAAATATCCTGCTGTTACCACACGAGGTGAAAGTCCTATGCTGGGAATTCACCCTGTGCTTGTAACTTTAAGAGGAAAGACTTGGGGTAGCAAAGCAATCTGTCACAAAAAAAGGCAATTGTGTAAAGGCCTGTCCCCGGCCAGCCTGTTCTGGTAGCTGTGAAGTGAGAGGTAGCAAAGAGAGGATTAAGGCAGGTGGCTTAAGACCCGGTGCTGGGATTTTGTGATTTTGTAGACTTGCAGCACAGCAGAAAACACATTGCTTGCTTGCTTGAATTTCAGAGCTGACATTTTCAAACTTAAGTGTTCCAAACCAGAAGGCCCTGACTGTATTTTGAGAAACGGAGAAATGTGTTTATAGAAATTGGCTTTATGAGCTCAAGAGAATCGGTCTAACTAGTTGTGCACAAATGGGCTTTAGGTGCATAATTAAAACTCTTTCACTGCATTTCTGTACATATGATTCAGACATCATTTAGAGACTTGAAAAAGAACTAAGTAGTGCATGAGCTACATAGGTGGTCATCTGCTACATCTACAGCAGATCTTGAAAAATAAGATAGTGGAATTGAATGAAGGGGACAGGCTGCCACGGTGAGAGCAGTGTCTGAAGAGATTGTCCCCAGTACTTGCTGGGTAATAACTTTGAGGCTGCTAGGGTGATGTGGATACTTCTCTTTGAAGTAGGAGAGTGCTGTATGTGCAGGCAGTTAATAATGCATTGTCCTTAATGAGCTCCTGAATGCTCCCTGTTAATTGTATTACTAAGAAATAGTGTCTGAATGCTGGGAGTGATTCAAAATTTACATTCAGAAATGATACATCTGGTCGAGTTAGCATATCTTGGAGGGATTATTTAAAATGCTTCTTTATGCAATGTGTTCAATAAAGTATATCGATTTGTTTTAGATCAAAGAAGCCCCTTTTTCATCCATCTGTGTTCCCATAAGACAGGAGCGGTAGGTTAACGTTCTAGACTGACATGAGAGTTAAAATTGTAGACAAGAAAATTTATTTCTCTCCCGAGCTCAGGGTTTTAGACGAAGCTTGGCAATAACATTTTTTTTCTCTGAAGGCAAACAAATTAGATAGCCAGGAAGAAGTCTTTTTCTATTTACTCTAAGAAAAAAATTAACAAGAATTGCAGTAAAAGTATATTTATGTTGTTTTTTCTCTTTGGTTTGACTTTTGACTCCACAAGCATTTGTGAACTGATGAAGTGCATTCTGTTGGTTGCAGTGGAACTGGATGGAGGCCTTGCCATCCATTTTGGTGGGGCCAAGGCTTTACACTCCTTAGGAAGATAAATGCTTTTCAAATCCTGCACTGTGGTGAAGGCTGAGGGTGACTGGAGTAACACCCCACTCTCTTGTTTCTTCAGAGGTCAGGGTGATGAATAAGTAGTAGATTTTTGCCCTAGCAGCCTAGTAATTGGAAATACTGTGGTAGGATTCTATTATTAAATTCTTGTGTTGTGATGGTAACATCCGTACAAGTCTATACGTGATGGGATCCTGTTTGTCGATTGACATATTTCTTTGTTAATTTGTTTTACTATCACAACCTTCTGTGAGTGATTATAAACTAAAGAAAATAAAATCAGCTCAGCTATTTCTGTGGTTCCTGTTGCTGCAGTTTCAAAGCCCATTGTGGCACATATTTCTATATCTGGTGGCATTAAACAACGATTCTTGCTGTTGGAAATGGAAGCTCAGGCACTGCAAAATTTTAAATAATTTCCTCTCAGTTTATAAATTAAATCAGTGGCATAGCTGGAAATTGAACGAGGATTTCCATGTTTCAGTACTTAGAATACGGAACGCTTTCCTCTCAAACATGCAGAAGCATTAGACTACACACTTGGTATTTGCTGGTCGTGTGACATTGCACCATAAGTTAAGGAGGCTGCTTAAATGTTTAATGTTGCCGTACAGAACACGGGCTGACCTGTAGTAACTGCAGGTAGCACAGGCTTCCTATCTGGTGTTTTTCATGCTGAGGGCTTGATTTGTCATTTACAAGAGGAACACCGGTATAAGAAGGTACTTTTTAATTGGTAATTAAGATCAGTCGTTGGAATAGGATTGCCTTTTACAGAATGGCTTGCTAAACTTAGGGCTGCAAACCTGGTGAGGGTCTAACTAGGACTATCGATAGCGCTGCTGCTAATGGCAGAGCAGACTGCTGATTAGAGGTGTCTCCTCCACAGCACCAGAGGCTGAACCTGCTGCCTGCAGCCTTCCTGTGGGTGTAGCTCACAGTGGCAGCTCACTACCTTAGGTTGGCCAAGGAACTTCCCAGCTAGAATGAGTAACTTCTACAGTGCGTGTTCTGCGTTGTGCACAGCTATGGAGGGTCTAACAGCTTTTGCTGCTTAAACATAGTCCTGCTGAAGCAGATTCACTCACCAGAGTCACTAGCTATTTAAGCCTACTTACTTTTCTGACTAGGCATCAATCATTAGAGTCACAGATACACAGTGTATGCTAAATAAAGCTCATTTTCTGATTGTCTCTTGTAACTAATTCCTGTTCTCTCTTGTCCATGTTTTGAGGACAGCATGGTTTTTTCTTTATCTTAGGGGCTTTTGACAGCTTGGATAGGATGCACAGCTGATAGGGTTGAAGCACATGTGTATTTTTTTAGAAGTAAATAATAAGGCAGTTGATTTGATCGTGGTGTTTTAATTTGAACTAAGGCAAAGATTTGAGACCATTACATCTGCTTGGTTGTTTGCTTTGTTACCCCAGTAAAGATAATGATCTGAAGGCAGCCTTGTGTTCCAGAGGAATGCTTTTATCGCAAGGTCAGAATTTCAACATTATAACCAGTTGGTTTTGGTTTTCTTACAGAGAAGAGCAAGAAGAAGCCTCAGCAATTCGAGTTGGTTTCGTCACTTATAACAAGGTCCTCCACTTCTTTAATGTGAAAAGCAGCTTAGCTCAGCCTCAGATGATGGTGGTCTCAGATGTTGGAGAAGTGTTTGTTCCTTTGCTGGATGGCTTCCTTGTTAACTTTCAGGAATCACGATCCATTATTAACAAGTAAAGTATAATTATTCCATATGTGAATAGGTTCTGAATGTTTATGACATGCATTATGCCTTTTTTTGTCAGTGGTGTCACTGGTTTTTGGGGGTACCTGTATTTTTTGCTTCAAGTCGACCCCTGAGGCAAAGAAAAAGTGGTATCAACAACCCCCCTGGGCTGGATTTGAAAGCGTATTTAGTCTGCTTGTAAACCACACAGCTTCAGCTGTGCATTTGCACAAACGGGAGGGGGTTGCGGCTGTGTGCCATGATGCATGTTTTCCCTTTTGCCATGTATATGATGCACACCTGGATATGATCTAAGGACTCTTCAGTCCTTACAGCACACCGGAACCCCTTAATTTTTAGTTCTTCTTTATTTATCACATGCTCCTTTACATTGCCAGCTTTGAAATAATGCATCTGGTAGAATTTTAAAAGTAATATTTTGTTTTATTCTGGCTGGAATCCTAAGAAATTGAACAATTAATGGTTTTATAATACAAATTTGCATGGAAAACATCTTAGGGAAGACTCGGTGTGTTATGAAGTATGTTTGGGGATTGTCTCAAACACGCTAACTAGTTTAGACACTGACCCTTTCATCTTTCGTAGCTTGTTGGACCAGATTCCAGAGATGTTTGCAGAGACTAACGAGAGTGAGACCATCTTCGCTCCTGTTATCCAAGCTGGCATGGAGGCACTAAAGGTTAGAATGTTCCTCTCTGTAATAGAAGCAGCTCTTTAGTGAGAATAAGAGTCATTAAGCTGCACAAGTTCTGTTTGCTAAAAGCCAGCCCCAAGTCCTCCTACAAATCACAATGGGAAATTAGAAAAAAAAGTTGCTGATTGTTTCCAGCACTTACGTTCTGTTATTCTAACAGCACGTTTGAGCTGCTTTAGTCAGGATGAGAACAGTGATGAGCAGAACATCTGTTTCCAGATTTTGTTTATTGAGGGAAACCAGTCCCTAAAGTCTGTGGAATGGATGTTTGGGAGAAGATGAGGAGCTGGACTCTGTTTCTCATTTTGCATTTTAGAAATATAATAGAATATAGTTACTGCAGCAGAACTAACAGATGCTCTGCAAGACATCCAGCCCTTGCACGTGAGAAGGGCAGGAAAGGAGTCAGTATGAGATATGGTTTTGCCCTGCCTGTTCTTCTGCTGACTTCTTGTGCAAAATGAAATATTTATGACTATGACTAAATCAGGTAGGACGTTGGAAGGTTTCCGCTTAACTGACAAAATCTCACTGACAAGTTGCTTAGCTGAACATGAATCCAGTGGTCAAGATGCATTCCCAGTTCCTTTCTGTATGTCCGGGTCATCTCCTGAAATGCTGACATTTCCATGGAGTGTGGCCAATTAAAAGAATACCACCGCAAGATTTGTAGGGGCAGAAAACAGGCAATGGTGTTTTAACATAGTTGATGTATCTGTCTAAGTAAAGCATGAACTTGGAGTACATAAATTTGTTGAATGGAAAATGCACCACACTTCTCAAATCTATTTCCTAACAAGAAAATGGGTATTAATTACATATTCATGTATTCCTATTGCCAGAAAGATATGTGTGCAAAACATGCATTTGGTTACCACTTCCATCAGAATACTCTTCCCCAATGCTTGACTTCTATGAAACAAACTTAAGGGCAAGAACTCTACGTTTCTTTTGATATTGGCTATAAGAGAAAGCAGCTCTTAATTAAGTTCTTTATTTAGCTTGGTGTTCTAAAGTTATAATTTGTAAATATTTTCATTGTGAATTATTAATACGCATACACCTGTGCTCAAGAAAATAGTTCTTGTCTAAAAAGAATAAAATTGGTTGTGTTCCTATTTGAGATTAAACTGCCATTTACTTCATTTCTTAGCGACAGAAGGAAATGATCATCACAAGTTCTGATACTGCTGCATTTTAGTGTAGATTTGAATGTGGAATCTCATACAGGAATGTAATTGTCACTCATTTGTAAAAAAGTAGCAAATGCTGGTGGGCCTGAACTGAAAGAAATAGTTTTTCTGTTAAATTACATTTCCTTTTAATGTTGTCCCATCCAGCATTGGTACTTTTCATACTTCTTGCTTGTTGCAGAATGGTTGTATCCAATGGGAAAGTCTTCATGAGAAGTACTTCTCATTTTGCCCATCAAAATTTTAGACTCCTATGAAGAAATCACTGTGCATCAGTGTGCTAGACCAAGGCATTTACTGACATAAAATTCTTGGTTTGTTTCGGGACTTATTTCCCTCAAGTTTTGAGGCTAAATGAATTATTTATCTCTGAGTAACTTGCGAAGTATACACTGTTCTCTGGATACCACAATGTATGCAAACCAGGCTTGTTAATCTTAGCAGTAATAAATGTGCCAATGTGGTGTCTTTCAAACAGGCTGCAGAATGTGCTGGAAAATTGTTTATCTTCCATTCTTCATTGCCTACTGCAGAAGCACCAGGGAAGCTGAGAAACAGGGATGACAAAAAACTACTCAATACAGATAAGGAAAAGGTATGTTTGACTCTGAGTTAACAGGGGCTGCTGTTATGTGGAGTTTCTCTAACAGAGCCTTGATTTTTTTTTTTTTTTTAGATTTATTTTCTTTTACCAAGACGTGGTGTTTAATTATGTAGCATTCCCATTCTCCCTGTGCCCTGACAATGTAGGAATATTGACGTTGGCCACACAGGAACACCAAAATCAAACTATTCCCATCAGTAAAGGAAACTTCCCAGCAGGAAATAATTCCGCTTATTGAGAGCCTTTGCTGCCTGCCTGTTCAGTGATGCAGTTCCCTATGAACACACATATATGGGCAGGGGCAGCGTGTCTCACTTTAAGGTCCGACTTAATTGTTTTTTCTTCAAGTGTGCATTTGGATTGTGGTTGGCCACCAGCGGTATCTAAGGTTATAACACTTGTACTTTTTAATTCTGTACAGACGCTCTTCCAGCCCCAGGTAAATTTCTACGAGGCCTTAGCCAGGGACTGTGTGGCTAATGGCTGCTGCGTGGATTTGTTCCTCTTCCCAAATCAGTACGTGGATGTGGCCTCCATGGGTCTCGTCACCATGTACACTGGAGGAACGTTGTACAAGTACAACAATTTCCAGGTAAGTGCTGCAGGTTTCCTGCCTTTCAGGTAGTGGCACCTGGGGATTTGTTGTTTATCTTTTCATTTCAGCGTGTGCTTCAATGTTTAACATAAAAACAGAGAGAGTGTAGAAAACTCACTTGTCAACTCCAGGAGGTAAAATCCAAACTTAGACATGACCAATCAGGCTCAAATATTTTACTTGCAATAGTAATAAGCTGGTTGGTATCTTAAAATGAAATCCACTTCCTTAAATATGCTGGCATCTGAGCAAGGAAGTCAGTTACTCCTGTATGTACATATAAAAATGCTTATGATAAAGACCCCCAAAAAATGTAGCAACACTTGTTTGTTTACAATTGCATGAGAATCCTTCTGGGGTGCAGGGGGCTGCCGCGGCGTCAGGAGCTGACCTGCAAAAGCATTTTTTACAAAGCCAGCAAGGCTGTTCTAATTTTTAAGTCTATGCCATGAAATCTTAGCTATGCTGCAAGGCGAGTGCAAGAACAGATGTTACTGGAGAGAGTTTGACTAGAAATCCTGGGTGTCCAGCCTGGTGATGAACTGCTGGGCACTTGTGTATATGTTTCTGTTAACAAAACAACCGCCAACGTTTTTTCTCTCTTTTTAAAAGAAAAAGTGAGACGTTGAACCTCAGCAGAACAGATGCGATGTCCCGGGGGTGTGTGTGTGTGTACTGGGTTTCTGCTCTGTGGCTGCCATCTGGTGGTGAACCACAACTTCTGCCTTTGCTTTGCTAGGTCGATGCTGACAGCCCTCAGTTCCTAAGTGACCTCAGGAGAGACATAGAAAAGAAGACCGGATTTGATGCAATAATGAGGGTTCGGACAAGTACAGGTAATTATCGGAAGTAAAAATAAACACGAATGCATATGAAAATACATAATTTTTAACAGAGTGTTGTAGAGTTTGCTCGTAAGATCAGGCTGTTTAAACTTTGTTATGTGCTTCTTGAAAAGTAATTGGATTGGCAGATAAAATGCAGGAAATCTGCCTGCATATTACTCCATAGTGACTAATTTCCAAATGAGTAAGGCCCTCTGATCGTTGTGTGCACATCTTGAATTGCAAGTAAGGTGGATGGAAATGTGTTGCTGCCTGACACTTATGTGTTCTTTCATTTTCATACTCTAAATGGTGTAACTGTGTGTTACTTCTCAAGCATTCGTTCCTACCTTGAATGCAAGTATTTGAGAAATATACACACACAGAGTGGCCGCATCAACAGCACAGAAAACCACCTGGGTGGCCTCAGAGTGCAGCTTCCTGGCCCATCAGCTTTTTCCTCTTACCCAGCTGTCAAAAAATGCCCTTGGCAAGGACTGTTGGTGGGACTCCTTGAGGGAAAATGGGCCCTGTTTTAGTGGGAAAAATTGCCTGACTGTAAAAAAGAAAGTCACAAAATAAAGTCAATTGATTTGCCACTTTTAAATAAAAGGATATGTTTGGTTTGTTTTAATCTGGCTGTAGGCTTCAGGGCTACGGACTTCTTTGGTGCCATTTACATGAACAACACCACAGATGTGGAGATGGCAGCGATTGACTGTGACAAGGCAGTGACAGTGGAGTTCAAACATGATGACAAACTGAGTGAAGACAATGGAGCCTTAATTCAGGTAAAAAAACCCCTTACCTTAATTACATGTAACATCATGAATTCGTGAGCAAGAACTTCTGCAGCCCTAACAGAAAAAAATTTATGGCATAGGACTGATGGGAACAGTGCACAACCTGCACAGACTGGTGACGCTGTACCACAAATGAGGAAAGGTTTTAATTAACTCACCAGAGGTTGCATCTCTTCTCAAAAGCGCAAACGCTGTCCTTTGTGACAAATTAGTGTGTCCACCTACCTCCATACTGCACGTTCTATCCAGGGATACCAAAATGCTTTCTGAACACTCACTGAGAGTCTGCTACTATTTTTCCATTTTAATAAATAAGTAAGTTTATGTGGAGTACAACCATTTCCAGCTCTCTGGTGTGAGAGGTGCTTGTGGAATTATCTAATGCAAGGCAAATCACAGTGACTTAGAGTCTTGTGTTTGCCCTGCAGGCTTTGGTTCATACATTGTATTGAAATATCAACATTGCATTGAAGAAGAATTGGAGTCATTAGGAAATTCTTAAATTACACCCTCAGTTTTCAATATCTGAGCCCATGGCAGGATACAGGGGTTTGCAGGGCCTCTTGTTTCACTTCATCAGCATCTCACTGGTATAAGAAGGAACTGTTCAACTTTTCAAGAATAGGAAGTTTTTCTGTGTTGTTTTTGCGAAGAGATGATGTGATAGACAGAGGACATTCTGAGCAAGCTCATCTCTTGTGCATCTTTTTAGATACGTGGATCTGAACTCTGTTCAAATGTTGAACAGTTACAATTTACAAATGTGCCATCAGCAGTCTCTTGGTTTTGGATGATACCATCAGTGTGTAGGAAATAAGAGTAATCAGCCCTTCAATCGATCGTTATTTTTTATAATGTTAAGATTAGTAACTTTTATGTCTAATACACGTCCATTAAAACCACAGGCGTGTTGGCCCTATAGACAGCAGAAGCACTGGCACAGCACTGGCACAGCAGGCTGGCTTTGGAGATAACTGCGTGCCTTTTACACACAGTCAGGGGCTCTTGCATGAAGCTTGTTGTTTTAAAATAAAAAGAACTGCTAATTTGCTCCTCTGTTGCAGTGCGCTGTCCTTTACACATCAATAAGCGGGCAAAGACGACTTCGGGTACACAATATAGGTTTGAATTGTAGCTCCCAGTTGGCTGACATCTACAAGAGCTGTGAGACTGATGCACTGATCAACTTCTTTGCTAAGTCAGGTAATAACTGACTGATTTTGTTTCTTTTTACTTTCCGGTGGAGGAAGGGGAAGGAAAGGGAGTCAAAGTGATTACCTTGTGGGAAATCACATTCTGTAACTTGCTGCTCCAAGCCTGAGCAATTCATGAAGTATTATAAAATTGAAAAGACAAATAGATTACGTATTTTAGGCTTGGTGCCATGGAAGTAAAGCTTTGTGATGGTAGTGAGAAACACACAGTGCACAAAACTGTAGAGGCACAATAGTGGAAATAGACATCCTAGTATGGCGTTGGAGGGTTGGGGTTTTTTTTTTTTGGCAAAGATGAATGAACATCCCCCAAAATGCTGTCTGTAAAAGAGAATAAAAGCCAGGAACAGCCACAGACCTCAGGTTAGTAAAATTAGAAGCTGGTGGAATACAGATATTTTTAAGAGTATGTGTCCCATCTTTAGCATACTTTTTTTATACTTCTGCGTTTGTAGCATTTAAAGCCATTCTAAGCCAACCACTGAAGGTGGTCAGAGAGATCCTGGTGAATCAGACGGCTCACATGCTGGCCTGCTACAGGAAGAACTGTGCCAGTCCATCAGCAGTAAGCCAGGTAAATGCTATCTTCTGTTTTCTTGCAACTCAAAATATTTCCCTCTCTCCTTCAGGCTGAGGCACTTTAAAAGACAGCAGGAAAGCCACGCTTTCTGTCACTTTTTTAAAAGACAGTTGGCAATTTTGTACATTAATGCTGAGGGGACACCAAAGGACTCTGACAGTGTTGGAGGCATTTGATTTAGATCAGTTCCTTTGATCTCCTTTAAACTTTATTTCCCACCTCCTTCTTATTCTTCTTAAAAGTAACATATAGATTAGAATTATTAGCACATCTTAATGATATGACTGAAAATTCTATGCTCCAGTAAAAGCAACAGTGGTTTCCTTTTGAATTTTTCACCCTTATGTCCTGGCAGTTCTGCTTAGAGCAAGACTGAGGATTTACATACCATGCAATGCCTCCATTAATCAAAAGCCTGGGCAATGAATTGTTCAGGGCACGGACCAATTGTGTCAGAGATGATACCAGAGACACTTACTGTGGACCTGCATTGCCCTCCTAAATCGTTCAGAGGAAAAACACTCGCTTTTCTATGCTTTCCTCTTTAATTTAGTACCTGAAAGTATGGGTTACAGGGAGATGACAGCATCCACGATGACAACTACAGTCGATAGGGCAAAGAATTTGTTGCATTCTTATTAAATGTATTAACGATGCAGAGCTTTCCCACCTGTTTGCAGACAGGGCATATAAAAAATCTACTTTTTCTTTTCATTTACTCTTTAATCAAAGCAAGCTGTGGTTTATGTAAATGTCTGAAAGTCTAGCGCTCATTCCCCAGCACACAGGATGTATGAAATAACACACTTTCCCTGTCTCTCAGCTCATCCTTCCGGACGCAATGAAAGTGCTGCCAGTGTACATGAACTGTCTGCTGAAGAGCTGCGTGCTAGTAGGGAGACCAGAAATCCCAACCGATGAGCGAGCTTTCCATCGCCAGCTGGTCACGTCCATGGGGGTCGCTGACACACAGGTGTTTTTCTACCCCCAGCTTCTGCCAATTGTGAGTATGTTGCATGTCCGTCCATCTTCAGTGTGCTGTGGTTTCATAGCGGTGAGGAAGGATTCTGTCTGCTGGGCGAGTGTCGTGCTATCACACTGCATTACATTTTTACTGTGATGTTGCTGCTAATGGAACTAAATTGAGGAGGGAGGGTAGAACCTTTAGTTTAACAGAAAATGGGGAGGTAACACATCATCAGTCATTAATGCCAGCACGCTCAAAGAAGCTCACTGCTTTCAGCAAGGTTTTTGACCAGGCAAATGAAAGGTGCCAAAGTCACTAAAGATCAACACTGGCGTGCAAATGTCTCCCCACTTACCAGTGCATTAACTGGAAAAGAAGAGGTTTGATTTCCAATTCCACTGATCTGGAAAAGAACCAACCAGATGTACTAAACCTTAAAATAGTTACTTTTTAGTATGTAAGAGCTTTAGTCACCTTGAAGTCACCCTGTCTGCAACTCTGGTGTATTTCTGCCCCACAGCACAGCCTGGATCTGAAGAACGATGCTGTCCCAGCTGCCGTCCGCTGCTCTGAGGAGCGTCTCTCTGAAGGAGGGGCCTTCCTTCTGGCCAACGGTCTGAGTCTGTTCCTGTGGCTCGGAGTCAGCACACCCCCAGAGCTCATCCAAGGGCTTTTCAACGTGCCATCCTTTGCACACATCAGCACGGAGGCGGTGAGTAGATGGAGACTTGTCCCTTTTCCAGAATTTATGATTCAGTAAGACCAGACTGCTAATCAGAGAAACAAGTGAGGAGGATTTTCATCCTTAAGCTAAAAGCAGAAACAGGGGACCAGCAGACCCTAAGTGTCTTAACATACATAAAGCTTTAATAAACTTTTACGCTTTGAACACTTATGGGAAAAGCTTTCACAACATTTTTAAACCTTATTACTTATTACTTATTACTGTTGAACACATTCAGTCCCATTGAATGTGTCCTGCTAAAATTGAAAGAAAACACTTTGCAGTAGTTAAAAGTTTCTCCAGATAATTAATTTTCATACAGTATTTATTTTAAACTGGAAAATGGCTTAGATGGATGTGTCTTTAAGACAAGACAGATGAAACACATTTTTGTCAAGGAGATGGCGTTTCGCAGAGTAGGATGAAGTTCGCAGAAACTTGTATCATGAATAGCAGCAGCGGTCTTGTATGACTTTGGAAAAGATGTGATTGGAATATAACAAACTGCCCTGCTTGCTTTCTAACAGATGTCACTGCCTGACCTGGACAATCCATTTGCCAAGAAATTTAAGTCAATACTGAAGCATATTCAGAGCCAAAGGCCCTACACTATGAAGGTAAGGCTTCTCTCTGCCTCCACTCATTCCTCATGCCTGTTCAGAACACTACTGGCTTTGACAAAACTTATTGGTAGCTGTAAAAGGAATTTTCCTGTACATTAGCGAGTTCCAGCATGTGTTGTAGGCACAAGCATCTCAAATGTGCTTATTTCATAATCAAGATTTCTGAGGTAGTCAAGTCTAAGGTTACCGTTTTATTCTGCAGCCCTTAATTCACAGTAGTCTTTCTCCCCTGCGTTCATCAATACAGCTGCTACAATATGGAGATTTATTAGTTTTGGGGTTTTTCCCTCTCAACTGCACCCAGTAATAGATACAGGAAAACTGTCTTGCCATTTAGTATGACTGTATCCTAAAACACATCTCTTATCTTTTCAGCTGATGATAGTGAAACAACGGGAGCAGCCAGAGATGCTTTTCCGCCAGTTCCTAGTAGAAGACAAGAGTATTTACGGAGGAGCTTCTTACGTGGATTTCTTATGCTGTGTTCACAAGGAGATCTGCCAGCTGCTCAGCTAAGGAAACTCCAGCGTATGTCGTCAGTTCCTTTCTCCTTCTGCAAGAGGGAGCTCCCGGTGCCTGAAGGCCGGCCCGCAGCTCACTGGACCCGGGCGCTCTGCTGTGCTGTAGGGAACCTTTGCTGCACTCTTACTGTACAGTTTCATTTCACACAGCCTCTCACCGAGTATTTTGCTTACTTATTAAGCTGTAGAATAGGAAGATCTGCACTCAGGTATTAATCCTCTAGGAGTCCTGATTGCTCCTCTTAAGTGAACTGCCAGATTTCAAACTGTCAATGCCTAAGAGCATATGGTATGCATTTATTTAAATATAATTTAGAAAACTCTTTAATTATTCCTTTTGCTAGCCTGAAGTTGTACAGGAGACAGGAAAGATGCTAAAAATCTATACAGAAGCAGAAAAAAGTACAAAACATTGCTTTTCCTAAGTGAGAGCATACAGCTGAATCAGGTTCGCAGAAATCATAAGTATTTCAAAGTCCTACATGTAAAAATGATATCTAAAAAAATAATCCTTTTTCCTGGAAGGGACAAGCATTCATTTCTACAGAAACAGAGCTCTGGATAACCTTCTGCATCCAGACCTATCCCAGTAGAGAAAAACGCCTCCGTTTGTGACTGGGCTTGGGTAAGTGTAACCACAATGGACCATAGGGAGCTCTGTAATCAAACCACCCTCTTGTTAAGTTTGGCAGGCAATGCCACACTGTCATGGTACAATTCTCCAGTCTGAAGGGCAGCAGGTAGTTTAACATACTGTTTAATTGTTTTCAAAACTGAACATGGTAGGTTTTACGTAGTACATTTGCTAACTGGAACATTGCCAATATAATTCAGACAAACATCTGTCCCTCAAAATTTCAGTGACAGGTCATAACCAAAGGTTATTTGTGGTGCTATAGAAAGAAAGCCTCGTTTAATACTAGGTCTGTTACAGTGACCTCCTCTCATGTGACTGATTCATTCAGCAGTCACCGCTTTGAAAAATAAGCCTCTGCTTACATCAACACTTAAGCTAGAATGCAGAAAGGCAGGCGCTGGAGGAGCCGGTCAGGCTCTCTGCAGCTTTAGGACCAACGTCTCTGCACGTGAGGTTTCAACTTTTCCAAACTTGAAAAGCCATTGTTACAACATTCTGTGTTGCAAAAGCCCCTCGAAGGTAAGGATAAGAGTTGGGCCTCAAAACAAAAGTGCCTTTAAACACGTTAATGTTGCTATTTAGTGCTAATCATTTTAATAGCCAAGGTAAGCAGTCAAGATGCATATTTTTTTTGGTTTGACAGCTTATCAAAACAGTCACATCCTTGCATTGACTGAGAAAACTCTTAAAATAAGTGGCTGTATTACAAAAGGATCCTCAGACTGGATTCAGCTGCCATGGCAAAAGCACTTTTTTGATGAAGATATCATCCTGTAAAGAGTATTTGTTGCCATTCCAAATCAGTGTACTTTGTAAAATGACACTAGCAACTCTATGTGTAAAGAAATATGCAATTATTAAATATAATAATCATATGTGTGTGTTCATTCTTTCATGTACTAAGTTTTTTATATGCTGTCAGCCTATCCAACACCTCTTAAACACTAGCACTTACTTACGAGTACCCAGGTCACCACAGAAGGTGGTTTAGGACAACCAGCAATGCAGGTGGCTGCAGGGGTCACGTAAATGTAAAGGAGTTGTGTATAATGTATATATGTGTGTATATATATATATGCAATTCCTACACAGCATAAACAATGCCACACATCCAACAACAGTAAAGACCCCTGAGAGTCACAGCCTCCTACTCTGACTTTAAAGCCAGGCAAGCTTACCTGCATGACAGCATTTTCAGTGTCCCCTGCTGTTAGCATCACCCAGAGTAACTGCTCCATTGAGGTCTCAAACACGCCAAACCAGCCTGGCAAGTAACCCGTTTTAGAAAAATCTCATTACCCCACTGATCAAGTGGGAAGATGCAGCACTTCTCACAGAGTATCGCAGTGTAATTAGAAAAAAATGTTCATGCTCAGCTGCTGAACAAAGTTCATGTCAGCTGCAATAAGTGTTCCTTACCGTACTCCACGGAGATCACATCTGCATCACCACCACACGCATCCTCTGCTCGGTCAGTTCAGGCCATGCAAGCAACACTGACCAAGTGCTTTAGGGGAACCTGTTCTACACTGAGCATTGTGCAGCAAAGTGCACAGCCCGCACTTACCTGTGCACTGGCAAAGCCCGCGGAGAGCCAGGGTTTCAGACAGAGGTGCTGTTCAGAACAAAGGCGCAATAGGACAGAGCTATACTTGCCTTGCACATACAGTCAGTGTTATCTACAGTAAGACATTGTAACAGCTAAACTAGCACCGAGATACAGACACAAGTTTATAGAGCAGCTGTTGCAACAATTGTAATCACACAGAAATATTACAAGTGCAATTCCTGTCTCCAGCATAAATGGCAGGACTATAATATTCAATTCAGATGTACAGTAGTTAGACCTTTTTCTCTTTTTTAATAGCTGCAATAATTATAACTCAAAATTACTTCCTGTTTCACCACAGAGCTTACCTACTGCTTGCTTTTTCACCCATGAGAATGACCTTATTATGAAAAGGATTAGTGCACTTTTCTTCCATGTTATTAAGCTGACATTCATCCCATTCCGCTGGGCCATTCTATTGCTGCAATAAAGTTATCACCAACTTTATGAATTCTGAAAGGAGAAATCATTTGTTCCACTACATACAGGAAAAGTAGGTCTCATCATCATTTGCAGTTACTCAATGTATCCATTAAAAAACACATTCAAAACCCAAGACTTCTATTTGTTTTCAATGTAATGGGCTGTAAGTAAGTGTTCATTT
This sequence comes from Cuculus canorus, assembly GCF_017976375.1. NCBI lineage: Eukaryota > Metazoa > Chordata > Aves > Cuculiformes > Cuculidae > Cuculus > Cuculus canorus. The sequence goes on from NC_071404.1 coordinate 74,964,722, forward strand.
ATTTTATTCTAGAGTGCATTCTGAATATTTCTATCTCCTACTGAGAACCTGAGTACTCTCAAACTAATCCATGTAACTTCCACTGTTGGATGAAAATTAGTTCACATCCTAAATTCCACTCCGCAGAACACACAGCATTCAGTACCTGCGAATATGCACACTGAGCCTGTGCTCATGACACCACGCAGGGGAAGAACCTCAAACATTTTTCTACTACTTGAAAAGATTTGTCACCGGCACAAAAGCAACACACCCACAGCTACTGAACTGCGACTACAGCACAGAACAAAACAACATATAAGCAACAGGCAATTTGCCTTTGCACCTCCACAATCCCTCAGTAACACCATTACCAAGACTGCAAAGTTGACCCAATCCTAAAAATTCATGTGCTAAGGTTTCACACACCAAAAGCAAAGTTCCTGCCGGTGCTTTTACAACAGCAGGGAAGAATCTACAGTAAAAGTAATTCTAAAACCTCAAGGAGAACAAACCCACAAAATATTAAGAAAAATATTTCGATGTTAGCTTCGATAAACAAGTTTAATAATCCACTACTTTACAAGACAGTTATTTAAAACCTTGGCTTCAACAGAGAACCATTATGAGACTTAAAAGCCTATTTTCCAGCACCTCGGGTTTTGAGACTTCAGCAGTCGGTCTGTTCAGTCTGCCAAGCGTTGGCCGAGTTGTGGTTTTGCTAAAAACAAACACCATACATACCAAAATGAGGCACTTTCTTTTCACATTGTCCTCGGGAGCTCATCACCAACAGACTATTTCCAATGCACATAAATCCACAGGCGAAATGAAACACTCTGTTCCATCACTGCACCCTCATTACCCGTGTGATTAATTTCAGGGAGCACTCACAACATTGCCTCACATTTCCAATATGGACTCCAACGAGGTCTTCCCACTACTTACACTGCAATTGCTCTGCACTACAACAGGTTTTCCGTAGCGAAGAACAAAGGGCAGATGTTGGGTGAAAATTCCTACACAAGAACAAATCCAGACCTATGCAGAAATTCTGGACTCTGTACAAATGCACAAGTGCCTTCTGTGAAGCACAATCATGACTGCACAGAACTGCCACTCTTCCCACTACAGGAATGAAAAGTGAGCGCATCTACACAACAAATTAAACTTGTTCCCTAGTCCCAGGAATAATTCAGGAAATGTAAACCAAATAAGAAAAAATAGAATTCTATTTATTCCATATGCACCTTGGCTTCAGAGAAGTTAAAATAGGTGTCAGTATAAGACACAGCACTTTTTCTTCCATGAATAAGAGGGTAAATCTGCTATGACCATGCAATTTGGAACTGCATAAAAAGCCCACTCCAACTTAGTAATCCAAGTCAGTCCAAACCTGAACCTCCAAAGACAGAAGAGGAATCCACATTTTGGAGTTAATAAAGCTGACAACTTGCAAATATCCTACGGGAAGAGCAAGTATCTTCGCTTCAGTCCCATCCGTGGTTCGAAGAGATGGCGCGCTCTTCTTTGACGAAGAGCAGCTGTCAGGAGGCAGTTCAGTGCAGGGCCCTGCCTGCCGGGAGTGGGGCCGGTCGCTGGAAGGCAGACACCTGTGACTGGTTGCACCACAAACAAGTTAAAAAGTCATCTAGCAAATTCACCTTAGCAAAGAAAAGTCTAATAAAAAGGTTCAGAGATGAGAGACAGGACCAGGGAGAGAAGCAGTTACCTAACAGTCATCAGCGGGTGGGGAAGCCTCCTCTATGGGTACCTCCCCGCCCCCCTCTGAAGCCACCCCTCTCGCCTCGAAAGTTAGTCCTGTTCCTCTCTCTGCCCCTTTCTCCTCGACCCGCTGAGGTCCCTCCTCGTCCTCCTCCCCTTGGAGCACCACCGCCCCGGTCAGACTTGGACTTGGGTGGTGGTGACTTGGGCCGAAGTCTCTCGATCTCCTCGGTGCAGCCGGTCAGGTGGGAATTTGGAGCGGTGAAGTACGAAGAATACGTTTCTGCATTGAAATTGCTGTTTGTGAGGGTGGGTCCTACAGTCAGCCAACCTGAGGAGCGAAAATGGAGTCAGCAAAAGCAAGAACAAACTTCATGTTTGGAGGCCTTTTGTTGCCTTTTCCCCCAGTAAATGAACACTCTGGTTACACATGGCTACAGGAACATTTACTCCGTGGTTTCACAAGGTGCTTTCCTACTTGTTCTTACATTACAACATTTTCCAGCCCCTCGGGGACTGGACTGTAAATAAAATCACTAAATTCATCTAGTTTAAGAACAACATCGTCCTCCCCTTTTAAAAGGCATCTACACTTGAATTGGGTCATTTTGTCTCCAGAAACCAGTTGTGACAGTGCAATAGGAGCACAGCATGCTGGAAGGAGATATCTGAAAACACAATAAAGTAACAATTCCATTGAAGCCCACGTGGTATGAAAACAGAGCTCAAGGAGTTAAATTAATCATGCACAAACATTTAGTGGGCACTTTAGCTTCACCAACTCCATCAAGGCACGCAGACATTTAAAGCAAATACCTTCCTATTTCTTCATATTTGGAGCTGAAGTAACATTGACTAAATTGGCTAAAATGGGGCTCAGACCACTTTAGAATGCCAGTGGAAATTAGATTTTCAGCTGCATCATATATTAATGAAGAAAAAGAGAGTTCAGTGATCTTCTTAACAACACACTTATAAGGAAAACAAGACTAAAAACCACCCAAGATCAGTTTTTTAACACTGCTCTCTCTGCCCTGGGAATTTACACAGGGAGGGAGGTTAGGTTTTTGTACTTTGCAGAGCACTGTGAGGATCTGTGATTTAAAGCATGCAATGCGATTCCAGGGTAACCACCGGATTTAAAAAATACACAACTTGAATCAGACTAATGTGACCCTGTGGGACATTAACAAGTAAGAATTCACCTTGAACAACACTGAAGTAATACCTGAACAATGTCTTCCTACAACCAAAACAGTTCCCCCTCCACATCCCCCAGTAACCTACAGAATTAAGATTGACATTAGCACTAAAATTCAAACCAAAGGACAGTCCAAGCACAGCAATGGCAAGCAATCACTTAACCACAGGTGTATGTGCAAGAGTAATACCTTGAAATGTATTAAGGTCACTCGCTGCTTGCAGCTTGTGTACACCCTGTTCCAACCGCAGTAAAAGAACAGGAAACTTTTACCATTCATATGCATCAAACTGGGCCGTGGATGGACTTGGATCCATTTCCCCTGTCATCCAAATTGTTAATCTCTACTTAAGGGGAAAGTGTTACACAACTACTAAATGAATGTAACGCACTTGCCTCACTCACCCCCACCTGTCACTTATTTCTTAAAAGGGTGTGCTGTTCCCATAAATCGTTCGGAGCCAGCACTCATGGCATCCCTCGGTGCGTAAGGCACAGCTACCCTGTCCCTAACACAAGGTACAAAGCTGAACAGGGCTGTTCAACTGTATTTCACAGCAACCTTTGAGGCAGAAATGTCATCGGCAACAGATAAACTCTTAAAAGGTGTCACAATAGGTTTTATTCTTCCAGTCTGTCTTCCCCTGCAGTGAAAGTTGTTCCTCACTTACCCACAATAAACTGAAAGGCCTGACCATCAAAACAAATAAAATGCAGTTACCTTCAACCTGATCCATGTATTTCTATGCATTTTTTACCATGCGCCAGAGGCAGCATCCAGTGTGAGGCCCTGGGCCTTCAGATACTGGCAACAGGAGCGGCACCATAACCCCACAGGGACTTGAAATAAGTTTAGAGAAAGAAATCATGCTTCTGAGAAGTGTGAACACATGGCACATGGAGAAAAAAGAAATCAAGAAGTCTTGACTGAATTTTGTTACATTCATTGATGAATTATACACATGAACAGGCAAAGAGGCCGGTTAATAAAAAAATTTCTTATGAAAAAAAATATAAAATCGTTAAGTTTTCACAGACTTTCCAAACAACACTGCTTTGTGACTGACAGATCTTCAGACACCAGAAATGAATCTCCTTGAGATCTACTGTCTGACCTATAACATGTGTCTGGAAACCCCCTTAGGACACTGATGGGAATTTTACAGGCAGAGAAGCCATTTCAGTTTTTAGAGCTACTGTGAGTTTACTCCACTATTAACAACAAAAATAAAATAGGAAGGAAATATTCAGAATATGTACTTATCTATCTCAGTATTCCAGTAGAACACTGAATAATTTCAGCATTTGTATTCAATTAGAGATAACATGGAGAAAACAAAAGGAGGTTATGGGCAGAAATACAGTTTTTCAGCCAGTGCAAGTCCTGGCACAAGAATCATGCATCAGGATTAACCGTTTCTGTCACAGCTTCCATCAGAACCCATCAAGCAGCCTCTGATGATGGAAAAGGTTTATTAAAATAAATCACAATTTAGCTACTTGACAAAAAACCCCGTAACAGTTACCTGGTCGAATTGTACTGTCCCTTCCAAACAGATGAAGACGTCGTCGTCCGAGGCAGAAATGCTCAATGATGTGAAAAATCTCTACAGGTTTTTCTATGTTGCCTATCTCGGGCTCTTCTGTGATGATGAGGTCAATATCAACATTAGCATGGATGAAGTCACCGTCTGTACTGCGCCGCACAGTTCCTTTAATGCCCATGAGACAGTGCTCCTGTGCACGCAGAACACAGAGGGGTACCTGTCAGATGCATGCCGCTGCTGGTTCGAGCACAATGGAGAGGAAAGGGAATTCCAGGCAGAGTCAATCCTGCTTTTTTACAAGGAAAAGTCTAAAGCATGAACTAGGAGAGCAGAATAAGCTGGAGCTACCAAAAGAGCCTTTCGAAAGCAAAGCAGAGAGCAGCTGAAGCTACCTGGGCTGATGAACTACCCCATGAGGCTGAGGCAAGGCATTAGGTCACCTTCAACTACAGCAAAGTTACAGCTTCAAGTTGGAAAGGCTGAGACATCACCAGGAGGAAAGAGGCTACAGGGTGATGGCAAGAGTAAGGGACTACTTATCGATTAACACTTGTGTCCACATTCTGATCCTAAATTTATTCATACAATTAATTTTCAAAGTTCTCGGTCATAAAATAGCTGGTCAGTGAAAATAAGAAGTCTTTTTTCACGTTGCACCTCTGTTACAGACATTGCCTTACCTTTAAAAGTCCTTTCTAGAAGATACCACTGCATCAAAAAAGCAAAACCCCTGTTCAAGCAGTCAATGCACTCTCAGGCACCTCCATCAGCACTAAAACTGTTCTTTAGCTGCAATACACGTTGCTTTCCTTTCCTCTAAAACACTAAAGCTCAATTTAAGTGACTAGTATGTAGAGTCTATGAATAAGGAAACAACATAATTGGTACAGGATGAAAAGAAGGTTCTACACATTCATTTCAGAGTTCCGTTTCTGGGCATATTAAACTCAGATGAGCGATTTCCTCCAGTATCATAAAACATCGATTCACTAAGCCCCACCAGATGGCTTTCAACATTGCAGACAAGAATATGCAATCATTTCCATATTTTTGGCAAGGCTTTTCAGAATTAGTGACTAAATATGAAAGGCAGAATAGGTGACCTATCAAATCTATGCAGCTGGTCAACTGTACCCATGCTACAGGGGTTTCGGACCCTAAATTTATCTAAATAAGAAGGCAGAACACCACTAAGCAAATGACTCACCAAGCAAAACCTCATCAATCTAGTCTTTAGAAGAATGATCCAAAACACTTCAGTTCCATAATGCATTATATGCCATTCATTAGTACCTCAGCCTCTAACAGGTGGGACAGCGTAAAGCATCCATCCAGAGATGCCTGAACTAAACATAACAGGACAGCATTTGCTGTTGTAATCACTGGGAAGCACATCTTGCACAACAAACTATTTATTTAGTCAGAATAAGCCAGATCATTTTTCACTGTTTATTATAAACAGTGACCTCAGCCCAACCTTGCTCAGTAAACAGAGAAACAGACATAAATTCCCTTCCAAGTCCTCCTGTGTTCCTTTTAGGGTCTCCCTCATGGACATATTTGCAACACTAAATGCAATAAACATACAACATTTGTACTTCCAAGTGTTTATAACTAAGACAACACACTTCCAAACAAACTTCAGATTAATGTAAATGCAAGTCAAAGAAAGAGTCCAGATTATCTGAAAGGGAAGTTCAGACTCCTAAACAATGGCAATCCGAGACAACGCTGAGGAGGTTTAATGCTAATGAACGACTAGTAGATGCGGAATGAGTCCTGAGGTTAACGACATTTTAAATTATTAAACTGTCAGTCAACTCTCTCTATTCGGTAAAACTGCCAGTTACACCCACTTATACCCAGATCTATTCTTTATCAATCCCATTTATATCTGTCTCAGGTTTTGAATAAGACACATTTGAGTCTCTTAACTCACAATACTTTCTCTGCATCTGCTTCAATATACATCTTCCACACCACATCCCTAAGAAACAATTTAATTTAAGCCAAGCTGACTGCTTCTGTCACTCAGGCACTCCAGTCACCTTCAGGAAGTCAGGAGATGCTGACTGACCTATGGTCCTTAACAGTCCTCTCTCTGCTTCCAGTTCTGGGCACATGTGTATTTAGAACCACCAGCCAGTCTTCACAGATCATTTGTTATAACTACTCCCATTTGCAATCTACAGTTTTAGAGACTTCTTTTGACAGGAAACTTAGTCAAAGTCCACTGCTAAATTCAGTTCCCTTCAAAATGTCTTCCTCCGCCAGCAAGTTTCTCCTCTAATCTGAAATGGAGCTTGTGTTTCACACAAAAGATATTGCTAACAGACCAACTGCTTATTTACCACTCAGCCATCACCAAAACAATCCATCAGTCAAAAACATTGCAACATACAGTAAAATTTCCTATTCAGTTTCTAGCTTCCCTCTCAGGATTTCATTCCTGTGAAATTCTTCTCACCAATCCACAAATCCTCCTCAGCTACTTGCATTTCAACAAGACTCAAATGAGCATCACGCTTAGAGAACTACACCAGAAAACTACCAAGTGGTATTAAATCTAAATGAAACTTTGATACCTCACACTGACAGCAGTCAAGGGGACAGAAGTTCATTATTCATCCTATGAATAAGTTTATTTCCATATACCGTACGCTGCACAACAGAATCTCTGAAGTGTTCCTGCCTGCTTTCCGGAAAGCAGTCACCAACTGCTGCAGAGCACCAGGTCTTTCATTAGCACAAAGAGACACGATGGGAACAGAGAAGAAATTAAGCCAAACATTTACCTTAGTTCTTTGGAAAACAGCCTTAGGGTCTAGAGTCTTGGTCTTTCCAGGATTGTTCTTATTTGTTTTAATCCAACAAATGTCCTCACATCTTCTGTAACCCCACTTGCGCAGACACTAAATATGGCAGACAGATAAAATGGTTCACACTACACCAACAAACATCAGTAGCCTGAACTGAATACTCAGACATGTACTTTTCTTAAAGCATAGCTAGAAGAGAAATTTTCCACAGATGAATGAAACACCTGGTTCACTAGCATGACTGTACTGGTCAGTCAAGCTGCCCCCAAACTTAAAATCAACAAAAAGAGGATTACGCGCACATCAACTGGCCTACATATTGCCCTTTGTTATTTATTTAAGGATCTAACCACTGCACAGATCCCCTGTGGGACTCTGCACTTGTTTTTATCTTGTGCCACTTAAATTGGGTCAAAGTCAGTCTGAGCAGCACAGTGCCTCAGCCCTGTCTCCACCAACATCTGCACCTTGGTGGTTTTTTATGTTGATGTAAGATTTTTTCCCTGTAAATGGGAAGATAAACAGCCAAGAGCCTTTGCTACCATTTTGTGCACTTCTTATATCTGTGAGGAAAAAAAAAAAAACACCAAAACCTGCACATGACTCTTAATCCTTAACTCATGGAAGTGTACTCTTGGAAAGGGAGGAAACTGAGCATTAAGGACTCGAGCTCACTTGGCTACAGCTGTGGTTCAAGAACTGTCCAGCTACTACAAATGTTTCTACAACCAAAATGAACCTATCCAGAACAGCTCCTTTAACCAGCCTCAGAATGAGAGACAGATAAAGCAAACAGATAAGTAACCACGTCCTTTAACAAATGCCATATTCTTTTAATAGAAAACACTGCTCAGACTAAGCACAGAATGTTTCAGCACAGCAAGAGCCGACTGGAAATTTATTCCTCCATCCCCACCCATGAGCAGTGCTACCCTGGCATAGAGAAAGATTACTCTACAACTCCAACATCTTATTGGGAAGTAAAACGCACTAAGAATAAATGTACTTAAACTCCAGGTGTTTTCTGACCATAACCAGTGCTGGCAGAAATCTATTAAGACTTCTGTTAAAATAACATAACATATGTTATATGTTGTATATGCCCTCAACACGGCAACCTGCATCCACCAAAACCAAGACAGCAGTACAGCATTTTAGACCCTTTTTAGCTTCCTTTCACAGTCTCAGTCCTTGTCTGGAAAATAAGTTATCTAAACCAGTTAATGCTATACTCACTTGAAATTTATTTAATCAACTGAGAATTATGTACCCTCTACCACAGCAACAAAACATCTCTCAGGAGTTACAGTTGAGAGTTCTATACAGAAAAAGTCAACGTTAAAAATAAACTCTTAAGCCTGTCCTGATAAATTGAATTAAAACATCATCTTACCACTCGGCCAAGATCCAGACCCTCGCCTGAACCGCACCACAGAAACACAAACGACCTTGGGGCTGCAATCTCTTCAATTTCCAATTTCATGATCTAATAATAATAACAGTAATAAAAGTGTTTCTGAATTAAATATAAATCACCAATTATAACAGGAAGAATAGTTAATAAGTGCTGAGGCATAATCACAGAAAACATCAGGAAGCATTTTTATTAAAGATGTCAGTCTGCATACCATTTACCGCCATCCTCTTACAAGTGTTTTCCAGAAAGCACGTTGTAAGTTACCCTATCAGTACCCAAGCGCATGTTTTCAATAGAGCTGACAACCAGTTTAATTATACTTTTTAACATAAAGTCTAACTGCACAGAATATTCCAGACTTAAAAGACTAATAGAACCCACATGATTTTTTTTCCCCTAATCCTCTGCTTTATTTTATCATTCCATTGGCAGCAAAAAGATTTAATAATAGAGCAACAGGGTTCTGTTTCTTTTCAGCCCTGGAGTTACTTATGTGAAGCTTATGAAGACCAGCTTATAAAAAAAGAGCTTCATTCCTGTTACTCTACAGGAAAGACAATTCTCTCCACTTTCACTGTCAGGAAAAAAGCAGCAAGAATTTATCAGGACAGTGGTCCAACAATGGCAAATGAGCAACATTCAGGATGAAATAACTTCAGATGCAAAGCATCTGTTACTCATTACTAGTTGAAAAGATTTAGCTGTAACTTGCCAACACATCAAATCAAGCTTCATTCAGCACCACTGTAAAGAAAAGTAATGCAGTAGAAGTCATTCTCAGAGGATGTAACTCCCAACTAAAAGGATGACTCCTGCCTCCAACACTTCCAGTTCTTCTGTTACCCAGGCAGCACTGCCAGGTGCTTTTTTTGCCTGATGCAGAAGCCACTCATTCCTGAATGCGTAGTCACCCAGTCTCTTTTCACAGGCATGAACAGCTTTGTTTTCAAATTAATTCCTGAAAGGTGGATTGAATTTTATTTTGTTCTCGTGATCCTTTCGTTTGACTGATTCACTTCCGAAGTGACATATCTGCAGGTTTCAGCCAAAGCACAAACTAAATCTAATTAAAAGTAACACCATCATCTTCCCCCACCCAAAACTGCACAGAACACAGCTCGGCCAATTCACTTGTAAGTATTATGATGTCCTGCGTACCTTTCAAATAGGGTCCCTAAATAATAGGTATTTCTTAGCTGTGCATTCCCACCCATATGCCCGAACCTAAGAATTCCTGATTTGGTTATACAAACACTTTTTTAATCAGCTATTCCTCTCTACTACACAATGACCATTTTGTTGTGAGGGTGGGGTGGTTCGTTTGTTTTTTTTCGTTTGTGGCCTTTTGTTTTTTAAATGTGTAAGGTAAGGATGCACACAGTAGAGCAAATTTAAGGCTCTTTTTACATTAGCATTACAAGTTTTCATTCAAGTGACTGAATTCTCTGGGTCAGTTTTGGCAGTAGGTTTTGTGCCATCAAATTGTTACACTTGTTGACACCCAGCACCTCATAGCCTCCAGCCCTCACCTCGCTTCTCCAGACCTGACTTTAGTGAAAAGGGAAAGATACAGAATGGAGTTACCTATCAATACATCTTAAGCATCTCCTTCTTTACAAGCACCTACATGCACTGCTACAGAAAAAACTTTAAAATCTTTTCTCTGACTCAATCCTCCAAATGATTACTAGAGCACCATAAAACAAAAGCACCAGCAGTGATCTCGACAATGATCACATCTTGCACATTAAGATTTCCCCTTGCTCCCAAAAAGGGGTCAGAAAACAATATAGCTACAAAAAAAGCCTTTGACATGACAAACCAGTAAGGGAATACACAAATACAAGAAAAAAACTCCACAGGTAAGGTTTATCTATTTTGTTAGACTTCTCAGGATTACAGTGTTTCGATTGTTATAATTTCCTGCCCAGTCAATACTGTGGAGAAAGGAGGTGTGCCTCACTCAGCTACTCTTTTGACTAGAAGACCAGCATATTAAAAAGCAGACCTTAAAAATCTCCTTGAGAATTTCAAGAAACAAGGGAATATCTACAATGGATATTTTTAATTTCAACAGCAAAAACTAAACAGCAAAGAACATTCATGGAATTTGAGGGCAGGGAGAAACCCCACTATTATTAGATTTAAGTTTTCAACCAGGCTCAGGGAGAGCAGAAAGGTGTATTTAATTCATTAAACTCCTCAAAAAAAAAAGAAGTCTTTTAAACACAAAGTGTATGCACGCATACAATAGAAAACCTAAGTTTTTATAAGAATCCAGACTTCTCTTTAGAAGACAAAACAAAAAAAACATATCCCATTTTTCCTTAAAACACATCTTTCAAACATTTTGATACTAAATTGAAAATTTTCTTAAACACAGGTATGAAATCCTCTTCATAGCAAGAAAAGTACTTACATCATCCCAGGTCCAGCATTTTTCATTGGCAGTGATGCCAGTCTCTCGGTAGTATTCTTCCAGTGGTGGTTCAAGGAGAATCACATCAAATTTGGACTTCAGTTCCCTAATATCAAAAGCTTCCAAGTCTGCCTGTAAGTACCTGTTTAAACAAAAGATGATTGATCGCTTGGACAAGTTGTAACAATGGTTTGAAAATTACCCTCCACTCAGCACTGCTGTACAGGCAGGTGAGAGTAAGGTTTCTTGTGTTTCACACAGCCCAAATGCCCTAAAGCCAGAGAAGATGCACAACACATTCTCACTTAACCCAGGCTGGATGCTGGGTTAGAATTGTTTTAAAAACAGTCTTCCTCTCAATAAATAGCTTTTAGGACTCTAATGTAGCAAGTAGGAAACAGATGCCCACACAGACTGCACAACAATACGCACTGCAGAATCACTGAACTTTCCCTATGTCCATGGATTATAGAGGGAAAAAACATCAAAACTTACGAAGCCTGGCTAACAGGCTTCTGGTTCGCTTCACCTTGGGAACTGGAATATTTTCTGAACTGTCATCTATTATATGTTATGTTCACAAAATTCTGAATACTGGAAATGTGGTTACTTTTCATACACTAGAAATTTATTTCTCCATCCCTGTACCAAAAGTGTTATTCTCTCCCACACTGATTTTACTAAACTTACTCTTTACAACTGGCCTCTACACCTTCCCACCAGTCACTCCTGTATCGCTATCAAAAAACTTCACTGCCCTCCCCTCAAAATCTTTAACCTTAAAAAAATGATAAGCAGACCTCTCCCTTCCTAAGAGAGGGTCTGGAAGCGATGCTTATTCCACAAATGTACTTGGTGTAATCAGGAAGCAGAATTCGATCATTACCTTTTTCAGTCTTCCAGTATGAAGTAACATCTGATTAACAGATACTAAGATAACAGCCCAACATTATACAAAAAAAAAATGTTACAGGAACAACTAAGTTCGTATTAAGAGGCCAATTTCTTAAAGTTTTTCATGATATTGTGACCTGCATTATATCATAAGATGCGCAATCCTAAGATGTTCTTGTACTTCCCCAATTAAAGCCTGCAGCCCAATCAGTTCAGTTTCGTCTTAAAAAACAAAGCTTTAGATACTAAAAATAATCACACACTGAAAAGAAAAATGTAGTTTACATGAAACATCTAGATTAAACTAACAAAGAAACTGATTTTATTCTTCTGAAGTTTCAACTGATTAATTTGTATATACAAAGAGATACAGAAAATGTAAATTCTGAGCAGGTGCTAAAGAAAGAGATTTGCAAAGCAGACAGCAAACTTCAAAGAGGTCTGGAGAAGAAAGGCATTTCCACAAGAACACTTACATGGGCGGAGTGTTAGATTTAGATATCAGCTCATCCTTCAATCTGATGAGCTCTCTAAGTTTCGGATATTCTTCAAACCTATCTGCTAAGCCTAAGAAGAAGAAAACATGGTTAACATTGTCAGGTATCCTGAATAGGTCCAAATGTTAATACTTAGCCTCACTTTAATTTTTGTTAGAACAAACCAAACCCTTCAAAGAAGTTTTTTTGTTCATAACTGCCTCTAAAGCAGTATCAGTTCAGCTTTAGCAGGAGTCATTAAGAAAGTTTCATCTTTATTTAAATTTACAAGTTTAAATGTTCCTAATCCATGGGGGAAAACCAGTTTGCTCTGTCCCCGCCCAATTCTTTCTGCAGCAGAGAAGCTAGAGCAACATAGGCTGCTATTTCTTCATACTCATCTTATTTCAAAGAATGGTGTACAACCATGTCAATACGTAACTGTAAAGTCCAGACAAACTTGTCTGTTTTTCTGTTTTACTCAGTCAAACTTGTCTGTTTTTCAAACTAAACATAGAAATGTGTTTCATAGGTGTCCCACTTTTTCTAATAACCACATAACTACCAAGCACCCATTCTGAGAAACAGGACCAAAGATCACCTTAGTATTTTTTCTAAATTCAGGCCTAATAAAGTAAGATTTCAATAACAAGTTCAGTGATGGCTGGATGGACATAAACTTAAAAAACAACATCCTCTAAACTGAATAACACATTGGGACACCTATTGTCAGAAGGTAAATTATTTATCTGGTAAATATTATCCATATCGCTCACTGACTTAAACATAAGTATTTTCCATACTTTACAGGCTACATCCATTACTGGATGCAACACAGTCCAGGAAACAGATGAACAAGAAATCAGTTATTCAAACCTCCAAAGGATTCAAGACCTGCTCACTAGACATCTACTAGACTCATCTTTCTGGAACCAAGAGAGCTTAGTTTTGAAAAAAAATCTTCCTGGTTAAATACTTCCAAATAAAGTCAAAAGTAAGAAGAGCCTTGGTAATAATCCCCTCCTAGACCATTAAAAATTAGATCATTCATATGAAGTTATACATCGATATGTATACACACAGAGAGACAAAGAAATGAAGCATGTGTGTATCTACATTTCCCAGTAACTGTAGGGAATTACAAATGGGAAGAAAGTGGTGCTGTTGAATAAAATTATTTATCTTCAAGCAGTTACTGTGTCATACCAACATCTCTGATGAAGTTCTGGGGTCTGTGTCCTGTATCCACAAAGTGCTGGCAGTAATCGTTGTGCGGATTTAGGCTCTGAGTACCCTGGAGAACAAAAAGGAGTTCAGGGAGAGAACGGGGAGACAACCAGACACACACACTACATATGTTAGTCTGATAAATGGGAAAGTAACAGTTTTTTTCTTTTCAACACACCTTTATAAGGTACGCTAGTCAACAGCATCATTGTGGGTTTAGTTCCACATCAGGCCAAGCATTACTCCAGCCCTGACCTTTACTCAGGTCAATGTGAATACTAGATACAGTCATATTTGTCACAGCAATCTTGTACTTGTGAATTCCAGCCAATTACCTCAGCCTTCAAAACTGTATTTCAGATTCCACCAACTGCAGAAACAGTTGCCTATAGAACACAATACCTATGCCAGCTTTGACTGGTCGCCTGTGAAAGCTGCTCACCTTAAGAAAGGTACTGGAATCCTTGTAAATCTCTTCTTCATAGGGCAGGTTCTCATCATCTTGCTGCAGCTCTACCTCATCCTTGGAAATAAAGCAGACATTGTATGAGTACGTCAAGATAATTTTTTTTCTCTCTTAATTATGATTCTCCTGTTTATGTGGGCTGTCTACAGATATCTCCTAAAATGGCAGATCATGAATGATTCCAGCTTTGGAGGGGGGAAAAAAAAATCCCCAAAAAGTTTGCCTGCCTCTCATTAATGAGGAGAGTGTCACTGGGAAAGACCTCTGAATAAGTGTACAGTGTAGGCAGTGCTTTGCAAGCTGTAGAACTTCTAATTTTTGTCCCGCTAAAATTTCACTCTTGGATTAAAGCAAATGATACATTTTGTTGACATTCTTTTGTAGCAGAGCCTTTGAACGTTTCTATCCACTCAATTGTCTCTTATGTGCCAACCTTAGCAAATGAAACCATTCTACCTATACAAAACTGTTGAATTTCACGCTGTGCAGACACGGCATGTGGTACAAGCCAGTTTGGACTGTCCTTAAGGGTAACTTTAAAATTCCCATTTTGTAGTCTCATTATTCACAGGAAACATTAATAGTATTACAATTTCTTTCCCCAGTTAGTATATCACCAATTGTTCATTCATTAGATTTCTAGAATTCAGAGATCTGATCTGTCACACTGAAGTACTCTGAATATCCAACACGGAACTCGAAGAAGAGAAACAAAGAGGAGACTCACTTCTTCATGACACTTTCTGTTTTCCTACTCACCCTGACACAACTCAGTATATGCATTACATATAAACAAAACTGAAGAACCACTAAATAAGATAACCTAGCACATTTTAGTAGGATGCATATTCTCTTTTATACATCACTGATAACAACAGACATCTTTATCAATTATTATCGTGCCTCATGTGAGGAGAAAAGTGGTCTCAAGGCTGAAATATTTTGAAAAAAGACATTTTAACACAATGAAATAAAAGGAAAGATGGAGAACCAGATTTCTCATAGAGAAGAACTCAACTTCTTCCCCCAATAAATCTTAAGTCAAAAGACGGAGAGCAGATGTAATTCTTACTATGGCATTTACCCTATGCTACATAAGCTGTCTGAAGGCAGAATGGAAAATTAAGTGTTCCTCCCTATTCTGACCCAACTTTTGAACTGCTTGCTGTGACAAACAGGTCACAGACTCCCCAGCTCCATTATTCAGGTGAAGAACCTGCAGAGACAATGTCTTTTTTTTTGTTGTTTAACCGGACGAAAAAGAGAAAGATTATAATTAGAAACAGCAACAGTGTTTACAAGGAAAGAAAATGAACAGGAGACAGGCAGAAGCAAGAATTATTCGGAGGGGGGGAAAAAAAAAAGAGGAAAGCTTGAGTTTTACTAAAAACTGCTTATGCCATCATTGGCTTACACCTGTTTCCCCACTTGTGCCTTGCTCTAAATCAGCCTTCTGATGAGAAGCACTTGTGAGATACCTACTTCTGAGTCATCCCAGCTCTCTACTTGCCTTCAGAAGTGATTTTTTTTCTAAAAAAAGAAAAAAGTGTCTTGTGGCCACAAACTAAAAAGCCCACACCAGAACATTAGTATTAATAGAAGACACTAGATTCTTGTACATTAACCACCCTTGTTTTCCAAGCCTGGTATGTTGTTGCTGAGTTAGGGAAACAAAACCAGATACCTACAATATCCAAGCACAGACTTTTTTCATAAGACTTGAGATACTTCCAGCAATTAGGATGATGCAGTCACATAGGGCTTTTTTCAGCCTCAGCAGCAATGGCATGGAAGCCTTCCAAGCTCACAGGCTACCACTTGGAGAATACAAGTGAAACAGAGCTCTATCAACTGAGGCTGCAGGCACCACATCTGAACCACAAGTATTTTTGTACTTCACACAATGTTGAAACTCCAGAAGTCTTTGCCACAAAACACTGTTGATACCAGACACTGAAACACGTTCAAACAACTGAGTAAATTCACCTGGGGAAGGGGAGAGGTGGAGCAACAATCACAGCTCTGAGAGGTGCAGAAGCCTGGAAGCAGTGGCAGATACTCGAGTCCCATTATTTGCAACTTCTGAAAACAGCCCAAGGAGCCCAACTAACCCTAGTACAACCGTTACAGTGCCCCAAGAACAGCGTATAAGTTCTTTAGAACCAAAAGTCAGCTTTTGGACCTTGAAATACCCATTATTCATTTTTGCCAACAATGCACCTCTTCCCAGGTCTCTCACCTCCACGGCTTGCAGTGCACAGCCAGGCTCCCAGACAGAAGTCAAAGTGCCAGTGGGAAGCTTACCAAGCAGCAGTGCTGCCTTTTATTTTCACATCAGCCTGACACTTATTAAGGAGTATCACTATAAGTTTATGCTCATTCTACAAGAATATCAACAACAAAACCAAAAAAATATAAAGGATTGCTTTTTTTTTTTTTGATCAGATGCTCCTAAGGAGCTGAGAAGACAAGCGTACTTTATCTTTCATCTCAAAAACTGCTCTCACATTTCCCCCATACAATGAAAAAGTCAATGTCACCATTCAGCCTTCTCTCAAAAAATCAGCGAAAGGCATTTCAGTGCCATCAGCTCACATCACTTTCCATTTGGAATACCAGAGACTGACGGAAATCCTCCCAAAATCCCTACATTTTTTTAAAGGCTCCATGCTTACATCCACACACTCTATCACTGCAGACCTCGCAGCACCAGACTGCACTACAGTAACAACAGTGCTGTATCTTCACAGTACTTCACCTTCACCAGCAGCTACGGCAGCATACTCGGGCTCCAGCCAGAGCAGCTGAGGTTTGAGGACACATTAACTTCCACCAAATCTGAAGTCAGGGCAGAAAATTTTGAGCCACTTCAGAAGGATTAACTGATACCACCACATAAAAGTCAGGATTTTGGTGACACACGAGTCACTTTAAATGGGAAATGCCTCGGATTTTTCTAACAAAACTGATGAACTTGCAATATTTGTCTGCAACACTAATAGCTAAAGTCTATTATTACTTTTGTCTTAGAAATATTAAGCACAACCCAACAGGGCTTGACACCGTAAGAATCCAGGTTTTTGTATCAGTTCATATTACAAGACTAAATTTAAACAGGCTCAAAGTACTAAGGGAAAAGTTACATAAATACAGATGGGATTTTACTAACTTCTCATCCCCTTGCCAGCAGGGAATTAGCAACGTCTGTAGAAAACAGCTGATGACTCCACTTTAGACAATCTAATTGGGGGTTTCGAGTTTCTTAAATCACCTCAGCTGCTCCACTGAATTTGGTCTGAGCTAGTATTATTAAAATATTCTTCAATTTCAACAACAGAGCAACAGTCCTACCACTTGCAAGTGGTTACAGCCATGCTAAGAAAGAAAATATTAATTACAAGATTCATATGCTTTGCCAACTGAAGTGATTTATCCACACATGTATCACAAAAAAAAAAAAAAGCAACTGTTAAACCACTTATTTGGTGAAGGATTAAAATAAACTGATATGAACTGATCACTACTGCGAGCATACCAAGCCCATTTCATGAATAGTCCACGTACTCTGTAAATCCCTTCTTTGAGACAGTGACTTGATTGGTTTGCTAAAGAAGATGTAAAGACTAGCACTTGGCATGTTAACCGTGTGCCTGATCATTTACAGATAGACTTCAAAAATTAGTCATCAAAAATGTCCTGTCATACATTAACTCTTTGTTCTAGTAAGACAGAAGTAAGATAGACATTATTACAGAAGGATTTATAAACTTGAACACAAATGTAATGCTACCAAGGCCTCATATTTCAAGAATTACTATTTTTAGGCATCCGAGAAAACAGCAGCCATTGCATCATTTCATAAATGCACTGATCTTGATTCTACTTAACCACAGAAGCAAGGTTATTAGGACAAAGGAAAAAGGGAGAGCAAACATATATGCTGCAATGAGATCTCCGAGCAAAGCACAAAGGCAGCTGTATCATAATTGTGCCTTTGTTGAACCTCCTTTCCCTAGGACTCATCTTAGACAAAACATCTTAGACAAAAAAAGAAATGTTCATAACATTTCTTGTTATGAAACAAGAAATCTGTCAAATAGCTTTTGTGTGAGCATCTGAAAAATGAAGGGCATGAGAGTTTCACAGCCACTCACTCTTCAACGACCAAGATGTTTTGGTTTGTTGTTTTAAATGTAACTTTTCCAGGATATTCTGGGTATAAAAGCATACCTCAAACCAAGCCTCTTACTCCCATAGCCTTTGAGACCTGTGTTCTGTGTTGGGTCCCTCACTACAAGAACACTGAGGTGCTGGAATGTGTCCAGAGAAGGGCAACGAAGCCGCTGAAGGGGCTGGAGCATGTGTCTTACAGGGAGCGGCTGAGGGAACTGGGGTTTAGTCTGGAGAAAAGGAGGATGAGGGGAGACCTTATCACTCTCTACAACTGCCTGAAAGGAGATTATAGGGAGGTGGGTGCTGGTTTCTTCTACCAAGTAACAAGTCATAGGACAAAAAGAAATTGTCTCAATTTGCGCCAGCAGAGGCTTAGACCGGATATTAGGAAACATTACTTGACTGAAAGAACTATTTAGCATTGGAACACGCTGTCCAGGGAAGTGGTGGAGTCATCATTCCTGGAGGTATTTAAAAGATGTGTAGATGTGGTGCTTAGAAACAATGTTTAGTGGTGGATTTGACAGTGTTTGGTTTACGTTTGGACTTGATGATCTTAAAGGTGTTTTCCATCCCAAATGATTCTGTGAATCCCTTCTTTCTTCCATTCACCCAGAATCATATTGCTTTGCATTTGACAGGCAGGTTGGAAGGCACCGTCAGCCTTTCTGCATCTCATCCAGCAGTCTGTATCTCTTGCTAAAGGCAAGCTTTTTTAGCTTTTTTTCTGACACAAAGAAAACCCAGCCAAGATTTTTTTGTGTGTAGCCACACATGCATATTTTACCCCTTCTGCTCATATGAGACAACCAGTCACGGCACTCTGCCATTCCCCATGGGCACTATCACTCAAGCCCACGTCCTCTTAGGAGCAGCACTAAATTAAGCCTCCAAACATTGGGTTCTGGTGCGTGTACTGGTCAATGCACCTAAGCCACATCTGAAGAGAACCACTTAGAACCTCTCTTAGATCTCTGCAGTGGAAGACATTTAATGGCTCAATGTCCTCATGGAGATTCGTGACAAGTGGTGTCCCTCAGGGGTTCATACTGGGACCACTACTGTGTAATACTTTTATCAATGATATCGACTGGGAACCCTTCCAATCCAAACCATTCTAGGATTCTAAGACACGAAGGCAGATGCCCCTGAGGGACATATATTCTGAAGTATTTATACACATCACATTCATTTTTATTTATATGCGCACAGACACAAGTTTAAGTCCCTCAGAAGCACGTGAACACCAGAGAAAAGTAATTTTTTTCTTTTTTTTTGTACCTTATATTCTTCAATCTCTTCCTCATCAGCTTCTCCTTCATCTGGGTATTTGCGCTTTGCATTTGGTGCAGATGTATCATAAGCAGCCCTATAACCATCAAAAAAAATCCCCATATAAAGCAGTTTCTCTCCTGAGAAAACATTTCAGAAAGCTCCAATAATCTGCCTTGACTACCTGTTTCTACTACAGGTTTGAAGTTTTTTTATAAGACTTTGTATATGAGAGGTGATTCCTCTTTCTCTGTATTTAAGACCACCACAACTTCTTAAGGACAGAGAACTCCTGAAAACAGACATCTTGCTTCCTCACTTTTCCACTTCAAAAGGTGTGGCTTATTTTAATCAAAGCAGTGCAACCACTAAATTAAGAAACTTTCTGCTGCACCTGAGAACTAATGCATACCACCTGCTCTGTCCCAGGCACTCCTTTATTGTTCCACAGGAACTTTTGAACTACATTACCCTATAACTGCTCTTCCCAAGACCAGGGGCTAAAAGCATGCTGTAACTTCACATCTTGGTTTTCGCAGAACCATAGAATGTGTGAGTTGAAAGGGACCCACATGGACCATCGAATCCAACTCCTGTCCCTGCACAGAACAACTGTAACTTTCACACCGTGTGTGAGGGAGTGGTCCAAAAGCTTCTGGAATATTGTCAGGCTTGACTCCCTCCCTGGGGAACTGTTCCAGGTTCCACCGCCCTCGGGGGAAGAACTTTTTCCATCCTAACCCTCCCCCGGCACGTTTTCCTGCCATTCCCTCGGGTCCTGTCATTGGTCACCAGAGGGAAGAGCTCAGCGCCTGCTCCTCCTCCTCCTCCCCTTGTGAGGAAGCTGCAGACTGAGGTGCGGTGTCTCCTCAGGCCGAACAGACCAAGTGCGTTCAGCTGCTCGTCATACAGCTTCGCCTCTAAACCCTTCACCCACTCTGTGGCCTCCTCTACCTTCAGACCCTTTTTATACCGTCGTTCTGCTCCAAAAAAGCTTTTTAACGCGGGAAGCAAGAGCTTTCAAAAAGCTCCGGTGCTCGGTAGCACCAGAGCGCAGTGAGAGGCGAATGACCGAACGCCACCGAGCTCGGCGCGAGGGTCCCCCCGCTCCCCGGCACTGACCGGCACGTCTCCCGCGTCTCGGCGATCTCCCGCTGCTCATCCTTGCTGTTGAGCACCGCGCCGATGCTGTCCGCGCTCTCGGCTCCTAACTGGGGGGGCGGGGGCAGGTTACGGCGGGGCCGTGGCCCCCGACCCCCCCCACCCCCCTGCCGGGGCCCAGCCGCCTCCCCCCGCCGCTCCCGCCGGTACCTGCTGCGCCAGGAGCTGCCGCCGGAGCTTCTGCCGCTCGCGGATCTCCTGCAGGCGGCTGTTCATGGCCGCGGCCCCGCGCGCCCGCCGCGCCGTCACTGCCGCGACCGCTTCCGGCGGCCCCGACGCCGCGGCCGCCATGGCGGGTGAGGGCAGCGAGCCCGGCGCCGCCCTCGTCCCGCCGCGGCGGCCCAGACCAAGGGGCGAGCCGTGCGCTTCGGGAATGCCGGCTCCAGGCTCCGCGGGACCTGCCGCGCAGCCGGCTTAGAGTCATAGAATCGCTTGGTTGGAAAAGACCCTTGAGATCACCGAGCCCAACCGTACCCGTGCGCTGCTAAACCGAATCCCCGAGCACCTCTTCTACCCGTCTTTTAAATACCCCCAAGGATGGGGACTCCCCCCCCGCCCTGGGCAGCCTCTGCCGGTGCCCAATGACCTGGTTACTTGCCGGTTTTATTTCAGTTTCAGTATTTTTCAAGTAGAGATGTTAAATTCATTGTGGGTCATCGTTGCCATCAAAGTTTCATCGCTTGCACCTAGCTGGGCAAAGCTGTCGCAGGGCTCTTCCTGGCAGGATTTGTTCCCCAGGGGTTCCGCAGCGGTGACTCCTTACATCTTGGGACCTGTATCCTAGTTCTCTCTGCAGCTGCTTTCCTTTGCTGTCCTCTCCTGATCCAGGGTGCTACTTCTCTCCAGCCTATCTCCCACCCTGATACATGCCTTGCATCCAATCTTCACATCCAACACAGCTGTTTAACCTTTACGCTTTGCCTACATCTTTCTCATTGATCAAAAAAGTTCCGGCTTCAGGGAGTTTCACTAAATCCCTAAAGCATTCTTCATCTGATTTCAGGTCTCTTTCCTGCTTCCTCCCTTTCCCCTCTTGTATTTTATCGCTTGTCTCTGAATGTGTGCAACTCCTATTGCATGCTGATGTTCGTGCTGACAACTGTTCGCATCCCACTAAGAACAAAGATGGAAATAAAGGTCCACAGTCTGGATTCAAAAGTTGTGCAATAAAGTTCAGTTCCGAGCATCTCACAAAAGGAACTTTAACAAAAGAATAGAGAAACAAAACAAATTATCTCAGCAGTTATAAGTAATCTTGATGCTTGCTTTCCTGAAACAGACCAACATTTCCCAGGGATAGTCAGCCTTCAGTTAGACAGAGCATAGCGTTCCTCTGCTGTTACTACAGTGCCAGACACACCACAGCTCTCTGGCAAAAGCCGTTACTCTCTTTTTTTTTAAAACAATGTGCTACATGTGGTATACGAGGTGCAACACAAAGAAAAAATTACTGTGCCTATAATTCTTTTCCTTTAACAAATTAAGTAAATCAGCTATGATCACCTTCAAACCAGCTCCCTTCTGAGCTGACACACAGCTGCACACGATGCTGCTGATGTTCTAAGCAATTCCACAGGTCATTTTCTGAATGGCTGTTGAGGGAGTACATTGCTTTTGCTTTTACATCTTCTACGGACAAAGAATGTGTTCATTTGAGCACTGACTTGCTCTTCAGGAAGAGGTGGTTATTAGCTAAAAACTGCTTCACTGTCAGTGTTGTGGGCTGGTGCGTTGTCTTGATGTTAACTCGCTGTTTGCACACCGACATTTTCCAACCAAAGCTAAGAAAACATCTCTATTTGAACACGTGTCCGCTTGTACTAAAAGAAGTGGTTGGGTTAAGTCGCGTCTCACTGTGACAGGTTAGAACATGTTCTACAACCACCTCTTTATCTCTCCCTTCCTACTCTTGGTTCCCAAGCTATGGAGTTAGTCTTGGCGTTTTTTGTGTCAAACCTCATACATGTCATGGACATCATCCTGGTCAAACTTAACACTGAGGAGGACGCATGACGAGATGAAAATTAGAGCACTGCAGAGTAATGCACTACTTGGAAGAAACTACTTTCAGCTATTCACACTGCTCAGTGACAGAACATGATGGAGCTTTTTAAACATTAAAACACCAAAATACCCAGACGTAAATTTACCTCCTTCAGGAATACACTACTTGTTATGCTGTCCTATCCATGGAACTGTGATGGAAAAAGCAATGCTATCTCA
Organism: Cuculus canorus; assembly: GCF_017976375.1. Lineage (NCBI taxonomy): Eukaryota > Metazoa > Chordata > Aves > Cuculiformes > Cuculidae > Cuculus > Cuculus canorus. Next base: position 74,987,721 of record NC_071404.1, read on the forward strand.
TATTCCTGCACACTTCTTTGATGTTGTTGGCTGTAATGAATACAGTAGGAGTCCCTGCACAGTAACAAAATCACTTCCTCCTGGATGTGTGTGAGCCTGCACTCCGTTTTTAGAACTGGAAGACACAACAAGCTCATCTTTACAAATGCTAATGGGTATGAAAGATGTTATGCTACAACTGTTTCAAAATAAAAAGGTTGTATTTTTGCAGAATGCTCCTGGCCTTCCCTCTTCTCTCTGTGCTCAGCTGCAGATGAAACTTTTGCCAGCGCTGGGTGAAACACAAAGATGATGCAGTTTGGTGCTGTCAGCTAATAAACTGTTCAGGGATATCAGTGTGGTTTTCGTTTTTTCTTACAACTAAGACTTGGTTGAACTGCAAGTCTGATCCGTTTTCCTTCAGATTTATGAAACCAATTGTCTTCTCATCCTTTTTTAACTGATTATTCCTTCGCACATTACCTTTCACTTCTCATTGACCTGCATTCAATCTTTTTAATCATTTCTATTGTGATAATTTTTAATTCAAATCTTATCCTCCAGCATACTCCTATCTACTTCCAGTTTCAAGTGGTTGTCTCCCAATGGAATAAGAAGACCTTCTATGCCACTTCACTAAACTGTTTATAGCATTATAATTATTTAGGAAACATAAAAAAGTACAGGTAGAATTTCACACCTATTTGAGACTTGTGTTATACTGACATATATTCAAGTCTGTTCTATTCCATTTAGCAAAAAACTGCTCGCTTATTTTCTGTCAGGAGCAATGACTGTAAAAGTTACAGAGAATTAGGCCCAAGCTGCTTAATTAATAACTGTTCTCTCACCTTAATTGTTCTGCACATCACAAGCCTCAAACAAATTATGCCAAAATAGATCCTCAATATATTAATAAATTAAAAGCACTAAAAGGATCAAATATATGAAATAAAAGAGAGCTTTATCTCTTAACTCAAAACAGGCAAATACAACATGGTTAGCATGGACTAACATCACACTCTTCTTACTGCACGTCCCTTCTCCCTATGCTTTTAGTCATAGTACCTAGGATCTACCTCTTCAAAAATATCTTTAAAAGTTGGTAACCTCAACTTTTGGGCATTTTGAATAAACGATAGCATCCACAACACTCACTGAGTGTGTCTGTGTTTTTCTACCGTTGCCTTAGGCTGTGTCCCTACAAGATATCAAATCTGACATGAGTATATTGCAAAACCACTACAACCATACATCCATCCGAAGTCACTGTAGCAGTTCAAATTTTGTTTAGAAATCTCCTAGAAGTGCCTTAGTAGTAGAAGAGTCTTTAGTAAACCAACTTACAGCCAAAACAGAGCCTTCATAAACACCCCACCATGCACTCTGGATAATGTGATAGACATGTGCTGCAATTTCACACTTCATTTAGGTCAAGTTTCATTGCCATACGATACTGTATTATATGTGCCCTTTGTAATGGACGTGAAGCCTTGATGCAGCATGGCTGCTCACAGCATCAGAGCTGCTGCCTCTGGACTAACTGATTGAAGCCTCCTTCCTAACCTGGAGGTGACTGTTCAAAGAAATTTTGAAAGAGATTATTTAATTTCTTCACTTTTGCACAGCATTGTGATTTGTTCTGTTTCGTCAGCAAGAATAAAAAATGTGCACAAATGTTTAAAAAATATAAAAATATTTCTAATTCCTCTACATGGAATAAACTCATTTAGTTTCTTAAATGCTCCCAGCAAAACATTGTTCTGTCACCTTCAAGCAATGGCTAGCATTGCCGGAAGAACAGCAGCGCTGGAGTAGAGATAGAGAAGCTTTCTGAACCAAATTTTGTTTTGCTGAAAAACATGGATGGGTTAACAGCACATTTTAAGACCTTGTATTGAATTTGTTAAATTGCTCAGAATGAAAATGATTCCACTTTAAGAAACACCTCTGATCAATATGTTTTGTTCTAGAAATGTCACAAACTATCAGAAATACAGAATGAGTTCTTAATTCAAGACATCCAGTTCACAACTATTTAGACTGGACATCAGGATGTATTTCTTTACTGAGAGGGTTGTCAAACGCTGGAACAGGCTTCCTAGAGAGTTGGGCCTGGCAGAGTTTGAGAAGCGTTTGGACAATGCCCTGAACAACATGTTGTGAGTTCTGGTCAGCCCTGAAGTGGTCCGACAGTTGGAGCAGGTGATCTTTGTAGGTTCCTTCCAACTGAAATAGTCTGGTCTGGTCTGATCTATTCAATCCTACAAACTAACTGTTTCATTTCTATACCAAAGGTAAGATTTGGTCTTTGTACTTGGGGAATTTTACATTTTTTTTTTTACCTCTTGCAGAAACTTCCTAGCCATTTGTCCATATGCTGTAAGGCAAACCATATACATCAATGGAACCCAGAACTGAGACTGTGTTCTGTAGTTCCCACACAATCTGTGGATTTTAACTATCCTTAGGACACAGACAGCTGTAGTGCACTGTCCCAGTTCACAAAAGCCCACCTGCTATTAAGGGTTCCACTGAAATCACTAAGACTGTTCACACAGAACAGAAAAGGCAATAGTAATAAATGTGAATAAGATTGGGACAACATGACCTTAACAGAAGTTATGATTCATTATCATTCACTACTGTAGGTTATTGTATATTTTTTCTGGAGCTAAGATGACTTGTGTGCTGAGATATCTCACTATCAAGATTTAGATGCTAGGCATATGTGATTCCAGAGATGCTACACTTGCACACTGCACTCATCCATGTAGCTTGCCAACTGTTACATCCATGTTTTAAAAATAGATTAACATATTCTTTCTTTTGACAAATTCATTCAATCGTGGCAATTAATTGAAAATCCTCCTTCTAAATTAGTTAAAAATGTAGCCAAAACAGGCCCCTGAGCCCCCAAGTCCACTTCACTTGGAGGATCAAGCATTACTGTCTTCTTGCCGTATGCAGAGATTGTCTTAAAATACAACTGTTTTTTTAACTGAAATGTCCATGTATATGCCTCAAAAAATAGAATGCGAAGAGGGGACGGAGTGCAGCTTTATGTTGTATTGCATCTAGCCCTGTTTTTACTCCTCATTTTACCATTGGCCCCAAACTGGCTCTCTTTCTCATTTTGCTGCTGCCCCATTAGTGAGGCAGGAGCAAATCTCTGGTAACTAATGAACTTCAGTGCTGTTATTTGCTCTAAACCTGAGCTGAATTTGATCCTCTCTCTCCTCAAGGGCAGTACAAATCTAATTACATGACATCTGCTGGCTTAATTATTATAAATCAAAGTGTGATTAAAGAAGTGTGAATTTGTTATGCTTTGAATAATAAACATATTTCCATACACATCAGTGTTCACTGAGTTACAAACTTAACTCAATGAGCACTGAGATCAGAAAATATTATATATCACTTTCCTGCTTTTCCTCCGTTTCTGACACAAAATACTAAAATCATACTGCTAGGTTTATCTTACAGTCAGAAATTGTGTCCTATCATGCTTGCAAAACAATCCTGTACATTTTTATGTTTTAATATGGAACTTGTGAATATTTTATGTGATTATAGTACCCTTACTTTGTTTCAGAGCTGTTTTGTTTGCACTAAATAGCAATAAAAGTGACTAGATGATACTATACAGAATATTACAGTATATGATAGCTTTGTGCACTGGAAACCTCATACATCTGAAGTCTTCGGATTTCAGAAAACTCATCCTTACATATTACCTCATGTACTCATTATTTTTCCTTTTACAATTTGTTTTTAATAGTACTTAATGTTTTCCTGGATACTTTCATAGCTAATTTGATGGAGTATTTTGCACCAGCATGATACATGCACAGAATATCTTAACACACATCCCTGAATTTGTTGTTTATCTTCTTTCCCCAGTCTCCCATTTACTTACATGTCTTCCAGAGCATCTACAGTGCTATCAGTTAACTGTGGCCTCTGTGAATACTCCATTTTTCAATATCTACATCTTAATGCTTTCTGGTTTAAGTTTATAGCATAGGAACAGCCCCTAGATCTGCCGCTTCTTTCTATGTTCATGCCAGTTCTCTATCCATTGTGTTTTCTGTGTGGCTCTGCAATAAACCAGAACAGGAAAAAGATCTGGCTGATCTTTTAACCTACTCTGAATAGTTTTGCAGGAAATGTGCAACCATAGCTTCAGAAGCACCAGATGTACAGACAAAAGGCAGTAAAGAAATATGAAAAATGTTAATCCAGGAGATGGCTTGTAGTCAGATCACAGAGAAAGAAGGTATTCTGTTGCTTTCTACTTTTCACGGGTTATAAGAAACACAGAAAGAAGCTTCATAAAGAAAAACCTACATATACAGAAAAAAAAGTGGACATATGCACTAATCATGCTAACTGTGATTGGAATAATATCCCTGGGGAAGTGATTGGGGAAGAGCAGCTGGAATGCTGCCCAGCACAAAAGGACCTGGGGCTGTTGGTCGACAGGTGGCTGAAAATGTGCCAGCAGTGTGCCCAGGTGGCCAAGAAGGCCAACAGCATCCTGGCTTGTTTCAGCCATAGTGTGGCCAGGAGGAGCGAGGAAGGGATCATCCCCCTGTACTCAGCACTGGTGAGGCCCCACCTTGAGTACTGTGTTCAGTTTGGGGCCACTCACTACAAGAAGGACATTGCGGCCCTGGAGCATGTGGTCTAGCAGGACTTAGTGACACACTATTAGAACACATTAGGTAAAATAATGTTTACAAGTCTAAAGCACAAAACGTAGCATGTACGGTAACATAGTGCTTATTTACAAAAATAAATGGCTTGATAAGCAGGTAAATAACAAAACAGGACAAGTCACTATTTATCTTTAGTATAGCTATATCCATAGCAGAAATCCATATATCCATGATTTTCATAATTCAATTAGTGTAATTTTAATTTTGACTTTTTAGTTGACAAATCATTATCCCAGCCAAGATGACTAAGTATGGAAAATACTAAGATGGAATGTGTAATTCCACGTGGCCATTAGATTATCCAAAAAATAAAATGGGGAAATAATAGTGATGGGACAATGGGGATCAGAAGAGATAAGAAAGGGCCATCAGCCAAAAGTCCAGAAAGAATAAGGGATGATTAAGCCAACAAGAAGACTGTAAGAAAGCAGTTTGTTTTGCCTACAGTTACAGTATTGCTCTTGCCTTCATTGCCCCATTTCTTCAACCCTTGCCCTTCCTCCCTGTGCTTCCCACATCTCCTGACAGACATTTTCCACATTCTGTGGTAATGAAGGCCATCAAAGTGCAAATGTCTGTCACAGGTCTGCACAATGCCAGCCTTGTTTTAACTACAAGTCATAGTTCAATAGGCAAAGGCAACTCTGATCCCATCTGGTACAGAATCTCATCACAATAGTAGACAGCATCCTCACCTTATTTATTTCTAAGTCTATGTAGCTGCATTTTAAAATTCCAACTAAAATGTTGAAAGGAGGCACGAGTAGCAAATACATTTTTATGCATCACTTTGTAGTAATCAGTGTGAAATGATTGCTCCAGCCCTGTATATATTTGTGAAAGCAAGCTAGGAAACACTGAGATATATATTTTCTAAAATGGTAACAATATGGGCCAACTAATGCTTGTATTCATACTACACAAAATCTATTCACTAACATGAGGAGACTCACTGATTATGATGAAATTATTAACCAATACAGCCAACAGGACATAGTTTATAACACCCAACAACCTACTCCCCTCCTTGAAAGCTAAACTTTTTAATTAGTGGAAAATGCAAATAAAACGAAAAATATTTTAAAATTATTCCTAGAGCTTCCAATGCAACCCCAAAGAGAACACATAAAGATCATGGGTTATGAACATGTGCTGATAACTTCTAAGAGATCTTTTGTTTGTCAACAAATACCCTTCGCTATTTAATTTCTTCAGAATATCCTCTTTGGCATATTCTTGCCTCTTTAAATGAGCTTATTTATAGAACAGCTACACAAACTCACCTTTCCCCTAGTTAACAGACTGCAACATGTGTGATGCCGCATTTACCTCCTATTCCAAGCATCAGGAAATAAAGCAGCACCTCTGCTGTGTTTACGCAGTCCCGCTGGGGTACTCCTGCTCTTACACTTGAGTCTCACTCCTCACTTGGCCACATTGCACACTTGGGATCTGCTCAGTGGTCCTTCTGGGAGAGGAACACAAAGGAGGCTGCTCATGGGAACAATATCAAACAGGGCCTCAAACACATCACATAGCAACTGCATGAACAAGGCTGCAAGTTGTACTCATTGTGTGTTATTGAGTGTTGCTTAAACAGTAGCACTCCTCCTGAGTTTTATGCACAGTACTCATGTAACCTTCTTGGCACATGGAGACATCATAGTGTGCAGATGTGGACATACTAAGAATGAGGGTAAACATTTGCAGGGATTTTTTTTTAGTTTGTGAGGTTTCTTTTAAGTATTTTTCAAACAAGTATCTCCACATGTCATTGTTATCCAAAAATCCTTTTTTTCCTGTGCAAAACTGTGCTAGTTTTAAAATTATGTATAGTTACTTTGGATATGTCAAAACTATCTCAGTTGAAATAGCAATTTTTTCCACTCCTATGTTAAGAAAAAAAGAGTTCACCAGTTTTGCATGATTCAGTTTAAAATGCAATTATTTCATCATGTCTGTATAACTCAGTGTCAGGCACACATGCACCTATGTATTGAATTGTTCCAGGAAATCAAGTTTCTTATTGCCTTATTCCAGGAAATCAGGTTTCTTATTGCCCTATAAAACGAACTCAGCTTGTTGTACATGAAAGTACTTAACACTTTAGAAAAGGTTTTTCTATGATCTCATTACTGTGCTTACTGTGTTATGTAGTAATGGAAACCTCATCAATTACAGGCTGTTTGGTTATATCCTGTGTAATGCAGGGTCACCCTATGGAGCTTATATATAATTACAGACAAAAGGCCCATTCTCTTCCATATAAGCACAAATCCAAATTAATTTTGAGTCAGACTTGGCAAAATTTCAATTTTCTGCTGCCCGAGTTTGTTAAAAAGAACGACATTAATGAATAAAATTATTTTATAAGAGTGATGACTTACATCCTAAAAATGTTGACTCATTGTGGCACCCGTTTGCACATGGAAATGCCCTTTGTGCGAAGCCTTGCCTCCTCGCCTTCTGGTCCTGAGTTCAGCCCCTCTCTGGTGCTGTCAAATCTCACTCAGTGCCCGCGAGGTCACGCGTATGAGCTCTTCCACTGACTCCAGCAGCTGATCTGTTGGCCCCAGCACACTTGACGATATGAAGAAATAATAGTAAAAAATTATTAGATGGATAGTCTGAAAATACTTTCATTACAATGTGTTGTGCCTCACTTTTTGGCTACATTCTCTCTGCTCCATACTTGTACTTCTTTCCTGAGGGAATTTCTCATATAGCTCATTGCCTGAAGTCAACCCTTGCTCTGATCCATCACATCTACATCGCTGTTTGACTCTAACCTGGGCAGAAGGGAATGCAGGAGAGAATACCCTGGTACAGGGCAGTAAGATGGGATGGACTCAGGCATTCACTCGTGTATTAACTCAATTCCACCAACAGCTGGAAGTGCGCAGCTTTCCTAAAATCTATGCTGAGAGCATACTGTATGGGCTACTAAAAAATAAAGGTAAGCAGCTTTACTGAAGACAGAAAGAGACCAATCAGTGAATTTTGCTGTTCATTTACATGGGAGCAGAAACAGACTGATTCTCCAGCGGAATTTTAAGTGCTTGCAATTAAATAGTTTTGAAATGCAGGACTACTATTTTCGCATGTATAATGCACACACCAGATACCTTCACCTATTCACAAGAACCATTTATTGACAATTAGTCCTCTGATAACCTGTACTCTTGCACAATTCATGCAAAAGCAGAGTCAGCGGCAGGGAAGAACAATCAAGTGTTTCTAGAAAGCTATTAGGATAAGGAAGCTCTTGTGTAAGTTACCTTTAAGCCTTGCATATATGAATAACCCATGCTGCTGCTCTGTTATGGAAGTATTTGTAATATTTCAGTTTCTCAGGTAACCTGGGGAATCTATGCCCGAAAATACAGAGAGGTGGTGGGGAGTGGAGTGGCCAGATGCATCCATACCTAAGAATTGTTTATTATTCTTTGGTTTATCAACAGTTTGGTATTGGGGCTGTCAAATATCAGGAGGAGAAAAGCAGCCAGCCCTATGGAATTGTACAGAAACTAAGGCCTATTCCAGCAGATGATTTGCTACAACTGCTCTCGTGGAAGAGACCGATTGTGAGAAATGTGATAGAGCCAGAAATCACACACAATAAGCTTCCTAGAAGTGGAATAAAAGTAGTCAAGCAGATGAGAGTGATTTTATACATGGCATCTGTAAGTGCCACAGCCAAAGGAAACACTCCAACATGAGCTCATGCGCTTCAAACACAAGAGAAACCATATGGGGGAGACATTTGTAAATGCTCCAGTCAAGACAGAAACTGCAACCAAAGTGCAAAGTATACAACCTGAGAGAAACACACTGCATCAGTTCCAGTATTTCTTAGATAAAACCCCTTCCTCCTTAAAGTGAAACTCTTATCAGTGTCTTGAATGGGAGCCAGACCAAGGCCCTAATTTGTATATCCTAAGAAAAGCTTTATTTCCTGTAGCATTAATGGATCTCACATCATAATGAAAGCTAATCTACAGCTATTAAAACAAATTAAGGGTCCTCTTTATCTGATTACATCAAAAGTAACTACCATTATAAAAATTAAAATATTCAAGACTGAATCTTTACATGTGGATCATTCGACTAAACGTGAAGCCTTTCTTGGGGAAAGAACCATTATGACAATTGCTTTTCTCTTCTTGATACTTCTTTTGTAATTCTAGTTACTTCCCTTTCCACTCCCCTCCTGCTCAGTACCATTTTTTGCAACCTCCAGCACAAACACCTCTGCCCTGCACAGGCAAAGCAGTTTCACCGCATGTAAGGTTCCTGCTGGCCCACACGCCTAGGGGAGACAAATGAAATCAGAATACATGAATAAGTACTAGATTTGAAACTTTGCCTGAAGGGTTTTGCAAGATTCATCGTACTCATCTGTTCTCTTCCTCCTGTGCTCATCAGCAGAACCCTTCCACTTCCAGGCTAGAGGGAAAAAGAAAAGATCTTGGGACAGGGAAAATGAAATACTGCTGTTATTGTGATGCCAAAAATTGTTTACTAGGTAATGAAGGAAGCCTTAACTAGCTAGGCTGAGCATGCTTTTAACTGGCCCTTCCAAAAGATGAAAACAACCAACTTGTCATGACAGCAACAAATTTTCAGGAAATTTAAAAGTGGCCATAATGAGTTGCTTTCAGGCTAACATCTTGTATATATGCAAATATTCTGAAAACAAATTAAACTCTTGCTAGTCCTGACAGTTTCTAAGCTAATGCATATATATACCCCAGAAGAAACCTCAAAAAAAGAACAATCTGTGCACTTACATCCACAAAGAAGCGCAACAGACACATGTGATAGCATAGTTATCATGTTGCTGTAGAAACCCCAGCATAAAGTGTTAAAGAATAGAATATTCTTTAACTTCGTGAGTGATTAAAACACTAACTGTAATGTTGCAATAATAAATTAATCACAGACTAGCAGAACTGAAATGAATACAAGTAATGCTGAACACCGTTGGACCTGCTTTTACTTAACACTGCAGTTCTGTTCTTCCAAACAGAAGCTTGACTTGGAAAAATTGTATTTTGCACCTTTTGAAGAGTTTGGAGGCTGCTGAAGGAAGTCCAGTGTTTACTAGAGATCTATGGGATGCTGCATGGGAAGCAGAAAGCACACTCTCTCAGACTCTAGTCTCAACACAAGGTTGTGGAAATACTGATGCTGTCACCCAGAAATCAGTTTAACACTTCTCAGCCAAAAAATCAGAGAAGAAAAAAGATCCTATGGAGAGGTGAATCTACAGACTCTGCACTACAGACAAATTGCCAAATAAAAGGAGGGTGCACACTCTGTGTGGCAGAGTTAGACTTCGCAAAATATGAACAGCATAGATTAAAAACAGCGTTAAATTAAAAAAAAAATATAACCCAAACTAACAAGTGAACAATACGAAACAAAGAGGCAGCCTGACAGCCATCCTGGTAGAAAAGGGAAATCGGGGATGATTAGGTCACGCAGCTCTCCGCAGCGGTTGAGAATAAGCAGATTACTATTCAGAGCACACGGGACCGGGATAAAGCTAAACCCTCGAAGACGTTTCCCTTCACCGCATTTGTTTGCAGCCCCTTTGTCTCCCGCAGACACGCCTGGGGCTCTCTCCATCCCTCTGCCTCCCCAGCCGCCGGGCGGGTCCGGGTCGCCCCTCTCTCCCGAAGCTTTGCCCGGGCTGTCGGGGGGCTCCGGCAGAGAAGGCGGCGGCTGGGCTGTGGCAGGACCCGGCGGTGCCGGGGGGGGCTCGGCCGGTCCCGCGCGCCTCTCCCAGCCCCCGCAGGCAGGGGAGACGGGGGAGGGCGGCGGGGGGGATTAGCGGGGCGGCCCCGCCTCCCCCCTCCGCATCCCGGCCGCGAGGAGAGGGGGAGATGGACCCGCGCCGCCGGGACTGGCACCATGACGTTCGCCGGCTTCGCGCTGGCGCTGATGATCGCGGCGATCCCCGCAGCCCTGCCCGCCGCCTGCCCCGCCGGGGGCTTCGCCGCTGCCCGACGCCCCTGCGAGCGAGGTGAGCGGGGCGGGGGCGAGGGCTCGGCGGGGCGGGAGGGCGGCTCGGCGGTCCCCCCGTCCCGCAGCGGTCCCCTTTCCGAGAGGAGAGGTTCAGCTCCCGCAGCGGCAGCCGCGCAGCTGCGTGACGGGCGGGCGAGCGGCGCTCGGGAGCTGCCCGCAGGCTGCGCTCGCCGTGCCCCATGCCCGCACCGGGCGCGCTTCTCGGGGAAGCAGCAGTGACGGGGCAGAAGAAGCAAAAGGATGCCTCGCTCTGAACGCGCGCTGCGGAGCGGGCATCTCTCCCTGTCGGTTTACCCCCCGGATTTGGGATAAGGGGGTTTGCAAGGTGGCGCCGGTGCTTGGGGACAAGACACCTCGGCGCCTCTCGCTCCAGCCGAACCCTCTGTGGAATCGGGAAGTTTTCGGTGCGTAAGGACTGCAATTTTAGGCATTCGGCCCCAATCGGCTCTGTGTTTCACCGGTGCTGGCACCGCTCCACAGCGTTAAATACGACCAGGATGGTTGTGAGTAACTTCACATTTCTCCAGCACCGCTCTGGTATTATCTTCCTCCTCAGTAAGAATTCTCCCCTATCCATAGCTATACGAAAAATGACCAAGCATCACTGTAGCAATGAAAACAAAAAAAAATCCCGTCTTTGTTGCCCTTCCTTTTACATAATTGTTGCAATGAAAACAAAAAATCCCTTCTTTGTTGCCTTTCCTTTTACATATGTGGTACTATCACAAGGTCAGGAAGGAAGCTGATCATTAATGTTAGTATTAATAACTTTGTTCTTGTGCAAGTTGGTTTTGGGTTTTTTTTTTTTGATTAATTTACTTTCAGATCTCTGAAGAGGGTTGTTCTCTTCCAATAATAGCCCTAGAAATTGTGTGACAAAACGATGATAATTTGAACAATGTGATAATTATACATATTGGTATAAAATAACACAGGAAGAGCATATCGAGGCACCAAGTACATTGATCATTTAAAAAAATACAGCTTCCAAAGCTGGGTTCCAAGCCAAGCGCTGTATGCCTTCAAGAAGACAGAATGATGTTACACACTACAGAGATGTTTCCCTGGAAAGACTACCAGGCAGCTGATGCCACAGAGGAGAAAACAGAAAACCAGGCACAGGTGAAAAAAAATCCCAGTAGCCTTCATGCCCTTTAACTGGTCTCAGTTTGGGAAAGGGTCCCACATTGCATCTTTGATTTTGCCCATACATTTATAGCTCTTTTTCAGAACTCTTCAGTTTGGTTCCCAAAATACTTTCTGAGGACTTGGACTAATTTACAGCAAAGAAGAACATGGCACTCCATTACTAAGAACCCAATCTTGCACTTACTAAAGTAAATTCCAGAATCCTCTGTAAGTTTAGCACAAATTGGATTTAAGTAAAACAAATGCCCAAAATACTGCATCATTTGGTTTTAGCTGTGTTTCTTCAATCTTTTCAGAATGCTGCTTTTTTCCCCCGAAAAAGGAAATCCAGGTTAGCCCCCATTAAAAGGGAGGCCATGGCTACTGAACAATAGCCAACACTTGCTAATTGAAAGGTCAGCTGCTTCTGTCAGACTCAGTGGTAAACTCTTAGTGGCAAACTCTTAGTGGCATCAGAGGGCAAACACCTGCACAAAAGCCTTTGTGGGGGTGATATGGAAGAATTAAGAGAGCGTGTGAGATGGCTTGAGAGGGAACATAGAAATTAATCCAACCATTTGCCCAGAAATAAACATTATTGTCACATTTCCTGAAGTATGCTCCTTTCTTACAAGAAGCAAAGAAAAGCAAATAAGGCAATGTTATAATGCAGTTTATAGCCAGAGGAGGAGAGACTATTCAGAGAGAAACTCACTGTGTCTGTTGCCTTAGTCCATGTGCTAAGAAAGCCTGTAGTCAGTTATTAGGCACCTGCAATAACGAAATACAATACCACGTTCAAAGCCTTAACTGTAAATCTCCTGGCTTTTCTAGCTTAAATATTAAGACCTATCTGCAAAGTTAATTGTCTAAACTTTGTGCATGTGTATATATTAAACTGCTTTAAATTTTAGCATTATCACTGAAATTTTTTTTAAAAAGCACACCTTCGAAATTATACTATGTGGTACCAGTCCAAATTCAGTTTTATAGTTTAAAATAATAGATTTTGGTGTTTCATTTCCTTCCTTCTAAAATGAGAACCATCGGGGTAATATTATTTATTTATGCCTTAAAAGCAAGTAAATGAAATACAAATACATATAAATTATGATGATGAACCAAAGAAATCTGAGGAAAATAAATGAATACAAGAGTACTCTGTTCCCAGAGCCAGCCTAAGTCCATCAAAATTCAGTGTTGTGGTTACTGGTAATAACAACTTACCTGTCATGTACTCGTGCTTCAACAAAGAGGCCCTATTTCAGCGCCTAGAAGCAACTCCTGCCACACAATGTTGATGTGGCACGTAGTTTCAGTATTCTGTGTGATCTGTTGTTGGTGCTATGCTGTTACATATCTAATTTAAAGCTTTTTGAGTAAAGAGGGCTAACTGTTTTTCTTAATTTTACAAAGGAGAAACAACACAAGAGAGGGTAAGGTCTTTGCCAGAGGTCACGCTACCAGTCAGTGGCAGAGCTGGAAATAAAATGCACATCCCCAGAATGGCCATTCTGTAGAGTCTTTCTATTTAAGTTGCTTTTATCATAGGGTAATCCTACTTATGCCAATCAAAGCATTTTCTTCAGCTCTGTACCACAGAAGACAACTGCAGTCCTTCAGAGCCTGTAACATTCCGAACACTTCAGTCTATTTTCTCAGAGCCTTTACCCACTGATCGTTGACATGGTGAATCTCACTGGTGCAGAGGAACCGATTCAGCACATTACACACTCAATGTATACAATATTTATGAAACTTCTAATATAAGGATCCTTGAGTATGCAATACTGCTATCTGGTGAGGTTCTCAAGATACTTCTTAATAAACAATTCTGATGGATACACCCTCTGCACAAGGTTAAAATACCATGAGAAAATAATGATAATTTAAGACTAAGAGCAGTGCTCAGGAAAGTGATGGACATCAGCATTCATTGATCACAGTAAGTGGCATTCACAGTTTTGCTGAAGTCAACTGGATTGATTTCTTTGATCTTAGCTAGGCCTGATACTGGAAGGGAAGAAAAGTCTCCATGGATTTGAACTGGTGTTAGAGTTAACCTATATTACAGATAGCTTTTTACAAGTAGCTCATGCAAACTTATGTGTTAGGTTCATTCTGAAACTGGGATGGACTCTCTTATATGTATTATTAAACATCCTGTAGTGTTCTGAAATACTACTAGTCATAATGTGGTTATGTGGGATATACTGCATCTATGAATCGGAGAACTTCACACTTTATGTCAATTTGGACTTACCTAACTGAGTCTGAGGCATCGGATAAGATGTACTGAATTATCAGTGCAGGGCCTTTCTGTGGCACTATCCTGTGCTGGAACACCTTGGAAATGAAAGTAGAAATAAAATATATGTGTTGTTTTTGCAGATTTCCAAAATTAAAAATACTTCTTTTGCTTTGCTTTAAATCTGCAGTTTCAGAGTATGCAGTACGAGGGTGAAAGGCACAAGCAACTTCTGCTTCTGATCCTTCTTTTCCAAATCTACATTTACAGTTAAATTACAAACCTTTGGACATAGGTGTTTGCGAAGGAGCTACTGGCACACCTTTAGCCAACACCATAAACCCCACTGCTACAGCACTTACATGTACAGCAGAAGTACAAGTGATTCCCATTCTATTTACAACTCAGCCACACAGGGAAACAGGCTTGTTCTCAGTGAAATGTAGAAAATGAAACAGGGGTTGAAGTTACTCAGCATCTCTGGACATGAGAATGGTATAGGAAGAGAGGCCAAGTACAACAGCATAATTCCTTTGAAGCTCTTCTGCTTTTTGGAGTTAATTAAAAGTTGGCTGAGAGGTTTTCCTCTCCCTTTTTTTCCCGTGTGTCTCATCTTGAGCCTATATGGCAGGTGTTGCAGAGCAAGTCTCAGCAGCACCCACTGGATACCCTTACTTCCTTGCATCTGCAAGTATAACTTAATCTCTTTTCAACAGTGATAGCAGACAGGAAAGACTCTGACTTGGGCAGATACCAGGGCAACTAAAATTACCAGACTGTGTGTAAGCAACATGAATTGACCACCAGTAACCTCAGCTAGAACATAGTTAGAAGAAATCTATACATGTTTTTTTGAGTGTATGTAAATGAAGATGTTTCTGTCGAGACAGCAGATTTGTATTCTTCAATATGGGGCTTAATAAGTGTGTCATAAGACCACCTTATGTGTCCTAGAGCTGCCTAGCAGGCTCACTTTGTGGTCATGTGCTCTTGTTCCTAACTTTTGTGGGATCAGTTCACTTCTTGTCTTCCTGACCACTGCTGAGTAGGACACAGAGAGCCATGAGCAGGATCCCTGTATTTCCTGTTCCATGCTGTTGAGCTTAGTGTTCAAGCAGCGAACGTTTGATAAGCACTTGAAGCACAGGATTGACACCGTTTTGAGTTGGTGGAAAGGGAAGAGAGTGTGAGTTTCCTCAGAGCACTGCATAGAAGTCAGAGTAGATAATACTGCATCAGCTCTACTCCTAACATGTTCAGTTCTCTTCAGCAACTAAAAGACCTGAAAACTCACAGATTAAAAATTTGAGATGCTACTGTGCCTACAACTCCAGGAACCCAAAGCCTCCAATGCATATGCTTAAGCGTGACCTGTTCTCTAAGAAGTAATTCAGATACTCTTCTTGTGCCCAGGAGAAGCACAGAAGGAAGCCCCTTGGGCACAGGTGTTGAGGTGCAGTAGGGACTTGTGGTGTTAAAAGGTAACAGTAAAGACTTAACCAGTGAAATTAAAAATTAACCAGTATCCTTTTAATCATGCTAAATATTAGTTTTCTTGCTGCCTATGAAGTGAAAGAGTGACTCTTGGTCATTTTAATGATGCAAACACTGATTATCTTGCAAATAAGATATTAACATATTCTTAATTACAAAGACTGAATCACTAGTAATAGATAGGTGCTTGGTGATACAGCATAAACATACATGATAGCAGGTAATGTTGGTCAGCTTGCTGTTCCCTATGATCAATTTATGCATGAAGCACATATCTGTAAGAAGTTTTATCTATTGCAAGGAAAACAATGGCTACTGAAATGCAAGTCTATATTTAAAAGTTCTGTTATGTTTTATGAGTTATCCATGCCCCTGTAATTAATGTATCACTTGATCCAGCAAAATAACTACCAGCGGTCTGAATACCACAGTATTTTGAGTAAACAACAAAGAAATAATTTTCTCATTAGTATGCTCTTTGATTTGTTTGCTACATAACTATGACTCGTCATATGATATAGGTTGATGCATACTTCAAAGTGCTTACGAAACAAAAAATACTTGTGTTAGATGCACTGCTGAAATACTGAGCTTAGAAACACGTAGAATGGACTTAGAAAAGCAGATGAAAGATAGTAACTTTACAGAGGGTTTTCAATTCAAAATTTTCTTTAAAGAAATTGTTTTACTTACTGTTTTGCTTGAGGAGAGAATGCTATATTTTGCCTTAGATAGTTTAGCTTAAACATAGCTGTAGATATCAATACTGTCCTATGACAAGAGCAGTGAGTCAATGCAACTAGTATATTAAAATTATTACACTATATAATTAGTTAACTCTATAAATACCATATATTGGGTAAACTCAAACAGTAGACTTAATAAAGGTTTCATATTAGTTACATGTGAAAATAGGCTTTTTTATTTCTTTCTAGATTAATTTATCAGGTTACAATCAAGACTTTTAAATTTGTTACAAAGTTACCATTAACAATCATCTTGTATGTTTTCTCTATGAAAGAAACTGGTTCTTTCTCCCATTTTCTTGTGAGATGAACAAAGGTCTGTTATGAATACTACTACCCTTCATAAAACATTGGTGTTCTTATACACAGCTGTAAATCTACAGGAGAAGAAGCAAAGCGAAATATTTTGTTGAGATATTAGATGATTTTTAAAAAAATCCCTCATTTATTGTTTTCATCTATGCCTTTTCACACAAGCAGGTGGAAGTAAGGCACTGTCCCTGCCAGTCATTTTCCTTTCCTTACTAATGGTGTAGTTTCCCACTTCAACAGGGATCAGACATCATCCGGGGCTCTTTAGGGGAGTGGGTGGTGAGGGAAAGGCTGTTTTCTTTGTTTCATGGTATGCGTCCACAGCGAGAACTCTATGCTTTTCAAACTGCTTTCCTGGGGCTTCTACTCAATGCAAGGGATTTCAGATTTCTTTAATTTTTAATTGTTAGGAAAAGAGTTTCTGATGTGCGAAAGTTATCTCTTGTGCTGTCTTTTGCTCTGTGTATGTAAATAAATTCTCCCACAGTTGTTATTTGGATTTCAGTAAAAATAGTAAGAGGAGCAAGCCAAATTCTGCCATGGAGACCTTAGAAGAGAACTTCATTCTTCAAGTACTCCCTTATTCAAATATTTGAATAGAAATTGTGTAATGTGTACTCAGGAAACACTGTATTCATTTCAGTAGGTGTCATGCGGGACTGTAAGCAATCATGTATAAAAGCAAATTTATTTTTGGAGATGACATCTTCAGAATTGCTTTCTGGCATGTCAGGAATCACTTTGCTATGACTGTACTGTAATGTTTCAAGTGAAAATAATAGTCTATACAAAAGTCTGGAGAAGAGCAGAAATAAACAAAATTCCAGACTCTGTCTGTACGTGTCAGAAAAGGCAAAGAAAAATTATAAAGACAGATAAACAATGTGCAACATATCTACAGTACTGTTATAATTAACTTAGTAATTCTCTGTGTGGCGTGATACCTTGCTCTGTAACATGAGTTGAATAAACTTTGTTTGTAATTTACTGCACAGTAAGTCAATGCTGGGAAAGTAAATAGGAGGCAAAAAGGAACACACAAACTCAAGTTTAAGGTTAATTCCTTGAGTTATTTGGCAGTGGTTTAGCTTCGTGGTTTTATAAAATATACTGAACTAAATTAAAACCAGGACACAATCTGAGTGAAAACTGAGAAGGAAAAATTGATGATGATGATGATATTATTATTATTATTATTATTTACACAAACATATACAATTACATGCAGACATAAACACTGACTGTTTTTTTCCTATTGCTAAACCCCCTGTAAACTGGATGATGATGTAGCTTCTGATTTTAAGTAGATCACAGACAGAGGCAGATGGATTAATGGAGATTGCAGGCAATAGTAATGCATACAGTTATGCATACAGGCTATGTTTGATAATTTAACAGAAATGTATTCTTTCGTGTTGAATTACTGCTCTGTTATGACTCTGTTCTGGTTATGTGGAGTTATAACTATGACCATTTTTTTCCCATCTTTGCCAGTGGCACTTGCCTGCTTTCAATGGCAGATGTATCTGGCATCTCAAGTAAAACTACTGTAATAAAAGAAATGCAAAATCATGTTAATTTTTGTGGATTTCTGTGTTCTGTAGTTCTCCAGAAGCAGACTACTTTTAGATGATTCCTCGTGTTGTTAGCTTGTTCTGTCTTAGAATTTTATGAAGACCTCTCATGAATTAATAGAACTGTATCCAATGTTTTTCTGTCTGACAACAAGTATGAAAAAATGTCTAAAATAAACTGCTGACGTCCATGATATGCATAATTTCACATGGGTCAGAGCAAAAGCTATGCAATCCATGGGTTTATTTTTTGACTTCCTTAAGCTGGACGGTAATATGTGCAAGATAAAAATACAGCACTCATATATATATATAGGTGTATATATATATACACACATATACATACTTTTTGCGCATTTGGGTAGAGGTAACCACATTTAAATTGTTACGTGGTGTTTATACATACTCTATTTCTGGTTAGATATTTAATTAAGTTGTAGCATCAGAAAGATTAGAAATGTGATGTAATTTCAGTGTAAGAAGTAAAATGTTTTTCTCATGTAAAAATAAGGTTATGTCCTTTTGTATATCACTGTCTCTGAATGCTATATGTGCGAGAGTGCTTCTTAGAAGCAGCTCACCCAAAGAGTACAAAGATGATGATGCATGAAACGGGAACTCTCTCTGCAGAAGGAAAATCAGGTTTGGCGTCTTTTGTTTGGGATACATTGATTGAGCAATGGAATACCATGGAGGCTTAATGTTTTCAATTTTTTTAACTAGGGTCAGTGAGACTCAAGGGTGGCAAGAATGAGTTTGAAGGTACAGTGGAGGTTAATTTGAACGGAATCTGGGGAACAATCTGTGGGAGCCATTGGGACAATAATGATGCAACAGTTGTATGTCAACAGCTTGCGCTTGGGTAAGTTTCAGTCTGAGTAAAAAGCTGTCAACTTACTTTAATAACATTTCAGTACAAAGGAGAATCTATTTTGTAAATCCTGAGGGCTTTTTATGTTTGGTGATTGTTTTTTCTGTTTGAAAGTTCTCGAATGCTGTAGTTGTTCTTCCCATAATCCTTTGCTCCCTTCCAGTGCATTGCACTTCAAAGAGGTTGCTATGAGAATCAGTATTTAAACTGAAAGCTGCTTAGGGGAGAATCTGAAGAGGAGCAGACCAGGGTAGATGCTTTGCTTTCAAAATGAAAAGTGTGAAAGACTTAGAAAACCTTAGGGCAGACAAAAACTGCTTTACTAGATATCTAGAAGATGTCCACAAGGGCAGAAATATGAGGTTTGAACCTGATCTCAGTTTATGTGTCATTTAAGAACAGCTCCAGTGAGCTTATTGAATGTATAAAAACAGTAATGTGGCCAGACTTGGACTCTACATGGCCTCCTAATCATAGGGAAATTCCTGGTTCTCAGGAGCATGGGGTTACTCTAGTAATCATCCATTCTATCCTGCCAAAAAACATCTGGGACTCATCCTGGTTTTTTTTTGAATATGTAGTATTTTTGTTGCACATCTTTATCTAGCTAGATAATCTGTATGGTTTACTTTCACAGTTGCACATTGATAACAAACCCCCAAACTAAGTGAGTTTTACATTTTTATATTTTCATGGAAACATTTAACAGAGTTATAGGTTGAAAGTCCCTGCATTGCCCTCACTGACCACTTCCCACTGGTATCAGAGTGGAGTTAATCAGCAGTATCCTTTAACATAATTTGGTTATTGAACTCTAGATAATGCCTATAGTGATACTGCAGTTGCCATAGTAAGATGAAACTGAGGTAAGGAAGAAAATCTGCATACCAAAAGGGAGTTTTAAAAGTAAAATGCAATTTTAGCTTCTAAAAAAATCGTTGCTGTTCAAGTTAGCAACCAAATTACTTGAATATCACCCCTTAGCACCCCATCCAGTTTGCGGTTTCTGAATAAGCCACAAAATATGGCTGGCTTTATTGCCTTTCTAACATTTGTTTCGGCCACATACCAATGTAATGATTTTGTTTGCTACAGGCAGGAAGGGCCATTTATAGCACACTTGCACCGTGACATTCCTAATGATTATTCCACTTTTTAAGACTGCTAGCCAGAATTAAATCTAAGCTGTTTTATAATGTTCTGTACTAATCTGGACACACCATGCCAACTTATAAAAATATGAGGATTAGACGAGATAAAAGTTCAGCCATCTGGAGGCCGTGATTTTGCTTATGACTTCAGCTGTCTACGTGCAATGTCTCTTCTCCTCGTTTGCATCAAAGTTCTTTTGCCTTCCGTACCCTGAACATTTCAGTTGAACAAGACCACTATTAGCAAAAGTAGTTCAGTGATATGGGTGAATGGTTTGGCCTTTTCCACAGAAATAGCTTAAATCTGAATCCAGGCCAAAAAGCCCCAAGCAAGCAGTAGTTCAAAGTTTCCGTTACTGTGAGTGTTTGGCAGAAATTTGCATCTATATACCACAAGGTGAACTCAGTAGGTATTACTGGTGCTTTTCAGGTGCTTCCATCGGATCCTTTGATTTTACAATACTTGGACTTCGGTTTTAATTTAATTTTGTTGGGCATTATATGGAAGAAAAGATGGCTCAATAATTTGTCGCTTGGGATTCAGTATGGGAAGGAATGGAAACTGTTTATAAATGTTCTGGATGGATGGGAATGGCTGAATAGAGAATAATGGACTTGGGCCTCATCTAATGGAGCAAGAGGTGGTTTCACTGTCCCATGATCACAACCGTATTACATGGCATATTAAATGGGCACATTTTAATGGAGTAAAGGAGAGAATAAGGGTGAAAGGCCCATTAGTGGTACCTCTGCTGGAAGTATAACTGCAGTGGGTTGCTACTCTAGATTCACCTAAGGACTATGGCCTTGGTGTTGATTTTTATAGTTAAGAACTGAGAGAACAGGAATGTAGCTGGCTCTGCAGCAGCACAGGCCATTGTACTAAAATATCCCACAACAAAATGGTGAGAACTGGGTCACATCTGTTACTTTTCTTTGTGCAGAAGACAAAGCTGAACTGTATGAAAATGTGATGAATTTACAATGCTAAAGAAAGCCCTTTCTTTTCTACTCTCAAGATTTATATATGAGAAAATGTTCCACTTCCCCTCCTCCCACTCTAATGTCCTATCCTGATTATTCTTCTTACAGTGAAAAAGGTACAGCAAAACACATACCATTTTCCAGTCTGGGCCTTGTTCCTGTTTACTGGAGTGAAGTGCGCTGTCGTGGTGATGAAGAAAATATACTGTTATGTGAAAAAGACATCTGGCAGGATGGAACGTGTCCTCAAAAAATGGCAGCTGGCGTCACATGTAGCTCTTCCTTGGGTAAAAGAAATACATCATGTTCAACTAACTCCTTACCTTGTTTAAACAGAAGTAGTAATAATTACTCAGTATTAAATAAAAAAAAAAATATTAAGACTCCTCGGAAAAGGAAATGTAACAGATCGACTCATTGCATCATTACCTGTTTCAAACCTCTCTATGCTGTGCAAGCAGCAACTAGTGGAACCACTTTTTACCTTTCCAGGATCAGCAAGCATATTATTGCTTTGAGACACAGGTTGAGAGCAAAGGAGAAGCAGCAGGAATGTCTGGCTGTAAGTGTAGGATTGCTTCCCCCCATTTTTGTTTAAAACACTGGAAAAAAATTTATTTATTTATTAATTTATTTGTCTCCTCAGAGGTTGTCTTTGGTAGTGACCTATGCTATGTGTCTATTGGTTAGCCTTTCTTGAACAGTAGGGAGGATCAGCAGTTTCACAGACAGGCTATGCCCTCTTCTCTGCTACAGAAGTATTGGGGTGACATGCCTTACTGTGGACATGGATGGCATCTCACAAGGAACTGCAAAGTTTTTGTCCTATTTTGCATACATTTTAAACAAGTTCAGGTCTTCCTAGCTGAAGACTGCAATGTCATACATCACTCACACAAAATCATACTGTTAGCACAAAAAGTGTTAATAATATTCTTAAAATATTTTTAATTAACATGATAAGTGGCAACTAAATATGTGATTATGCCATCAGATTTCAGATACTGCTGACCTTGAGGAAGGCTTAGGCTGGTGGTGCTGAGTAGCTGGCAATGGCAATCTCTTCAGTTGTAATTAAAATATATATGGCTGCAGCCAGTTCTGTGCTGCCTTTCCTCCCCCTACTTACATTCCTATCCAAAGGCAGATGCATTTTTGTCCTAAAGCTCCACTGTTCACGAGGAACATATTGATTAATGACATTTAAAAAATCATTCTGGTCTTAATTTAGAAAACTGTAGTGTAAAGGAAGGAGGTAATATTTTTAAGCTGGAGGAAAGTTCAAGGACCCAAGCAAGAGAAACAGTTTTGCCTAAAGAAATACTTTTAGATCATAAAGTTTTCCTTCTGTTGGTGGTCATTTTCACCAGAAAGCTTTGTTAAGCTTAGATAAGTTTATTAAAGGACTGTTGCCTGTTTCAAAAAGGAAGTTTATCAGTAACTTAAGAGTCCAGGACATCTGAAATTAATTAAATTGATCCTGAATTTCATCAGACTAGGTGAAGCTTTCATATTTTGCAGGTTCTACTGCAATTAGTCTTTTAAAATAATTACACAAAACCCCAGATTACGTACCATTGAAATAGTAACAGTAATTGTAGAAATGCCTACACAATATTTTGGGAAAGAAATGACCTTTTCCTATATTCTATGTTTGATCACAGCCCCTGTCTTTACTCCGATCCGGCTGGCTGATGGGAAGAATGCTTATGAAGGAAGAGTAGAAGTATACCATGCTGGCCAGTGGGGGACCATTTGTGATGACCAGTGGGATGATGCAGATGCTGAAGTTGTCTGTCGGCAGCTTGGCCTTGGGTTTGTTTTTCTATGTATTTTCTACTCCAGCAACAAAGCAGGAAAGATGCTTACACAGTTTGGAGTTGTCAAAAGATGCTCCTTCAAAATTGCAGTAATACTTTGAAGCAGTAACTAGATTTATTTCTGGAAGGCTCATGTACAGCACCATTACTTTCAATTCCCTGGAAATTTGATCCAGTTTTCAGTATCATATGATGGGGAATTTTGTCTCTCTGACAGCCAAAGGATGTGTCTCAGAATAAATGCTGACTTGTTAGTGAAAAATCAATACAATTTCCTTAAAGATTCAATCAAAAATGGTAGGTGGAGAAAAGGAAGTTGCTTTGGCTGTTAAAGTCCTTACATCCATTTTACTGAAGAATCTAACAGCCTCCTTGCTTTGGAGTAAGCACTGCTTTGTCAGAAAGGATATGTTTTCTGACGTGCCTGTGAGAATCTCTCAAGATTTAAGTCATGAGTCTCCAAAGCTTGTCAGTTTGCATATAGTGAGTAGAGATCTGTTTAAAGTTTTGACAGCTAAGCTTGTCAGCAATTCTGCTGAACTACTCATGATCCATAATGTAGTCACAGCAGCAGAACAGGATTTCCTTGATCCACTTCTGAACAGCCAGAGGTGATTTTGATACCACGCAGAAGATAAGGATTAAGTGTTTGGGGAAAGATACTGCAGAAGTGGGAGGCAAAGAGAACTGCTGGATCAGAGAGGAACGAGATAGGGAAAGCTGGGAGGGCAGGCCAGATGGGATGGGGAGGGAAAGAACTAGGAGCAAGATGCAGAGAAGATCCTAAGACATAAACCCAAGGAGGAGAAGGAGATTATGTCTCAGACAGACTGGGTGAGAACGAAGCAGGTCAGGGCAGAGGAAAGTGGAACAGAACTCACCTGTTCTATCCTGGTAGGATTATAATGAATTAAAAGAAGTGGGATTGAAGGTATCAAGCTCTGTGGCATTAACGGGTGGCCCCCAGGGTATACTTGTTTGGTAAAGTGAGAATGAGGTCTTGGACTCCTGGTGCCATCCAAATTAGCTCTAAAGGATGAGAACTGTCCAGTACTTAAAAAGCTTCTATATCTTCTGGTGAATCAATATGGTCCTCTGGCATCAAATTTTCATTTTTCCCCAGTCTATTTTATGCTCCATTTCTATATTCCTATACATTTTCAACTGGGAATACCAAATGGAAAGTCTGTCTTCTTACAGGCTTTTTCTGCATTTGAATTGGACCACTACTAATAACTTTGGTGAGTTACTAAGCTATGCTTTACGTTTCTGCATTAATGGCAAATGTCATGCTCTTAACCTGCCTCCTCACCGATTACCCTAAAATATTTGATTATTTATATTAAATGCTCAGAAACTGCAGTTCTGAGATTCTTCTGTAATAATTTGATTTGTTTTTCTGAGTAAATACATTTATTGAGATGGTGCTAAGTCTTTTTGAAATGTCTAGAGATTTACAGAGATTCTCAAGTAATCAAAAAGTCTTAACAAAAATGCTTATTACTGTGAAGTGAAATTTTACCAACAGTGGCAGCAGATCAGTTATGAAATAATAAAAATAATCTAAATTGGCACACAGTTAATCTGTCTGGAAACATGCCACAAATGGTAAAAGTAAAGCTCCTCAGGAAGCAGCCTCCCACACCCTTCCAGCGTTTTAGTAGCACTACTATAGAACTTAAGAATATTAATCCACCCTTAAAAGGTGAAAAATAATGAAAATGTATTTTATGATTTAGTTTCAGAAATACTTCTTGCTTGGTACAAATTGCCCTTGTTATAGTAATGGTTTATACTGTCTCTGCTTTATTGGAATTCCAGAGACACTAGATTACAGTATAATTTGTTTTCAACATTCAGAGTAGTCAGGCATTATCTCTTTGATTTCAGCCAGCTTCCTAGTGAACAAAGATTTTTTTCCTAACACTTTCTATACCTTTGTACGATCACAATTAAATAAAAATGTGAGAAATGGAAGCTATGTTCAAGAATTTTTTTCTTTGTGTTTGTACATATGCAAATACTACTCAGTAAACTTAAATGAAGATAATTTATCTTACAGACACAAATATTTCAAAGGGCAATAATCTTAAAAACTGCCAGTAAACCAGGCTTTCTCTAACAAGCTTATAACATACTTGAGGTAATATCAATAAAAATAGGTGTCCTGAAAGTAGGGTCTTCAGTTCATATTTATTCAATTCTACAAAACCAGCAGAAGTGCTGGGAACTCTCAGAGTCTTGGTATATCAGAAAGATACACTGGAAACCCAAGACACGTTCATTTATTTAGATGCTTATATATAAATGAGACATCTAGATTTGAAATAAGTATTACCCTTAATGTCACTATCTTATGGATTATATTTTCTTAAGTTTACTATACAGTCATTCACAATTTCAACCAGTTCATAATGCAGCTCTCTATGAAATATAAAAGATGAGGGACTTGGCTTTTTTTTCCCATTACCAGTATTACAACATATAAGTGTTCAGTAAATTAATGCTACATACGAAAATGCATGGTTACTTAAAGTAAATGAAAGACTAGTAAGGGTAATCAGGAAACGTTTGCAAATCTCAGGGAAAAATACTGTTTCCAATCTACTAAAATTTGTCTTGACATTGCTAAAGGTAAAAAATTAGAGCAAGGTATCTGTTAATATGTTATTTGGAATTAGGAAGGTCATTCAGAAGAACAAGTAATGTCTATTTAAACATGTCTCTTAAAAATAAAGTCCTTCCTTCAGACTGAAGCTACATGTTTTGCAAAAATGTTGCCTGCTGAGTGTTTGAGGATATTTTTAATTTGCTTACCTGCTTCTTTGAAGCAATTACAGATTATGTCTTCTCCCTACTGAGTAAATAAGACCTGCTTTCTGGTATTTTCCACGTTCACCACCATTTGAGGAAGGCATCTTGTCATCAAAGAAACAGCCTGAAAATTAGCAGTGCATTTTCAAGATTAATGAAATAAATTACCTTTAAAATATTAAAACCAAATTGACTTTAAACAAAATGATAATGCAAGACACATTATTTAATTTAACTTTCTTGTCTGTGCTTTTATTTACTGAGCACTACACAGTGTCTACCATGAATTTCCACATCCTTCCTTTTTGTAGACTGTTTTCCTATTCCTAATTTATTTTTTATATTTATTATTTTTTTATAAATATATAAATATTTTTACTGTTGTTATTTTTCCCATATCCTTTTACTGTATATCAGGAATTTGTGTGATTGCTAATTATAAATTTAGTGTTGCTTTCCTTTATAAAAAAGAGAGAAAAGAGATTATTACATATTTATACAAAACACTAGAAATTAAATCCACATCTATCTAAATCCATACACAGATGAATGTGTCAGTGCCTTAAAAACATGAATTACTGCAACTTACATTAAAAAAAAAAATAACAGCAATGTACTACTCTGACACACAGTCGCAAAAGCCAGTTAAGAGTTTGGGTGATTACATCCCAAAACAAAATAGTCAAGACCTGTCATGTTTTCAGTCTAAGTTGAACATTCCATTCCTGTTAGGTGTTACGTGCTAATATATGGCTGGTAGTGGAAAACTCTCTTTAAAGCAAAATAATAATTAGTATAGAGCCCAGCACCCAAACTGTTAATTAGTTTAAACTAATCCGTTAGATAGACAATTCACTTTAGTAAAAATTTAGATAGACAAGTTGAAAAAGAAGACAGATATTGAGAACACTCCTCTAAAAACTAGACTGGAAGTATGAACAGAGAGACTACTGAGTGAAAAGAAACCACACCATGAAAGGCATTTACATATGAAAGACATGGTATCTTAAATAGACTTGGAAAAATCCTGGTACCTCATCAAGTGTTAAACACTGCATAATTGCTGTAAAGCTGAAATAATGGGCTGTTTTCAATTCACTTCGGTTTTTGTGCTCAAAATCCTCTATGCTGACATAAGGAGTATGACACACATAAGGCTAGTCATCAGTTTGCTTTCTGTTTGTTCTACCACTGACTGCAGGTATGATGTTGCCAGGTCACTTAAGATCTCTTTGCCCTGGTTTTACATGACTAGATGGGGAGCAATCACTTTTATCTGCCTCGTCTGGGTGTCTGGATTAATGTGCTTTGAGGACAACTGCTGAAAGTCACTGTAGAAATATATATCAGATTATTTTTACTACTTACAAACATGAAATGAAAATTTAAATTAGAATCCTCATACCCAATCTCTTCCAGGACAGTTATGCTTAAAAATCAAAAGAGATAGGAAAGGAAAACGTCATAGATCCAAACAAATAGAAATTGGTGTTCTAAATATGTTCAGATTGTGACAGCATACATTTAAGTGGCTCCATGGTGTCAGCTGAGAGGGAAGCAGACTATGGAACCACACGACATTCCATTACAGGGTGCCGGCTGCGCTGCCAGTTACCAGTGCAGCGGCCATGCAGACAGTCCCAGCTGCTATTGGAGAAGCTGGACATGCAACCTTGTTAGCTCTTCCCAGAGTCCTAGACTCTTCAGTGTACTTGTACTCACAGGGCATTCGTTTCATTTCCACAGGGGTGTTGCCAAGGCATGGGGCCAGGCTTACTTTGGAGAAGGCTCAGGCCCTGTGCTGCTGGATGAAGTGCAGTGCACAGGAAATGAACTATCAATAGAACAGTGTCCAAAAAGCTCCTGGCGAGAACACAACTGCGGCCACAAAGAAGATGCTGGTGTTTCCTGCACACCTCTCTCAGGTACTTAATTATCAATAACTACACAGGAAAACAGTGACAAATGCAGAGTTCAGAGCTCTGGAAAGAGACTTTTTAAAGTTTGTAGATGCTCAAACCCCCGCATTAATAAAGTGTTCTGGCAGTATCAAGATGAACCAACTGTTGGCTATGGAGATTTTATGGGTACAGAATATCTCATTATTCAACAAAAGCCTTGGTTCCTCAGTAATGTGCTAAATGCCACTATGTTGGCCATGCCTTAATTGCCTATCAGTCACGTCTATCAATGGCAGTAAACATGTCAGCATAAAAGCAAGGGGAGATAACAGAATATACAAAGAAAGAGGTAAGGTTTATAGACAGTGAAATCATGTAATCAGAGTCCATTCCTGCAGACTGGGCATGCAATAAGGGCTCGGGGGATCAATTATCTTGTGCTGTTTCTTTTGTACTTAAGCAACTGCATTATGCAACACTTCACAGCTGATCGGGTGCATTATGGCACTTCTTTCGTCTTCTCACTAAATGACACCTAGCGATCAGCACTAGATTTAGTAGCCCAATGTTCTAATCAGATGCAGTAAATGCAATGTTATTAATTTTGTTTTAGAACAATAATTGGACCTAAGAAAAACTGATTCTTGTTTTTGTTTTTCCTTACTTGTTAATGACACAGATGGTGCATTAAGACTAACAAGTGGGAAAGGCAGTCATGAGGGACGCCTGGAAGTCTATTATACTGGGCAGTGGGGCACAGTCTGCGATGATGGGTGGACAGAGCTGAATACACAGGTGGTTTGCCGACAGCTGGGATTTAAGTAAGATTACTTGATATTAGATATCTGACTCTTTGACTTGAAAATGATGAAAAACATTTACACAAACCCTACATTATTCAAGAGTCTGTTATTTTAATATTAGCTGACTGCTTCATAGAAACTATTCAGTTAAAATGCATTAAAGCCTGCCTCCCTCACTCTCAAAGAGATATTTATGACCTCAGTTTAGGTAGAAGAAAATGTTTCAACTGGGGTTGTGATTCAGCAGCTTTATTCACTGACTTCCTTCCAATAACCTTTTTTTTTGGCTGACTGATATCAATGCATATGCTATAGAGAAAACCTGATTTTCTATATTCTATATTGTTTATAAAAGTTTGATTCTTCAAAAATCTTTGTTTGTTGAACAGTCATTAAAAATCACAGACATTTTCAAGTATAAGTCCTTCTGGGCCTAGCTCAGAAAACCCCACAGTCTGGGCCTGGAACACTGCTATGTATTGAAAAGTGTATTTTAGAAAAAAAAAAATCTCATTAGAGTTTCATGCATTCACTCTTTGCTACTTTTCCTACTGTGCCTACAAAGATACACTCTCACTAGGTGATTTTTGCCTTGCCTTCAGATTATAAAAGCTCACATCCAAAATAGAATTTTGTCTCATTTAATTTCCCCAGATTGTGACATTTAAATGTATCTATAATACTAAGAACATGCTTTAAGTCTCAAAGTCAGCGAGACAGCCATATGTTTGGTTGAAGGGAGGCTTTAATCAAAGGTATTACATTCTCAAGTTTGTATTAATGTAACAGTAATTCCTTAAAAAAAACATTACGAAAGCAGAGGCATATGGTGCTTTCATTGAATTTAATGCTAACTGAGCCTGCTCTGTCACAGTTAACACCGTTCACTCGAGAAATCTATACTTCTTCAGAAATAATTTATTTCCTTTCTCGTCCTTAAATATCACATGTGCTCTTGTCACTGTGGACTAGAACGTTATATGTACATACATGTGTTCTGCAGGCATGGAAAAAGTGCACCTGAGAGCTACTCAGAAGGAATCTCTGGGCCCATCTGGTTGGACGATGTCCGCTGCTCTGGAAAGGAGACAAACCTTCTGCAGTGCTCAAGGAGAGAGTGGGGAAAACATGACTGCAGCCATCAGGAGGATGTCAGACTCATTTGCCATCCAGATAATGACAGCCATAAACTCTCCTTTGGTAAGGTGTCTCTTTGGCAAAGTTGCAATATGAGTATTTATGTGGGTACAGATCCAAGCAAAGGATGCTCTGCATCTTAATTTTTGGCAGATGTTTGCAAAGAAGGAACAGAAAGGGAAAAAGCTCATTTTTCTCCTGAAAATCACCGGAATTAATCAAACTTAAAGGAACATGAACAGCCAGAACAGTAAGGATCAGCACTAACAAAGTCAAATTCCATAGACCTTTGTTCTCTCAGTCCTCACCATATTTTAGACCTGTTCAGCAGTTCTTAATGGTATACTGAACTTCACTCGGCACTCTCCAAGTTCTAAGTAACTGTCTCATGTTACCAAAAGTTGGAGATGTACCTGAGCACTAAGGAATATAAATCAATAGTTTACCCTGCTATGGCCTTACAATCAGACAGTCAGAAAAAAGAGCTATGGAGAAAGAGGGGAAGTTCAGAAATGGCAAGAAGGAAGGGTGAGATGCATAAAATTATTTCTGTATTACTGCTGTCTATCATTTATATTGTGCCTGGGTGAAGGGGACCCACTTGCTGACCAGGACAGAATGATATTACAAACACAGATCAAAGAGCCAGTTCCAGTGTCAAAAAGCCTACAAACCTGTATTTAAAAAAATAATATATATATATATAAAAAGACAAATAAGAAAAGGAATTAGGGAAAAATACTAATTACATAGTGGCATTGTAGAACAAAATATATACAATCAAATTTCAAAGATTCCTAAATCCACGTGTAGATGATTAAACAAGAATTCTGGCTATCAGATATACACTGAAAAATTTACTGGGGAACAATGGATTGTTCAGCAATTCTGAGGAGTAGTTAATTTTAAAAATTTGCTACACAGAAAATTTGTAGCTTGTCAGTAGGTAGCCTTTTACAAAATTGTTGCTGATTGGGTTTTGGTTTACCTAAGTATATACTAGTCAACTTTGAAATTAGAATTACAACTACTGGAGTTAGATTCAGTGCTGCTAGTGAAATGTCATGGGTTTGCATGCCTGGGTGCCTGAAGTTCTCTGGAAATTACAGACTGAAGGTCCATCCTACAAACTAAAGCATAGATTTACTGCCCAACATCACTACCTGTTATAACAACAATCAGCACTTCCACGTGTACTTCCAGTCTCTCCCTCTTTATAGACTTTTTCTTTATAGCTTTTTGACCTTTCACAATCCAATGAATGTTTTATGTTGCAGTACAGTTCCGTTATGTGTAGATGATGTCAAATCATATTTGGTAAAAAGAATTTTCTCAGACCAAAAATAACAGGAATTCAGATCATGACTGCTGTCTTTACTGATGCAAACCATCTGTGCTGCTTTGCTCAAATTCCTATAAAATATAATCTTAGGGGGTCTGGTTCAGTTAAATGCATCCATATGGTAACATTCTCACATCCTCCATTACCAGAATATTATATTAATTTTGTGTTCATATTTTCTAAAACATGAGAAGACGAGATAACAATAAAATAGTTACACCGTATCATTAATATCCCATGCCTCTAGCTGTGTAATGTAATTTTCACCTAATTCATATTCTTCCAGAATAACACATTATTTCAACAAGAAAATGAAGACGGCATATCTGACATTTCCTACAAGATTTCATATTGGAAAGTGGACAAAGAATCTATTGTTACCATTTACTTCCCAGCATTTGAAAAAGCCTTTTTTCTCCCTGTACAGATGAATGCAGTGGAAAAATACAAGAAATTAGTATATGGTATGACTTGAGCAAATACAGACATTAAGAAACACTACAGATGAGATAGCACACACTACAATAACTACAAGAACATTTGTTTAGCCTGTAAGGTCATGACAGTGCAGGGAAACAGAAAGCTGGTGAAGTTAATTCATGGAACTGTCCAGACAGTATGAACTCTAATGAATGAATGCTTTAACTGACATTTGAAGCAAACAGGTGTCAATTTTGTTTTCAAATATTTCCTCTCCTAATTAATGAATTAACCCAGATTTAACTAGCTCTGATACAGAGTAAGGTTTGGTATATAAAAGTCACTCATACCCTAAACTAATCTGGATTTAATCTCAAATGGAAATGTCTCTGCTTTATTTATTTCAATACTGCTTTATTTAAGAGCATAGTTAAGTAATTTCTCATCCTTATAGGTGAAGAAAAGATTAGAAACAGGTTAAAAGAATGAGGAACTATCCTTCCCATTATTCTAGAAAGAAACCCTCATTTAGTGTATTATGGATGATAAAGTATGACATACTAAAAGATTTAGAAGGTGATCTCACTTAAACATTATAAAAAGGCCTCAAAGGAATTCTTAACTGTTTGAAGGCTACTTGCATTGCTTGTATGCTATAAAGGAGTTTTAACCAAAGAGACAATCAAATCTGTAGTTTGCCTAATGATTCAAAATTTAACTACAGGCCAAGCACTGAATGAACCACGATATAATTAAGTCTGACTAATCCACACAAGTGAGATTTTGTATTATGAACATATCTGAATAAGCAATCAATTTAAATTGCTAGAATAAGAATCACACATTAGTCTAGAATAACATGCTGTAGAACATTGTGCTGTCACACAAAATACGCTACAGAACAGCACGCGTAACAGTATGTAATAACTTATCATTAAGTTCAATAACAGTAAGTAATAACTTAAGTTCAACACAATGCTGCACTTTTTTTCCGAGACAGTGGTTAAGAGGAGCAGTAGCATCCGGTTTGAGAATGGATTCATGAACTGAGATATAGTTAAATTATAGTTCAAGTTTCTGCAAGGAAAATGTGTCCAGCTTGTGTGAGTATCCTATCAAAGATATCAGGGATCTTCTCTGCAGGGGAAAAATTCTTGTGTGCTTGCTGTGGTCAAATTCTAAGCTACGTCACACACGAAGGAACCAGATCAAAATACAGTGGTATGTCATATTTGTCTTGTAATTTGCACAGACTGCTTCCTTTTGCCAGCCAGGAAAAACATGACTGCCTTAACAGCTGGTATTGGGCTCGCTGAACATAAACATCAGTTGATCCTATATACTGAATGTGATGAAAATGACTTAAAGTACCTGTTGTTCTTGCTTCTGTTGCTGTGAATTGACAGCAGTAATTTATTCCCAGGTCCTCCCATCAGGCTGATGGATGGTGAAAGTAAGAAGGAAGGACGTGTAGAGATTTTTATCAATGGCCAGTGGGGCACAATTTGTGATGATGGATGGTCTGATAAGGATGCAGCTGTAGTCTGTCGACAGCTTGGCTACAAGTAAGAAAACTCATTAAGCTGTTTCTCAAGTTATCTGTTAGCTGTATCTAAAAATGTTAAGTTTCTGCAACCTTCTATCTAACACTGTCTGATAACAGAACACATCTCTTTTGAAACTCATCTGTTTGGCATTCCTTAGAAAAGCGTATTTATACTATTTATATGAGGAGTAGGAGTCTATGTCTTCAAAACTGAGTATTGATTATCTAGTATAATTGAGAAAAGGAATTTTAATATTCAGAGGCACATCACAGGCAACTGAAATGCAAGTTGATGCTAGTTAGTATGATTTTTTAAAAAGTTAAATATTCCAGATTGCTAAGATATTGACTAAATACTGTATTTGTCACTTGTGGTGCGACATGTCTATATGATAGAAACATATTACAATAAATTTTTATTTAATTTTTTACAATTGATTGCACTAATTTGATTTAGTGTGTCTGCTTTGTCCTCTTTGCCACTTAAACTGTTCTAGTTTACTTCTTTCATGTTCAGCTTTCAGATTCCTAAACATTTTTTAAAAGTTAGAATGACATTTCCACTTAGGGAAAAATGAGGGAAATACTATTAGCATCTAGAATAGCACCGATGATTACATATGTAACTGTGAACTATGTAGATTCTCTGTTTTGTTTGTGATTTTGCATCCAAGCTCTGTGTTTCACCGCTCTTCAATGACAGTTTTCATTCACATAATTTTTATATTAAGTCATCTTTATGTCAACACAGAAAAACTTAAGGTATGCAAATTCTACCTCTTTAGTAATTTGATGTAACAGTACACATAGGAAAACTTTGGGGAATGTAAAATACCTTTTCATTATATTAGCAAAGAAAATACAAATATTCAGAACCTATACTTTCGAAATCTGGAATTTAGCTAAAATTTCAGGGGTAATGGTTGTATAGTTTCAAAAAGCTCTTGATCTGTTTTCTTTGAAAGGTATAATTTTGCATATTGTTAATATTTATCTTCTGTGAACCTGCAATGTCTATGTGTCACTTTTGAACCAAGTGGCTTAATCAGGCTTACAGCACTCATATGCAATTTTTTTCTGGATACCTAAGAGCAGTAAAGATATAACATATGGGGCATATGTATGAATAGCAGAATTAATATGAGTTGAAAACTATTTAGAACACTAGTGAAATGCCTTGAGTGCATCTGTAAAGAAATCTGAGCTTAAGAAACAGAAACTGTGTTATCTGCTTGCTATATCTAATAAGGTAAAGTTCGTGCCAACAAATATCATCAAATTATGTCTGAACACATACTGTAAGCCTTTTAAAATTTGTTTGGTACTCATTTAGTACAGCGTACTTATAAAAATTAGTAGACTATGGCTTCAAAACTACAAAACTTGACTTGCATTATCTCCCACTGAATCATTCATTTAGTCTGACTCATCCTCAGCCTTTCTGGCCTCTTATATGTCTCCCTCAGATGATCAAACTCAATCCCTCATCCCCACCTTCTGTTTTTAAATCTCTGCAGGGACAGACTATTGGCTGGATTCTCAGTTTGCGTCATGTCAGGATCGGGGGGGTTAAGATTATAGGATACAAGAGAGCATGCTTCCTGAAGGAAAAGACACATTTTAGAAATCAAAAATTAGGTTCCAGAAATTGGTAGAGCTGGCTGGAATTGCTGGCCTGTGGTGACCCTGTGTCTAGACAGTCGCATTCCACAAACCTGACTATGCTGTCACGTGCACTGATGAGCTGGAAATGCTTCTGAGCCTAGGAGTTCATGCACAGATCGTTCTGCTGAAGTTCAGATTATCGCCAGTGGTGACTTGACTGTTCCAAAGCAAAGCAAAGCTTCTGGGTTCATGCACCTGAGCTTGAAGTCTGATGAATGTAGTTTCTTTGGAAATAAACACATTATGACCTTTTTCTGGGAAGAATTAAAAAAGCACCTGATACTGAAGTTGACATCAGTTTTCATTAAGACTGATGATAGAACTAAACAGGATCATTCAATTCCCTTTACAATGCTACATTTAATTCTCAAGTCTTTCTTACTGGGGAATTACATTCCTCGGGGGTAGGAAGGAAAGACTGCCTTAATACACAAGGCTCGTGGAACCAAAGGGCAAACACCGAGAAAACAGACTGGGTTTCCTCTGCATGTATTATTCATACTGTCAGAGCTTATCTGTACGTTTATTTTATGAAATCCTGCTTTGGAACATTCTCAGCCATTTATTAGTGCTCATTCTGAGAATGAAATAAAATCCCCGAGTTGGCAAAATCAAAAAGTTCAAAGCAATACTAGTTTTAAAGATGTCTCATTAAGCCAGTTTGTCAAACCCATGATTAGTGTTAGAAAAACATGATATAAAGAACTAAATTGACTAAAACCAGTCATGAAAACATAAAAATAATGAATAGCACCCTAGTCAAAGTATATTTGTAAAGGCTAAGAGAAGACACACCTTTTCTGAAGTACTATCTACTATGTGAGAGGGCTTAACTTAGGGAAGTATTTTGATAGAATGAGAAAAGGGTAAAAGATGGTTTTATAAGGTCTTGCATTTTAGTGAATTAAGTGGCCCAGTGACCTCCTTTAAGGATTTAGACAGGCTTATAAGAATGCACATACACACACACACAAAAAACAAATGAATAAATGTGCTGCCATTCATGCTCCAAAAACAATCCGCCATTGGGGAAAAAAAATGGCTAGGATAGTTGGCCATCTAAACTAATTAAATGGATTTCCTCATTAACAGTATTATGACCAATGGTGATACTGCATCTGAGGAGCTCGGTGTAGGACAGTGTATGGCCCTGCGTCTGAGAAAAGCTGGGGGATAGGACCTAAAGCTGCCCTTCTCTCTAGGGACAGAGCTGAACAAGCAAAAATGTTGTTTCTCTGGTGGTCATTTGTGCACAACTACCTGGTTTGCAAAGCAGCAATTAAGGGACAAACACACCTTTGTTAAGGGTGTAAAGCAGTTCTAAAAGCACATTCCAGCACGTAATAAAACACTTAAGACTTAACACTTCTACATTTAGAGATCTCGCAGTTATATGAAATAATCTTCTCTGTTCAGCTGCACTCCTTGCTCTAGGCCATCATGTTTTTTATATTTCTTTCCTGGTAGCTGTTCTATTTAAATAGTGGTTTGGGGTTTTTTTTGTTAGAAGTGGGTATGGACACACCCTTCATACCAATTACGGGCAAACTGAGAGATTACTGATGCACAGTGAGAGATAAGATAATTTTCATGGAAAGGTATGAAGAGACTCTGCAGTCCAAGTCCCATGATTCAGTTCACATCAATTCATGACTGCAATCCATACTCACCAAGTTCCCTTCCTCATCTTTGTCTCCTAAAATACTTATATATGTGACCTCACAGATGTCAGAGTATTCTTTGAGATTTATCCAGTAAGCCAGCAGAGGCAGTGCCCTTATTAAGCAGACAGTAAGAGTTTGCAGAGATAATTCTATACTAAAGTGCAATAAATATGTCTCTGGGAAAGGCTAAGACTACTGTGGTGATTCACAACAAAGTTTTTCTCACTATCTTGAGGAAGTTTAGAGCAATGCTCTAAAGCAGAAATTTTGGGTTTTGACATAGAGATACCAAAACCAGGTAAGAATTTGCAACGAGTGCCTGTACTGTCTCAGTATTTTGTAGTAGCAAACATGGATGTGTCAGCTGCCTACAGGTGTCAGAGTCTTGGACATTTTTTTGTAGGTCTTCCTAATGAGAGTATCATTCACAAAAGAAAAATATTTGGAGCAAGAGGAGTCACATTGCTTGTGACTGACAAGTTAAATCATACTAAACTCATTAGGCAAAGATTGTCAGTCAAGGCTTTGGATTATCTGGTAAATACACGCTAGCCATGGAAATTAAAAATATGTGAGGACAGTTGACCTTGTGGTTTCATCTCTGTCAGATGTTTTACACGCTTTTTTTCCCTGGCTTTTTACAATTCATGCATTCTAACCACCATCCCCTACTTGGAAAACCTGCCAGCCATCCTTTCAGTATGTGGTAAAAAAATCAAAGCAGGCAAGGGTTTTTGTGTGCAAGTTTGAAAATGGAGGAAGCTTGTTTATATTACTTTCACATTTCAATTATATGGATATGGGCAAGTGGTGGGCTGTATTCTTTGAGTCTGATCCAGCCACACTTACAGTACGATGAAAGCTTTGAAAATGGTATGACAAATCAAAATGCCTCCCCAAAAGAGAATGCCTAGTGATGAAGAGAAACTTTTTTATGCCATCCATTCACACCTATCCTCAACACTGCAGGTATCAAAAGAGGTATAAAAAGAGGTGTAAAGGGAAAGAAATACTTTGTCTAATACATTTTCATTGTTACAACTCTCTTCCTCCACTCCAGCATTTCAGTGTACATGCAGTGTACCTTTGTATACACAGAAGTACTGTCCTGTACAATATGCAATTATAGCATATCTTTTAAAATGGAAACCTACGATATAGTGCAACATTTTATTTATCTAGAATTTTCCATATTATTATCACAATAAAATAGCAGTAAATTGTTCTTAACTGATACATAAACTTGTAGTTCAGGCACACCTAGAGGCAGCTGTGGCTTCCCCCCCCCGAAGTTCTTTGCAGAGCCAGTTGGGTGGTCTCCCACTCATAATTCTTTCTGGCTCTTAAACTATGCAACAAAACATCTATTGATATATTAAGCAGCATTATCCTAAGTAATTAAAAGTAATACTCTATCAGAAAAGTTACCAAATGAGATGCTTACATGCACAATTCATGTTGGTTTTTTATTGTGTTTGTTCATCCACTCCCTCATTTGGGAAGAGTTCATCATTCAAAAGAGGCAATTCACACAACTCACACTGTGGTTGTTGGTGCAGCTGCGTGGCACTACAGACCAGCCGTAAGGATCAGCATTTCAAACCCTAACAAAATGTCCTGTGTCTAATGTTTTAATACTTAAGTTTGATACTTATACAAGCATAGGATCACCATACTGACCTTCACTGTAAAGTGCCTTGAGGCCTATGTATGAAAATGCTACACCAGCACCAAGCACTGGGTTCTTCACAGGAAAAGATGGGTGCCGAGA
Source organism: Cuculus canorus (assembly GCF_017976375.1). Classification (NCBI taxonomy): domain Eukaryota; kingdom Metazoa; phylum Chordata; class Aves; order Cuculiformes; family Cuculidae; genus Cuculus; species Cuculus canorus. The sequence continues at coordinate 75,025,845 of NC_071404.1, forward strand.
CTGAACTGAGTTCGGTAGAGTCACATTATAGTTTTAGAATTCAGCTATGGGGTGCACTTCAAAGATGGCATGATAACAAAATACATTAATAACTATTAATGAACAACGTATCTGTAAATCATAGCCACTACTACGCTGCAAGCATACTGTCTCATCTTTCTGAGGGAATCAGACCAGAACAAATTGTACTTAGCATTCACAGGTGCTGATTTTATATGAGGATTACAGAGAACATGATAAAGCAGCATTCACATATTTTGCTAAATATATAATTGTAATGCTGTTACAATGTAAAATACTTTGCACAGTGCCTTCTAACTAGATACTTAAAAGCACTTTTTAAACAGTAATGAACTGTAGCAATTTTGTTACACTTATTTTTTATTTCTTACCTGAGTAAGGAGGCAGTGGGAAGAAAAGTTGTCATCAAGTAAAACAGTGACAGGATTTGGAATAAAACCTCAGTATCTTTCACCCCTCACTCAAAAATATTAGTTAGTATAATGTAGAATAACAACTCAAAATGTTTAATAAAAAAATATCTGCTTTGTTTCCAGAGGTCCAGCTAGAGCAAGGACAATGGCATATTTTGGGGAGGGCAAAGGCCCGATCCACGTGGATAATGTGAAATGTACAGGAAATGAGAGATCCTTGGCAGACTGCATTAAGCAGGACATTGGGAGGCACAACTGCCGGCACAGCGAGGATGCAGGGGTGATCTGTGATCACTTAAGCAAGAAGGCCCCCGGGAACAGCAATAAAGGTGAAGCCCTGCTGTGAGTGGCAGACCAACAGGTTCGGATGGGGAACTGTCACGGTAGGAAGAGACTGATGCAAATAATACCACCTCACAGAGGAAACAGTTATATTAAAAAATTACAGAAACAAAAGTGATGGGAAATCTTCTCTGCTTACATTGTGTCATCTTATTGCTATGCCGTCAGTACAAAGGAGTGATAAAGACTGTTCATATAATACAGAGTACTGGACTACTGTGATTTATAGCAGCCATGTTTCTTAAGTTGTATAAGGGACATGAAAATGCAAAAACCTAGAGAGAGCTACTTTCAGCTTTTCAAGGTATACCTGAGGACTGAGACCTATGCGTACGCCAAGCTGTGCTACCACTTACATGAAGGAAGGAAGGGAGAACCCTATAAAAAAATCCAACATATGAGAATTAGAGCACAGATAACATATGAGAATTAGAGCACAGATACGTAAATTGCTCTGCAGTCATAGTCAAAAGTCGTCAGCTAAAAAGAATTTCCCCAAGCAAAATCTGGTTGTTTAAAACTACCAGGAAACACAGAATAACTTTAGCCTTTGTGGTTTGGTTTTGGTTGGTTTTTTTTTTGTTCTGTTTTGTTTTGTTAACTCTCATTGAAGATTGACTGCTTTTCATTTTTAGTTTAATGCTGTCTACATCTCCCTTTCTGGTTCAGATTCTCTTGCTTCGGTTTGTGGTCTGAGGTTACTACATCGTCGACAGAAGCGAATAATTGGTGGGAAAAATTCTTTACGGTAAATATTTGGTAAAGATAAGTAATACTGAATATAAAACTTCTAAGACATGGATTTGCTATAGCAGCTTGCCTAATTTTTACTGTAGATTTGTTCTTTGTTTTTATTTTGCCTTGTCAGGAGGTAGAAGCAGAAATATACTCAAAGCAAATTTGGTAGGAAATTAAAAATACTTGCAGCATAAGCTGAGAATCTGTAGATACGGGTTTAGTCCTTTACTGAGTTAAATTTCTTACTTTCAGAATAGCCATTTTACTTTTCTTTTTTCAAATTATATCTTGATATCAGGATGTGAGCTCTACGAAGAGAGCTATGAATATGGTGCAAAGTTTTAAATGCTAGCTACACCGAAAAAGGCCTGAGTACAATTCACTGCCTATGACCTGATTTTCCTCCACAAAGTAAGCCTTGATGATGGCTATAAAGCCAGGCTTTTTGTTATTACTTTGTTCTTAGCTTTTAATGATGTTTATGCTTAGTATAAACAGATTAACTGAATACTACTGTTACTACTACATGTTATGATAGGAAATATAGGCTTTATTTCCTTAACAGCTGTGAGTTACCCTAAAATATATATATATTCGCAGAATCTTAAAATAGGGATTGTAAAAAACCCCACTTACAGTATCATTACATGTCATTGTGCAACCTATTTCAAAGTAAATGCACAGCATCAATCTATCAATCCATTTCAAAGAAGACTCTGCCTAAGGGGAGGAGCTTCAAAGAACAATAACAAGAGGAAGCCCAGCAAAACATTTAAATGCATTCAGAAAGAGCAAAGTAGGATTGCTTATCTTACCTTAGTAAAGAGACAAATAAGAATACTAAATAATGCATTGTACAAAAAAAGAAGAATGAGAATGATTGTCTCAGAATATGTGTACAAAGGCCACTGGATGAAAGGAAAGTGACAAATAATGGATTACACAATTAAGTCAGAGCAAGAAACTTGATTGCATAATAAATAAACACAGGGACATTAGATGGAGCAAAAAGGTGAGAGAAATCAAACGTTGCACTTAGAAATGCTTCAAAATCCAGAAAAGAAATATATGAACAATATCAGAAAAGGAATCATTGTCACAAGAAATCATTATGACAAAGAACTTGACACTCTAAGTTGTTTTATGCCTTATGGGAAGTAAATTCCTCCACCTTATTTTAAAACGTTTCACACTGGCAACTCTGATACAGGATGCTGGACTAGATGATCCTAGGCAGCTCTTGTACATCAGCATAACTATTGAAGTTGACACCTCAGCCTACCTGTTAACTTATTCTTGAGTGTTGTTCTTGTTTACAGGTGCATTTCTCTCCCTCTCCTTCCTTTCTGATTCCATATTTTCCTAACCTATTAAACTGGCAGAAAATAATCCATCCAGTTTTCATAGGCCTGCAAATATGTATCCTAGATCTACTATACAGAACAGACGATCACAGGCTGAAAAAAAGTGCTGTTCTATTACCTGTGGTTTCTACGGTTGTTTTAGACCTCTTGGTTTGCCAGTTTTCCTTTTCAAGCAGGAAAACAACTTTCCTTTCAACTGACAAAGATGCTGACAGGAAATTTTTGGGTTGTTGACTTGAATGGTATTCAGCGAAGAAGCCACACAATGTACTTTTGGCACAATGCATGTCATCTGAGAAGGGAAAATAAAAACAACTGACAGTGGGAGGAAGCTCTCAAAGTGTTGGATGCCCAAACAAACCATAAAGTAATCCATTGTTAAATAGAATCTGAATGCTGCAAGAATATAAATAAATAAATAACACAGTTTGTAAGCTATGCCAGTCAAAGAAATTAAATAGGATTTGCATTCAAGGCGACTGACAAGCTACTGTACTTTATCATTGATGTACCCTGAACGCAATGTCTAATGTCCTCTGTAGGGGTGGCTGGCCATGGCAAGTTGCACTTAGACTGAAATCTTCCCATGGTGATGGAAGACTCTTGTGTGGTGCTACTCTCATCAGCAGCTGCTGGGTCCTCACTGCTGCACATTGCTTTAAAAGGTAAGACTCACTTCAACAGTGATGCGTATTTTCAAACTATTTTGTTTATCCAGGTATAGGCAAAACCATTCCAGTTTAAGCCAACTGAACACTGTTCCAAAGAGTTGGTCTTTGATTTAGAAACAACCAACCAACCAACTAACCTCCTTTCCCCTCAGATAAAAGCAAACAAACAACCCTAATACATAGGAATTATTCCGGGTGTCATAATTCATGAGATTTATATTCACAACTTCAGCATTTCCATGAAAAAAAATATAGACAATACTTCTGACATTTTAACACAGCTTTCTATTCCAACAAAACTGCAGCTTGTGGCCTTCAGGTTATAATGATGACAATTGAGCAATCATCAAATGCAGGGACTGTAATATTTCAGATTATTTTTTGGTAATGATCGATACTGGCAATAGCAGACATTTTTACTGTGAAATTGCAGTGACTAGATGAATGAGTGCCCTGCCGCCCCATTTTAGGCTAAAGCACTCTTAGGTATTTTGCGGAGTGTCATAGGAAAGTAAAGCTGAACCCTGGATGCTAGTGAGACTGAACTGGTTCGCTTATTCTTCACAAACAGACTGGAGCAAGTGCCTTGCTTTATTAGCTTACAGTACAGAAACAACTGTCTTTTGCAGCCCTCTAAACCCAAATCCCACCGCCTTTTAAGAAATAATCGTCTAAGAGGTTATACTGGTATAATTCTCTGACGGTGGCATCTAATGGCTTGCTGATGTAGCTGGGCCTCCAAGTCATTCCTTCCTGTGCTGGTGAAGTGTGCCCATTTGGATACTTTTCTGAACACCCACGTGACGGGACAGCAGCGTGGCTGTCATACTCTAGATTGGTGCAGCTACTTGAGGGTCTGTTACACGCCATACTAAACTGTTAGTTGTGGTCTCAGGGACCAAAGTATTCTTTTGCCACAGATACTGCATTTAAAAATGTGCAACCTAGATCCAGCAGCCTGTGGATATACTACTGTTGACTGTAAATGTGAGAAGGCACCTTTAGCTCTAGGTTGACTGGATAGATGAGGCTGAACTTCTTAATGATCTCGGAGTGATTTTAAGGGGCTAGGTTTCCAAGAGCTATCTATAGATCAAGTGCCTTCTTCACATATTTTCCACAAGCAGACAAGAGAAAGGCCGGTATACCATTTCTCATATCCTGGAAATTGGAACACTGCTTAAGTAACAAGTGGGCTCATCTGCACTATCGATAAAAATAAAATACAATTTTATGTATGACGATTAGAATTGTTTGCCAGTGGTATAGCAGCATTACTGGTTTCTGTAATTTCATAGACACATAATTCAAGATCAAAGATTGTCTGAAGCCATTTTTCCTTTTACAGCCCACCTGTCTTACTAGCAAGTCTTGTCCTCAGTGGTTCTGACAGCTATAGGGAATTTGCAGGTCTATGCATAGAAAAAGACTAACTTTGGATAATTGGAAATAAAAGGCACAGTAAAAAAAAGGAAATTATAATGACTGATACTTTCGGAAATACTGCATTATTTGAACACCACGCTGTTCTAATTATATGACTCTTACTTAAGTGCTTCTTTAGGCATTCCTGAATAGCAATGTATATATCAACACAGTCCTGGTAATTTTCTTTTGAGAACTATGGACCATGAAAGTACAGTGGAACCAAATACCTAGTAAAACCCAAGAAACCCAAAAGACATCAGAATTAAAATTCACTTTTTTCTCAAATTTTGCATGAACAGTGAGATGAATTTGGGGTACCTTTGATGTCAGTACCTACGTGACTGGCCGCAGGGCAATGTCAGCATGGTGGCTGATTACTAATCCATTTTATATAATGGTGCTCTGTTACAATATTTCCACATTTGGGAAATACCACCTACTAGAAGGGAAGAAATATAATTGTCCACAAATGAAAAAATCAGTTTAAGAAAGCCTTATGTGTGTGAAATATGGTGAATCTTGCAAAGACTGCTCACTAAGCTTCTCACCAGAATCCTTCTAGCTATTAAAGTTTTATATATTTGCATGAGAAGCAGCACTTTTCTTCGTTCTATTAAATGTTTAAAGACAGTACTTTTATTTAAGGTAAGCTTTCCTGGATCTCTCTCTTCATTATTCTGGTGTAAATGACCATCATCCATAACACAGAAAAACAGCAGGAACCTGTTAAAGGGACACTGTCCCTTCCATCAAAATCAAGGATGTTACATTCAATAGGGGCAAGTTTTCTACTATACTGTCTCATATATTGCTGACAGGAGAACACTTGTTATGACTAGTCATATACAACTTTCTTTCACACTTACGCTTACAATCAAAATAAACGACTACAAATCAAGTTCCCTTGATTATTACATCAGCTTAGGAAGGAAGTATGTTCATTTCTCATGCAAATTACAAATCCCTAATACATTAGTGACTCTCTAGTGCTCTCACTTCCATCAGACTTTAAAAAAATATATATAAAAAACCCAGAGACCCTTCCCCTCTTCAAACGGCACTAAAGATAATGGATCAAGTATATGGGAAATCTTAACTGATGTTGTGGATAAAGCCCATGAACTAAAATGCAGAGGCACACATTAAATTAAAAAAAAAAAAAAAGAAGATTTATACTATGTAAAATTACCTTTCTCTACTTGAGAGCCAGATTTCCATTGCACCGCTGATAACACACATCTTTGATGTACTGTGATTGTGTTTATTTATACAAAATGTATATGTCATTGTGCACAATGGTTAACTTAGATGGGCAAATATTTATTGAACATCAAAAAGCTTTCATAACCCAGAAACTATCAGCACAGCACTAATACACTGCTGCATGGAGCCAAGTGTATCTATAAAGGATGAGACTGTTTTCAGTGACCTTTTGGAAATGTTTTTGGCAGATTATGTCAGGCAAATATATATATATATATATATATATATATATATATATATATATATATATATATATAAAGCTAATGACCTTGTACATTTGTATTCCAATATGACACTGAGAGGGGTACCAAAAATTGCTAAAATTTACTGTCAAGCATTCAAATATTCTATCTAGCAATGCATTCAAGTGTCCAGAATCCTATTTCTGATACCTTTTCAAGGCAATCAGATCAACACATATAAACAATTGTTGTAACAAAAATTATTAAAATATTTAATATTGCTTAACTGGCAAAGGAGATAGCATAATTTTACTTATTAGGCTCAGTTGCTGGATCGTTTAGATTCTTAACTGGATTGTCATCATGCAGTTATGAAATTTGAGCAGAAAAATATATATGAGATGTCAGTAACAAAAACAACTCTTCCATTTACTTTAGGGGGGGTTGCATATAAGTTTACAGTAAGTCAAATGAAAATAATAAAGCCATTTTACTGCAACAGTAACTGAAGTACTTCCTCTATCAACTGCCTTTCTAATTTACTCTGAGGAAATGGATCCTACAGAATTGGCTAATGCATCAGCCAAGACTGTTTGCAATCTCAGCCCAGGCAAGACATAGAAGTATTTAGTTGGCTGTATAACCCATCCCAGTCTTACTTGACTCTTTACATCCTGAGCATCACATCTGTTGTGTAAATAGGTTCTGTAAAAGTGAAGGACCATTTAATACTATACATGCTGACCATGTAGCTACCTGCCGTTATGCTGATGTCCGCTTTGGAGACTGGTACAGGAATTGGGCTGTCAGGGTGCAAATTATTCTGTAGTTGGGTGGTTTATTCCTCTGTTTTACAGGTTTCACAGAAGACCAATGCTTTGATTAGCTTACACAATAAAACAGGCTACCAAGGTCTGTCTGTCTGTTTTGCACAGTGTATTCAAACTGCTTTACGTAGCATAATGGCATGCTTTCTGTCAAACAAGAAACGTTATGGGTACTTCCATGAAAAAGATGTCCAAAGTGTTCAATACGCTCGCCCTTGATTTGGTAGTTTCTCTTGCTCCACCTCATTCAGAAATCTTTAAGCTCTAGTTCTAGGAAATACACTACCTATTAAGTTATTTAGCCTCTATGTGAACAGACAAATGACCATTTAATATATATAAATACTGAACTGCAGATGCAACTTTCTGTAGAACACAAGATTAAACTAAGGAATTAGGTCAATTTCTCTACTGATATTTTCTATAAGCAGAGGGATAAAAAAAATAATTTGTATATTTATCTACAAATATGTTTCTAACTTTGAATGCTATGGTTTTGCCAAAACAATACTGGAAATTTGTACACACGGGCCACAAAAATTTGCTAAGCATGCTAAATTAAACTGAATTACAGTTTCTAAAAAATCTCAGAAGCCATAGCAAGCAAATATATAAAACCTATCCAGTACAAACTAGTACTGAAAGATACCAAGCATTTTATTTTAAAGACGCACAATTTATTCCTAAAAAAGTCAATTTCACAGAATGCATACTAGAAGAAAACTGTGTTAACTAATGCCTCTACTGTGTAGTATTTTAACACACTGAAGATGCGTGTAGCCTTATTCCTTGCTACATTACAGAAAGACAAAGAGATGGCAGAATTAAAAACAAAAAAGAAACTCACCCAGGGTCACAGATTAGATCACAGCTCTGCATTGAAACACCCCACTGTTTTCTAGCCAGTGCCAGCTTATACTTCTACTGGCTCCCACATCATAGCTCAGAGTAACAATAGCAAGTTTAGACTGATATTAGCATACCAAGTGTCTCAGTAAGATTAGCCTTTTCTGATGCAAGTTGTGTGGCAGCCGTGAGCCAGGAGGGGATTCATGAGTGTCAGAGCAGAAACTCTTGGCAGGCAGCAGACAGCAAAGATTTGACAGACAATCTACCGCGATGCAGAATTTAGGATTTCACTGATGTCATACTTCAGATGGCCAAATACAGATGGATATATATAACTCCAGAAACTAGTTAAGATGTAACAGCCTTTCTTACTGTTTAGGAATCTCCTTAAAGGCAACAAGAATAAAAGCAATACATCAGCTGCCAACCCAGCTTCTATGGAATTTTGCGGTTTACTTTATCAGGAAAAGAATCAACTGTGAAGTCTTAGTGAGCTTTTAAAACTAGCAAAACCACACAAGATGATCTAGAAATCAGAATGTCAGATCCAGTGCAAGAGAGATTAAAATATTATTTAAAAAAAACTTTACAAATACCTGTATACTAGAAACATCAAGGCACTGGACTCAGAATGCCTGGAGAGCCAGGATTCGTGTTTCTGCCTTTTCTGATGTTCTTTTCCTATCCATATTCTCATCTCTCAATGTAAAATTCCTAATGAAAATAGATTCAGTGATAAGTTATAAAATACTAGCACTTCTGTGGTCAAAATAGAACAATTAGGAATGCGACACATACAAATAGAGGGTTTTTTTTTGTCTTTGAGACAAACACACTGATTCACAAATTAAAAAAAGCTCCTGAGCTATTTTTTTCAGGGACGTAATAAGTATTGTATTTGGTAGAATACACAATTAAATTTTCATCAGTTCTCCCTCCCAGATTAGCATCAGTATGAATACTTATTTTAAACTCTGTAAACTTCCAAAAGTCTGCATCAGTTACATCTTTTCATTTCTAGCTGCTACAGAATTTTCATTTCCAACTACAAGGAAAATACAGCATCTAGAGAGTATTTTGCACAGATTACTATGGAGGAGGACCTGGCAAAAGTTTTGTGGTAGAGAAGTTACTTCATTTTTCCTAAATGTCAGGGTCATCTTCAGATGACTAGATGTTTGGTCCTAGCCTGTGAACCTCTCTTCTTAGCCTGGAAGCAAAATTTTGCTTATAGAAGACCTGAAGGAGATGTATGGAATTTAACAAAGAAAGCGTTGCAGGCAACCAGGAACACAATCCACAATTAGAATAAGTATCAGTGGTACAGCTGTATATTATCAGAGGAAACCTGTAATAGTCCTGCTTTGCCTGCTGCTCCCAAAGCAAGCTTTAGCAACCTATCGGATCAGCACATTGCTGAAGGGTGTAAAAAGGACAAGTATAGGTTAGAACGTGATGGAACATTGTAAGGTATTTTCTGCACATGTATTACAAATTTCCTTCTGAAGGCTGTGAGGGAAAGGGAAAAGTCATAGGAAGAATATTTGGGTTAGCTTAGCCAGATTTTAAAACAAATAAATGTACCCAACAGTATTCCCTTGTTTGCATTTTCCTGAGAAAGGCTGTGTGTCCTGTGTGTCCTTAGACATGCATAGAAAATTGTTACTTCAACCACAGTAATCATCTCTAAGGTATTTAACATTTAGGCTATGATGTGAAAGAAACTGGGGTCATATTAGATGCAAAACAAGTGTAAGATTCACAGGCCTTCTGTCACTTTGACAAGAGGTCCTTGTGATGCACATATACTTTAGTTTTCCTTATTATAACTTCAGTTGACACGAGGTTTTTATCAAGTTCTCTAAGCCTCTAGAATTCCTCAACCAATCTACAAAACAAGCTTGAATACTGTTTTTAATTCAGTAATTATTTGGAGTATCACAATGATGATAATACTCAGGTATTCATTATAACTGCTGGCAGTTTGTGTTACCCTTACTAAATGTATTTATAAAGCACATCTGAAATATGTGCCAGTCATGGTAAATAGCCATAAGAAACCTCGCCTGTGAAAATACACAAAAACGATCATAGCCCAACCAGAAACTTCAGGAAAAGTTTTTTGATATTCTTTAGGGTATACTTGAATGTCAATCTAAACATCTGAGAAGCATGTTTGCTCCCTAAAAAACCCTTTTGAATCATTATTCATAGAAGCATTAAAGCCCCTTATCAAATCTGTTTGCGTGCTTAGGTTCTGGCTTTGCAGGAGTCAGCCCCATTTGTTCTCTTCTCCATCTTAGGTATGGCAACAACACTCGAAACTATGCTGTGCGGGTCGGAGACTACCACACACTGGTACCAGAAGAGTACGAGGAAGAAATTGGAGTCCAACAGATAGTGATGCATAAAGAGTACAGGCCTGACAGCAGCGACTATGACATTGCGTTGGTGAGGCTACAAGGGCCAGAGGAGCAGTGTGCCAGGTTCAGTACCCACGTCTTACCTGCTTGTTTGCCATTAAGGAGAGAGAGACCCCAGAAAACTGCTCCCAACTGTTATATCACTGGATGGGGTGACACAGGTAAAAATGTTTTAATAACTTCCTTCCACTGATCTCATTACCTGAAGCCGCTTATTTTTTAAAAAAATAATTAAAAAACCCCAAACTGAAATACTTAAGTAAGAAATGCTCAAAATGGAACAATTTTACTCTTTTTACATAGGGAAATATTTTCTCTCCTGATCCCTAAACAGGAATGACAACACTGTTTACTGAATTTAGTTTGTGTATGAACAGCAGTGATTAACTATGTCACTCTGAATCACAGAACCAGTCAGTAAAATGGCTTCGTTAAGACTGACAAGCATGAATGAAAAGCTTATTTGTTGCCAGGCACACCCTGCACAGCAGCTTATCACCCCCCCCCCCCCCGTCTCAGAACATAACTAACAGTTCCAATATACTTAAGGTTTTTAAGGTAAGTACAATGAATAATTCATGAAGGTTCTTTACACTAGACCAACAGAAAAATGGATAGAAAATACACAAATTATAGAATTTCAGATACCATTTTTAGTCTCTCATTACCACTAACATTTTCAATCAGCAGTTAGATTTATGTAAGAGGACATCTCGCTAAAATTTATGAGAGCCACAACGCAATCTGCAGTCCAGGCTTCTGGAATAAACTATCTAGTCACGTTTTAGGTCTAGGTCCTTGTCCTTTATATGTTTTACAAATTAATAATCATGTTCTACTTTCATGGGTTTTTTCGGTGCTGAATACAGTACAAGACAGCAACCACACTTGAGCCTTTGTTCCAGTGACGCACTCAAACTGGCATGGGGACAAGGCGGCAAAGCCCAGTATCAGCTCTTCCTCTTTACATGCATTAGTCTGTGTGCACAGATGCCTGGGTCACTGTACCACAATAAAGGAGGCAGGTCTGTAGTGTGGGGTTTTCTGCTAAAAACAATTGCTAATTCATTGCCTAGCTCTGTCTAGCTTTTTGCACAACTCATTGAAAGTTCTGCAATACTGTTTACTTAGGACATCTATTTAAGAAAACATTAACCACTTCAATAACTGGCTTTAATTACAGTAAGAAATTACATCATTGCAGTACTTCAGCTGAAAGTTCACACTTAACTATATGAATCATAAATACTTCAAAGTAGTAACATTTTACTTAAAAAAAACCCTCTAACACTGGCTTTAATTTCCCACCTTTCCAACTGAAAAAGAGGTGCAAGCCACAGAAAAACGCCAATTAAATCTTGACTTTTTATAAGCAGAGCACTGCTTAAACAATGCAGGATTCACAGTTAAGAAAACCAAAGGACAGGCTCTGGTCACCCTCACAAAATGAAGATTCCTTTTTGCTGTGACTCCCCTGGTACACAGAAGTTACCAGGATTGTAGGAGATTCTAATGATACCACCAGTCTCTACCAGGATGCGCTTGGGCTCAGCACCGTTAGGTCCTTCACTGAGCTGACAAGCCAGCTTGCGTGCGCTTACAGGGCTTAAGTGTGATGGTTGGCTGGATACTCTGCTTGGAAATCAACAGGATGTGGAACTTGTTTGGCTGAGCTAGGCTGGATTTGAACTGGTCACCTAGAAATGAATTTATTTCTTAGCTTTAGTCTCCACTGCTCAAGAGTCCCAAAACCAGCTTCCCCATTTAAGTATTAAGGCATATATTCTTACAGAAGACACAAACTTCAGTCTTGTAAAGATCCACTGAACACAAGGAGTAAAGCTACATATTTTAAGCTTTTTTTTAATTTAAAAAAAATTATCTACATTTCATAGTTACGATAGCTATACAGTATTTTAGTATTATATGTAATACTTGGTAATTTTTCACTATTTAGCCTGGTTTTCAGTCATTTTATTTAATGACAAGACAGTGTGAAGCAAAAGCTGGATTAAACCACAATTCTGTTTCCAAGACCAATCGTAATGAGACAATAATTTGGGTCCTCTTTTCAGGAAGGGCTTATTCAAGAACATTGCAACAGGCTGCCATCCCCTTACTTCCCAAGAGGGCATGTGAGGAACGTTACAAAAGAAGATTCACAGGGAGAATGCTCTGCGCTGGAAACATCCAGGAACAGAAACGCGTTGATAGCTGTCAAGGAGACAGTGGTGGGCCACTGATGTGCGAACGCCCAGGGGAAAGCTGGGTTGTGTACGGTGTGACCTCCTGGGGCTACGGCTGTGGAGTGAAAGATTCTCCAGGTGTCTACACAAAAGTGTCAGCTTTTGTACCCTGGATAAAAAGTGTGACCAAACTATAAATGTCCATAATGAAAACCAAACTATTAACAAAGTTTGAGGCAGAACAACTTGAACAGCACAGGCAGTGCTCAGCTCGGGCCCACAGTGGGTGGAAATAGTCACATGTTCCCAATTCATGTGTTTTTCTTCTTGTTAAATCCAAGCTGTATATACACCACCTTTCAAGTCATGGATTACTATCCAAACAAAATCCCTCTGTGTTAAGGAAGTTTATATATTGTACGAACAAGTTACCGTGCATCTAAGATAAGGGGAAAAGCAATAGCCCGCTTACAGTAAACTTGGAGGACAGCTGGAGAGTTCACTACAAGATGCACTGCCCACAGGCAGACTAATAGCTCCAAGCTATTTATGCTCCAAGCTTCTCTAGAATTAATTACAGATCTCAAAATTAATCTACAGTCTGGTTTATTTAACCAGTTCTTGACTGTTTCCCTATTGTTCCTGTGATCTTACACTCGACCCTGTTAATTTTGACTCGTTTCATTAGCTACTGAGACCATTAAGCAGGCTGATTCTTGTTAAGAAATTCTGAGTATGTATTAAACATTGGAAAGGAAAACAATTGTCAATAATCAGATTCCCAGCTATTCTGATAACCGTTCTCACAGCTTCGTTTGCATAACGTACATTCCCAAGTAAAACAGGTAGTACGGTGGAAGTTAAGTTTCCCCACAAACATCCTGCACAGCTGGAAGAGCTAGATCAAAGACAAATTACCTCTTGTTTTCCTTCCTCTAGATAAATACCATGTCTTCTTTCTGAAATTCATGGGTTTTAGTACCTACAGCATTTTGGAGAGGATTTACTTTCCCTACTTATCACTAGCTGTCAGTAGGGTATCAGACTAACAGACAAATGTCCCAATACCTGCATTGCTGGTCTGGAGGGTCTTTACACAAGCAACATTAAGAACCTCTGTCAATCCCACAAGTTTTAAGCATGTACAATGCAAATACTGCACATATTGAGCCAAAACCTGCCTGGAAAGGACTATGAAGTCTTAATGATTTTCTCAAGATAAACACTTATATAACTCTCTCCTGCTTAGTCACAACACTGGTTCAGATTGTTTCCGGTAAGAGTTACGTAGTTTTCAGTGACTTCTAAGTATTGACACACCTCAATTGCATTTAATTCCTTTTACCAACACTGTTCCCCACACTATGAAAACCTCAATGTTTTATCATAAAAATGCACTAATTAAAACTTAGTTGATGTATAAGACAAACACAAACTCACGATCCTTTTAGAAAGGGCCACCTCATTGAACTTGCCGTGTTACCACCTCAGTGCAACACTTGCAGGTTATCAGTCTTGAAGATACCTGCAACTTAACTAGTCATGAGCAAGACGGGGAAGGTCAGTGATCCTCTGTAACCCGTCAAAAGCCATTCTGACTATGTGCAATGTGCTTTACATGCCACATTAACAAACATACTTTTAAAAATGCAAGTTCTGTGGGCCTTAAACAAGTGTCTCCAGCCAGACAAGTGTGGCAGTTGTGTGTCACCACAGAGTGACTGTGCAAACCGTGACTACCAGTGGCTGTTTTCCTGTTTCCTAGCCCCAAACATTCTGGCTGTGACAGCATTGTGTGGCCGCCTGTGAACAAAGTGGGGTTCTTGTATTCATAGTGTAAGTGGGCAATCCCTCATTTCTGTGTGGTTGTGTGTCTCTCTGGTGGTGTCCAAATATCCCAGACAACTCAATTTGTATATAAAAGCTTCAACAATATTGCAGGAACCCATGCGATTGAAGACTTGGCTGTTAATGTCTTTCCAACCTCAAACTTCGTTTTCAATGGTCACAACTAGTTTAAATATCTTGTTGGAAGTGGTGCTAAACTAGTACACAAGGTGCTTTAATGTATTTTAGTTTTCTGTTTCAAATTGTGTGAAAATATTTTATTTAAAATGTTAAAAACCATAGTATTGTGACCACCTACTGTCAGACCTATGTCAAACACTTGGCTAGCAAACTTTAAAACCATTTATGTTGAATTAAAACATAGCCCTTTTGATTAAAGGAAAGGGAAATACATCTGTCAAAACGTGTCTACTTGTACCATCAAAGCTTTGCTGTACAAGAACCATTTCTTTGAGACTTGTGGTGAAGTAGGCTATATAGTGCAATACATGCGTTGTGTACAGGGGAAATTTTCTTTTAGAAAGAGTTACACCACAGAAATACAATACTTGGTGGAGGGGAAATTGAGTCTGCATACTATGTTGCATCTAGATTTAGTACAGCAATTTATTAGTTTTGCTCTTTTAATAGGATGCTTTATTAGATTTTAAAATGTTGCACTACTGTTTTCATGCAGAGAGCATGCCTTCTCAGTTTCTAACATAAAATGAAATTGTCTTTATGTTATGCCATTCTGATTCTTGTTCAATGAGCATGATAATGTAAATGTATATATTAAAAACTGCCACACTGACTTGAACTTCTACATTAATCCTGTGGATAACGTAGAAGCAGATGCTGCAGGAATACGAGCTGGGTAAATGTGAGCTTTGTCAAGTAAAAAAGGGTGCTCTAGAAAGCAGGTAAGCTTTGGGCTGTTTTCTCAAGAGATAAAAGTTTGTTCTGTACGACGGAATTCCTTATCTTAGACCAGTTACGTCATCATAAGTAAGATTATCCTATACTCCTAAAACCACTTAAGATTTTTTTTTTGACCCTTGCTGCTGTCCCCTTTGATCAACACTTTTAATACACATAAGGTTGTAGAAGAACCTGCTCTTCAGCCTGCGCTACGGGTTTTGTTTTTTTTTTTTTTGTATTAATCAGATGGGTCACAGGGTTAATGGTAGCATGAACTAAGAAAATGCTCAGCACTTCTACTACCAGACGAGATGACCATCTTTATGGTTAGATACACTCTCCCTCAGTTTTGTCCATTTTCCAGAGCATATACAGAAAGATGAAATAAAGAATCATTACTGCAGGCGACACACAAAGCCTATTTAGCATTTAACTTATCTCAATCCTGAACAACTTCCCAGAGTAAAGGAACACTTACCTGTAAGATGCATAAACCAAGATCCCATTTTATGATCATCTTATGGAGAATATCTATAACCTCAGCTGTCCTATTTCCAGAAAAATTCACAGCACCGTTAATACCTTCTATTTAACAAAAGTCAGTCCTGAATCAATGTTCTCCATCCTTTTCAATAGTACTGCGAGTATTTCATGCTTTCAAGTGCTAAGAATATTTATACTCAAAATTTTAATGCTGTTGATTTCAAAGTGTCAATCACAGAATAGATCATACAAGAAGCCTATAACAGTTCCAGAACAAACCACATGCAAAACAAGAACTCTGTGGTTACCAGGAAAGAAAAATGGTTTGTGTTTGTGCTCCAAGCTCCTGGGTAACAGCAAATGCAATTAACTGAGGTAGCAGAGACTAGATCTAGCTCATCCACACTGGATACCTGCTTATGTGCAATAGATCTCATTCAATTTATTTAGCACAGTACACAGAAACTGAGCATGTAACTTCCTGAAAATGCAATAGCAAGCAATCACAAACAGGGAAGAGGCAACTTAAGAGTTTGTAAAGAAGTATCTACCATTGTAGCAAAGCAAAGGAACAAAAAGACTGGGTTGGGTGAAAGTTGGAGAGCTGCAAGACCCTGGATGCAACTGCAGATGGAACAGGGTGCAGAAAAATAAGGAGCATCTATAAAGGCAAGATGCAACAGGAATTGACTGGAAAGACAGGAAAAAAGCTGTTTCGGAATTGAATTCTAAGAGAAATCATGAAAACCAAGTCATCCTAAGACACATCTTGTAAGATTACCTCTATTGCACACAAGTAACAGAGGAAGATTTCACTACCCTGTGTGCACGATACTCATGGAAAGCTTCAGTCATAGGAAAGGCCACATAACCTCACAAAGCCCTGAAAACTTGTAGGACACCCACAGCAAACACTATATATAGTTTGTACTTTTGTACTTGGCCATCATCTTGAAAACTAGTTTTTCCTTCTCTTGATTAAACCCTAACTTTATCTTGGCAAGTTTGAAATATTTGATGAAGGTCTAAAAACTGAATGTTCACAAATCTAACCTGCAGGTCAGATGAAGCCACTAGGCCAATTTATTCAGGTGGAAACACCAGTGACCTCATCATTTGGCTCACACAGTGGAACAGCAGAACTGCTACACAGTTTCAGTTCCACACAAAAGGATCCTCCATTACAGGAGGCAATCAGGACAGCCAGTTTTCAAAGGGCAATTTGTAAAAAAAACCCCAAAACAGTTACTATGCGCTGAAATTGTTAAAATAAATTAAAAAGGTAGCTGCTGTCTGATAAAAGCAAGTTAAAATTCAAAGGAATTTGGGTAACACATCAGGCAACTCCATCAATACAATGCCATACAGTAGCTAAAATCCAACACCAGAAAGCTTGTATTTGTATAACGGATGTGCTAATTTTTCTCCCAGAAGCACCAAGGTTACTAGAAAAGTCCACTTGAACAAGCAAATTCACAGTACTAGCTCATGACTGCTGGCTACCAGGACTTGGCAGTCACAAACTTGGAATGTGAAACAGTGAAGATGTCATGCAATAGGGTTGTATGCAGAGCTGCTTAAAAATTAAACAGGTGTAGTACCACTTATTATAGCTCCATGCAGAATATATATTCAACTATACTTTGGCACTAGCAGGTAAAGTATACACTTAAAAAAATGAGGAAGAAGTTTCCTATGACAGCTCCCTAATCCCCCACCAGTCTAGTCCAAAGTGTGACTAGCATGACCATCAGAAGCAATTTCCTGTGATCAAATCCATGTTGTAATTGAAGTCCACAATTCTGCCTCATCCATTTCAAACAGGAACCCACCCACCCCTCACAGTTGCCAAGCACTTAGTATCAATTGCACTGCCCACTCATCACAATTCCAGCCTCAGATTTTGTTTCGGTCATTTCAAAGATCCCCCCTTTGCCCCCCCCCCCCAAATTCAATTTGCAACGATTTGCATGGAGCATCCTTTATCAATGGAAGATGCCCCACAAGAGGGTGGGTATTAGCTAAGACAGTACATCTACTTGTAAGTAAAACATGTATCTTGTAGAATTCTGCAATGACTCATCATCTGCTGCAGTCCCACACTCCTTTCTTGAATATGGATTAAATAAAGGATCCCTCAGGAATTGAGCTTTAAAGAACGGAGTCCCTGTTTCAAAGTTCCCATTTCTCCCATACAGCAGCAACCTCTGATGAAAATTGTGTGACATGTGGAATGGCTCCCAGACAACACATCAGCCACAGGCACTGCCTGCTCTGGCCTGAAACCCTGCAGAGCCACAAACGTTAGGCCCAGCTACCAAAACCCGTATCCCCCCCCAACAGACATACTTGGCACGGATCAGTAATCCCAGAGAACACGTGCAGATCTAATCTTTGTTACCAGAAGTCTTGTAAGGAAGAAGTGACACAGTGAAAGTCAACATCTCTTTATTCATTTATCAATACATTTGAAGGGTTCACATCTGCAGATACACTAAAACGATAGCTGTAAACTTCAGATTTTCTAGACTTCGCAAACTTACCTTTAGCTTAAGTAGTACACACATACTCCTTGCGACAATCTAACACGCCCCAACAAGAGCCACCACTGAAGACGCATGTTAGTGATTTAATAACACTGCAGTATGGTGAGCCACATGGCAGAGTGCAGCAGAGCCACTGAACTACTTACTGAGAACACCATTAGAATTGCTTACACCTAGGTGACAGGCAAAACACAGGAGCAACCACAGCAGCCTGAAAACAGCATTACTATACTTCTGTTCAGAAGTAGTTAAGGCTCATTTCAATCACACTAAACTACATTCCAGTTCCCCTTTGCAAGGTGGACTGCAGAACATCTCTTTCAGGCTTTAAGTTTATTTAAAAAAAAAAAAAAAAAAAGCCACGATGTCTAAAGGGAGATCGAGACCTAGCCTAAAATTAGCTTTTGCTAGTTCTGCTTCATAACCAGAAATACTATTGCTCGCAAAAGGCAATTCCAGAATACTCAACAGATCCACCCTTACCCCAAGAAAAAAATTAAAGTTCTAGTCACAGTTACATTTAGAATTCACATGTGGAATTTAGCCCCATCTTCTGTCACCACAACTCAAGAGTGTTTCTCCCCTGTAAAAACAAGTTTGAGGCAGTTTAATATTGCTACCAGAAAAACATACAAGAAAACAAGACAGAAAACATCACTGGACAGTACAGCGCCCTCCTAGGAGCTGTAAACTTGCTCTGAGACAAAGCTATTAATATCACCTCGACATGTCCTCCTGCTTCTGCAGATCACTCTCAGTACTCACTTCATTAAGTCAGACACATGCTTAAGACATTCCTCTTGCACAGACATCCCTGACAAACTGTGGATTTGGATGCCTCCAGTCTGGCAGGCAAAAGTACTGGCGACATACATTTTCCCATGATCCAGTATACCTTGCATACCTACACCCTAGTCCAATTCTTCTGAGCAACACTAACTCATGCAGTTGTTTACATTTTTCTGACAATAAAGCTTACAAGCAAAACATGCCTTGAAAACAAAGCACCAAGCCTACATCTTGGTTCCAACAGACAAGAGTCAGTGTTGTACCCCTGAAAAAAACAATATGAGCTGCTACGTAGAATGCAGTGTCCATACTAATATCTAATCTAATCTAGTCACAGGAGTTAATGAACAATTCATCCCTCCCCTTTTGTTTATTCCTTCCTATTCAAGGAACAGAACAATGAGAAAGCAGAAGATTGCTGAAGACCGGCATCTGGCCAGTACTTCAGGAGCCAAAAAGATTGGAGGTCAACATAATCCTTACTTTGAACCTTAAATGGAAACTTCAGAGGCGGCCAGATTCCAATGAAATAGGGTGCAGGGCTACATAACAGACCTCAGGCTCAACAAAGGACTGTAGCAAGCATGTGCAAAGGGGAGAACGCTTAACTGTAATTAGTATTGGGAAATGTGATTAATATGTATGATTTTTACATGAAATATAAATATATATGTATAAATTCAGTGTATGAAAACCTGCTACTCATAACAGTCGGCATACACAAGATTTATCTGCCTACCATGTATGTGGTAATGGACAGAACTGGTGTTGAGGAGTTTCTTTTCCTGATTTTGGTGACACCAGGAGTTCAGTCTCTACGTATAAATTATCAAATCAGCATTATTCCTGCCCAAACCCTCACTTTTAAGAGCTTATTACATAATACATACTCAGTTTCTTTTTCTGGAGAATCTTTAACAGCAACAGATCTGTCTCCTTATCTTCAGCATTCCTAAAGGAAGAAAAAAAAGGGGGGAAGCACATGGTTAAACACTGGCTTCTAACCACTTATTGAGGAAAAAGAGGGAGAAAACAGAAAATCAACAGTTACGCTCTTTATTCTTTTGGAAATGATAATGTCTCGTGTGAAATATGACCCGTGCTGAACAGATGCATCTTCAGTACATCCCCTCTGCACCCAAGTTGGAATTACGTTCTGTGCCCAGCTTTTGCCTCACCGCGCAGGCTCGAGTGGGATCACTGCCTCATTTTGCCCAGGACTGATAAAGGGTGCTGGCTTTCTACGACTCCCAAAGAAGCCCGAGAGAGCTTATTTGCCGGCATTTTCCGCATCGCCTCTGATACTATGTTTTTTTTAAAATAGTGTTTTTTCCAGGTACTGAAACACCTCATGTTCAGTATGGCCTGTGCTGAATTGCTGTGTTTTTTGCAGCCTTTCCCAGTCTCCAATGCAAGGTTAAACAAACAGTTGGCTCCAAAGCTCCAAATTAGCAGAGATTTGACTGTTGTTAAGTTCGTAATAACATTAAAACCAGCCTTTGCAAAGTAGCAGAACAGGCGTAAGATTTCTGGGGAAATCTGTTGTCCCATGTACCTGTGAGTGGGAGACATATTCTGTGCCCAGCTCGTCCTGCTGCACAGGGCCGACGGAGATCGCTCCCCCGTGCTGCCCAGCCCTGCCGAACGGCGCTGGCTTTCTAAATCCAGTCTTAGAAAGTTCATCTGCCGCACTCTCGGCACCACCATCAGGTAAAAACACCTAGAAGCGCGGAGCGGCCCAGACGGCCTGTCCCTCGCTACAGTCAACAACCCATACCCACGCGCGGGTAGAAGCTTTGCCAATTAGCGAGGAGCTGCTCTTCCATGCCTAGGAAGGGGGACAGCCACAGGCGGCGGCCCCCATGGAGTCATGGATTTCCCCCCCCACAACACGTGGCTGCCGCCATCTTAGCACACCCCCCGCCCCCCCCGCCATATTCCCTCGCCCCGGATCTCACCTGCGGCGGCTCCGCTGCGTTCCTCTCGGGTCCCGCCGCGCCCGCGGGAGCTCCGCTCCGCTCCTCAGGTCCCGCCGCTCCTGTGGGGAAGAGCCCGCCTCGCGCGCGCCCCTTGCCCGCGCGCCCCTTGCCCGCGCGCCCGCCTCGCGCGCGCCCCTTGCCCGCGCGCCCCTTGCCCGCGCGCCCCTTGCCCGCGCGCCCCTTGCCCGCGCGCCCCTTGCCCGCGCGCCCCTTGCCCGCGCGCCCCTTGCCCGCGCGCCCCTTGCCCGCGCGCCCGCCCAGCCAGCTGCCCGCCAACGGCACGCGAACGGCAGCCCCCTCCCCGCGTGGCTGCAGCCGCGCGCGCTGCCGGGAAAAAGGGCGGGCTGCGGCGGCGGGCGGGGCTGTGAGGCGGCAGGCGGGGCTGTGAGGCGGGGCTGTGAGGCGGCGGGGCGGGGCTGCGGGGCGTGGCGGTCGGAGTGCGGGTAGGCGACAGCGGCAGAGAGGGTTGAATCCGTTTATTTTGCTGTCTCTTCCTTTCTGGAGCTACCGAGTAGCGTCTCAAGGGAAAATGGACTGAGGGATCCATGGCAGGGAGGCTGCGAGGCGGCCCTGGTGCGCTGCTGTGGGCGCTGCTCGCAGACACCTGCACACACAGATCGGTGAGGGATGCACACGCTGTGTGTGCGCTTGGTCACATCGTTAAGGCCCCACGAGTGGATGCCCCATCCCTGGAGGTGTTCAAAGCCAGGCTGGATGGAACAGGATGATCTTGAAGGTCCCTTTCTGACCCAAAGCACTCCAAGATTCTATGAATGATGAAAGAGCTGCCAGGATTGTACAGGAGTGCAGAGACAATTCCCAGTCCTACCTGTGTCTTTAGCCAAGCCTCAGCTGTTCTGACCTCGCACCGCTTGCCTGCAGGGATTTTATTTCTTCTCTGTCATGAAAGAGCTGCCTCCTGCCTTTTTCCTTTCAGAGTCCTATAGCTAAAATAAACGTATTGTGTTTGTATAAAAAGTTATGCAAAAAACGTTCTTCTGATTTGGTTTGGGGTTTGCTTTTCTTTACACTGGAGTATATCGGTTCAGAACGTAGCTAAAGAAAACTTTATTGGGAAACAGTCCCAATAATATAATTGGAGAGACAACAGTAAGATTTCTTTATGGGCAAAAGCCTATTTCTCTAAATCTCCTGAACAACACAGGTTAGAGGATCTGAACTGGCAATCATGGTTGAACAAGGTCACCCTCCTGTCATAGCTTTTGGAAGAGATCTGAAAGTGACCTTGTGCTACTGGCTACTGGATTGATGGCTGTCTTAGCAATTAACAGTACACGAGCCTTATTTCCCATCTGTATTTCTCAAGAGAAAGAGGATCACAACAGAAAAAGGGACCGGAAGAAAGAAAATATTGTATCAAAAAAGAAAGAAAGAATTAATCTGACAGAAACTAGTGGTGAAAACTCAAGCTCACTACCTGCTTTTCAAATCTGTCACCCTTAATTTCTCTAAATTCCTCTTCCATTCAGGTTTGCCCAGCCCTTAGTTTCAGCTGTTAATTACTTTCCTGTTCCTGTGATTTGTGATGCTGACTGTTGTGCTTTCTTGATCCACGTGATCCACAGAGACAATAGTCTTTTGCCTTTGATTTCCAATCTAAGAATTTGGGATTGGAAGAATTGACAAGAAACATTAAATGAAAGCAGATAAACTGGAGGCAGAGGTGAGGTAGGCGAGGTCCTTTTGCTTAGTACCTTTTTAACTGTTTCTACTTTCGTTATTCTTGGGAGATTATAGAGAGAAGTATTATAAAAGAAGCTTAAACTTCTAAACTATAGGCTGCATCATTTCTCTGTAATAAACAGAATAATTTGTTAACACAGGTTTCCTGTTTTCTGCACCTCTATGAAGATAGTAAGCAGATTTTGCCCAGTTAAACAGCACACTTTTCTATTCTGTTCTCAATTTGTTGATAACTAAATTTTCCTTTGGACCTTCATACCATCTCGAGAAGCTTCTCCTCAGAAAGGCGCTCTCATGTCTGTGTAGGCTGATGCATTGGCACAACTATTGAATTCCCAAAGCAAATAATTTGAATAAAGTCTGCTTGTTATCTTAAAAATAGCAAGCTTTAGAAACGCTTCTATACCACATTAGCAATTTCTGGCAAAAGAAATAAAAAGTAAGCAGGAAGCAAAAGCAGTAAAACGAGCAGCTGCATAAAGCAGTAATATTCACTCACAGAGAGAGTAAGCAATGTTTTTCATTTCTGAAAACATTTCATGCTGCTCCGGTGCTCCTGGGTTGTGTTGTAGCTCAGTGTCAAGCTGCAACAGCTGCTAACAAACCTGGAAAAGGACAATGTTTGTGAACATAAAAGATCACCTCCACAGAGCAGTACATTTTCTTATCAGAGTTTATTGTTGCACTTCAGATACCATGCCACTATCAGAATAATATCTATTTTTTATTTTAAAAAACTTGGAGAAAAATGTTTCCAGCAATTTTCATTCAATGTGAATGACAAGAGTATTACATCTATAAACATTGAAATAGCTATTTAATTTCTTCCTGAGGAAGTTTCACATTTTTAAGCAATGAAAAAGGATATTCTGTACAAGATAGTCTGCAAAACATTGAAACTAAAGTCTTTCTGCACAAATAGAACTGGGAGAATATCACAGTATTTTCAGGAATGTTTGCTCAAATAATTAAGTGATTTCATATCAGGCTCTGTGTTTACAGCCCCCCTCAATGGTCACTTTCTGCTCATAATCACACATTGACTTTTAATACCACAGGTGTCTGCAGAAAGCAAATTTCAGAATCATATACATTAACATAAAGGTGAAGCTCACATAATCAAACATTTGTTAAAGAAATTCCTTCTGTATTTATCTACCAGGGGAACAGAAACCATGGCTGTGTTCCCAACCACAACAAAACAGGTGACTTTGACCAGCAAATGCAAATTCATTGTAATGAATCAGTATTTTTTAAGAGTGTTGATACTGATAGCCTATTTCTGGAAATCAAACACTGACCGTAGGTAAGCTGCCAATAGAAGAGGTTAAACTTGGTCAGATAATTCATGTTGTATGACTTGCTTACTCATCTGTACTCATGTGCATCCTATGATTTTGGGAATCAAAATCATAGCTGTTGTCTGCATGCTTTGCTCAGATTCTTTGTTCTTCACCAAGCTGGCTGCACATTAAAAGTCGTTCTGTTTTTTTAAAGTCTCCTGTTAAATGTAAAAACATATTTAAATAGAATGGTTCTGGAGAAAAGAGAAATTGGCTTCACACCATCTTCATCTTTGTATAAACAGGTATTAAGTGAAACTCAGAAATCCTGAACTACAAGGAGGACCATCAGTTTGCCTGTACTTCTCTACTGCTTTTGTGTCTGGGACTGCCCCCACCAGGGTACAAAAAGCTAATCCCACAGTGCCTCTTCTAAAGATGCTGGTGCTTAACAGCTGCATCTCAATGTGAGCTTCAATATCACGCCCTTTCAGATGCACATTTCCAGGTCCAGCTACTTTATTCACAGTATGGGTAGTTACCACAGGAATCCACTGAAGATTTCCCTAGGAATTTACTCATTTTGTTCCTGATTTCCACCCTTAGTCAAGGGCATTGGGAGGATACAAGAGCTCCACCTTGATGTTCCTCATCAGGACTTGAGTGACCATGGCACTCCTTCCCAGAGGATGAGATTTGTGTTTAGCTGCCAAACCAAGCCTCGTCCACCCAAGGCTGAAGCTGTGCACGTGGGAGGCTCATCCTCCCAACGCTACACGGTGACTGCAGCTGGGCTGTTCTACTGGACCACCAATAATGGTAGGGGCCTCCTTGCCGTTACCTCAGAGAGGACTCACAGAGGTTGTCCACAGATCTGAGACACATAACCTTGCCTGTCGTAAAATTCCTGGAGGGACAATGCGACCAATATGTGTGCTCCATCACCACTCTCTCCCTGACTGACCCCTCATTCTCATTCTGTGGGGACCTCGATTTCCCAGACAAAGAAGACGAAGGGAGTTCTTGAAAACCTAGAACAAACTATGAATGCGGCTGAAGGCCATTACTCCTGTACACAGGAGGCACTCAGTTTGTGTGCAGAAAGTCCTCTCGCCATGAAAATTTCATACACTTGGTAGTGCCCAAGGTTTTTCCTGTTTTCTTTTTGCTGTTCGCATGGAATAACTGAGGCAGCAGTGCACAAACCAGGAACTTCGTGCAGTCCCTGCAGATTTTTAAAGAAATGTTTGAATGATGTTACATCAAGTTATATCAAGGGTAAAATCAATCACACCAGGATGAATCCCCCAGGTATTTTCTCCAGTTATTCATTCTAGTTGTAATAAATCTACATAGACACTTGCCTGATGCGTGAGCTGTCCATAGCATGCAGAGTATTTGCTTTTACAGATGTTCAGAATCCAGAGTGTTTCTTTTATCAAATAAGAAGTATTTTAAGACAAGTCAGCTTTTGTGATTAATCCATATTCCAGTGAATATTTAAAGTGAAATGAAAATTTCCCATTCTGTCTAATAAATAATAAAGATGTTCATCTTTAAAAATGTCTACTCTAGTAGGTCCTCATCATTAATCATGCATACTCCCTTAGCAAAAATGTGCTGCACAAAGAATAGTTATATACAGCAAATTTGTCTAGATTTTTTCTTTACAGGCCTATCAAACCCAGGTATTACATAGACAAAAACAATAAATAATAAAAATTACCACTTAGAGGTACAGTAAGGATCTCAACATCTGTTTTCTGTTTAGGGAATAACAGACTGGTTTCCATTCCATTACCTTGAAAGTTAAATTATATAATTACATGAATGTTGTAAAAGAGCACTGAGACATATAAAGTTTTTCCACCATTTGATGCATGGTTTTATCGATTTACCCTAAAACAAATTGTGATAATATTATAGAGCTACTATAAAAACATTGCATTTAGTTCTGTAGGTTTTGTTTTCACCACCTCTTCATGCCTTTAGAAACACTCAGAGCTAAAGCTGAGTGGACAAGCATTAAGGCCATACTCAGCTGAATTTCTCATTGATCTTCCTTCTCAACTATTAAGTACTATTTATTAGACTTTATCCACATCTCAACCGATGCACTGTGAGATGTACCACTGACACGTGTCACATGAATGTAAGGCTGGATATTTGTGTTTGCCATTAGACTGTAATTTTCTATCGTGACTACATATTGGGTTTTTTTTTTTTCCCTTAAAGCTTATTTCTAATATTTAATACCAAACATGTTTAAAATATGTGGAACTAGAACCAGTACTTCCATCTGGAAATCTAGTAGGATTTTGCAGCTGACATAAACTGAAGGTTACTAAAAGATGCTACAGTTTAGATCAGGCTGAGGGATCTTGGAATACACAAAACATAGATGGAAGACAAATAAATTAAGGAAAAAAAATAGTGGTGCAAATTAAGGCAATCTAAGTATGGATCTGTTTCTGCTCTTTACTAGTTTTTCATTCACTCCTGACTCACAGCAGTGTCAGTTCTGAAAGCAGTATCCAGATCTGGCCACTCACAGAAACCAGAAGTGAAAGCCTGCTCATTGCACTGCTTCTGTCTGGTTCACAATTGTTGAAACGTAATACTGCTCATAAGGATTACACTGCAACTTTTAAGCTTCACATGTCCAATTAAATTTCTGTCAGATAATGGCTATATTCTGTATTTTGCCAGTTCAGTTGGTACAAAATCAGACATAGTAATTACGGACAAAGGCCTCTAGCGCACTGCAGGGCCTTGTCGCTATAATCACAGGTAAAGTTTTGTGTGTGTGTGTTTGTTTGTTCCACACTGCTTTTGCCTGTGGCTTCCAGATTTTGCTCCGTGTATTTTGTTGCTGTGTACTTCTCACCCTTGTTACTACACACTTCGGATATTAGCAAACTGATTCCAAAGGCAGAAATACACCTGGCATTTTGTGTTACATTAAGTTTTCTTATTTTATGCAAAACGATAATCAAATAATGAGAAAAACCATCAGTGGTCTAACAACGGGCTACAAAACCTACATGAGACACAATACTTTTAAACTGATATATAAAACTGTAAATATTTACCGTGAAATTGGATAGGTCATGTATCTCAGAAGCTTAAACCAGTTGCAAATAACTTCCACATATGTGCACAGTAGTCCACAAGTCCACAGGCCCAGAAAAATTTATGAGAAAGATTTGGCCCTCCAGAGCTCTAAGAAATGCACGTATTTTCCACAATCCACATGCCAGCATATGGAAATAATGTCTACCTTTTGCTCTTTTTTGAAGAGGATTCTCTTACAAGACCTTCTGGTAGCTACTGGAGAGACTTTAGGTATGATGACTGAACTGTGGAAGAGAGATTTCAAAAAGCCTTTCTTCAATGCTATCTTACTTTCTGTAGCTCCTGTCTCAGCCATGATGGCAGGGGTTGTCCCAATTTGTGTAGGAGTTTTGACAGTTCCACATTGTGATCTCTGTAGTAGCTTGACAGAAAAGCCCTGCACTGAAGGATAGAAAGAGATATTTTCATTTTATAAAATGCTATACTGCAGTTGCTGTGAATTCTAGATTTCAAAGTTTGTTTTACCTGTGTCAAAGCTTTACTTTCTGTTATGCAATATATATTGGTTTATGCTATCTACTGCATGCAAGTTTAAGCTCTTCAGTTAGGGGCTAAACTGTAAAGATAATTTCAAGAGCAAAAATGGTTGTCCAGAATGAACATTGAAGTCAAAGAAAAGGATCTGATTCTGCTCTTAGATAGTCACGTAAATTAAGAATCACATTGAAGCCGATGCAATTACTTTGAATTTACTGAGGTGTGATTGAAAGGAAAGCTTCTAAAATGTCTCCATATGTAGGCATATATCAACAAACATAATGTTTTACCTCAGAATCCATAGGAGGATATTTTCTACCTTTGCTCTTTCCAAGACACTTTGTTTTTCCTTCTTCCAGGAGCTGACACCAGAAACCTTTATGTGAATCGAACCTGAAACAAATATTTTGCAGCATAAAGGCTGTGAGATACTGCAAGGAGGATGCCTCTCCCGAGTTTGGACTGAAGACTCAAAAGGCTAAACCTAAGGTTATCAGACTTATTTTAAGGGCAACCAAATCTAAATGTCACAATCAAAAGGATTTGTGGATATGTCTATTTAGGAGGTACAGAGTGGATGTTACATTCCTGACTGATACCACTGAACCTGTGTTGCAGCTAATGTCAAAAATAAAGAGAAACTAATTCACTTTCCTTTCTGTTTATGCATGTCAGCATTCCATGTTCCACTTAGGGACATAAAATTCCTTTCAACTCATCCCAAATTCATATGCAAGTCTCACAAAGCTCTCTTTGTCTATTTGTCAGAGGTCTATCTCTGTAACAGTCAAGCTCCGCACTAAGTGGCTCACTGGATGATTCACAGAAAATCTAACCCTCAGCTGTGTTCTTTGCAGACACTGAAGAACACATCTTACTGACAGCTTGAAGGAGAAGTATGAGAGGCTTTATCTTGCAGTGAGCTTGCTTACTGACTAACTGGCATTTTAGGACTGTAGAACATGTGAAAATGATGATTAAAATAACTCACGTTAGGGCCTCAGAGTAGTTATAATGAGGAGAGACTCCCAGAAATTTCTGTACTTCATCCATTACGGTAGATGGGTCAGTTCTCAACTGCTGTCCATCGATAATTAGCAACTACAACAAATAAAATATATGGAAGTTTAATTTAAAAATCATTATTTCAAACTTCAAACTGAAACTTCCACGTCTGTCAAACTCATTCATTATATGGAGAATACTGCCCTAGAGAATGATAATTGGTTGAGTTTTAATTGTCATCATTGTTCATGACCTGGCAGCAGCGTAAATGGCAAGTTAATTAAATCTGGAATGATATTTAATTGGAAGCTGTTGTGACAAAAGAGAAATAGCAGTGAATGATCTAGAAAGATAAGAAATATTGGCAGGAAATTGAGTGAGATTTGTCCAGCCTTGAACAAATGGGTATTAATGGCTAGAGAAATAACCTGTAATTCTCATAGTCCCAAACATATATGAATTTATGTTACAGCAATGTTGAAAACCTCATCACTGGAAATGACCAGAAAGAGAGAAACCAGTAGGCAGATGTTAATTGAAATGCCTTCCTTCTAAACCCACACAACAATACATACTTGTATGAAAAACACTTCTTTGAGAATACAGATCAAGGCAGATGTTACAAGGACCTTATGCAAAATGTATATAGATTCGGTATGCGCAACACATCTCCAAGATAGCCAGGTACTGGTAGGTTATTTCTTTTTCTTCTTTTCAAGAGCTTGCCCATATACACTCTCAGGATAGACTGCTTCAGACAGGGCCACCCTTTTACCTGGAGGTGGATCTTCAGGAAAACAGACCCTACTTGAGAATTTAACAAAATGGGGAATCATGCTCAAATGACCCAATGGTAGTGCTGCAAGTTTGCGTCTCTGACTGCTGGAAGAGAAGCAAGGTCCCATATGGACTAGTTAAGCATTCGTTTCCTGTCACGGAAACATCTCTACTTTTTCCACCATGCTTTAGTGATGAAAAGGAGAGGGAAAATAGATTTGCAGATGGTTCAACAATCTCCTTCTGCAGGCAGTGCTGAAGCTTGCTTTTACAATTCTGTGCAAGCAGAGAGGCTAAAATCATATGAAATGTTTCCAGGATTGGATGAAACTTTCAGGCTTGCAAGAGTATGTGGTTTCAGAGGATAATCAAAAGGGAGAAAATGTCTTTTCTTTTGATTGGTCTTTGGAACTACCCGTATATAGCACATAGATTTAGTGATACAGATGAGTGGAAGTATCAGACTGTTCAGAAAGCAGTAGCTTATTCCAGAAGTCTTTGCAATCAGACGCATGATGACTGCCTGAATTCAAACTCACTGAACTCACTGCTTTAATAAGACATAAGGTTGGACTCAATGACCCAGTGGGTCCCTTCCAACCTAGTCATTCTATGATTCTATGATAAGCTTTGAAAACAGCCTTCATGGTTTTTGAAGCTATGAAACAGTGCTTCATAGCACACAGGTCAAAACCCACATCCCAAATAGGGGATACTTCCATCTGAAAGAAAAGGAGTGAGAGTTTCTTCCTTCACTATTTAAAAAACACATAGAGATAAATATCTGTGCCATTCCCACTTCTGCCACCCCAAACCAGACATGTAAAAAAACCTTTCACCAGCGGAAATTCATTCCAGTTCCTGACACTCCCAGGGAGCTGTCAACAATAAAACGCTCTTTTCTCAACCTTCAGGGAGGTTGTAAGGAACCGATGCAAAAGTCTTCCTTACCTGTACTGATATATTTATATCCTGATCTCAAGAAGATGTAATTCCATGAAATTCTTCAAAATCTAAGGCACTATATGTAGTAGTGAGGTGGAATAATGAGACAGTGTAATTTTTACAAAGTAGATACCTTGATGTATAATGAAAATGGTACAGATGAAGTATTTTGACTAACTTTACAGTGTATTGATCATTTTACGGTAATACTGCTGACAGTTGAAAAGATTGTTTAAGTTCCTACTCCCACTATATGTGAGTTACTTCGTGTCTAAACGTGACCTGGGCGGGAGAGGAGCAAGAGAGACAGTTTGCAGAAGAGAACAGCTTAGAAACAGCATGCATGAGTCCTTCAGCTTCAGACTGGCCTTTTAATGATGGCTGTTGCAAAATCAGCTGGATTTCCTACAGGGCTGGCGCATGACCTTATCTTTGGCTCACGAGGGAGCTTGTCATAGTAAGTCCTCTTTTCTTCTGTATAACCGCATTGAAGCAATGAGTTGTTGAGGGGAAATTAACTTCAGAGACATGAGCTCCCTGAACTTACAGAATTAGAGAATGGTTTGAGTTGGAAGGGACCTTGAATATCATCCAGTTCCAACCCTCTGCCATGGGCAGGGACACCTCCCAGTGGACCAGGTCGCTCAAAGCCCCATCCAACCTGGCCTTCTCAACTTCTAGAGATCTGTCTTCGTGGCCAGACAAAAGATGAAATTTTGTATGATTTAAAAGTAATAAACTAAGTGAATAAAAATTCAAACACTTGAACCTCAAATTTACAAAGTACTCTTAGATTTGCAAATTCTTTCCACGTAAGACAGGCATGCTGTTACCGCTTTTCTAATGAAATGGGGAACTTCACCTATTCCTGTTGCTGCTTCTATCACTTTCTGTATGTCTGCTGACTTCATAATAGACATTAAGACTTCATTTCAGTCACATGTGTAGAGACCTCCAAATTTATACAGTGCTAAAAATTAGAGACAGCCTTAGCTTCTCTGGGTGAGAGCACTTTTGGTGAAGGAAAGCTCTCATTTTTTTAGATAAGGCTGTACTTTTAAGCCGAGCTGATTTTAGGTCTGCTTTTTGAAACTAGTTTGGATATGGCCTACTGTATACCGTTGTTTTCGCAATACAAGTTAATCCCTAGTACCTTTACAAAGAAAAAACAAGGCTACCAGGGCTGGTTCTTCACTGTGGGATGTAAAACCTGGCAAAAAGTTGTATGACAATGCACATTGTTCAATATTCATGAACTTTTAGAGAAAAGTTAATGAATACATTACGTAGAGAATTTCATATGAGTACCACGATATTACAGTGTTGTGTACCTCAAAGTCTGTAAAGCTGGCCCAAAAGAGACTATGTGGAGAAAAACACCTACTAGATGCATCAAAGCTTCCTTGGCACACTCTGGGAAAACAGAAGGTGCAGACTTCAGCCAACTTGTCTCAGCTAAGCGAGTCCTGGATAAACAGACGGTTCAGACTGCAGCCATCCCTCCCTAACTAAAGCAATCTTCAAATGCTAGGTGGGGACTATTGCCAGACACAGTGCTAATGCCAGAAAAATCCATTCCAGAAATAAATCTACCAAGGAGACACTGCTTATGTGATGTTGTCTGCCTGTTCTTGTATACCACATGATGTTCCAGGCTCAGGATAAGCGTCTTCTGAGGCTTGATCATACACAGGGCCAGAAGGAGGCTACTGATTTGTATGTTATATGCCAACAAAGACTTGCAGGGAGATTCAGTTTTCAGGTTGCTTATGTGCCACCTGTACGGAAAGCTATGGGTCTGTAAACATGCCCTTTGAAGCTCAAAGACACAAAGAGAAATGGGTCTTCGCATGAAGGATGTTGGGGATTCAGGATCACTGATACATACCAAATGCAGACAATTAGGAACACCAACACACCAAACTGTTTCAGTGCACGAATGAGTCCCAGTGGGGGCTCTGATATGTTGCTGCACTGTCATGGGCAGTGTGTGAGGAATTTTCAAAACCATGGTGCACAAGAGACTCAGTGCTTTGATACAGAAAAGTCACGTTAGGCAAAACATGAATTAATCTGAAAAAAATGGTGATGCCCGAGATAGCAAACACCTTGATGTACACAAAGGCTTTATCTATATTGCTAACTAAACCAAATGGAGACAGCTTTTCGGTCTTGTGGCCAAATGGCACAGCATGACCTGGACCCATGTTGCTAAACTCTCTCACCTGCAAAACCAAATTGCTTGTGTCCACACTCACTGATGCTAATGGATCCTGTTATCAAGAAAGAACCTGTGCTCTGCAACTGCTTGGCAAGAGGCTTTTCGCTATGAGTCCAAACTGTGCCAGAAGTGTGTTAAAAATCAAGCAGTATGGACAGCAGTGGGATAGTGTGTGAACTCCTGCACAGCTACAGGTTTCTTTTCTATGACAATCACAGCCTAAGGAGGTTGACATAGTGGAAAATTACTGCATGGAAGGACCAAGAAGAGGGTGAAGATGCTTATAGACAATATTAAAGGCACTATAAAACCTCTAGATCACATCAATTTCCTTGTGGTAATCCCCATTTCAGATGGAAAAGGTATTTTTTACACCCCAAAGTGTTCAGTCACCAAATTTCTTCGTGACCCACACAGGAAGTGCAATATCTCAGCTACTTCCCTTGATGCTACCTGATACTTGCTGCCACTCAGAGTACAGAGAAATATTATTGAACAGCTTTCCTTTATTTTCCTTTCATTTTTCTTTTGGGAACCTAGATGGATCATCTGATATTAAAGAGACCACAAAGCACTGTGGAAGAGAAAGGAAAGAGCCAGGAACAGAGAAATGAAGCATGAACAAATGAAAACCAGCTGTAAGTTAAAGGCAGTTCAGGGTACAAGAGAGCTCAAGGAGCAGCAGTGATGTTTCTTGAGCTTCCAGATTATTGTTCTTACTTGTTTTGCAGAAGCAGCTCCCAGCTGTAAGGTGCTGAGACATGACATCCCTAGCAAATGTCAACCAACTACTTAGAACATGACTATGAATAATCATAATCAATGTATTAAAACATGCTCTGATATGTCCAGGATAACTCCTGAGGATCAGTGTTCAATAGACAGGCCTTTTACAGAGGTAAACTTCAGGATTAGGATTAGTATAAGATTAGGATGTCAAGTTATAGTCTTATTCACCTGGTAAGGTGGGAAGTAAGTTAGCCATCTTTCAATATGTGTAGCGTACCATCCAGGCGTTAGGCATCTCTTTTGGAGAGCTCTAAGCTCGGACGGAGCTCGAGGTCCAGCTGTGATCACCTGATAGAAGCTGAATTTTAGAGCTGCAGGATCTTCATGTGATCGCTGATGCTGTAAAAAAAAATTACATCGTTGCAACTTTACAGACCACAAAAGCTGGGAAAATAAAACAAGACTGGTTGGTCTCACCGACCTGGTCTTCCTGACCTTGCTATAAGCGATTAATTACATTAAAAGTTACTTAAGTTAAAAAGTCTTTATCTGTACTAATCTGTTGAAAACACTGGGATAAACATTGTTTGTATCAATAAATATTGTATCCAAAGAAATCAGAAGCTAGACTGACATTAGAAATGTCATGTATAAAAGTTTATTTTTGATAAACTGAATGGCAGGTATTGTACAAATGAGTCAGGCATAATAAACACAAATACTAAGAATTTTTAGTTTCTAGTAGTTTCATATTTTCTTCTTGCAGCTTACACAATTTGCAGAAAGGCAATTTTCAACACTCTAACTTATGAGGATCATTGCATAATTCGGGTGAGAAGGGATCTCAGAAGGTTTCTAGTCAAGCTTCCTGTCAGGGCTATAGCTTATAGGCTACAAGGGATGTAAATACACACACACACACATATATGCAGGCTTATAGCAGGGCAAGCTGTGGGACCAGACTCAGGGCTAAGATTACTAGTCATCATGTCACGGAATTCTAAAACCTTTGTTCTCTCCGGAATTCTATAATTTAAAAAAAATCCCTTATTTCTAGTATCTTTGTTTTGCAAAACTCCTGTTGAAATCTGTGGACCATAACAACAAAAATTTCTTAATCTACTTTGTATTTTGAGTATGAACTTGTTAACTGTGTCTATAAACCAAATTTTTTATGTGGTGATTACATATACTAACCAGGTAAGTAAGGAGTTTTATATGCTTATATTACAGCCACACTTTTGAAAAGGTGGTTTCTGATATTTAAAGCTTTGAAAGATTTTTATGTTTACGCTGACAGATAGCTCAGCCCATGGGTGATTACACATGGTGCACTGACTGACGAAATAAAGCTTGTACTATCCAAATCCTTTATATACACATATAATGAAAGGACACACAGAGAAGATTCAAGATGGAAACCTTGAGTTATGCCTGCTTGTGTCCTTTAAAGTGCATACCTGATACCAGGAATACGCCCGATCAGATGGGTCAATGAGGATGGTGATGATCTTGGCCTTGGGGATGAGGGAAGCAGCTCGCTTAGGGGCTTCCTCAGAATGGAAGTAGTTGGCACTTTTCTCAAAGAGGAAGTCAGTGGTGACATTAGAAGGAGTTGGGAAGAAATCCATGTACCTAGGAAAGCAAGATCATTCTCAGAATTACTTAACAGTCACACAAGGGTTGACAAAGCTGTTAAATATATTTTTTATGAACAATCAATTAAAATAATAGCCTAATTGCCAAATAAAAGTAAGCAGATGATTTCATATGGTTGATCACATTTTACTTGATACTAGCTTTCTTCTCACTACATATAACTACATGTTGCTTTTTATTGGTACCTGGATGAAAACATTGTAATATTCACATATCTTCGTAAAATTAGTGAATTCTCACTTTCTAGTCAGAACAAACTCCTATCAAACACAGAAAATGAGTTTTCCAAATTTGGCCTTTTGCTGACATCAATTACAGTGCAATACCATAAGAGAAGGATATTCGGTATTAGAATTGTTTTTTCTCAGAAAAGAAAAGAGCTTGCTTATGTGGGGAAGATGCACTGAACTCCCGCTCCCCCTGCAGCCTCATCAGGTAAAAGGTTTCTAAGCAGGGACAGCATTATTGTTCTAAGAGTCAATTTTGGGGGAAACGTGGGTTGTATTCCTCTTGGTTTTGGCTTTTTCTTTTTTTTTTGTGAGCTTTCCTCATCTGTTATAAAGTTGCAGGTAATTTCCATCAGTCTTTTATGTCACATACATTATCCATGGCCCTCAGACCACTTTTCACTATTGCTGGGGAGAAGAATAAATGGGAAATGTTGATCTTCTTGTTATTTCAGTTAAACTTTGTATTGATACAATAAATGCCATTTAAAACAACCTCTTCTGAATATCATGCTTAAGGACTGAAATTTCTTGCAGTGCTTAGATTTTGTTCTGTTCATAGAAGTGAGCTACTTCTTACACAAATGATGTGCTCTTTTTGACTTTGAAATTGTGACCATTGCAACCAAGACCAGAAGATGCGGTATCATAGAACTGACTGACACACAGGTAGTTTTCTTTAGGACACAGATCTCACAAGATAATGATTAGCACACAGGCACCAGTTACAGAGGACTTAAAAGGAAGGAATCTACTGTGGTTTAGAGAAACTGAAGTCTGTGACACTCAATTCTGAGAATTGAATTATGAGTGACTTTTACGTATACATAAGCAAACACTGCCAAGTTATTGTTTTGTACCTCTTTGGCACATGAATGGATACCTGTTATCAAAATTATGCACGTGAAGTGAGCTGGTCTTCAGATGAAGGTATGGGGTACGTAGCACAGAGGTACAAGAGGTACAATTAGCCAAATTGGTGCTGGAGTGGGAGAACCTACCAAAAGGTTGCATAAAGCTCCCAGTGGCCAACCTGTACAGACCAGGTACACCCTTCTGATGCACTGTGTTAAGACGAAGGTAATCCGACGCATGACTAGCAGACAAATTGTATCTGCACGTTAGGGAAGCAGATACGGCAGAAGGAATGAGAGCAGCAGCAAAGTGGTCTTCTGACAACATGAAAACATGGTTTTGTGGAAGAGCTGGCTCACTGTACTCAGGCCATCTCCATCAGTGTGGACTCGCTATACCTTGCTTGCGTGTCATCTTCTCTGACTTCAGAAGCCTCCACAGCAAGGAGTCAGCTTTCTAATTTCCAGTCATTCAGCCAGCATCTCCGTATTGGCAAACTGGCTGACTCACCACATTTTGTAATAAGAAACTGCCGCAAAAATTATAACTGTAGAAATTGAGTGACTTAAAGAAATTGGATCTGAGGTATCTGCGCTCAGACCATGGAACAGTGTTCACCTTGTTAATGTTATAGATGAATATGAAGTCAAAGGCAAAAAAATTATTTTCCCTTAAACTGGAGGCAAAAAAGAAACAAGACAAAATATCAACAGTACTGGTGTTCCCCAACGACTACAGCGTGGTACCACTTTTCATCTTCTAGTGCTTTATACTGCAGCACTTTCTGAAAGTAAGAGAAATTGAGAAGGACCTTCTGGGAGTAGGTATGCCCAGTGACTCCCTGGTAGCCACAGGGAACACGGCAGCAGGGATACATATGCTTTTTCAGCACCTCTTACCCTACTGGGACACCAGTGTGCTCCTAATTGCCTGATCTTTGAAAAACATTTTGAGGTTTCCCTGTTCCTCTTTTACCCAACTACTAATCTAAATCTTGCTAAAAGGAAAAACTGCCTCTCCTCAATACTACCTTTTTTCTCTTAAGAAATAAGATTTTCAAGAGGAACTTAATTTTTGCCTCCATATATCCAACTAACCACTGTTACTCTCCCAGATCCAAAGGCACGTGTAATGAGAAACACACATGTTGATACTCTTTTGCATATATTAATATATGGATATTTACAAGAAAGCCTCACAAAAGTTAGTGCATTTATGATATCCTCCAGTAAGATTGTTATTCACTTGCATTTATTTATCATTTCAGAAGGACACTGAAGGTTATTTTTCTTATCTCACTCTATATACAAACAGTTACCATTACCAACAGTAACGTCATTTTTGTATTGTTCACAATATATAAACTTTTATATTTATACTAATAACCCATCTTACCAATCAATCCCCCTGTGGTAGTTATTTCTATTAAAGAACTGTACCTCCTCAAAGGTTTTTGGGCTGGGGGAGTTACTAATGATGGAAGGATGCATGATCAGGAACAAATACAAGGCTGTGGTACCTGCAAATAGGAAAAAAGGCCCAAGATTAAAAAAAAACCCACACACTTTTTTTGGGGGGACCATACCCACAGATGGACTAAACCAGTTTTAACCCATTTAATTTCAGTGAGGGGGTATCAATTTATGTCCCCTAAGAATCTGTGCTTTCTGTCATTTTGAACTGAAAACCTTTAAAGATCTGTAAATATCTAACACAGAAACTGGAGTGGCAATGCCAGAATCTGTTTTTCACAATTTTAAGAACTCTGTTTTAAAAATAATTATTGTTTTTATCAGACTGTCATAAAAATAATTTAAAAGTCTTGCGCTCAGTAACTACTGGGGATTGGTGAAGATGAATGGAAGCACACACTCAATTTTCTGATTACAGAGAAGAAAATTAGCCATTAAGTTAACTTATAAACTACTACAACCTTGCAATTCAAAATGCCCATTAGGAACTTATTGACAAAATAAATGCCAGGAAATAAGTTTCTATAAACAAAACACTTGCAGGACAGACAAAAACTTGTAGTTAAGAACCTACACCACTTGTAAAAAAGGCTGTCCTTTCCTCCTCCCACTTTAACAAGATCTTGATCTCTTTATCAGTGGGCCACTCATTTTGACATAAAGCCAAAAAAAATCCCGCATGCACCTGAACCCTGCACATTCAGTGTATGTACTGCCTGCTGTTGTAACTTACATTATTGAACTATATTTGGATGACAGCTGAAAATAAAAAACAACTATTAGATGATCACGATCTCTACACAGCAGCCTGAGAAAAAAGTGATTATTTGTTACAACTATTTGAACTTAAACATAGACTGTCCTGTTGAAATAAAATAAAATCTTACCAGTTTTCTGGGGTCCTACAACCAAGAATTTTGGTAATCGATCACAGGTTTTTTCTTTAGACCATATATCTCTGTGCCGTTTGTCATCACAGGGGTTCTGAAACAGAGAAGAGCAACTAAGCATTCATTGGCAATTATACCTGATAAATCCTTCAAATTATGTTTATATAAATTACCACATTTTCACCAATGTACAAATATTCTTACCAGAAAATATTATTTTCCCTATAACAGAAACCCACGTTATGTATTAAAGAATTATTTCAGTGAATCAGAAGGGTATTTGCAATGCAACCAGGCCAGAAACTGTACCTCTTAAGTAGTTTGGGCTTGTTTTTTTTTCCTGATGAGATAAATATCTTGAAGAAATGTGGTTTTCTTTCTACATATATCCATATATTTATCCCAGCTATGCAACACATTATGGGACAGATCATTTCTCCTACAAAAAATGAGTTTATTTGGCAGAATTTTGCCAAAGACAAATTTGATCCCACATACTGAAGATGTAGGAATAATTTAAAATCAATAGATCAGTTACAAGTTAGGAAGACTTGAAATTGCCAATGAGTTATCTAATTATTAATTTTTATTTTATGTTAATATAACAGCTACCACCCTATACATGCTGTAGTTCTTAGACTAAAAGAGTAAATGCATTATAACTTCAGGCTTTCCTTTCACAAATACATATTCTGATCCTTCCATTCAAATCAGTACATAATATTGAATCTTGTTTTTGCATTTGCTGCTTTAGAACTGAAGGAGTTCAAATTTGTTTTAGAAATGCTATTTGCGAAAAGTTTTTTATATTGTTTGGCAGTACCGCACTAAGATGAAGGGAATTACCAGTCTTCTAATATATTCAGATTCACGTGCATTATAGACAAAAGACATTCTATTCAGTACACATTAGTCACTGTTACAACTGTCTTTTCCAAGTAATTCTAATTTTACAAGTCATTTGGCTACATGCTAATTTCCACTTTTAAAATTCATTCTTTCTTAACATTATGCAAACTTCTTGACATTTCTTTCCTCTAGCTGAAGGTTTTATTCAATAACAGCATAAATTTCAAGATGTATACTTAGGTCCAAATTTGAAATCTCATACTCAGATTCTAAATTGGCAGTTCAATACTCAATGCTAGGAACCATTTGACTAAGCAAGTTTAAATAAATTTTCATATTTGATTTAGCAGAGATTGCTCCTTAGAATACTTATACCAAGCTACCTCAAACGATGATATCTGGGATGCTTATTATCACGGGAAGGACATATTTATCTACAGCACTCACAAATCCTACCGAATTGGTTGCACCATCAAGATGATGGCATTCACTGCTTAGTGCAGTGGTTTCTCTTTAGGGACTGTGCTCATAGCACTGGGCTTAAGATGTGTCAACTGCAAGGTCAGCCTTAGCAGGTCTTCACCTTCTTGATAGTTTCAATTAGCTCACATACAAGAATGGGACAATCAAGCAGCAAAGTTGATAACTTCAATGTACTAACTGCTGGCAAACTTGTTGGGGAGCTTCTCAGGCTTTTGTGAATAACTTTCTAACCTATCTATCTATTTCGACTTGCCTAGTCAGTTTTAGCACTAAGGTAGCTATGCTCTTAATGCTCTTTTCTTTTTCTGGATGCTCCCCCCACACCTGGAGAGAAGTTCATTTCTTAAACGGCCAATCACTAAAATATCCTATGCATCTCTTTGTTAAATGCTTCATTCCTGTTACTTCCAAAAAGAGAAGAGAAATAACACAAAATGTCTTTCCTGCACTTCCCGCAATTCTAAAAGCAAGTAAAGTCATTAATAAAATGAACTAAAGATAATTTAAATACCATCTTAATTCACACCCTTTTCTCTATGGAGATTTAAGCGACAGAGAAAACAGTCATAGACACTGGAGCTTTGGTAAGGTCTTTTCTGGGACCAACTAGTCATGCTTTTCTCTACAAGAAACTGAAACAAAGAACTTAGCAAAATCCATCATTTTTTTTCTGATACTTTGTCAGCAAGCCTGCCTACCTGCCAGAGAGGGTCCTTTTGCTCAGGGAATAGTTCAAAATACTTGTGAGCCAGCTGAACTGGAGGAAGAGTTTGCAGTTTCAGGTTTGTCCAGGTATGAACAAAGTTGGCCAGATTCACAAAGGTGTATAACCCCAGGCGGTCGTTTCCATAATTAGACAAATGGGTCATGAAGATGCTGATCTTTAGAGAAGAGAATAAAGAAAGCAGACATTGACTCCTTGAATCACTAGATGGCAGTGCAACCACAGATATTAAACATTTAATTTGCATTTTCTCTTCTGTAGAGCTGCAAGACTTTGATCACAATCACATAGATCTTATTATCTTTGCTCTTCGTTGAATTGCATCCTCCTCAAGTCAGCTCAATGCAATCAATGAAGGAGATTGTGGAACAGGTACTCCGACCTCTGCATGAACTAGGTAGGATATGCCATCCTGCCTTGGGGTTGCACAAGATTTCCATACTCCTTATGTAAATTTACATAATGAAGGATACAGCAAAAACAATACCTGCAGTTTTGCCTCAAGTGGAATACAAATGCTTCATTAAAAGTGTGAATTCTGTTTCTGTGGAAAAGCAAAGAAGTCAGAGAGCAAGAGGAGAGCTGACCTCTGCTGCTGTGAATCACTTCTTGCTGCTCTCACTCTAAGTTTTATAGGATAGGTAGTTCATCTCTTCTGAAAAGCTATTCTGCACTGGGCAGACAGTCAACTCATATGCAGAAACAAAAAAAAAAAATCTGGATTGAGCATTTTCAAAACACTGCGCATAAAATACTCACAAATAACAATAATGAAAGCTCAATATCTTACCAGCTGTAAGCCTGCCTGTATTTTGCTCTTCCACCACTGTGAAACTGCTGCTTGGATAAACCCTCCCTGCTATATCCCCAGTTCCAAACGCACTCTCACACTCCCAACGGAAGCCATGCTTGCCCTTAGGGTTTCTCACAGGAAGGACAGGGTGGGATGCAGGTAAACTATGCTTGATACAGATGGCAAGGATGGTGTCTCAGGAAGGGCTGAAGACCGAAACCTTTATTTTGCAAAATGATCCATTTCAAACTAATTTTTCACTGAGGAAACAGTCTGTTCTTTAGAAACACGACTCTCTTTATAAATAAATCTGCTAATGCCACAAATGGGAAATTTCTGTTTAGAGTAAAGCTTGATGTAAGCCACTTTAAAAAGAAAAAGGTTTATCATGACCAGAATTCTGAAAGTAGTTCAGAAACTGAATTAATGTTTTGTAAAAGAATTCCAGCCTCCAATTTAGAAAATAGAAAAGAATGAAAAATCTGAATCTACAATTGCATTTGTTTGCTTCCAAGTATTTAAAACACTGTCTTCCTTTGATATAAAACACTCAAAGCTATTGAACTTCGATTTTTGAACACCCAATTGCAACGCTCCAGAGTACTTGCTGTGAATGGATGCAAAAAACGTATTTTATTAATAGTGCCATCTGGTGACACCTCTTGGCTTATAAAGTAAGTTGACAGCTTCCATTTCTCTCACTCAAGTAAAATTAGAAGATACACACTGATAAATCATTAGGATACAATCTTTCTTCTCAGACAGGAGTGAGACTGAAAAAAACCAATCCCAACCCTCCCTTTTAGGCAACCAGTAATAAGCATTTTGCGAAATGCATAACCTTTTCAAGCTTCCTTTTTTATTTCAGTTCTCAAAGCAGAAACAGACCAGCCATAGGACTACGCTGTTCTCAACAAAGACACCAGCAGAGTGCTTCCATAAAAAAAGGTTAACTTGCTTTCTTGACAGCCTCTTTTTTTCCCACATGTGGGCTGACCTCTGATACTTATAATGTCAGTTCGCCTCCTGGCAACTCCTTACCTGCCAACAACTCCAGCACTGCTCTGGAAGAAAGAGAACTTGAAAAAGATAGCTGGTTTGGGGAAAATACGTATTATTCTTTTGCTGGAGGGAGTATCACTGTAATTTTAAGAATGTCAGAGTGCAGGCTGAAAAACTGATTGGACGTAGCATCATAAATAATTTCCAGCATATCAAACTGTCAATGAAGG
This sequence comes from Cuculus canorus, assembly GCF_017976375.1. Lineage (NCBI taxonomy): Eukaryota > Metazoa > Chordata > Aves > Cuculiformes > Cuculidae > Cuculus > Cuculus canorus. The sequence goes on from NC_071404.1 coordinate 75,068,557, forward strand.
GGAAAAAATATAGCAGAGACCTTAGTTACCACTTTATAGTTATTTTTTGCATCAAATACTTTATGGTTAATTATTTACAACAAGAACAAAGAGGGCCAAATGCCGGTTTAAAATATAAGTGACTGAAACTTATAAAGATGTCCATTCTTTTTATAACCAAACTCAGCACCATAGAATGGTTTGGGTTGGAAGGGACCTTAAAGATCACCCAGCTCCAAACCCCTGCCATGGGCAGGGACACCTCCCACTGGATCAGGGGCTCACAGCCCCATCCAACCTGGCCTTGAACACCTCCAGGGATGGGGCAGCCACAGCTTCTCTGGGCAACCTGGGCCAGGGACTCATCACCCTCACAGGAAAACATTTTTCCCTAGGATCTCATCTCAGTCTCCCCTCTTTCAGTTTAAAACTGTTCCCCCTTGTCCTCTCCCTGCCCTCCCTGATCAAGAGCCCTCCCCAGCTTCCCTGTAGGCTATGATGTCACACACAACTTTATGCTGTAGAAAAGGTCTCCTTCACTTCCCTACGGCATCAAAAACATTATAGAGCAGCTGAGACCCTCTTCTAGGAAAATAAGAGCAAAGGCTTTTCCCCACCTCTTCAAGCAGTACGAATTCCTACTAAAATCACTATGACTACCTGTGTAAAATGGGCAAACTACAGTCCCGTGCTTCATCGAACAACAAAATATTGCTGATCCAGGGCCTAATTCACCCCGTCTGACCTGAGAACTACTTACTCTTGCTTGCAGCTGCAGAAGGTCTTTCCAGGCTAAGCTAGTGGCCTGCGTAATGAACAGGAGCGTGATGCTGCAATAGCCACATTCACGTTTCTGAGAAGGAACGTGGCCTACTTTACGCACCAGGGATCCCCACAAGAGCTGGGTCACGGTATGCGACGTCAACCTGCCAGCCGCTCTCTCCCGCTCTAGCGGTGTTCTGGAGCGTTCACCAACAACAGCTACGCAGCCATAGCACTAGGAGAGACATATAAGTGGATCCTCCGGTTTCCCTGGCCACAAGGAGAAAATGACATCCAAGCACTATTTTGAGGGTATCCACCTTGGCACCAGCCTGGCTGCAGAGGACGGTGTGCTGCTACCCATGTCCCTGCTTTCCCACCAAGCTATGCAGAAGGATGGAAACTCCTTTCATTACCCTTCCACTTGCAGATGTGCAGTTTCACACCAAGACAAAACACAATTATTACATTACTTTTTGCTTTCCATAATGAGTTGCAATGCCAGTTTTTGTTCTATCATACCACATTCTGTTTCATTCAAACAAGTTCTAACTAACGAGAATGATTACTCTTTCTGTGCCAACTCATAGTTACAAACTCATAGAATAAATTAGAGATTTATTCTCTTAATACCACAGACCAGAGGATATAAAAGGAATCCTTTGTGGGCATCTCAGAAGACTCGGTCTAGTAAATAACACTATTTGTTCAGTATTCTTAAACCTCTGGGAAATGCTATAAAATATAAATAGAGCTTCATATATTTCTTTATTCCTTCTTCAAAAGGGAAGCAGCTGTGAATGGATTTATATTTACTCCAACAAGCATTTTAGCCTCCCTTTCTGTTAAAAAAAAGAGCTTATTTGATTTTATTATTTCCAGCCCTCTTCTGAAATAATTTCTTTCAGGGCATCTCAGCATTTTCTTTATCTCAGTGTAAGAAGGATTACCCTTTTTAGCTGCTCCTCATAAACAAACTATCATCTCGGTTGCACTTCAATGCGTGCTCTCCACAGGATTTAGTATCTGTCCCGAGCGGACTGAAATGGAATGCAGACAATTTTTAAAATGATGGTTTGAGACTAAATCTGGCCTCTGGGCAGCAGTTCCCATTTTGCTCCCACCCATCTTTGGATCAGAGTAGCAAAGGTGTCTTACTGCCTTCTCGCAGAGCAATACAGGCAGCACATGATCTGCTCCTTTCAGCTTCTCTGCACTCCTTCTTTCCCAGAATGAAAGGGCAGAGGGCTATTTCCGTTTTGCTCTCCTTCCAAATCCCTGGTTTTATTTAGGATTCTGACTAGTACCGTAGAAATGTAGGGAAATGAGGACAAGCACTCCGAAGAAACAGCTTTTATCTTTCTGAATGCTCATTCTGTGCTGCATATTTCCTTACTACAACATTTCCCAATGGCAGTAGCTTCTAGGTCAACAAATTAGAGTTGAGACCAAGACCGAGTTGCTGCTATTAAGTCACATATATCAGGAAAACATGAACCAGCGTGATCTAATTTATGTATGAAGAACAGAGAAAACAATAGATGCTTGACAAACAACTTACACAAAATGAATAAAACGCAGTGAGTAACCCAGCTTCCACCAATGGATGTTACTTTAGCAGGCTGGGTATTTTAAAAAGAAAGCAGTGTTAGGATGCTGCATCTATTGAAATTATACAATAAGGACACTACCAAATAAGCTTCTATAGTCTTGATATCAGCTGTTGTTAAGAGGTGCTTGCCTCCCAAGGCAATGACGTTACCCTTCATCCCTGAGCATGAGAAGCCCCAGCTGCTGGATTGTGCCATGTTTATATTTCTGTCTTTTTTCCCCTGGAGTCAAGTTGCATCTATTTCTGGAAAAACATGGATGAGAAGAACCACTCAAACATAGTGGGAAAGAGTTTCTTCCCCCTACCAAGCTCCCTGGAAAGGCCAGGAAGGGTGAATTATGAAGCTTCTTTACCTTGAGACAGGAATGCTTTATGGTGAGCCAGACTAGCTGCTGTGATGGAAAGCAGCTGAGTGGCTATCTTTGTGCTGGACAACCTGCAAATATTCCCACTCCCTTCCCTGTGTCCCAATAAGTACCTTGTTTCATACTCAAGCTCCATTTTACACAAAAATTTTGTAGATGAATAGGTTGCACTTATAGACCTCACTAATTTTCTCTGTGCTCCTTTTCCATTTATACCTCTTTAATGCTGTACCACATCAGGAGGACTTTTAGACTTGGTTTCAGTTACATTAATAACACAGGAAACAAAAGCAATGTCTACAGCAGAGTGAAACAAATTAAGCACAAAAGACTCTGGAACAGTAAAAAGCCCATAAACAGTAAGCCAGTGGTCTCCAAACTTTTTTGATTGCCACACCTAGTTTGAGCATGCACCCCCCGTGTATGTATATTTATTTATCAATTACATATTTCCAGTACTGGAGTTCCAATATTGTCTTTCCACACTCAATTGGATCATCTTGTGTACCTCCTGGGGATGCATGTGCCACACTTTGGGGACCACTGCCCTAAGCTGTCGGGACTGGACTGTACCCCAGAAGCAGACAGAAGCTGCCTTTTTCAGGGGTCAGCAACATCCTCTCTGGCAGGCATCAGAGTAGTGGAGGGAGGATCAAGACTTGCAGTGACACTAATTATGTTATACAGATTTATTATTATTTTTATATTTTAAATCTAGAACTAAAAGAGTGGGTGTAAGAAAAAACTGATAATAATTTCTTATGGACTGGGCACATCTTTCACTTTTTTATCATATATAAATCTATTACAGGCAATCCAATTTGAATAAATTCGCACTATTAAACCAGTCATCAAAGTACTTTTGTTATGAGCATTATGTCACACTCCAATCTGTAGAACAATATTAAAAAGCAGGATCAAGGCCTCCCAACTCAATGAAGTTAAGTACAGTACTTTAAAATGAAGGTAAATCATGATTGACAATTAATTATGTGATTTCTGCTAGACACTACAAGCAGACACATTACCAATTTAGTATATTGCTGATATTTTAGCTACTGAACAAATGTTTACAGGCCACAAGAGTAGGTTCAAATCTCAGAACACCTATATTCCAATTAATGTGGCACTGTGCACTCTGTTTGCGGTTCTGATATTATCTCCACATTACTCAGAACAGTTTTGTTTCAGGTATTCAGAGACTTGGTAACAGCTGGTCTTGCTCCATTAGACTAACAGAGTGACAGAATAATGAATTACATTGCAGTCTATGCTTGAACGTGCATTTTTAATAGTTGAAAGATATTCTGTTTAAACTTGTGTGGTACCAGAAAAGCTGCGTTCAGTTCCATCATGGACAGACTGCAGCTTGCAACTCCCTTTTGCAGTTCGGAGGCTGTCCTGCCGGTTCCACAGCTGCTGTGGATCTCTCCACTTGCAAAGACAACAAGGCAACCAGATGAATTTGACTTACATAGCAGTGTCACCGCCATAAATATAAGGGACTTGGGGAAGATTTACAAGATAAAATTACATATCTGGTGTACTTCTGAATTATTAATCTGACAGTCAGGAAACCTGAGTTTATTTTCAGCTGTTGCGCAGACATTTTTTTCCTTTCTCTGTAATTTGCTCATTATGCTTGTGACTCAATTTCCCAATACACAGTACTGCCCAAAAGACTTCCTTTATTCATAGTTGTAAACCGCTTATTCAGGGCTTTCCATTACAGGATTTTGTACAAGGGCAAAGTTTTCTTATTGCCTACAATTTATGGTTACAAGGAATCACCTCTAATTACATAGCTAATCCTGTCTGTTCCACAGTCTTTCCACGCTGCCTTTCATTTAGGGTTTTTTATATTTTGACTATTCCATTCACAAAATACTTGACTCTGGCTTTTATGGAGGGTTTTGATAAGCAGATAGGAAGGCAAGGAATACTTGCTTTGTAGTCAACCAAAATGCCTGGCAAAACTTGCCTCCTACCCCCCATCCCAATTCATGGCAACTCCCCTAACTATTTTCTCAGTTCCCAAGAGTCCCTAAAACGGGCACAGAAGGACAGGGAAGACATGAAACTGTTGCCTTTCTCACTCGTCCGTGAAGCAGGCTAAGCCCACCAAACTGAACCAACCCACCGGAGAGGCCAGGCTGTGCTCCCAGTGGTGCTAACGTGGGATGCCTACGACAAACCCCAAGCATCAGAGCTCAGGGAGGTGCTGGCACATCAGTGTGCTTCTCTTCTCAAACATTTGTCACATTTTCTGCCTCTCACACTCAGTACAATAAAGTATGAGGTTGTGCCAACTGGGACAGACAGAAAGCGAAGACTTGAGCCTGGACGCCTTTGTTTCTGTATCTTTCCCTCTAGTCCCAAAGCCTGAGTATTCTTCTTGTTCAGAGTCACATTAAGATACAGTAGGTTCTGCTGATGCTTGTATAAATCCTCTCATTTTCAGTGCTGAAGGAGATAATTTCTCCCTTGCTGCAAGTCAATTAGCTTAATAACAGCTCTACTCACTGTAACTTGGGAGAGGTAAAAATTAGAGGAAAATAATACTTAGAACTGAATGCACACAAAGATTACAATTATTCTAAGATCAATCAGACACAGGGCCCAAACCATTAACAGTCTTTCCTCTTGATCAGTGCTGCTGTAACCATATGGAGAACACGCAGCTGGCTACACATTAGTCTTATTGTTGGGCTGTCAACCAATTGAAGGCTTTCACCAAATTCCTCTCCACAGGGTATTTTCCTTTTTCTTTAGATCTACAGACACATACCACTTTGTACGGAAGTGCACGTAGGTGCATGTAATGCAATTACTGTATTCTGTTCTGTTTGTTTTTCTTGGAGGCAGAAAAGGTACAGAAAGGTTTCATAAATTGTTGTTTTCCCTTAAACATTCATCTGGCAGAACAGCAAAGTTCTCAATCTGTATCTTCCATAGTTCAAAGGATATTTTAGGACTGTATTATATGTGCATTCTACAAAGTCAAACAAAGACACTTTAGCTTTTACTGATGCTACTGGAAAAAGAGCAGCATACAATATTGTTTTAGACAACGTTGAAGTCCCAGTTTTATACTGAGAAAAATTTGGTTTACTACATTAGTTAGATTTTAGAACCTAAATATATCTTCCACATCATCATTTGAAAACTAAACCAAACATTAAAATATTGGAATAAACTCCAGGAATAAAAGCTGAAGAACAGGCAGAAAGCAGATGACAGATCATCCATTTCACTTGGTTGATCTGCATCCTGAATTTTATTTGTCTTATTGAAACTTTGCATTTAAAGCAGTAAGTTTGAATAAAACTAGTAGGTTTGTCTTGCGTTTGGCCTGTTTATCTACTGCAGCTTGCTGTCTATAGAAGCAGATGGTATCAGATACATATGAGGAAAGTACAGGATAGCCTACAGTTAGGAGATGTGTGAAAAACCATCCCCTATGGAAGTCTTCCCTGTTTTCAGGGGTTACACACAGCATGGAAGTTTATATGGAAACCACATCTTGCCAACTACTCCAGGCATGAATATCCAATCAAATTTAGTTCTGTATTTCAAATCCTGGTAAGTCCTTGATGTCAAAAACACTACCTTGAAGGAAAATCCTGACGCAATCTCATTTAAATTCTCATCTTCATTTAACTGGCTCTGGCTTTCTGTTTCAAGACAGGTAACAGGAGGTCATTGTCTAGGTTATTCATGCAATTGCATAGTTGCTTGTGTTTGTCACCTCTCTTCAAATGTAATCAAATCTTGATCATTTTTTATTTCCCTCCAAACTGGAGTTTTTCCTCAGCTCTTTGTAGTCCTCTTCAGTCAACTATTTCCAGTTCTGCCTACAAGACTGAGCCTGCCATTTAGCAAGGACTTCCAGAACTTCATTATAGAACACTACATTACTTTCTGCCTTATTCCTTCAATGCCTTAAAGAATAAGGAACATGGCTATACCTATGTATTATCCTACTAATCGGAAGAAAACGGGAAAAAATTCCACTGTGCAAAATGTGCAGACTCATGTTAAGATTACTGATTTGTGTCCAATGAATCCAAATATACAAACTCACAGATAGGAAACTTTTCTCTTCTGTTCCTGGGATGTAACATGCTGTTCACAATAATGCCTTTTTAAATTGGCTTAACTACAAGCAAGTTATTTCATAGAACAGAGAACTCATTTTCCTACTGTCTGTGCAGCATCTTGTAAACTAACGCACCATTTGCGTCAGCTTAGGTTGCTGCCCATGCAGCCTCAAGCAGAACAAGCGCTGTTCAACACGTTTACCTCTTACTCTGCAGCCTCCATCAGCCCCGTGGGACAGGTGAGTGAATTTCGAGTGTTCATCTGACAATAGCTATTCTAATAGCTCGTCTCTAATAGCTGCTCTCATGGGAAAACATGTACATCATTAGAGAAAATGCTGCAATATGCAGTACTGTCCTCAGCAGAATGCTGTTCCAGTCACAATTCTTAGTTTTCCTGGAAAGACGAAGGTTGCATAGCCTTTACGTATGTGTATTATCATTACATGCACAGCTACTCACCAAGACAGTCAAAATTTGCCAATTACTGAACAATACTATTATATACTAAACAAATAATTTGCAATAGATAGCCTTAGTTACTGAGTTAATCAAGTTTTGGTACTCAAATCCACTGCAACACATGCAAGCTAAAAGCAGCTCATTGGAAAGTTAGCTCTCTGAAAACTCTACTATATGAGTGGTTTTTGAACTATTCAGGTCTCAGTTCTTATTTAGCTTGTTTAATTGTACATGTTCCACATTAAATGCCTACAGAAACAATGGCTATGGCACAGAGCAGTAAGCAGTACATATTTTCACAGAGAAGCAATACTTCTGTATGGTCCTAGCTGCAGATGAGGAAAATGCACAGTGGCAGACAGAAATAAATACTTAGGTAGTTTTTATAAAGGCACATTCAGTTCAGCGATGTTTAGTTTGGCTTGGTTCTTAGGTCTAATTATTTTCAGAGCAGTTCAGAATTATTGATGGACCCTCACCAGTACTGATAGAGATTCCCTAACACAACTGAGAAGTGATACAGTTGATAACTGTACCTATCGCATCATTACGTATAGCTGAAAATCCATTTGCTCACTTCCTTCATCATTTACAAGACATAGTTAGGAGACCAGTACAATTGCATTCTAAGAGACATTTAACAGAAATCTGTTTTTTTTAATCCAAGAACTTCGCTGAATATTGCAGATAGAGATGGATGAATCTGAAGGCACTGAAAATTCTAACAAGTTTATCAGGAAGAATACTTGCTAAAATGTTTAAAGTTGGTACACTGATAGGAAAAACAATGCAAAATAATAAAATAGAGAGCACTCTTTGACTCGGTAAGATACTAATCACTAAAGACCTCCACAATGCCTGTTTTCCTTGTGGCTTTGCTACAGACGTCTGTGGCTGAACTACTGCAAGTTATACAGCCTCCTTCTAAGTCAATTATTCAACTGATAATGTAAGGGAAATAATGCCAGCAAACTAAAAATAGAGGGCTGCTGAAGGCTGCTTGCTTTTTTCCCCCCCTCATAAAACATTTTGTGCAAGATCCTGATATAGCAGGATCTCGCCTAAGGGCTGCTGAGGTCAGCAAGATCTTTAACTTAAGACAGACATACAAAATATTACTGGAAGAGTAAATGGGATGTAATACTATTGCTCGGGCTCTTTTTCAGCTTGGTGGCACTTGAGCATTCTCGATGCCTTATGAACGCAACAGGAATAGCTGTCGAGATCACTTTACAGCCACCATCAGCTTGCAATCGAACCAGCAGTGCAGGCAGATAAATGCATACCACATAAATACAGCTTGCCAGCCACAAGATTAGCTACCGCAACAAACCAATTCTTAGCTCCCATATAAAATATAAATAGCGGAGATGATTTGCAGAGCAGGATTTCCTGACTCTTTTCTTACCTGCAGGACTTCTGACTGTACAATGCCCTGGGAACAGGGCAATAATGCTGGTTCTCATGTCAAAAGCTTACAGATGCACATATGGTCCTGTGGTTCTTTGTGGTTTATTCCACAGATTGCAGTTGATCTAGCATGCTACAAGGAAGCAGAGCCTCTCTTGTGAATAACTACCACTATGGAGCCAAACCACAAAGGAAATCTGGGCTTTATTCTTAGGGGCAATTATTTCAGTGTAAGGTAATTCAGTTTCTAAAGCCTCAGCATAGTAACTCACACCTCAGAAACTATATTCACTAAAGATCTGTTATGCAAATTAAACCAGGTTAATTCAATGAAGGCCTTTGTTAAGATTTACATTTAACTTACACCCACATTTTTTATTTTTGGAAACTAAATATTTATGCACTCTTTGTTGAGAATATTATTTAGCTGATACTGTAATGATTCCTAGGTAATGTTCCTTCTTTTTAGTTTTACATCAGCAGAAAAGAACATTTAGAAAACGCCTCCTAACAGAATGTTTGCATCCTCTGAAAAGGTGGGTGTTTTGCATTAAGGAATCTTAGCAATTTTAATAAAACCACAGGAAAACAATTACAAACTCCAAAATGCCACTTCACAATTAGACAAATTCCTAATGCTACTTCGTTTTCATTTTTACGCCTAATTTTTGCCCAACTCTGATTTACAAATAATCGTATAAATACATGTAATATTTAAAAGACACAAAGATGCAAACCCTAATCTCTCAATTGATTACATGCCAGGCTAATGCTTTTAACTTTATTAAGCAGATATTTAAAACCAGGCACATCATCTTTTCAAAGGCATTTCTTAAAAGGATTGCAACAATTTGTCTTGAGCAGACTTTGGTCTGATATTAATTTACAGTTGAATTTAGCAAACAGCGCATTTAACGTCTGTTCTTTTAGCCTGTGCTGTATTGGGGATATCATATTTCTCAGAACTGGGTGATCATGTAGTCTACACTGCAATGCATAAATCAAAGTTCTAATTGTAGTGTATATATAAACACATTACTGTACTCACATTCAATGACGTTAGGCAGACATGATCAAACTTCTAGGATTGATACCAATAATCATGATTGTTTCACTGCTTATCTTGTCTTCCCCTCCATTCTCTTCATTCTTTTAATTTGAAAGGCTTACGCTTCAAGCAACTATATCAAATTTTGCTGTCGTAAGGTGGTAAAAGAGTTTTTGGCTAAGTTGTGGCTGCGTTTCAATATGGAATGTACTCAAAAATGTTACCACGTGTCTCCCTGTAAGTCTTACGCATTAAGCTAGTAACTCTAAGTTAAAATCCATATATTGGCAATGCACGGCTATAGTACCAATACCCTCCATTCAAGGAATTTTTCAGGTCTCACCTCTGTTAATATGCTGTGCCTGACATGATACATATCATCTAAGTTAGGTCTGGAACTACTGCCATCCTCAAGACGGGAGCCCAGACGTGTGCTGAGGAAGTGAAGTTTTTATTTCCTAATTCCACTATGTGAATGTGAAAAAGGGGAACAAAACACAGTAACTGCACTCAAAGAACCAAAGCTACAGCCTGAAAGAATTTGAGGCTTGGAAAAATAGACCTGCATAGAAATTGCTGAAGTAGCTGACAGGAGCCTTTTTTCCTTTGGACTTCCATTAAATTACGCATGATTTCAAAAGGGCACAAAAATATTTAGCCTATTATTTATTCCAAAGGATTTGAGTGGAAATATGTTATGTTCCCTTTGGTGTTCAGAATAAATGAGTCCTAGTGATTATAATCATATAAAATAGCTAACTTTTATTTATGTTTTGAGTTCAGATGAAAAACTCACCTAAAAGCTTGTCTAGAAGGTCAGTTTTGATGCAATGACCTAATCCCGTGCTACTTTGAAGTACTATACTGTTCTCTTCTGTTAGTATTCTGTAGTTTTATAGCCCTGTTTGTTGTTTATTCTTCCATTAAAGATAAATTAAAGGTTAAGCAGATGCATTAGCTACATTGTTGGTTCACTTAGATCTTTTAAGTTATTATGAATCAGCAACTGAAAATTCTCAACACAGATTTAAGCACAAGCACTCCTTGCCTGCAACTTTCTCAAACCACTGAGTGTTTCTCACACTGCTGATTATGAATTTGGCAGAGCAGGAAAATGGACTTCACTCGAGGTACTCATCTCATAGTAAATTCAGTTCTTAATGCTTGAACACTTTTAAAAGCTAAATCTCAGGGTTCTTATTTTGTGAAAAAGTAAAGAAGAACAAGAAAGGTTGCTACTTCTGCATTACTAACAAAACAGTTGTCAAAAAAGCAGAGGTTATCTTTGCACAACTAACAGACCATACATAATATTAGATCTTAAATTAACAGAAAAAGCAGAAGAGCTCATTGCGACTACTCATTACTGTTAGCTAATAACAGATCAGCCTTGAAGCATTCAGTAACTTCTCCTTTAACAGCTTTTTTTTAAAAACCATTTCAAAATCACTGTACTTACTGGATTGAGAACCACCGTGAAGAACAACTCTCCTCCTTGAATACTTTTGTCTAGTTCTTTTGGGCCTCCGGGATACTCTTTATAGAAAATGGTGTGGGTGAATAAGCCACAAGTTTGCCTAGGAAGCACCTGAATTTATTATAAAAAAAAAAAAAGGATTCAAGAGAAATTCACAAAACAAAAATGTTTATCTTCTTTAACGAGATAATAAATGCCAGGTAAGTAACACGTAACTGATAATAACTGAGCTCCTTTCTCATAACTGCTGGGTGGATTTGGCATGACTACTTTGCCAGAAGCCAATAATGATCAAGCTGAATTAATGCACTTGCAGATCAATAAATAGCGCTTACTGAAAAAAACCCCCATTTTTATCATCAGTGAAATCCGGATGTCCAAAAATTCATCATGTTTTGCTTGAAACTGGAGATTGATTTCCATCAGTAAATTACAACTCAGCAACCTCCTCAAACTAATTTTATCTATAACGCTTGATCCTAAAACCAAGAATTTGAAGTCTGGCCATCAAATATTTCTAAAATTTTAAAATAATTAGAAATATAATCTGCAATAAATATAATCAGTCTATCTTGTATTAATCAGTTCTGCTTCTTATTTGAATGATGGCTTTGTTGCAAATTTAAACTGGAATTTGAAAGTCAATTTTTTTTGGCTTAGACACCACATTTGTACATTGACACATGCTGAATTTTGCTGACAATACCCACATTATAAGAAAGATTTGCTTTTCATTTAGCTATACTAATTTTGTAAGACCAGGTGCAGTAACAAGTGGCATAAATAAAATTACTTTTAAAAACATGCAAAGAACAAGTCTCTTGAATAGGAAGAACTAATAAATGCAGTTACATTTTCCAGAAGAACTCAAAAATATTTTCTATCAACTTCAGAAATTAATTTACCGCAGAGTGTTTCAATTATGTATATTTTTTTAAGGAAAATCAACAGCTGAGTATTGATGTTCACATCTAATTATTAAACTGCGACTGTTCTCAAACATTATAGTCCAATTTAGAATATTTATTGTATGACAGCTTAAAGTTTTAAAGCACACAGATACCTTACTCAACACAGACTCTGGTTTTGTAGATACTCTCTATTTCTTACAGTTTCATTTCTTAACATCTTGTTTGTAACGTACAGGATACTTCAACCACAGGTTGTACATTCTCTGTTATCAGAAAACGTATTGAATTTATACGTTTGCTATAAACTTGCGTATGCTTTTTAAAATCTTTGGGTTTCAATGATGAAATATGAGAACAATTCCTTGCAGAAGCAGGGAATGAAGCTGTACTGGATGGGAAACGCTCTGGCAAATCTTACACAATGATTTTATTACTGAGTGTATTCATCACTATAAGCCTGCAGATGTGAAATATTAATGCATTTGCCCAGGAGAACTGAAAGCTCAAGACTCCTAAAAGAAGTGGTTTCATAGGACTGTTTTTAGAAACACATTTTTGGCTCCGATGTCCTTGTGTTGAAGCTCATTCTGCGTCTTCAAATGACATGTTTTTACAAAAATTTATGAGAGAGATTTTGGGGGATTCTGAGAGTCGATCAGTCTTTCTCAAATGCTTCACGCCCCCTGAGCATACCCACAGACCCGCTATTTTACACGCAGCCTTTGCTTTTAGAACAAACTGTAGCTCAAATCTGTAAGGTGTCAATTTTTTTTTTTCCGGTCTGGAGACCATTTTAGTTTGCTTCATCCAAAAACAGATCAGAACTTTAAAATATTATTATTATGCTTAGAAAAGTGGTAACCATGGTAACTTGAGGGTAATACCAGAATCCTGTTACAAGGTAAGTGGCTGTCTTGCGCTAAGACACCTTAACCTCCAAAATTGCTGTTGCAGCCAGAGTAATAGTAACACAGCAAACACACTCTCTCATTCATTGCTCTCATACACGCTTGAAAGAAAGTTATTCCAGACAAACCATCAAGTATTTTGGCAAGTTGTTTTGAAACACTTCTGAGATAATAATGGCAATATGTGAATCAGAAAGTGCCTACGTCCCAGTGACCAGATGGTATTGGCATAACGCCTTCCGTGTCAGTTTTGTATAACCCCTCTTGGCAAACCTTGCTGTAAGCTAACAACGCTGTGCATGATGTCATACACAAAAATGGTGTGATTTGACTTGCGGTTGCCTCAACAGAGTGGTTTCATAGCCTGGAAGGGGTGCATGACGTGGCTGCACGTGTCTTCCCCTCCTCTAAATTTCTGAGTGTTCACCCTGCATCTGCATCCAGGCTGACAGCCTGGACCCAAACTACAGTGCAAAACACACTCAAGTTTCTGTACATCAGGGAGCAAAACAAAGGTGACTGTGCATCATTGAAATGGAAGAAAAAAATATTTATGCACCAAGATCCAGATTCTCAGATGGCATAAACTGGCAAAACTCTTTGGCAGTTAATGGTGCTATGCAAATTCAAAACCTGCTAACAATCTAACCCATAATATTCTGTTAAAAGATGCAAAACTGACTTTTTCTTTGACATCTCTGAACCAGTATTAACAGCAGGAGTAGAACAGTTAACAGCCTGTTAACTGTTAGCAGTGGGGTGCCTGGAGGCCACCTTCATCAGCAGCAACATCGTCAGCAACAGACTGATTTTAATTAACAAGATACTGTCAAATATATCCTGCTACTTATGCATAGCAATATGTGCTTCTCACAATGTGAACTTTCGGGATTACAGTGCTTTTCCACTTAAAAATACATTGTTCATAAAACGGTAGAGTGGTTGCAATACAAACAGCATAAATACGACTCACCATGATGTTTTTGTGGATGAAGCCTCGTCTATACCTTGCAGGCTTCAGATGTGGGTATTCTTCTGTGCTGGTAACTCTGATATTCCAGACCTTCTTCCAGGCATCATAAAGTTGAACATGTACTGGATAGACTCCAGAATGGTGTGGAGCCACTGCATAGCCCAAATCAGTTGGAATACCATGTTCCTAAAACATCAGAGAACAGAGATTGCTTTCAAAAATTTAAGAAACTTGATGTTTTGGCATTTCTCAAATCCTTTGTTTGTGAGAGATCAAGAACAGGTCTGAAATGCAAATAATAGTGCTATCAAAATATGCTGATATTGGAAGGCAGCATGGTGAAGATGAAAAGCAGGATTTTAATACAAAAGCCTTTTTAATAAATATTTTTATGAGTGTGTAGGGAAGAGTTACATAGACCTATTTTACATTGATTTCTTCAATCTACATTAAACAGAAAGCTGCACTCTTTCAAATTCTTGCAAGGAATTTGCTCACAAACTAAGAATTCAGAGAGAAATTACTGGCACATATTCCACACAACAGGTAGCATTTGGTACTTATGCTAACAATGTGATTTCCACCACGTGTCTCTACACAATTACTTTTCACAGAAAGTCAAAACTTAAGACCATATTAAAAAAACTGCTTAAAATAACACTGAAAGGTTAAAACTTGTAAAATTATGAGGATAACAGGTACGTGTTGTAGGCTAAGCCTTTTGTAGTACATCTATTTTCTGCAGACCCCTGCCATTTATCTTGTTTACCTCCTGACCCTGGTGGTATTAGCTTCTCTTGATATTCAATATATTTTCTGTCCAGTTTCTGCTTTCCAACACACACTAATGAATTTTGACCCCCTTCCTCCTTTCTTTCAGGTTACTTTTCAAAGTAACGGTATATAGCAGGAATTTCTTCGTTAGTATGATTAGCAGAATACACTGTCTGTGAGATGTACTGCAATGATTTAGGAAAACTGCCTTTGTACAACCTTTGACCTTTGTTTAAGGAAGTTTTGTATTTGTACTGTCACTGTGACCATGTTTTCTAATCATACTTCGTGTGCAAAACGTAATGGTTGATACTTGGGTCTCTTCCCTTGAATAAACTGTTTACTACAGAACGTGTAAAACTCCATAGTCTTCTCTCAAAGAAAAACAGCTGTGTGACCTAAGTAAAATTATCTTTCTTCATCTTTTCTGGAGGAGGACCAGACTACTACAGGAAAGCTAATGTACTGGAAAGCTTAAATAGTCAGGATTCAATACTAGACATATCCGTTACAACTTGACAACTTTTCTAACAGCTCAAAAGAAAGCAAACTCACAAAAAGCAGCATTTGCTTCTGCTCTGGAAGAGCATGAGAATGAAGACTTTAAAGGTGTGAAGACTGCAAGGTAAGAAATCTATTTTTTCCTCATTATAGGGCTATTTTAAACCTAGCGGAATGGTGTGTGTAACAGACTGGTATGGTTTACAGCTGAGAACCCTAATTCTTCTATATTTAAAAAAAAAAAGGTGAAATTATTATTTCCTTTTAACAACTTATGGCACGGGTAACGGGACACAGGATTTTACCACCCTGACACTGGTGCAGTTTTTGGAACTCTCGTAAGGTCGTACATTCCTGGGAAAGCTCCAAACGCCCCATCAGCTACACCCAGGGAGCGCATCACCTGCTGGTTTACAGCTGGGTGCACCATGTGTCATCTGCCAAAGCAGGAGTGAGTAAGATCTGGCCTATTGGTTTTACTGCATGGGGAGATAAAGAACGGATACGCCAGCAGTTACATGGCTTTCTGCTACTTAATTCCATCACAGATATTTCAATTCCTCTTCCTTTTATCTGTTTCACTTCCCTTAAGCATGCATAAGCATCAGGAAGAAAAATCTATATGGAAAACATAAGAAATTGCATTCTCTAACGTCCCATTTAATCTCCTTCATTCAGCTATAAACAAGTGTCTGATTTTTAAGGGTTTTACCCTCAAGTTTTACAATACGCAGTAATAAATTTGTAATTAAAATCTTTCATTCTAATTACAAGCCTATCATCTTCGATGTATTAGTGTCTCTGTTATTTCTTAGTGACTGTAATTCCCAAGCTGCGCATTTCACACACAATATACGCGTTCAGTTTGATAATGCACGAGGCATCAGCAATTTCAGCCTCTTTCAAAAAGCATGATACTTATCTTTGCTATTAATTTAAGTGCTTTAAGCAAATGAAACATAATGAGTAGCTTCATGTCTATATGCCTATATGCAGCTTCACACATGAAAAACATTTAATATAAGGTATCTGTAAGTATTAAAAGCATTGCAAGTAGAGACGAAAATAGAAACTGATGAAGTTACCTAAACCAGGGTTGAATGAATTATTCTAATAACATACTTGAATGGTTCCATACTGTAGGCTAATCCCAGAGCATGGTCTTAGGTCACAGCAGAACTACAAGAACTGATTTAATTTCAAGCCTGCAACAGTAGACAGAATGATAGAAAAAAAGGAATTTTGGACAGAGGATTTTTAAGTTTTCATGGTTCTAACTTCTACTGAAATGCTTTCTTTAGAGGAAATAGGAAAATTGAGCTGCCCAGTATTCCATAAAACTACAGCTTACAGTAAACCTGGTAAACCCATTGTTCAAAAGAAAGCATATATCTTAATTACTCAAAAGCAAAGGTTTCAAATACAAATGTTAATTGCTTGATAGTCTGGGTCTGTATCTTCCTCCTACACTCACTGACACATGACCACAAGCACACTCTTGTTTTTGTACTGGTATTTCAAATCCCCTTGTTGTTTCAAGGAACAAGGTCATTACCTGCCACCTAAAGAGCAGCCGGTGTATTTTGAAAAAGGAGAAGTAAAATTAGGCTGTTGGCAGTAGATGTATTTCAGCAAACAAGTTGTGTTCGCCGAGATATTCTGATATAACACGTCTTCATATCGGACCATTTCTTCAGACGAATACCACGTACTACACATGGTGGTTTGATTTGGTTTGGTTTCATTGTATGAAGTCAGCTGTAGAGAAAAGCTGTCTGTTTCTCTAGTATCCTCAAACTTAAGATCTGGTTTTATATTTTCTTATGTTCTCACTGAAACATTTTTTTTCATAGCTTTGCTGTGAATAAATAATTAGCAAAGGCAATGCTTTTCAAAACAAGTTTTAATAATGATGATCCAAAGAGAATAAGTAAGATGTTATTAGGTATCACCACAGAAAAGCATCTTTGAAAACGTGGCACACTTCATTAATCCTAACATGCAGTGTTTTCACGAACTCATTTGAGTTCACGATGGAATATTTTCTTTCAGAAAACTGTTTTTACTAATCTAAACAACAGGTTACTGGGACAAAATTTTATATTAGGAAAATATTGAAACAGATGAGTTTTTATCTATACTGGATTAATTTTTCAAATAAAACAGGAATAATGCTTTTTTAATATCTAAACTCAATACAAAATGCAAAAATACTCACTAAGGCAAATTTTTTGTTGAGGATCATCTGCTCCACAAGTGAGGACTCATTGTGGAAGAGGTGAGGCTGCATGTGACTCCACATATGAGGAAACCACCAAAACTCATCCACAGACCTCAACAGCAAGTCATCACCTTCATCTTCCTCCTCAGTCCCTGCAAAAAGAATTAAAAAAAAAAACCAAGAATATCTCTGAAGTAAAGTGTCTACTTTTACTATATTCTTAAAAATGTTTGGAAATATAAGAAAGAAACTAGCACAATAAAATATGATCATTTAAAATACTGAGGATTTTAAATGTTTCCCAGTACATATTTCTTTTCCTGAAGTAATTAGAGCCAAATGAAAGACTGAGAGTCCCATTTTCATGGCGTCTTGAACACATGGTACAACACCGTCCTCACACGCATGTGCTCTATCTGCAATACCAGTAGCTCAGGGATGGAGTCTGAGAACTTACATAAAAGTATAAATTGACAATGCTTTTCTGGTATTCCTTATTCAAACTAAATTCACCCCCCAATCAAATTTCCTTTCCTTTTGTTACCTATGATACACGGACATATTTTTTTCCGTTAACCCTTTCAAAATATTATGTATCGTCCAATTATTTTCTCTTCCCCACTAATACTGACCTTCCTGATCATGGCCTCTTTAGGAGTTCCCAGAAACGTGCATCTCTGAAGATATTTCAGGGGTGGCTGGAGCTTCCCAAGTTATTTTTCGGGGACAGGCCTGCCTTTCAGATGCTGTCCTTTCTGTTCCTAAGGACGTGTTGCGGGGAATGGGCCCCACAGCCATTTCTAACTGTGGCATGGATGAAGAGGAGCTGCTCGGGCAGCAGCATATGGCCCAGCTGCTCTCCCACACCTCCCATCCTGCACTACAGCAGTAAATAAGCTGCTGGGGCCTGCCTGCCCACCCTGAGCCAGCCAGCCGCCAGCTTTGATGCCTGTAAATCCTCCCATCCTGCAAGGGAAGCAGCTGCACCCCAGCTACCGCCAGGCCAGAGACCCGAGGGCTCCCGAGGCCATTCTGAGGGCCGTGACAGCCCATTCCTGACCCCATGCAGCCTACAGGCTGGGTACCCGCAGCACAGCGTCAGGATCGAACCAGCTGGCAGATCAGGACGCCTCCCCTACTCCTAGAGCACTTTTAATGACCAAGTCCTGCAAAGGCAGCCAAATTTAAATAACCCCTTAATGGGCTGCCATATAAAGGCTGTGTGAGGCAAACTTTGACAACCTATAGCTTAAATCATCTTCATGATGTGCCTGCTTCCTGTGTATCTGATCAGTCCTACTCCCATCAGCAATCAGCACAACTTGACAAATGCTTTCTTTCTCTCAGCATTTTGCAACATCTATTCTCCTGTTTCAGTCTTTTAGCCAAACGTTCAGCTCCGATGCTTTCTGCACGTGTAGGGCTCTACTCTCACTACCCCTGTTGCTTTTCCCTCTTTCCTTCAGCAAACCTCGTCTGACATATCTTCACTGGTGTGATCTTATTTCTCATCACCTCTAAGGGAACTACAGCAGGGAATGAAGAATGTGGGCAGACATATGTAACAACATGTCAGTACCCTGGAGGTGTTCAAGGCCAGGTTGGATGTGGCTTCGAGCACCTCGATCGAGTGGGAGGTGTCCCTGCCCATGGCAGGGGGTGGAACTGGATGATCTTAGATCCCTTCCGACCCAAACCATTCTATGATTTGTAGGGTCACTATCACTAGATTTTAGGACTCCATGTGAGTCCATAGGGCCCTGTGTGATGGTCACACACTACCAAAGAAAGTGACAGGAGTGCCTGAAGGTCACACCATGGCCAGAGCAGGGAGAAGAAAAACATATCAAAAAAGGAGGAAAGCCATGGCAACGGATAGGCTGTGATGGGGACAGGCTCAACTCATTCAGTTTACAGCTAGAACTAGGTCAGTTTGTACTACAAAACATGCAATGCCTTTGCCAAATCCTACCCAGCCAAAGCCAGGAAAGCTGTGCACATATTACCTCCAAAGCATCCAAATTGTCAACTGGGGCAAAAGAAATGGTCTGGGAAGTATCTCTGCCTGCTGAGACACTGGTGAAAAATTTGGCAGTCAGGACTGTTTCGCTGGGCCGTTCTAGGCAAATGAAGGGAAGGAAGGGATGGGAATGGATGGAGCAAGGGATAGCCTGGATGTGAAAAAGTTAAGACATCTCTAGTGATTCTGAACTGTGCAGGTGACACTCGGATTGCAGGGGTGAAACCTGGACATTCACCAAGTCGAGCTGAATCTGCTGAGCCCAGGAGAGACCTGTGGTGGGACTGTGCAGCCCCAGCTGCTTTCTCCTCCAGCTGTAGAGCTCTAAATTACAGACCTCTTTCCCTGCCTTTTCTCTTAACATGACAAGTAATACTGAACAAGGTGCACAATTGAGCACAAGAAGAGTTACGCTCATGCCTCTGCGATGAGTATGCTCGACTGCTGTGCATGTTACAAGCCCTGTCTATCTTTCTTTGGTTTTGAATAAATTTGGGTTTGGTTCCTAGTCTCAGCTAACATGTCACTTCACTTCCCTCTTTTCATATTAACATCCTTCAGCTATGACATTATCTTATGTTGTCTTTTGTGTCTCTCTTCCAGGCTCTGATACTGTCCTAGTTTGCATATGTCTCTTTCTTTTTGTTTGACAATAGAGAGCACCTTCTACCTTCTATATCACATCCTATTTAACACCTCATCTTTTATACTTAGCTGTAGAAATAGATTTATTTTAATAGGTAGTAAATATTGCTATATTTCTACAGCAAAGATTATACAGAAGGATAAACTGTGGCAGCTCAACAGATCTCTTGAAGTCAATATAAAATTTGATTTGATTGGTGGAATTTACCACTCAACAACAAGCCGTGAGGAACTGGATTTTAATAAAAGTAGAGGAGGAATTCAATCTGTTTCATACCAGCACTTAAAGCAACCACTGCAGTTAACTAGAATTACAGGTGCCTCAACGCGTTCCAGCCAACCTAAACCTACCACCCAAATTTTCTGTGCGCTCAGGAAACAGACGCAGAGGAAAATCCAGTTCTCCTGTTCTGTGTGTGTCTCTCTCCCCATTCCCTGGGAGCACTTCTGTAGTCAGTGTCTGAGATAGCTCACATGGAATGGAATTATAAAGCAAGAGAAGTGTTTACTCCACCCTCAGGACCGATTTTACCATTATGCAATGACACATATCTAACACATGCAAACCCTACAGAGAGCTGACAGCCCAAGCTTGGACTCACTTCTTGCAAGGTCTCCTCTTGGCCCTAAGACTGCCATTTCTACAAGTCTCAGCTTGCAGGAGGAAGACTCCTTTTATCTGGGAAACTTGACAGTCTGACAGTACACTTTTCTGAAGGGCTCAGTCTTTCTCTTAGAAACTACAGCCTGGCTCTTCTACTTCCATTTCATTGCTCTACTTACTGGACTATTACAACTACTACGCATGGAATGAGCATCATCATTGGTTTCTCCTTTTTTTTTTTTTTAAAAAAAAAGAAAAGGGAAATATGGCTGCAAGGAGGCATTTACAGACTCTACGTACATGGTTATTTCCAGACGAACTAAAGTACAAGCAAAAGGTTAATTCATTATAACAATTTTGATTCAGTAAATCATACAATTGTATGTCTCAAAGCAAACTGGAAGAAAGAATACTTTGATTTTTCACTTATCCTATTACGAAGGAAACCATTGTCTCTACTCAGACCCTTATTCTCCATTATTGCTGCTTTCCTCGAGCTGCAGAGAACGTCATCAAAAACAAAAGTTATTTTAGTACATCATTCTTACCTGTGTGATAAAATTTCCCTGAAAATCCCAGGTTGAATGTAAAATTTGTAATCTGAGCTCTCAAAAGATTCTGAGTGTCAAGCAGGGCCTGAAAAAAAAAAAAAAATCCACGGTATAAACATGTCTGTAGAAAACACACCCAGCACAGTCATTTAACATAACATAAATATTAGTACAGGTATATGTCTTTTCAATTGGTTTTGCTATTTAAAACCAGCTCTTTACATATCACAAAGTAGCAACAGGTATTTTCATTACCATTTAAAGATTAAAGACAGCATACAAACTCCATTGTTTTCCTCATAAATTGGACCAGCTATTAAACCCTGTTTTGCTCCCCGAATCATGAGAAAAGACCTTCCATGGATGACTCAGTAAAACTGGGATACAGCCAGGAATGGAATTCAAATCTCTTGTGCCCCTGACTGCTGGTCCATTCGCGAGTGTGAACCCCATCTATTAGAATTACGTTTCTTTAGATCAGTACAAGTACATACAGAGTGATTCAATCGTGTTTCAAAACTATTGGCAATGAAAAAAAAAATCCAGAAAGACAAGAATAAGCTATAACAGATGAAGCCTATTTCATGCCAAAGAACTTTATCCTAAGTCCCCCAAATTCTGACTCATTTCTCAGACAGTTACCACACTGGCTGTCATCATACATGTACTTGCACTAAATTAGTACAAACAAAAAAACAGCATGCAGGAAGGAAGAGGAAAGCTATTATTCAGCAGATACAGCTTCACGCCTTGATTTCAATATGCTTTTCTTGATTTGTTACTCCCAAGATTTACATATTACTTTCAGAAGTGCGTGACCAGCTACAGAAACACCCCCCACCCAACACACCTGGAGACAGGCTCTCATGCAGAGCCTTTGAAAGAAAGAGAGACATTTATATATCAAAGAGCCTTCAAAGTCAACATATATTACAGCACAATGATTTTAATAAGGTGATTAAAACCACTACTACTGTCAGAAATTAGTAACTCTAAACTTGTCATGAAAGGAGAATGTATTTAAAAGCATAAAAAGATTGAAGTCACTGGAGATTTTCAAAGGTTTAAAGGTCTAGTAGGCTCCCCACTCTTGAAAATCAACACCAACTTGGTGCCCTGAAAAATATGAGCCAGTAATTTTAATTACAGTTTCTTTGGTTGTTTTCATCATGTGAGTAATTTGTCTACAATTTTTTTTTTTTACTGAACATCAATGACAACAAAACATTACTATGGAACCCAGTTTTAGATGTAGGCATAGCACAGTCAATGTTCACTTTAGGAGAGAAATTTCTGGGCGTATGAGCTCTTCTTCAGGTCTCTTCCAGGGCTTATCTATACTGGTTCTAATAAATGTATGATCCCAATCTGCAAACTCTGTCAAGCCTGTGTCCATACGCTGCCATACCTACATTACAGACAAAATCCAGCTGGATTTTTTTTGTCCAGCTGGACAAAATCCAGCAACAGGTGACAATAGTGGGGACTCCCCTGCATCCGAAGTTCAAGAGAAGCCCAGTAAGAGGTGGCCACACACCACAGCTGCTGCATCTGCCCTTGCTCTGTGCTCATCTTTCCCAACACTCCCTTTCCAGAGCTGAGCATTTTCATCGGGTCCCACTGCGAGACTGCAGCACTACCTGAAGTGGGAACACAGCCGCTCTCCAGCTCCCTGCTATCCTGCTCAGAGGCCTCAGCGAGCTCACTACACTTGTGGCTCTGGCTGGCTCAGGGAGGCTGCTGCCTGAGGGAGCTGATCTGCAGTGACAGGACAGTCATTTGTCCCTTTCCAGGGGGGCTGTAAATCTGAATTTTGCTGACATGGCTGACAAAACATGAGTGGTTTCAATTCTGAGTCATCAGCAGCACTTGCCTTGTTCGCCATTTCAGCAGACCAGAACATTATGCCTAAGGACATTCACTAAACATATATTAATCACAAAGCTAAATCTGTGCAAGAACCATCACTTTCTGCCTCCTATTTCTTAAAGTCATCTCAGAGCTGGAAGTAACTTGCCTCTTCCACTGTCTTCTTCAGCAGCGTAGTTCCAGCAACAACAGCACAGACAGCTTCAAAGAAAAGTACCAGTAAGGTAAAGATCATCATCTTTCATCGGAAAGCCTGAAACACGTCCTGTGAACAAGGGGTTTTCTAAAGGAATGAGCACAATGAAGCACAGAATGGAGATAACTGAAAACAAGTTCCAGACTTCTGAGGTGAAATATTGAGAGAAAAATCTTGCAATTTTACTTTTGCACAGGCTGAGAGTGCAAAGATCACCAAGAAGACTTCTTATTTGAATGAGAGACAGCAAAACTGTAAAGGATTTATTATGAAAAACATCGCTGCGCTGCTGGGAACCTATTCAACTAAATAATTCTATCTTTGCAAAGTTAAAAATGTAGGAGGCAAATGACATGGCTGTACATTTCTTATGTTAACAGCACATATTGTGGAATGAAAGAGATCCTGAGTGTAGCTTGGCAGCAAGGTGGCATGAATGGGCTGCACCGTTTCTTCCCTCCAAATTCAGAGCTGTGCACATTTTTTGAGTTGAAGGTCTTATCCTCTACCTTTGACACCGTCATAGTTTGCCAGCTCCAATCTACTCTCAGCACAATGGAAAAAGATGATCCGAGGGCTGGAGCATCTCCCCTACGAGAACAGGCTGAGAGAGTTGGGGTTGGTCAGCCTGGAGAAGAGAAGGTTCTGGGGAGACCTTAGAGCAGCCTCGCAGCAATTAAAGGGGGCCTACGGAAAGCTGGGGAGGGGCTCTTTATCAGGGAGAGGACAAGGGGGGACAGTTTTAAGGTGAAAGAGGGGAGATTTAGATGAGATATTAGGAAGCAATTTTTTACTGTGAGGGTGGTGAGGCCCTGGCCCAGGTTGCCCAGAAAAGTCATGGATGTTCCATCCCTGGAGGTGTTCAAGGCCATGTTGGACGAGGCTTTGAGCAACTGATCCAGTGGGAGGTGTCTCAGCCCATGGCAGGGAGGTGGAACTGGATGGACTTTGAGGTTCCTTCCAACCCAAACCATCCTATAAATCTAGGGTTCTATGAAAAACAGAAAGGGAAAAATGAAGAGCAGACAGAAGTGCCAGAGAAACAGGACCTGGAAGGACACCTTTGTTGTACCTCCCTGGCACACTGCAGCTCCAAGCTGACAGGAGGGTGGGAAACTAAGGCTTTCAAATGGGAGGAGGGAGAAGGGCAGCAAAGAGCCATTTCTGTGGCCATACAACATAGAGTTTACTTCTTTGCTGGGCATTTGCTAGCGCATACCACCTTCTTGCCTCAATGACTGCCTGGGAGCTACATCTTATTTAGGCCAGCAGTAGTGAGAAGACACTCCAAGTAACATTCAAATCCACAAAACTCTAAAGGAAATCTGAAGTTCTCCTTCTACAGAACAAACTTTGAAAGCAATGACATTGTTTTTTTCAGCCACATCATTCATTAAAATCAACGGGTCTTCTGCTAAATCTGGTGGTAGTGGAAAACATATCAGCTAATGCCGATGGAGTACCTGCCTGCCTGCTCCATCTGCAGAGGGAGAGGGCACAGACCTGCTGCGAACCACTTCTTATACAGACAAGCTGAGATAACATTTCAGTTGTCATGCCTGTGATTATTTTCTGGGTGACTTGACATTTTACTCATCTTTCAGGTTCTAAAAACAAAATGTTAAAACTCATGAAAATTATATAGTAGCAGATGGCAGGGCCTATTACTGTGAGTTTCTATCAGAAAGACAGAAAGAGAAAAGCAGGGGGATGAAAAGCCTGAAATTTCATTTAAAAATGCTGTTTTATGTGCTGAAGGCAAGCTGATGATATTTTCCATATATCTTATGGTTGGTTTATTAACAGCCCCTCTTGATATCTGTACTAATGTTATATAAATACATGAGTACTGAAGATTGTATTTTTAAAACTGTTTAGTACAGCCTTCATGTGTTTATGAATAATTATTTTGTACGTATGTTATACTTCCACTGGTAATAGATGGAAAATAAATTGCTGGCTTAAGTATAATCACTTTCATGTACATAGCTACAATAGAGCACTTTCTTTTCAACTTCTCTTCAGCTCACAAACACAAGGTTTAGGAAATTCCAGAAATCAAATGTGAGAATTCAACATATGATGAAAGGCCCCCTCCTTCAAGAGTTCAACACAATCTCAGAACAAGGCCCTGTCACAGTCCAAGGAACAACAAAAGCTATCACAACAACAAAAAAAACAGAGGTCTTTCAATCCCTGCAGCCAACAGGTTACAGGATGATGAAAAGAATATAAGAAATCATATATGCTATAAATAAAGCCAGATTCTCAGATGATTAATCACCTTCATCCAATTGAAGTTGTTCCTATTTCATTTCTGATGAAAGCTCTCAATAAATGTAAGCTTCTGTAATTGCCAATGGGATCTCAACTGACTGAGAATTTAGGAGAAAATAGACTCTAAGATCACAAATAGACTAGAAGGAACCATGAGAATTATTCTTTAATAGAAATATTCACCCAACGGAAATGTATGAAAATTCCTGCCTTTGTATAGATGGCCTCTTTCTTTCTTGACAATAACATTTAGCTTTTTTTTTATCCCTTTTCATTCGGAAATATCAACTTTGTTTAAAAAGGAAACATCTCTCTTAAGACGAAAGGCTGAGTAAGCTTGGTCTGCCTATCCTGGAGAAGAGAAGAGTGAGAGGGGAACTTAACAATGCCTGTAAATACCTAACCGTGCCCAATTACAGGACAAGAGGCGTCGGGCACAAACTGGAGCACAAAAGCTCCACCTGAACATGACGAAAAAATTCTTTCCTGTGAGGTTGATGGAGGACTCAAACAGCTGCTCAGAGAGGCTGTGGAGTCTCCTTCGGTGGAGATACTAAAAATCCGCCTGGATGCGTTCCTGTGTAGCCTGCTTGAGGTGAACCTGCTTCAGCAGGGAGGCTGGACTGGATGAGCTTCAGAGGTCCCCTCACACCCCAACCATTCTGCGACTCGGTCAAAGAGTTTGATTTTTCTCATCTTAAAGACAGGACAAACAAAGGCATAGATGACATTTGGCTGTCAAAAGCTCTTGCTCAAGTAAATCAACAGTAAAGCTGAGGATGAAACTCATAGCATTGAACTTGCTTTCCATTTCCATAGCTGGGAAACCATCCTGCCTCCTGTCCTCGGAGGTGTCCTTACAGGATTTCACTTTATAGCCTGTCACAGAGAAGTCACAAGTGTCAACTTCTCTTCAGTAAACAGACAGTGGCAATTTCTCCAGCATCAACAAAAATATTGAGACCCAAACATCTTGGCTGATCAAACAAATAAATCAAGAATGCTTTGTTGAACTCTGTTTCCCCAAAGAGGGACTCAACTTCTTTCTGTAGTCATGCTGACATATTTATGTCTATGCTCTTGCCAAGAGCTGCTAACGAACTAGGCCACTTGAAAAGCAAAATGGTTCAAAATGCTGTTAATTTTGCTTGTAATCACATGGATTTTATCTAAATTGGCAAGCAGACAGAGATAACCTCACAACGTTGCAGCATTAATACCTTAAACTTCAAATCAGGACATGCTTTCATGTCAGCAAGAGAAGCAAGGTCAGCTTCATAATTTCCCAAAAAGTCTATCTCTGCCTCTATTTTCCCCCAGACGCAGATCTCATCTCTCAACGCTTGCTTTACTATTTCATCTAACAATACCATCAAAGAAGCCATTAAATTTGGAATGACTTTGCTTTTGAGGAAAATGTCTAATGCCATACTGGCTCTTTAATACATGTACAGACC
Source organism: Cuculus canorus (assembly GCF_017976375.1). Classification (NCBI taxonomy): domain Eukaryota; kingdom Metazoa; phylum Chordata; class Aves; order Cuculiformes; family Cuculidae; genus Cuculus; species Cuculus canorus. Next base: position 75,095,679 of record NC_071404.1, read on the forward strand.
TTCTGAAAAGGTAAAACAAATTAATAGACAGTGTAATGTGAAAGCACAAGTTAAACTCACGAAGCCCCTTTTTATGGGAGCTCTTATGCAGAAGTAGCTTTAATTTTCTGCATCACATTTCCTCTTTAGTTTAAACCTTGCAAGAGAGGGACAAAAGAGAACTAAAGCCATTTTAACTTCCGAGTGCAGTTCTTAATATAGTAGTTAAGAAAAGAATACAAAAAAGAGGGTTGTGAGGGAATGGAAAAAATTGAGGAACGCAGCATACACGTGACTGAAGTTTGCATGTATGATGCATATAAAAATTATGATTTTTTGAGCATTATGCTTCTCTTCAAAATTCAGTATTTGAAATTTCCCAGCTAGATTTGCTTTGTTCTGCTTTATATACCAGCCCCTAAGCTCAGCAGCACTAGGCGAGGTGTCCAGTGCTAGAGGAAATACATAGCACAGAACAGAGGGCAGAGGTTTGCACTGGCACTGCTGAGGCTGATGGCAGAAAAAGGAGAAGGAGGGACACACTACCTAGGGAAGGGAGAGAGGAGGGGTAGGGAGCAGTGGGGATCCACAAGAAATTTTGTAAGGGGCCTGAGAGTGAGAAGCACAGAGATGCTGATGGCAGGCGTTCACGGTGTGGCAGCCATCGGGGATGGGAAGGCAGTGGGCAAGAATCTGGAGTGATGAGAGGCAACGTGGCAAGAAGAAACAGGACATAACCTCACTGAAAGTCCGTCCCAAGTGGCTGGAATCATTATTTTATTAGATAGACTATTTTCCTTCTGAGGAAAAAAATGTTTCCCTCATGATAAATTATGCATTTAGGAACATCATTAAAATTCAATGTCTATTCTTTCTGGATTTCTAAGATTAGCATTTTGACACCCATTACCATAAACATTTAATCTATGCAGGAGAATTGATTTGGGTATACTAGGTGTACCTGAAAAAAATATTTGAATATCCTTCAGACAAAAGGAGAAGAATGCTTACATTTTCTTTGACTGTGCACTCTCTTAACAGAGCTGACACTACAGAGAGGGCAAGAGAAGACAACGTTTTTCAGCAAAGTGTTTAGTTGGCAGAGACCATAAATTATAAATAGACTCTAAACTGTGTGAGTCAGGCAAGGACAACGCTCCACAGTTTGGCAGAAGCAAGGAGTCCAACAGGGCGCAATCCAGCAAATCCAGAAAGACTGATAAAACAGGGATGGAAAGCTAAACTGCTGACAATAGATACATTCAGGTTCATAAAATATCACATTCTATTTGAGCTGAAGACAACTATTCCTGCTACTGTGTTCAACAAAATTAAAACGGGGTGGGGAGATCTGTTTATTAAGATACAGTAGCTTCAAGAAATAAATTATTCTTTAAATTAATAGCATGGATTTTGATAAGTCTACCAAGTCCTCCAAAAGATTTAAGGCTATCATATGCCAGCAGGATGCCTGTTCACAAAGGGCCACGTACCATGGTAGAAATTAAAACAGAAAGTGTGTGCAAAAATTCACTGGAGACAAAACAGAGTACCTGGTTTCAGCTACCTAAAACTCATTGTAGTTTACTGACAGCTCCATTCTACCTGCAGCAATTGTGTTTTTAAATGATCAACAGGGATGCCTTGGAGCCCAACACTCTGAGGTACAGGACAGACAAAGCTACCACTGAATGCTTGGGTCAGTTTGGAGTGTTTGCCAGATCCACTCACCCCAGTATCTCACCTGACTTCTTATAACATCAAGGCCCATACTCACCAGGTGAAAGAGTCAGTGTACGTCTATTCAATAAATTCGATAAGCACCGTTAACTGGGTAACCCAGCTTCTCTTCAAGTGTCAACAAGATGAGACACAGGGCAGGAACCCAACTACGCACACCTTGGGTTTTTTGTGTCCAATATTGGACACACAGGGTCTGTTTTGCAAAAAATTCTGGAGCCATAACTTTATGTGCACAGATACCATAAATTAGGTTTATGAATCTGAGGCCCACTCACAGATACTAAAAATATAAGTAGCCAGTTTGGAAAACACTGCCTTTAATTACTTGGAGCAAAAGTTTCTTCATCAGAACACACTGTTTTAATGTTATTGAGTCTGCCTTTGGAGGTTTTTTTATATCACATATAATAATGATCTTGATGATGGTCCAATTATACATTCTGAAGTAATTAGGCTCTTTCATCTAGGTAAACAATTTGTACAACCAAGAAATGTAAGAAATATTTCTAACTTCCTGCACCAGCTTCTTGCTTCTTGGAGGCTGAGATAGCAGCTAATGAGAGTAAGCTAATTATGGCAAGGTAAGTTCAAGGTTTTAAATACTTGGTGCCAATATTATTTAATAAAGTAATTAGCATGCTGTTATCAGGATCCTATATGAAATTTTGCATTATTAGCTCTTAATTAAACTGTACTTTGACCAAAGAGGTTACTATTACTAAATAGCTAAATGACCTCATTATTCTGCAGTTAACAGAAACGAAATCCTGCAATTCTTTTAATTAAAGGTCAAAAAAAACCCAGGCCAATTGAAACAGAACTAACAAACACCTCGCTGCTGCATATGATATTTTTCTCTGGATTTTGGTCAGGCAGGATTCAATAGAAAACTTGTTGGTTCTTGCATTTTTGCCTAACATTTTATCTGCTTGTGAAACACCAAGTATGAAAAAAGTGAGTTCTCAAATTCAAAGTAAAAATTAAGTGACTCTAAAATTCATTTAACACCTCTTCATATTTATGCAGTCAAGTTGTGATCTGGCAATAGTCGATGAGCCATTACGGGAGAAAGGGAGGTTTGTTAGCCAGAATGCAAGCATTCAGGTACTGCAAAGATCACATTCCCCAACACAGCTGCCTTGGCTCCAGGCATGACGGGCCCGCTCTCAGGGTGCCACAGCAGTTCAGATCCTGTTCCAGTTCACTTCTAAGCCACTCTGCCATGCCTGCTTAGTCTGGCTGGGCTTCATTGCATTCCCTCAGCAGCACATGAATTGTCAGTTGTTCATGTAAGATGCTTGTCGAGCTAGCAGTAAATGTTAGACCTAAAAACTCGTCTTCAAGCAATAACCTTGAATGCAAAACATTTATACCTCTGCACCCACTCACTAGGCAACCCATACTGTCACAGCATCAGATCTTTTTTGGAGGATACACAGCATTTTGTCATAGAAGTTAGAACAACAGCATGTCTGTTCCGTCCAATTGTACATACAGTTTAAAGTCAGGAAGAACAGGAGTATTATCCAAGCTCCTAGCTTGGATATTCATTATCAACACCATGTTTGCTTCTTATTAAACGTTTCTTCACACGTTAGCTCCAGCTTTAGCTTTCAATACAGCCAACATGCCCAGTAAGCAGAGTCTGGCTGGAGGACAGGGCTGCTCTCCAAGCAAGACAGTCCTCTGCTGCAGGCGCTTTCCATGAGCTTCTGCCGCGGCAAAGTCCGTGCTCTGTTATCCACTGTATGCTGCCTGGCCCTGCTGCTTAGGCCATTCCACCCCACCGCTGGCAATGCATGGCTCTGTACCAACACTGAATGCTGGAATTATTTGGGACGTTCAACACTGGAAGAATTTCTAGGCCTAATCTCTCAGCAGCAGAGACCACGGTGGCCTCAGCTGGATGCACAGGAAGCTGCAGCTGGGTCACTACATCTCCTCCACTCCGAGGAGTTTGTCAGTGACTACACTACTCTGGCCAAAATGCCAATATTTTAGAGATGCACTTTAGGTTTCAGGTTTATTTTTAAACCCATAGCCTGCATACAAAGGAAGAAATTTGTTCCTTAAAACCTAGTTCCCTATTGATATGTTTCCCCGATTGCTATTTCCACAGTGCAATAGTTTGCACTCCGTTTCATGTTGCTGCCTAGGACCTACCCCGCCCATAAGGTCTCCATGGCACCCCGTCCTTTCCTGCTCTGCCCCACACCTCCTGTTAGATGAAAAGGGACAGTTATGTGGTATCCCTAGCTCCAACACACAGCATATGGATTAGTCAGGGGCAGGTCAAAGTGAAGGATAACTGCAGAGCTCACTCTGAAACCTCAGTTTCAGCGCAGGCATTGCTTTGCATACAGGTCTTACCCGTGCTGAGCTCCAGGACAACAGCAGGAATTTAGCTGTCTTTGAAAATTACCCGTATCTGCCACACTGGACTGAAACTGGCCAGCAGGTTCAAACACCGCTAATTCAAGCCATCGCAGAATGGACCTGAAAGACCATCCAGGTCCAATTCCCCTGCCACGGACAGGGACACCTCCCACTGGATCAGGTTGCTCAAAGCCCAGTTCAACCTGGCCTTGAACACTTCCACTGATGGGGCAGCCACGACTCCTCTGGACAACCTGTTCCAGTGCCTCACCACTCTCACTGTAACAAAATTGCTTCCCTATGTCCAAACTAATTCTCCCTTCTTTCAGTTCAACTGCTGGACTGACAAAAGCAAACAGAGATGTTAGGAATACCCAGTTTCTTTAGGAAATGAAAGTAAAAATGGGGTGTCAGTGTTGTATATATCAAACTCCGATAGTCTGTGAATATGGCCTTCCAAAAAAACTTCAGTCTTATTTCTTTCCTGCAGAGTCAGTGTTCTCTGGACCTCAGTGCCCGAGCCTGGATACACTAAGACTCACATGAACTCATAAGCCCTGAAGCTTGTGCTTCCTGCTCAGCAGCATTTTAAATAAACAAGATGAAGTTTGTGTATATCATTATATAGACGATCACAGCTCCATAGCGGGTGGTATTTTAATATTTTTCCAGAGGACACAAAATTCAAAGCATTTAAATTTCTTAAGAACATTTTTCCAGCATTTAGAAAGCAATCACTGAGTATCGATGGCTACAATCAAAACATAAATCTGTTACACAAGCACAAGAAATCTCAAGTACACAGACCAAGGTATAAGAAGCTGCTGTTTAGGTAGCCTGAAAGAAACTTTGGATACTACAAGCTATGTCTAAAATGTTGGTACCAATCAAAGAGAAACACTTTGAGGTTTGTTTGCTTCTTAGCTTATACATTTTTTACCCTAGTAAGACTAAAGCTTCTAGACAAGCACAATATTTGTATTCATGCTCAGTTTTACATATTAGAAAGCAAATAAAGTGCAAATAAATGAAGACTCAAACCCTCTAATTTATATAAAAACCACAACAGAGCCAGCTGTTCTCTCTGGGTAGTAAAGCACAACAGAGTTACCACATCCCTGGCACGTTAAAATAAACTGACTGCTCCACGGCTGGGCAACACAACCTCTGATACAAGCCATTCAGAAATGTTCTGGTGGTTTTTATTCCTAGCAGAGCCCAAAAGACTCGTACACTTCTCTTAATACTGTATCTGATTAAAAATATCTCTTTGTCTTTGTCCCTGTGTTTGGGGTGACCTGAGGCACCTTTATTGACAGAAAAAAGAAATGTTTGAGTAAAACCATTTTCATTTTCTCTTTCCGCTCAAAAGCTCCATGTCAGAAACATCTAGGAATTCAGGCTTCAGCTTGCTCACCAGCTAAGGGTCACAAAACATTTACTCTTTTTTCTTGGCTTTAGGAGTACTTCTGAAGTTGCTGCATGAAATTCCCCTGCTACACTGGCATTGGTATCAAAGAAATGACAGAAAACGAGAAGGCAAGCAAGACAAGCTTGAATAAAATAACAGATATAACTCTTTTTCTCAAGCCATACCTTCAGGATTATGTGTAGTCAATACTGAGAAGACATAAGAACTTACTTCAGGTGAATAAATATGCAGACAATTTCATTGACTCCTCCACGGTACCTAGTCTACAGGATACAATTCAGCAGGAAAAAAACCCAAGACTTTAGTGAAACACAGGGCATTAATAACAGAAACGGGGGGGGGGGAGGGGGAGGATTTTGTTTGACATGTTAATGCACATCTTTCCTAGTTTTGTACAAGTGTTTGCATTTCTAAAAGACAAGATTACAGAAACTAGATCTATGTAGATAAACATCCCAGCTGGCCAAATTCTACTCTTCCAGACTCAAGCCGACACACAGGAATCCAAACTGAGCTCTGCATTGGATTACTCTGCAAGAGATTGAGAGTACATCTGGGTAGAAATTCCTTGCCAATGTTCTATTTCTTCCAGTAGCGTATTTCATACCCTTTCACCAAATCTAATTTTTAAAGACTTACATAATCCTTTCACTTCCTTTTAGATATTAACCTCTATTCTGCTTCTTTTATTGGCTATTCAGCCTATGCTTCAATATCTCTGTGCCTTACATTAAATATTTGTATCCATCCTCACTCTTTATACTCCGCAGTCAATTGCAGCCTATTGCTTTCCGCTTTGGTCGTCATTACTTACCAAATTCTTCAGCCTTTCTTTTTTCATTTGTTACTCAGTCATTTCCTGGCTATCCTGATGTCTCTAAATATTTCTGGGCAAGTGATGCAGAACCAAGTAAAATATTCTAGAAGCCTCCTCAGCCAGTAAGATGAAGCACTTTCCTGATGTAAAATGATGTTTTTCATAGTCAGCCTCAATTTCAACCAGGTTATGTCACAAACTCAGGTATATTTTAGTGTCTGACTTGTTTTTAGAGTATTTTATACTCTAAAAAATATATATATTTAGAGGATTACCATTTTCAGCATTTCTATTACCTTAAATGAAGGCAGTGAGAAAGGACAAGAGATAAGACAGACATTTTGCACCATAAAAACTCACTTTTTATATAAATGCAAAATTATTTTTCAGGCTCCTTTCCAGTTCCATTAGAGTTCTATCAAAAGCAACTCTGAGTTAGCTTTAAAATGGGAGCAGAGACACTTGGGTTGTTCCCAAGAGTGCCAACTCTGAAAGGGCAAGTGAATAAGAGCTTGATATAGAGCTGTGTGGCTTTATCAGCTCCACAAAAATGCAACTGGCATTCCCAGACCTACCCAGTTACCTCCTTGCAGCATGGCAGGGCCTTTGACACATTAATTTACTGACTTGGGTTGGACTGAATTAATGAAGTCTTACTCTGCACAGCCACTGACTTTTTATTTGTCCTAAAAATTTTTGTTTCAAGATTTAGGTTTGTGTGAAAGTGTACAGAGTCAGAGGTTTTAAACTAAAAAAAATTCTCAGTTACTCCAGCACTGCAAAAGTAAGCAGCAGAAGAAAAAACCTGCTATAAATAACTTTATGATTAGTGATCTGCCTTGTCCTTCTGAGATATCTTTTGTCTTAATGCTCCAGAGGACTCTGTGCTCAGCAGTGAAGTTTCTTCACTGATAAATACAAATGAGGGAGCATGAGGAAGCACCGCTCTCCTGACCCAACCCTCCCATGCGACAACACTGAAGTGCCAACTGTGCACACTTCTGAATGTGCAAACTTCCACAGGATTCCTTTTGTACAGTAGATACTTGGCATCTTTTAGGCCCAGATGCATAAACAGGTAGGAAAACAGATACATAGACTATTGTCCTCCTTAAGAATAAAACTTCAAATGCTTTCCTAAAGGTCCCAAAGGCAATTTGGTCTGGAGTTGTAAAATTCTATCCCTAGGACCCGAGGACTCTCCAAGGTTCAATGAAGCTGAGGACTATCATATCCAACTGCTTATTTTTCCAAAAATTGATTTTTCAGAAAAAGCCCTACAACACAGCCCCAACAAACCAAATGAGACAAGCCATGAATTCCACTATAAGCCTCCTAACACTTAAAACTGCCTACAGCAACATCCACTGGTCAATCACTGTTCACTTGCTTCCACATTTTCACTGTGGAACAAGATAGCTTAGACACACAGCATATTTTTACAGTTGCTGTGCTTAACAAGCGCTGAAGAGATGAATGCTGTGGATAGTCAAGCCAACCAGTAAGAATGGGTAAGTGTAGTCACAGTTCTGGCACAAGTCCGGCTCCTTGTGTAGCTCAGAGGCATGCCAGCACTGCCACTTGGCATACACTCTCTCTTTACTGATTCCTTGTGCATGGCTGTGCTCATCCCACAGCTGCAGGGAGGCAGCCAGCGTTGTGTGTGCAAACATTTCTAAACCTCAGTCCTACTCACATAAAACACGGACCAGGGGCATTTGAAGACAAAAAAGGTGGCTTCCTCTGTTTGCCTGGCAGTCCACAGAGATACGATATGGAACTTGGCAATTTATTATTAGACACACAGTTACTATGCAAAGTTTTTGTCTCCACACACCACGGAAAGGCTGTGAAATTAATCTTGATGCCAAGCTTACTCCACGGGGTTTGGTTGTATCTAGCTCTATACACAGGTGCAGAACAGGAGGAAGAAGTGCATTTGGAATTCCCAGCATTACCGTGGCAGTTTCAGATGTGTTGTATCCACGGCAGAGACAGGTCTCCTGCATTCCCACCAGCCCTCCACAGCCACCCTCCTCTGGTCGAGGACTTATCCAGCTTTCTGTTTCAAACACCAGCACGCTCCTTCGAAGAATGAAAACTGGGTTGTAGCAGCAGTTGTAGCAATCTCACTCAATTAAAATTCACAGAAGTTGGTGCATAAACCACACTGCTTATAGAAGTTAAATATTAAAATGACCAACTGGTAAAGTGTTACATATGCTGGCACTCACCCATAAAATAGACAAATAAATTTTTATAAGTTTTAAAGTTATAATTTAGTTTTGAGATCTAATTCTAATCGTCTACTGCCTCACACTGCACAATACTGCATACTACTATATCCAAAGCAGCACTTTCAAGAAGTTTAATCAGTCTTCCTAGGGCACCAGATGGCTACAGAAACACCACGGGTAATAACGTTCATCGTCTTTGACTCTTTTTAAGGACAGAATGCACATTTACTTATTATTTCAGCCAAGTCAACGTAAAATACTTCAGGAGCTTCAGGTCAAATTAAAAAAGAACATATGTACACACAGAGTAAGGACATTGAGCAATGGCATAAAGGTACAATGGCCAACAGATTGGGAATGTGAAATGACTTAGCAGAACAAAAGTTCTTAATAGTTAATTCCTTATGTCATTCAAAGACAGGACTGAAGAGATTGTTTGAATCTATCCAGGGGAAAGATTTAAGGCTCAGTGTAACCAAATAAACATAAGTATCTCTGGTGGTTCCACAGTTGACATGTTTGATGACACACCTATCTTTTTTTTACTGATAACCTTCTATGTAATCCTATAGATAAAGAAGCAATTAACTTACAGCATCAGACTTCCTCCTGTGACAGGAACCATCCTGTGTCTTGACAGTTCAGGTTTTCTGCACCTCTCACCTGCTCTTCCTTAACACAACATACATCTAAGCCTGTCTTCTGAAGCAAATATTTAGGTCATTCCTATGCAAGAGCAACTGAAAAGATAAGTCACTGTATTTTTTAAATGTATATCCAAGTGGTTTGCTGTACTATGGGAAGTTCTGATTTCTTTCCAAATATGCTACACAGGGCAAAACCACACTTAATGGGCTTTAAATGACTGTAGTAATTTAAGCTGTGCTGACTAACGTGAATGAATTTGTACTATGGTGAACAATTAGGTCTTAGGGGAAAAATCTGTTACTAAACAAAATTATATTGTATTAAAAAAAGATTAGGCCACCAACGCACCAAGGAAATAACAAAAAAGTGACAGCACAGGCTTTGGAACATCGTAAAAGATAGATCTGCCCAAATGTTTATATCTGATCCCAGTTACTCTAGGAGCAATTTGTGAACAACAAAAACAAGTACATACTTTTAAGATGCAATTCACTTAACCAGTGCCTAAATACGAGCTTTTTTCCTATGCTGTCTACTGCTGAAAGTTAGAGGACTAGCTCCGATAAAACGTCAACATTATAAACCTCAAGATGAGGGCAAGAAGACAGACTGCACAAGTGATGAAGACTAAAATGCTAGAAATCTATTCTTTCTGGCTAAATCCTCTCCATTACCAGGATCACAAAGAGGACAGCTCCTGTTGTCTAATTCTCCAATGACTCTAATGCTGACAGACTGCAGATTCAAGCTTGTATTGCCCGTTTTGATACACATACCCTAATACTAAGATGCATTGCCTAAATGCTCACAAAACAGAACGAGAAAAAAAGATATATCATAGAATCACAGAATGTCCAGAGTTGGAAGGGATCCACAAGGACCATCAAGTCCAACTCCTGTCCCTGCACAGGACAACCCCAACATTCACACTATGTCTGAGGGAGCGGTCCAAATACTTCTGGAATATTGTCAGGCTTGGCGCCACGCCTGCTTCCCTGGAGACCTGTTCCAGCGCTCCACCGCTCACTGGGTGAAGAACCTTTTCCTAATATCCAACTCAACCCTCCCCTGGCACATCTTCCTGCCATTCTCTCAGGTCCTATCACCGATCACTAGATAGAAGAGATCAGCACCTGCTCCTCCTTCCCTTCTGAGGAAGCTGTAAACTGCCACGAGGCGTCTCCTCAGTCTCCTCTTCTCCAGGCCGAACAGATCAAGTGACTTCAGCCGTTCCTCATACAGCTTCCCCTCTAAACCCTTCATCAACTTTGTGGCCTCCTCTGGACACGCCCCAGTAGCTTTAGATCCTTTTCATACTGTGGTGCCCCAAACTGCACACAGTATTCCAGGTGGGGCCACACCAGTGCAAAGCAGAGCAGGACAATCAGCTCCCTTGCCTGGCTAGCAAAGCTGTGTTTGATGCACCCCAGGACACGGTTGTCTTCTTGTCTGTCAGGGCACTGCTGGCTTGTGTTCGACTTGCTGTCCACCAGAACCCCAAGATGCCTTTCCACAGGGCTGCTCTCCAGCCTCTCACTCCCCAGGCTATATGTATATCATATCCTCCCACTCCCCATGATGGATAAGGTTAATATGAAGCTTTTTGCTTGGCAATTACAAAAGAATAATTACAAGTTGTAGGAAAAGACCAAGCTTACATGAATAAAGTGAAGAGCTCTCCATCCTGACCTCAATTCAAAACGTCTCTTTTGAAAAGCCCACAAAGCACAAGGCAGTCTAGGGATCACACAGCTAATTATTTGGAAAAAATAATTTCACAGTGTTCTTATTTTTCATTTTGAAAATGTGATCAGCTCTTAAGGAAATACAGAAAGGGCATGTACGGGGGAAATGAAACAAAGGGTAGACCACAGGTTGCCCAGGGAAGCTGTGGCTGCCTCATCCCTGGAGCAGTTCAAGGCCAGGCTGGATGAAGCTTTGAGCAGCCTGATCCAGCGAAAGGTGTCCCTGCCCATGGCAGGCAGGTTGGAACTGAATGAGCTTTAAGGTCCCTACCAACCCAAACCATTCTAAAAAAAGCCTTACTGCCTAGATCACCAGCACTGCACAAACTGTCAATAGTAAACATATTTAGTTTTCCCCCTATTATCAGCTGGTTTTCCCATAGAAAAATACCAATGCTTTATAGTCATAAAAATTTCACAAAGAGTAGCTGTAACAAAAACCAATATTAAATTAGTAGACTATCAGTCAAGGCAATCATGGTCTACCAAGATAAACTTACTCTGTGCATCTCTAGATAGATTTTTTTCTGTATGTCCATTTAAATGAATTATTTGCACTGCACAGGCTCTTAGTCTTCCAAAAGACAGCAGGAAAATAAAATATAACATTGTCACAGCGTAATGGTCCCTCCTGCCTGACAGACATTAGGAGGGAGAAGTTACTGAAAAATGAACGTTGAGATGACATTATCACGCTTATTTTCAAAGTGGGAGGCAATTAGGCTATGAAAATGTTTTCTTCTGTTATTGCCATTATACCACAGGAAGATAAAGTAAATAAATATGAAGATGGGTGGTTATTGTTGACGCACAGTGACAGCCACTCAATATGCTACACTAAAGAATTACGTTCTAACAGTCCAGATTTTATACAGTGACAGACAAATCTGTAACAATTGGGTCGTCTCAAAATCTGAAGTACAGTTTCAACTTTGGGTTCTTTGTTTTTCTAATTGAAGAATAATAGAATCGTTAAGGTTGGAAAATATCTCTAAGATAATGAAGTCCAACCATCAGTCCAGTACCACCGTGCCTACTAAGAAGTTGTGGTGAAATTCAAATCAACTTCATCTATTGTTTAATAAAACAAACCATTTATTAGTTTTACAAGATCTCAGTTAATAAATTATGCCAGAAGATTTTCAGATGAGTTCTTAACACTTGTGTCCTTGACACTACTGATACTCAAGCTGAAGTACCATACTTTGCCTCTTTGGAGGTGCAGGAGATGCTCATTTTTAAGAGTTTGCTTTTGACTTGACCTCTTCTGAGGTCAATATATAATAATGATAAAAAAATACCACTTAACCCTATGATAGCAATCTAAGTGCTTAACTTCAATTCACAAACTTTAAAGAAGAGGGCAGTATAGCCTAACATCCAAATATTAACTATTCAGGCCACTGTGCATATCTCATTTTGGTATCTTAAGAAGAAATTCCCTTGAAAAACTGATTTTGCATGCAATCAAATCTCCCTCCTTGGAGACAGCCAAAAGGTGGCTGGACATGGCCCTGCTTGAGAAGGGGGTTGGACTTGATAGCATCCAGAGGAGCGTACCTATCTCAGCCATTCAGCGACTGCGAATTATAATGTGACAACTACCATGTGCTTCTGCAATCCCACTGGATACCTTCTGTTATGATGCCACTCTATTTTAACTCTGACAAAGAAAGCACAGGACATAGCTTTCAACTGCCTGAACTCTAGGAGCTTAACAAATTGGTCCTTCTACAGCAAATCCAGGTTCTCAAAACGCTCGAAGCCCTTGTCTCAGAAGACCCAAGACAAACGCTGCCTTCTTGAGTTCAGTAGTGAATCATTAGTGAGTGATTATTTTTGCTATCGGTTTGGCAATAACTCTCCAGTTCCTGAACTCTGTTCTAACCAGAGAAATGGGCAGAACCAATCCCACAGGTTCTCTGGATCTTCCTGAAGTGTTTCAGGTTACTTGGCATTAGTAGAGCACATGTAGAAACACTCACCTTATGCTCAGCAAGCTCACAGTCCTACCAGATATGAGCATATCCAGAAAATATTAAATAGGAGACAAAAAATATTATACCAAATTCTGCCTTGCTAGTAGTTAAAATCTAAATTCAGTAGAAACGAGTTAATCTTAAGTGCCGAAATCATACAAAGTCTAAATTTAGCAAGATTTTCACACACATAATTCTGTCACAGTCAATGCCACACAACTCAGTAAACCACTCCTGTTTAATGGGTTGTCATTTATCCGCAAATATCCTTTATAATAACAGATTTTCAACTACTGCAAATTGATTTTATTTCATTCCTTCCACATGTCATTGTGCCATAGAGGATAACTCCTTTGATATTAATAGTAATGAAGACGCATTGCAACTGACAGCCCTAACAATACGTTTAATAGAGCATCTTAACTTTAAGCAGATGAAGAATCAGAAGGGAACACTTTTTCAGCTTCCACTGTTTCAGAACACAGTTCTATATAAATAAAATTATCATACTTAAAAGTTGCTTCCACTTTGATATTATTTCTATTTAGTTTGACAGTTTTATTTTGGGAAGATAACATTCTGACATACTGCAAATTATTCTCCCAAACCAATACAGTTTATCCTTTTGTATCTGCTTTAATCAAATTTGTCTGGGTAGCCTCCTGTTTCTGATAAGTAATCCTGGCAATTAATCATCCTAACTTATTCTGAAATGACAATCCTAAGGTGTCACTTACAAAGAGAAACAATACAAAACATACTGTTTCTAACCACTACTGCACAATGCAGTTAGCTGTATTCAGGCTTTTTATTTTGTTAACAGGAAATGCTGTTTCTGCGGAACCACAGGAGTTGTGCCAGTGCTGTGGGTCAGACTTGATTTCTTTCCCGCAACTTGAGTTTGCACTGAGAAGATCCTCAAAGCATTCTCACCTGCCTAACTCAAATGCTGTCATCATGTTCTACACAGAAACTCCATTTATTGAGTTTCACCTTTATTTCAGCTCTCTCCCATGCATAAGGAAAACACCTACTTATCTAGGAAGTGTAGCTTATTTAGAACTGCATGTGGAGAGAATGCTTTGGAAGGTGTATGCTGCACTTTTAAAGCAAGCTAAATTGTAACTATAAGTTCAAACATTTTATTTAAGCAAGCAACATACGCAGGATTAGCGGAGCTTGAGAAATACATTAACACAAAAATAAACACCTAGTTAAAAACAAAACAAAAATGACTACGACCTGCAGGCAGTGCTGCCATTGCCTTTCCTTTTCCCTGTTCTTCTTTCCATTATGGAAGTTCTAACAAAGCATTCTCCCTTTTTATTTTTACCACAACCTGGACAACAATCAGCTTCTTATAGATTTTTAGCTTCTAGACCCAGTAGAGCTGTGCAAGGTGACCTCCAACCACCCACTCCGTAACAACACTGCACAAAAAGAAAGCGAGATATGCAGTAAGGAACGTTACTCCTACTGCCCCATGACTACCACCTCGCTCCAACAGCACAAAAGAGTGAAAAATTACCTTCAGGAAGGTACAACTTGAAATGTTAAAATGGAAATTGTCAAGTCATTAGGCAGCAGAACAGCTTTTGAGACCAATATTATGACAAACCCTGCTTTCAAGCAAGAGCCATAGAAGGGAGAAAGGTGAAATGCTGCAACCAACTCTTGACATCTGATACCTATTTCAAACAGCTAATAATCCAGTCTAGTCTTCCAAATTTATGTTGACCTTTAGTTTTACCTCCTGCTTGTTAGACTAGCAACATGCACATTACATATGAATAGCTCTTGGGTCCAGCCCTGAAGTATGTGCTAAGGCAGATGCTATTAACAGGCTGGAGAGTTAAGCACTCTGCAATTATGTGTAGAATTTTGTGTGTTGCGTGGGTTGTGGTGTGTGTGAAAACACTAGGACTCTTACCTCCTCGTTTTCTGTCAGTTACTAAGTAGTTGTCTTTTACTTTCTTTTAGGAGACTATTTTTCATATATAGCAAGGGAAATAAAATTCAGAAGTACCCACCAATCCATTTACAGAACTTAGCTCAGCAGGGACTTGCAGTTCATGTGCCACTTGAGAAAAAGCAAGTGATAGCAACCAGAGTTGTCATATCTTACATTCTCTTCTAGTACAGGTACAAGCAACACCACATGGAGTCTCCTCCAGCCTGGAGGCTGAAGGAACTGCTACACCTGGAACCAGTGACTACTCAAAGCCAGACAGAGTGGCTTCTTTCTCAAGGTACACAGTTTGCATTGGTACTCACTGATAAGCATTCTCCATCAGTTGAAACTATCACTAACTACTCATTTCAAGATTAAAAAAAAAGGCACTTTGCTGTAATGACCATTAGTTTGTGCACGTATTTTACCTGTACATCGTTGGTGTTCATTCTTGTTCCCTCCTTCCCAACGAAGATGTCATCTATGTCAACCAGAATGTACCTATCCAAGGACAATCTGAGCTTCTTTCCAGACAGGAAAGAGATGGCATCTATGAAAATCAGCTTGTGCAGCCAAAAATTCAAATTATTGCCGAAAAGGACTCGTTGAATCCCATCATGGAGCCCCAGGTCATGAATTACCGTGGCATAGAGAGCACTTTTAGCGGCAGGTGGTGAAAGGTTTTCTGGTGTCTTTACTTTTGCAAATATCACTGGTTGATAAGCTGTGTGATTAATCTGGAAAACCGCCCAGTCATTTCCAAGCAATGGATCTTTCTCAAGCTTAGAAGATTTAGTCACATGGAGCAGTGGGGAATGAGGGTTAATGCAACAGTCCTTAATACCCAGATTGCTGTGGACGTGGAAAGGAAAGCCCTTCAACTGAAAGCTCTGCAAGCTGTTCTCATTGCCTTTGTGAAATCCAATAACACCTACTCCATATTCTATACAGTACTTATCTAGAAGGCCTCTGTTCCAAGAGTCCATATTCACGTATTTTAGGATATTTTCATATACTATGAGAGCATATTTGCCTTTGTTTTTGTCTATAAGCACTGGGAGGTCACCTTTCCCAGGTGCGATCTCAATGTGAAACTGGAATCTGCTAGATTCTAAAATGGTTATTATATCTTGGCCTAATGTTGAGTACTGACTTTCCACAAACACCAGCACTACAAGTTCTGTCCTCAGGGGATCAAGAGGTTTCATTGTCTTCATCTCCATCAGCTTGTATGGCAAAAGTTGAAGATCACCACATTCCACTTCCGAAGAGATTTCGGAGAGTTCATTTTCCTGTTTGTAGCCATTATACAAGTAGTACGCAGAAATAACTATGCTCACCATACAGAAAGTGGCCAGCAAAATAACTGTTCTTTGAAAATGTCTGTGTAGTTTCATGATAAAACTCATGTTGCTTACTTGCCTTAGATTGTTCTTGACAGGAGCATTAAAAATAAACACAGATTCTCAACAATTTGTTCCAGTCCTCTGAAATATTTATGTCACCATTGCAGCGCACACATCTGTCTTCCACAAAGCTTTACAGAAGGTATAGCCTGGAAGAAAAGCAAAGCAGAGATTTAATTGAGGTACTGCGCTTGTGAAGTATCATCACACTTAAATTAACGATGAGCAAAGAAATCATTGCCAAGCAGAGGTTTGGGAGCACACAGCTGAAAACTTTGATAGTTTCTTTTTGACACTGTTTTAGTAACGTCATTTCTTCCCGCTCCCACTAGGTGCAATGTGCACTTGAACATTTCTACATCCCACAGGCTCCTTATTGGAGATGAGACACAGCAGCAAAGAACTTACTGTTTTTCTGAAACTTTTTTACCCAAAGATAAAAGTTAACTCCAAGTAGACAATTGCTGACAACCTAAACACTGAAGAACTTTTGTAACCTTCGTCCTTCCACCCCCAAGAAGCTGGGGAAAACCAGTCTACATGATTAAACAAATTCCATCTTGTATTAACTTTTGAAGAACCAAGAAGTTCATAACAAAAAAATGCACATTTTAACTCTGTTGCATACATACACATTGACATATTTTATATCACTTAGGAGTATTTTTAAAACAAAACCGCAGTTTTCCTGCAACATTAGAAGTAAAAAATTAGCATTCTACTGGACTGCGTACCATTCTGCACATTGTTGGAAGCGCTTTGTATTTCTCTGTATTAAAGAAAAGCACAAAATAATGCAGTTCTTAATTTTGAGAAGCGAGAGTAATAAATCAAAAGCTAACTTAAGAGGCAGATCACCTAAGGACATACTTATGCTTTAACTTGTGCCTAAGGAAAGCAGTCATTTTTCAAGTGAACAGTACAATTACTGTCAAAACTTTCTAGTAAAACAACTGAACGATGTGACAAGCATAAAATAATTAAGTAACATAAGTCATAAAGGAAGGTTAAAAGCAGGCTTTGAAAACTACTATGGGTATGAAGATCTAGAACATGCTATTGTAACTTCACAACATAGTACACATCCATTCTCATTTGTAAATGGGACTAGGAGAAGCTGGGTGTGTAACGATAACATAGTCATTTCCCGAGGGGGTGCTTAATCCTTCCTTGCTCAGTTCTTTAAAAACAGAAAGTAAGGCTCAAAAAGTGAATACCAAGAAGCTCCAGAAGTAAAACCAATATCAAACATGAACCCTTCCGTACACATTGACAAACATAATAGCATTTTCTTGAGATATCATCATAACAAAAATATTCTATACAAGCTCTATTCTATGTTTTGTACTTTCTAAGGTTCAATGGGTTTCCGTAAGAAACTTTGGTTCCTAGAATGGCAGATGACCTTCACTACTTAACAGGGAACAGATGATATTAGAAGAAATATGGTCAGCTTCTGATCCAAAAGAAAATGAAGATCAGTTACATATTAACAAACAAAACAGAAAAGAGGAGGAGCTGTAAAGAAACCCAACAAAAACACAAACCCAAACAAAATGTTTTGTAGTTGGGCCACTTAACCACCTGACAAGAGCTGCTCATCCTATGTTGCAAAGGAGGCAGTCTTTCAACTCCAGGTTTTCAAAAGCATTAAAAAATAGGCTGTACATGACAGCACCTATGCAACTTCCACAACTTTAATTAAATCCCAATGACTGATCCTTCAAGCGCCATGATGAGCACAAAGTAAAAATAAATTAGTAGGAAAATGAGATAAGTGGGAAGAGAGAAACTACATGGCATCCTGTTTATTGAAACAGCAAAATTAAGCACTAGGAATAAGAGTACATAAGCTATCTCATTCATAATTAAGATTCACTTTAAATGTGCATGTCACCAGATATGTCTGCTTTCTGGATATATTCTACTCTTCATGTTCTGCTCCCAAACACCAGATTATTAACCCTGTCTGTTCTGTTTCAGCTTACATACAGACCTGAACCTTACCTGCAGCTTCACGAATACTCAACCCCAGTTTCTCAGTTTCCAGGGGCACGTAGCAGAAAAGAAATTAAAGAATCCATAAAGACCAAACTACAACCTGAAAGTATCTTTAGAAGAGCTCCAAGAATTTTATTCAGTATTGAGATGTCTGATCCTTATCACACTAGCTTCAGGAATATCAGTTTAAATGGCAAAAAAGATATGTTTAATATAGTAAGAAGTCAGGTGACAAAGAAGGAGCTCCATCCTGAATAAGTAAAACCAGAGAGAGGTTTCCAGACAGATGATTTTTTCATTGCACACACAAAGGATCCTCTTCATTTTGCATTTCTGATTCAGCTGCCCGAATGCCAAGAAACTCGTACTTTAGTGGGTAAAATTAATACCTACTGCATTCTGTAGAAAAGCTGTACACACACCCACTTATCTTCTATAACCACAAACCTGGCTGGCTCGCCCCCACCAAGCTCAAGCTCAGCTTACACAGAACAGAGGTGAGAGCCTGCAAAGCGGCACTCTTGGCACGAAAGAACAATGAATCACTTCTTTGAATGACACAAAGCCATCCACCACACAACCAACAAGCACAATGCTTATCTGCTTCTTTTACCCCTAGGCTCCTCTAATACAGCCCTAAGCCATCCCTATTCTTAAGGCAGAAGTCACTGAAGTCCTCTTGAGAGGATGTTCCCAGCAGCATGATTTAGAAGTTTCTTTCTCTACCAGCCTACGCTTCTGACCAGACAGAACCTGGACCTGGGAACCCTGCCTACAGCAGGGAATATTTACAGTGACCTAAGCTCATGGCAATAAAAGGCTGATTAGACAGAGCTGTTTGAATAAGATACTACAGAATGGTTGCACTCCAAGGGCTGCTAAAACAAGCAGCAGGAGAGCAGCAGCACTTGAAACATTTGCAGCAAGGACACAGTCCCTAATGCCGTTCCACAGAACAGAATATCTGGAACCAGCCCAGAAGTCTGTACTTTCTTCAAGAAAACTTCTGTCATTTTATCCTTAGCTCCTAATTGCAAGTTCCTCCTGGGGCTACAGAGTGCAGCTGGAAGGAGGAGTGGATGGTGAATCTAGTTGGAAGCCCGAGGCCAGCAGTGTTCCCCAGGGCTTGGTACTTGGTCCAGTCCTGGACAGAACCCAGCAGCGCCATGGAGGTGATGAGGGGACTGGAGCATCTCTTATGAGGAGAGGCTGAGAGACCTGGGACTGTTTAGCTTGGAGATGAGAAGACTGAGAGGGGACCTTACCAATGCTGACTGATCTAAGAGGCATGGGGCAAGAGGATGGGGGCAGACTCTTTTCAGTGGTGCCTAGCAACAGGTCATAAGGCAACAGGCACAAACTGGAAGACAGGAAATTCCACCTGAACCATGAGGAAAAACTTCCCTCTTATGAGGGTGACGGAGCACTGGAACAGCCCAGGGAGGCTGTAGGGCCTCATTCTCTGGAGATATTCAAAACCTACCTGGACGTGCTGTTGTGCAACCTGCTGTAGGTTACCCTGCTTTAGCAGGTGGGTTGGACTGATGAGCTCCAGAGGTCCCTTCCCAGCCCTAGCACTTTGTGATTATGTGAAATCCCAAGACAAATGCGAGCTTTGACGCTGAGGAATGAGGAATTCACTGAGAGCCAGCAGGACACAGCCAGGGTTGGCATACTCACCACTGAAGGCAAGAATGAAGAGGAACAGAACAGAATAAGCCGCAAGTTTTAAATCCACGCTCTCTTGAATCAGCTTGACATTTATGTAATTTTCACTTATTTAAGGACTGGTTTGCATGGCAAGAGTTCAAAAGAACACAGAAGGAAAAAAAAAACACAGAAGAGAACACGTATTTAATAACAGCAAAATAGTTTCAAAGCCTTGATGAGTTGCACTTGCTTTCCTAGACAAACGGCAGTGTTTTACTCTCAACAACATTACTTCTGAAATATTCCACCGGTATCTTACAGCACCGTGCTAAAATACCTCCACCTGCACCAAACTTGGCAGTGGTAGAGATCTTCAGGGTGCATCACCCACAAAACACGGTGGGACCTACCCAGACCACTCCAGTCACCTTTATCACAAACTTAGATATGGCTTCAGGGAAAACGGTCCTTCTCCACTATCACCTCTAACAGTAAAACCAGACAAAGGGCATAATCCAGAACACATTCTGAAGCAGCATTTCAGAACAGCACTTAAGTAGTCTTACTTTCATGACAAAAGAATGCAAGCTTTCACAAAAGAATGAAGAAGTCATGATAACTAGAACTGCAATGCCTAAAAAAATAAAAGCCCAGGGAAAGGAAAAAGGCTGAAATAAAACAAATAATGAAAGAGCCCAGAAACTCTGCACCAGAGGTCAAGCCTGTTAGCATTGTTTCAGTGAAAAACCATGAACAAGACCCACAGTCTTTGCTCATTAATTCCAATTCAGTCATGTGGAGTTCAATGAGAAGAGAATACGGTCCCACCTTGAAAACAGGTGGCAGGGATTATGTGAATCCAATGTTCCACAAAGGTGATGCTGAAATAAGTCTGAGCTATAAAATAATTGGTATGGCATTTTTGCACCATCTGAAGCAATAAAAGCTGCCTCACTGTTCTTTATCTAGAACCCTATTATTTTATAAGAATCTGCATTTGATCTCCTACAGAATTTTGTATTTTAAATGCCACCAGCTGAAAATTTAGAGTAGAACCTTTTTCCTATGTTGTTTCAAGCATGAGGTATCAAAATGTCTCCTTAAGGTGAAAATTAGCATGTTTGGATATTGAGAATTTTCTTTTTACCCTATAGACTTACTACAGAGAAGATCTTACTGAGAGAAAGCTGAATCATGGAAATTTGGGGCTACAGGAAATAAGTATTGCCTTATTAATTGGCAGATGTATAATTAATTCTAAACAGTACTGCTGGATAATCACAATCACAGGTATCTTCAGACAGCTTGCATGAAACAGATGCACTAGAATAGAGATCTTCATCTGTGGGTGGGTTTGTTTAGGTTTTATTTGATTCATTGGTTGGGGTTTTTTTTAAATGCATTACTAGATAGTGCTGAGCAGAGAACAAATACTGTGATGAATTCAAAAGAGCCGAATTGCACTTCAAGGAGGCAGGTGAGCTCCTACCATTTGCAGCTTTTTTTAGTTTGTTGTTTCATTGCTAAACATAAATGACCAAATCCTTGGCTTCTATAAATCATTTCAGCACAATAACCTAATGCAACACGTATGTGAGCCCACACTGTCTGGGGACTCAACTACTTAAGAGATGCAAAGAAAGAACATAAACAACATGAAATCCCAAGTCTTGATTTTTGTGTTTTCTGGCAGTAAAATTTAGATCATAAATACTAAAGCAGCTTCCCTGAAGCCTCTGCAGTCAGCCTGGAACATGGTCCCTGGGCTCGGGCGGCCGCTGACAGCCTTTGCTCTGCCAGTGTCATGGCAACCCTGCAAACACTGTGCCCTCCGTGGGGTATTCTTTGCACTAAGACTTTCACAGTGTGTGCAGCTCCTTTCCACAGGCATTGGATGTATGACTGGCTTTTGCAACTCTTTTCCAACAGCTGAAAAGAAACGTGGTTCTGACCATTCGATTTTATAAGTGGTATTTATATTTTCTGGGACTAAAAGGCACTATCCCTCAGATTATATCACTTTCACATTCACATCATCATACAGTATTGAAGAGGTGCTCAAATAGAAAACCAGATACCTACACAAAGAGAGATACATAAAACTGTAGACAATTTAAAAAAATACTATTAAAGTTGTATCGTGAATATCGATAAGATGCTTAAAAGTACAAGAAATGTTTGTCTTCAATTTAGTTGTGTTAAAAACTATTATTATCAAAACAATGGGTTGAGCTAAAACAAGCAAACGAGAAACTGCTCTTAAATCACATCTTTCAAAGCCCAGTAAGAACACCCTGGTTCAGCCTTACCTTAGGTCAGAGTGAGGGCAACTGTTTGCTGTGCCCCTGGATTAGGAACAATAAAGTTCTGTCACACTTACATACAGACATTAAAAAATATTGTTCCAAAATCCCTTCCATCAAGATCAAAAATAGAGCAAGTTCAGGACTGACCAGTCATCAGTGTTATTCAGCTGTATTGCATGTGCTTGGTTACACGGACGTGGACTTATTTTTAATTCCTTTTCTCCTCTTCTAATAACCCCCATCATTACATTCTGATTCTGTTCTCTACCAAACTCCCACAGTACTAGCAACACAATCCTGATACATTAAATGAAGGATGAGTTTTAGATGAAGAATGGACAAAAAAAAAGAGAGATATTGGTCAGCATATTAATATGGGCATTTAAATCTACAATGACTGGCATGCTATTTAATTGCTTTCAACACAAAAGCCTGCGTTGGCTAGCCACTATGGAATGTGATGCTAAAGGAAGTATCCTGAAGTCATTACATTAGTGTTTTTAAAATGGAAATCTTTGGACACATGGATGACATTGGAGGAAGCAACAAAGTGCATCTGAAAACAACCAGACCTGGGATGGACAGTACTGCTAAGCATTTAACTCAGTTCTGAAAACATGAAACTGGTTTCCGAACACTGCATACCTCTACTTACGACACTGTTCTGACTTATGTATTCAAGCAGCGATAACCCAGAAAAGCAAATGCAGGCTGAGAGTGAGATTTGCCAACTGCATATTCAGAAGACATTTTCAACTTGAAAAGGCAGTG
This sequence comes from Cuculus canorus, assembly GCF_017976375.1. Lineage (NCBI taxonomy): Eukaryota > Metazoa > Chordata > Aves > Cuculiformes > Cuculidae > Cuculus > Cuculus canorus. The sequence continues at coordinate 75,118,720 of NC_071404.1, forward strand.
ATACAAGACCTGAGCTGTCACAGGAAGCCACCAAGACCCTGTGGTATCATGTAGCAAACCCTGCAACGTGTGACTATTGAAGGGCTTATGTCCTCCTGTATATGTTGAAAAAAAGAAAAGGAATGGCTTAGACAGAACAACAATTCTGGCAGATGGATAGGCTTTTTCAAGTCTTCAGGGCAAGCATGTTTCAGTTTCTATTGTACCAATGCTATCCTTAGCTCCGTGTAGTCACACGTTAACAGAGAATCTCACAGGACAGGAATTCATGCATCACAATTTGTCATTAAGAGATATTTATAAAGGCTCGGAAGGCTTTAACAGAGCACAGAAGTTAGATTTGGACTCCAAATCACTACTTTATCTTCATATAGTACTTTTACCAACAGATCTTAAACCACCTCATACAATTTTTTTTGAGACAAACCCTATTATTTTTTCAGCACTTGCAGAAACATCTAAACACAACATGATTTGCCACAGGTCTTTCAGATAAATGTATGGCACGTTGTGCTCTCCATGCTGGTACGACTACTCCCCCCTTTCTTTTCTCCTACAATTACCGAGTACAAGAGTTAATAAAGCCCAGTTCATCCCTTCCGAGAGACTCGAGCACTGCAGTGAGAGAAGCCCCGTTTCTACCACTTTTCGTATTATTAAAAAGAAAAAAGTCCACCGCACCGAACCCCAATCAGTCACCCGACCCATCGAGCAGCGAATTAAACAACATAAAAGTTTTCTGCCATTTCCTAAAGGTCGAACGTGGCGGCCGAAAGGAGCAGTAACGCGCACCGACTCCCGCGCGGGGTTTGGGGAACGGAAGAAGCGACGAATACCTGAAATTACTGATAATTACCGCACTCCGGTGATTAATTTCGCTCCCCAGCCCAGCGCTCAGCCCGTGTCCGCAAACACTAGAGGGCAACAGCGTCGCACGGGAAAACTCCGGGAAGAGCGGAGAAAGGGGAAAATCCCAGGCAGGCGAAGGCGCGGTGCGGGTAGCACACCGGGCAGGCGGATGCGAAGCGAGCCGGCAACGGAGCCAAACCAAGCGGAACGCACCGCCACCGCGCCGAGCCGCCCCCCGAGCCGCGGCAGCCCCGCTGGCCGTGTCCAGCAACTCACCGGGGCGGCGCCGGGCGTTACCTGCGGGCGCGCTCCGCCGCCATCCCGCCGCCGTGCCCGCGCTCCGGCTGCGCGGGCTGCTCCGGGGAGAGGCGGCGGGGCTGCCGCCCGCGGGGAGGCGCGGGGAGAGGCGGGGAGGCGCGGCGGGGCTGCTGCCCGCCCGCCCGGGGGAGGGGCCCGCGGGGGGGGGCCGCGCCTCCCCGGCACCGACCGGTAGCGGCGCTGCCGCCCGTTCAGCGCTGCCACCGCCTCCGCGGGGCCGAGAGCCGCGTAGCAGAGCGCTCCCTGCTCGCCGGCGGGACGGCTGCGGGCTGGGGGAGCGGGGGCTGCTCAGCCCGGAGACCCTTCCAGTACGGAAAGGGCTGCGGGGAGGCTGGGGAGGGCTCCGCGTCAGGGACTGCGGGGAGAGGACGAGGGGAGCGGTTTTAAGCTGAAAGAGGGGAGACTGTGATGAAATCCTAGGGAGAAATGTTTTCCTGGGAGGATGGTGAGGCAGTGGCCCAGGTTGCCCAGAGCAGTGGTGGCTGCCCCATCCCTGGAGGTGTTCAAGGCCAGGCTGGATGGGGCTTTGAGCCCCTGATCCAGTGGGAGGTGTCCCTGCCCATGGCAGGGGGGTTGGAACTGGATGGGCTCTGAGGTCCCTTCTAACCCAAACCCTTCTATGAGTCTATGAAGGATATTTTCTTAACACAGCTTGGAGTTAAAATCTTGAAAGAATACCATGTAACATGTTTGCAGCCTCACTGCTTTTCTTTATCAGGTTCCCTAACCCCATCTCAGAGTTAGTCCCTCTGTTTTTCACTGATGCTCTGCATCCTCCACTCCAGAGATAGGGGTTTTCCATTGCCACAGGTTAGGGAATTCCGATTCCCTGCCTGAACCGCATTAGCTGACTTCTAGGATCATAGAACCATGGCATGGCTTGGGTTTCAAGGGACCTTAAAGATCATTCAGTTCCAACCCTCCTGCCATGGGCAGGGACACCTCCCACTGGATCAGTGTGCTTAAAGCCTCATCCAACCTGGCCTCCAGGGATGGAGCAGCCACGACTTCTCTGGGCAACCTGGGCCAGGGCCTCACCACCTTCACAGGGGAAAAAAAAAATTCTAGCCTTCACAAATGGGAAATGAAATCAATACATTTTATAAATGCCTTCTTGATCAAAGTAATTTACTTCACAACTGCACGGTGATCGTTAGCTCACCTAATGGCTGATAACACAATTACACCAGATTAACTCCATCACCAAGGACTCTCTGCCCAAGCCTTTCTTTTTATGATTCACTCAAGACAGATAATTAAAGGAAAACATTTGAAGTCATCTGAATGTTTCTTTTCCAAACATCAGCAGAATTTACAGCACTTGATCCAGGAATATTGTTATTTACTGCTTTCTCCTCTTTTTTCTCCCTTTTATTCTCATGACACTCTCTGGAGGAAAGCCCCAAAATTTAATGTCTTGTAAACTACATGCAAGGTCCCAGGTCCTGGAAGCTAGACTTCCAGTAGGTTAGGGGACTTGGTGACATGAGGGCTTGCTCTGTGTGAGGTTATTAATCCTCAGAACAGAGAAGTCCATCTAAAATCCTATTCCCCTCAATATTAGTCACAATGGGATTTTCTCCCATATTAAGCTTCTAACTGTGTGGATATCCTGGTACAGTCTTGTTTTGGGGTCTCTTTGTTGTGAAGGTTTTTTCCTATAGCATGCTATGAGGTATGGGGTGGAAGCCAGCCAAAAGTGACTGAAATCTTTGGATGTGAGTTCAAACTCACCAATGTGCATGGTTTCCTTCCTGTAATTCGTTCTGAGTAGCCGGCACTGCTTTCAATTTATCACTGGCCAACATGGATGGAAGAGTGTTCCATACCGCTTGTCCTCATAAGCACTTGGATGCTCACAGAGACGTGCTAGACATCTCACAGCTGAAGGCTGCAGCACTGCAAGTCAGCAGCTGTAGTACCAAGTGGTTCTGGCAGGAATATTAACAGCTTTGATCTTTCTTGGTGCTACTTTTCAGTTTTTTTCTCTTGAGCTGTCATTGCAGCCTGAACTGGTCTTAGCCTTTCTCTTAGCAATACAGCTTAAGACACTGCTGAGAGTACTTCTGGCCAAGATTTCTGCCTGGGCAGAAACCACAAATGGCATTATCATGGATGCATACAACATCTGAGGTCACATCTAATGCGCATCACCCCAGAACTGAACAGATAAATGAGTAGTTAATCCAGACAAAAAATAGGCAAGAGAGAAACTGGTGGGCTACTGAGCTACATGCAGAACAGAAGTGCACTCAGACAACTGCTAGTCTGTCACTCACAGCAGGTTCCACAGGATCTTGTCTAGGTGGCTTTTCAACAACTCCAAGGATGGAGACTCCACAACTTCTCTGGGCAACCTCTGCCCGTGCTCAGTCACCCTCACAGTGAAAAAGCATTTCCTGATGTCGAGAGGGAAACACCTGTGTTTCATTCTGTGCCCACTGCCTCAGCTCCTGGCTGGGCAACACTGGAAAGAGCCTGGCTTCGTCCCCTCTGCACCCTCCCTTCACATATTTGTGCACATTGATGAGACCTCTCTGACCCTTCTCTTCTCCAGGCTCAACACTCCCAGCTCTCTCTGCCTTTCCTTGTAAGAGAGATGCTCCAATCCCTTAATCACGTTACTGGTCCTTCACTGGACTCTTCTCCCACAGCTCCACATCTCTCTTTTACTGGAGAGTCCAGAACTGGACATCACACTCCAGATGTGGCCTTACTAGTGCTGAGTAGAATACAAAGATTACCTTCCTTGACCTACTGGTGACATTCCTCCTAATGCAGCCCCAGGATGCTGTTAACCCTCCCTGCGTTGTTGGCTTTTTTTTCAATTTGGTGCCCAACAGGACCCCAAGGTCCTTTTCTGGAAAGCTGCTTTCCAGTTTGTTGGCCCACAGTGTGTCCTGGTACTTGGGATTGTCCCTCTCCAGGTGTAGGACCCTGCACTTCCCTTCGCTGAACTGCATGAGGGTCCTGCTGGCCCATTTCTCCAGCCTGTTGAGGTCCCTCTACACACATACCATGTGTTCAAATTTGAATTCCCTGTTTTCCCGTATATGAACACAGCTCACTCACCTGGGAAAAATCTAATGCTTTGTACACACAAGCCTTTATTCTCCTGCTGAAACGTGTAACTTAGGCACTGAAATGCCATTCAGTATTTGCCATTGAATCCTTACTTAAAATATCTGTCTTGTTTCTGATAAATTAGTTATTTTCAAGCTAATTATTTTGAAAATTGCATCTTAATGAATTCCTATCTATATAAATTACATTGTGTTCTGACAGCACTGCTGACTACTTCTGCCCGTATACATACATGCATCTATGCGTGCAGACATACACACGAGTTGGTAATTCTGATTACACTCGTTCTCTTGGAATACTACAGTGAAAAAGGATGGGAAAAAAGATGTTTAAGAACAGATCTGTCTCAGTTCAGCTTGGCTTTTTAGTCACCTCCTGCCTTGCAACAAAGATAGGCTTAGAAAAGAGGCAGCCTACATTCCTTGGTGCCAGCCTTAGCTTTCTGCTTTTCTTACCGCTGGCCTCCATGCATGAATGCTTTCTTACTCATTCACATCTTTCTTCAAACTCAAGCCTTCACACAGTGCTTCCTCTTTTTGCAAAATCAGTAATCATTCTATCTTTCTCAAATGAACTGAATCCTATCTTGTCTTGTGGTCTCTTCTCTTTCAGGCTGTTACTGCAAGAAATAGTTCTAACCAAGACATAGTTCTAATTCTGCAATTGAACTCTTGGTCCCTCTAAGTCCTGCTGAAATCCTGTTCAAAATTTAGGCATTTTTGTTATGGTGGTGATTACTACAACTCCTACTGCATTTTGTATCTATAAGATAGATTTGATTACCATGGGCATCATTCCATAAGCCAAGAAAAGGTTATTGGCTGGAATGTTACATGTAATAACAACAGTTTTCACTTAATAAAGAAATACTGTATCTAGTTCTGCTATTTCCAAGATTAGATACATCTTTTAACCAAACACTAATTATTATTTGCATTATTTTTGCTGATATTTTCTTGCAGGAGCCCCTACAGTGACCTATGTATTTGAAAAAAAGGAGCATGTAGGCAATCACCTGTCATTAGTCATTTCATTGTTACTTCTTTAAAGCTATTACAAATACTACTAGCCAAAAGGCAAAGCTACTGCATTATGAACCTAGTCAGAAACTAGTTCTTTTAAAAAAAATCTAATAAATAAACAATATTAGCAATTGCTTAATATAATTCTCTTTTAAATACAATGCAGATATTCTTTAATGAGTCCTGTGAGGGTATTTTTGTCATAGGTATTGATATTAGTATTGCTCTCCACTTACTTGACATAGAATTACTCCATGGAATCGCCAAAGATCTGGGCAGTGGCTCAGTGAGGGCTGTGATTAGAAGTCAGAGGCTCTTGACTCAGGGCTGAGTTCAGACGAGACCATTTCGCACTGTACTAGAGCAGGTGAAGTCTGAAGCCACTGAATGCCATTCCATGTTAGCATGCAAAGGCCAATTTCACCACTAAGTCAAACTGGAAAAGGCTTTCTCTACAAGTTTCACAGACAGAATGAAGAGAAAAACGTGGCGTAAGAGTCAAGAAACACGTGGTCACAGAAGTAATCAACTCAGAGGCTATCTCAGAGACAAAAAGAATAACCCAACACTGTTAAAGTTTACAATTGTAGTACATTTTTTCCATGTTATTATAATAACTACTATTATTACAATACACTACATTCGTGAAGTGTTTAAAGACTATTCTGTAGCAAACAACATGGGAAACCAGCCACGCTTATGCATTTTCTCTGTAGAGTTGCTAGCTTTCAGATGGAAAATACACTTATTGTTTCCTTTCAATAGTTTCCATTTAACTTTCAATATCTTATCCTAAAAAATCCTACTATCTGCACGCATTGTGGTAACATCTTTCAAACCAGGGGAAGGCGAGTTGCTAATTACACGCCGTGGGTGATGACTACTTGGCAGCAGAAAGGCATTTTTATCTCGAGGCTTAGAATAAGCTACTGTTATAAATATTTTTTGTTCCATTTTAATCAGGGCATCGAGACAATTGTCATCTTTGTACAATGATCAAATGGCCAGCTTTGGAATTCAAGAAGCTTAAAAAATCATTAGGTATTTCCGTTCTAAGCTGCAAAGCCATCACTGACTGCCTAAGTCACCTGCCATGTGAAGTGTAAGACGGATTCATTAATGAGGAGGACTGAGTAGTTTCTGTCACAATTTACCAGGAAATTTGCTTATGAAAAGAGAGGAAAGAATCTTCCTTCCCATTATATCGGGTTCGTAGGCTTCAAGTTAATAAGTATTCAAAAAAAAAATAGCAGCATAGATTCAGAATGTATTAATTTTAGTTAGCTGTTTTGAATGTATGTCAATTTGAGTGAAAGCTCCTTAGTAGCATTGAAATTGGTTATAGGAAAGTGATAATGGGGGTGGAAGAGAATTAAAATGAAACCAAGTTGCTCTAAGCACAGTCAACACTCTAAGGCTCTTTGCCCTTGTTAAGAAAGTAATATGTAATTAAAAGTTCTGTTAAAAATTGATTTTAGGGTACATAATAAAATAGGACATACCCTGGGCTAAGGAGAACTTGCATTATAACCCTAGACCCAACTCATTTTTCCCATCAATGACAAAGGAAAGGTTCTGGAAAAATCTTGTAACTTGCAAAGAGGGAAAAAATTAAATTGCTGTACTGACTCTTCAAATAATAAACCAAACTTTTACCAAAGCAGAATGTCATTTATAGCCAGCCGGAAAAATCAACCTAATTTCATCTTCTCTTTCTCTCAGCAAAAGTAACTCTGGAGAACAAGGCTAATTTAGCTAATTTTTTTTTAAAGCATCCTTTGTCACTGCCTTCAACTTCCTTGTGCCCTTCCCTTTTTCTTCACAAATAAATTCCTCGTGCCTTCCCCGCTTCCAACACCTAAAGCACAGCCTGGCTTCCCCGTGCCCTTGGAGGCAGCAAACAAAGAGCAATAAAGAGAGGAGTTTGCACAGGAATGGGAAGTTATTCAGAATGCAAGGTAACGCGCTGGAGGATCAATGACATGAATGCCTGCTATAAACTGGGAGCTCATCAGTTGGAAATCACTGAGGTGAGAAAGGACGTGGATACCAGTCAAGTTAGAGAATGTCTGTCAGCTGCCAAAGTGATGTGTCTAGAAAATACCACAAGCAGTGCTTGCAGAGGAGCAAAAGAGGTGGAACAATTGAAAAGCTGCAGTGAGTCTCCACCTGAAATGCTGTTTAAAGCTCAAGGAAAGTAATTCAAAGTGGAGAGGTGGAGAGAAGTGCTATTACCGTGATCAGGTGAAATACACAGCCTGTTGCACAAAGGATGAGAGGTGAGAGAGAGCTACGTGAGTAGCTCCTGCATGTGATGGGGAGAGATAAATACACAGTGGTAGTTAATGAGTACTTAAGATGAAAGAGATTTTGGCATAAAAATGACTGGGTAAAAACACAGGCTGGAAATGAGAAGAAGCTTTTAAATCACCAGAGTGAAGCAGACCTGTTCTGTGGGCAGCGAGGGCAAAAAGCATAAACTTCAAGCTGGAGCCTGGGCAACTGCAGGATGTCATTCATCAGAGTGCTGGATTGGGCTCAATGACTTAAGAGGATCTTATCCATCAGTGACCCTATATTTTTTATTGTGCTGGGATCAACAACAATGAGAACACTGACAATAAATCCTCATGGTTGACATTTAAAGTGGCTATCAGCTGATTCAGCTGCAGGGCTTTGTTTGCCATGTTGACTGTTTCAGGCTGTTTGTAGACTCTAGCAAAGAAGAGCACCTGCATTCTGTCCCCATGCATATGAACATCACTTTCCAAGTCATAATTTTTTAATGAAAGCTTGTATTCTGGCACAAAAGATGTGAGCCTCCAGGGAAATGTATCAGGTTGTCACCTGTCCCAGAAGTCAACAGGTAAAGAGAAAAAAGAAAGAAAAATTGTTTTTTTTCCTTCTAGAATTAATTTGAATACTTTATTTTTCTGCTTATTAATATTTCAGTTCTCCCTATACATGAAATGGATTAAAATATCAGATATGCTGGTAAAACTCATCATAAGGAATTATGCCATAGGTTGCCCATATGTAATCATGCACCAAGCACAGAGATCTTAATTACCCTGTTCATAAAGTAAGGATATTCATGATAGCACATATTATCCAGGGTATTACCCTATATTGTAACATGTGATGCCACATGAATACCATATGGGAGAGGGATTTAAAAAAGGTTACAGGCTAATAAGAGTATTTTATTCCACTCAGAAAACTCAAGAGAAACAGTTCTTTTCAGAGATCCAGAGACTGTAATGACATGAAAAAGTTAAATCACCTTAAAGGTAAATGCTAACACAGAAAGTGCAAAGATTAAAACTAAAAGCTGAAATATCCTGTTGTTACTAGGGCCCCACTGCACCAGATATTGTGCAAATGTATGAAAACGGTGGCTGTCATCGCAAGGAGTTTAATTCTACCTTTCAGTTTGTGTTGTTCTAGGGAAGAAATTGTAGTAGGTTTAAGCTAGCAGCTGGTGGTCATATAATAGCAGTGAATTATAATGCTTTATAATGCCATGAATTTTGTATGTAATTCCCCGTGAAATTTACTCGGAGCTATGCCTAGAAAATGATTCTTTGACATTGCCCCAAATGTCAGACTTACCATTTCATCTTATTTACTCAGTATGTGCCACATCCCTTGCACGTTGTGCCTTCTCCTAGGTCATGAACTCCATGGGACAGAGCACAGAAGGAGTTAGAGAGCTAAGCTGGCTTATATAAAATCTGGATACGGTGCTCAGCCCATTATTTGCCCATGAAGTGTGAGGCGCATGAGACTATACAACTACATTAATAGTAAGCGATGCTTCTATCATCCTTCAATTCAGCAGGGGGAGCACAACGGGTATCTCTGTTTCATGACAACACTGCTGCAATTCTGTAGTAACTACATTGCATCTTCCAACAAAATTTGTAATAATCTGGATGATATTTAACATCGTGACCCTGAAAATGAATTGAGTATACACTTGACCGCACACTTAGGAGTCATTTCTGTAGCAGTGAGACCTGGTGATCTCTGTGGGACTTGATTCAGAGGCCTGGACTCAGTGATGGCATCTCCCCGCTTCCTTTCTCTCCCGCATCATCTCAGTCTGACACTCCTGGGCAAGGAATCTTGCCTGTTACCTCCCCTATGGGGACAAGCTGAGAGACATGGGATTGTTCAGATGGCAGAAGAGAAGGCTCCAGAGAGGCCTCAGAGCACCCTTCCAGTACTGATAGGGGCCTACAGGAAAGCTGGGGAGGGCTCCTTATCCTGGAGTGCAGGGAGAGGATGAGAGGGAACAGTTTTAAGCTGAAAGAGGGGAAATTTAGATGAGATCTTCGGAAGAAATGTTTTCCTGTGAGGGTGGGGAGGCCCTGGCCCTGGTTGCCCAGAGAAGTGGGGATGCCTGGAGGTGTTCAAAGATAGGTTGGATGGGGCTTTGAGCAACCTGATCCAGTGGCAGGGGGGTGGAACAGGACGAGCTTTAATGTCCCTTCCAACCCAAACCATTTCATGACTCTATGATTCTATGAAGGAGTCTGCACATTTTGCAATACTGCAACAAGGCTACAAATAATTCTAGAGCTGCAATAAGAGAATTAATGATGAGTTGAGTTGGGGGTGAATGTCCCTTCCCACGGCTCTAGAGGGCTGAAACAGGTTTGCGATGCATCCCTGGCTTCAACGCCAGAGCGCAGGCTGGGTTCTGGCCATGTGCTGCTGTGGGGCTGGGCTGCTCTGCACAACCCATCAACACAGCAGGGCAGAAAGGTCTGTCCCTGCCAGAAAACAAGTGAATCAGTATCGAGTAAAGAACGAAATCAAACAAAAATAGCAAGTTACTTACAAATCTTGTATTCTCTCAAGTATTATTCTCCCACCACAGTGAAAGCCCTATTAATTCTCAGAGCCTCATCTCTTCAAGAAGCACTTTAGGAGGGCTGGATTGCCAAAGATAGGCCTGTGCTGCTGCAGTGGGAGCACAAGGAGCCTTAACATTTACTGCTCCGTACACTGGGCAAAGCCATTTGCTACTGGTGCAAGTAGGGCAGAGCTCACGTACGAACCACAGGTGAAGCAGCCACCATGTGCTCCTACCAGCAAAACAGCTACATCCTTGGCTCTCAGAATCTCTTTGCCTCTCTGAGGAATGGTTACTTGTCCCTTTCATTCCTCTTATACCAGCACACCATCCCCATTTTTTGAAGCTGAGTTTCCTGTTCAAAGGGGCTGCAAATAGCTAACTATCTTAGAAATAGGGGAGAATTCCCTTTTCCACCATGTTTTTCCTTTTCCTGCCTCCTGCTCACTTTTTTCATTCTTTCCCCCTCCCCTTCAATTCCCATCGTCTCCTTTTTCTCATTTTTTTTTTCTCTTTTTCTTTCCCTGGAGAAACCAGACATAAAGAAGAGGTACATGCTTAAAACAAAACCACACACATTATAGAGAACTACAATAATATTGATCTCAGCAAGGCTATTATTAGATGAAAAAAGACAAAATTTACCCTATAGCAGTAGTGCTCTAAAAAAACAGAGAAGCACTGTCAACTTGTGTAAGCCAACTTGTAAATTTAGCACGTTAGTCCCTGTTAAAATATCTAAGCCATCTGATGAGCAATCCTCGGCTTCAGAGGCTGTCAGTGACACCGCCGATAAATCTCACCATGGCGACTGACCTTCTCTCCCTCTCTGCTCCTTTTAATTTACTCTCCATACAAATCAGATACGGAAGTTTTATAATTTTATTAGTATCAGTATAACATCCTCCAACTGAAATGTCTGTAGGCTACAGGAGTTAAATTGTAATTTTACAGTGTAAGAAACAGATACAGTAGAACGACTGGAGGTGTTCGTGCATCTCTAGGGTTGTGGTACAATAATCATAGGCAGAGGTTAAGAGAATTGACTTCACTGTGATATTGGAGGCTGATTATTAATCATCTCTGCTTATCATTCTCTTCAATGGGTGGGCCTAATCCCCATGGTCAGTCAAAGGAGCTCCAATCTCAAAACAACAGTGGTTTGCTGTGGTCACAGAAGCTTGAAGGTTTCCTGAATCTCACTATTCATTCTGTTCATCTGCCTCAGGCCTCAGGTAAGTAACATGATAATGTTCACCCTACAAACTTTTTCCCCTGGTCTAGTACCCAGCTGTATAGGGGCAGAACACCTACCTGGCTTTAAGATGGACCATCTATGAAATGCCATAAGGCACGTGGGACAGCTGAGGCACACTGAGTTTGAATGAAAAGCCCAAGTTCACGATGAGTGAGAATCAGAGCCATCAGAAGAATAGAGCTTTGATTTCTACTGAAGAGCTCTCACCTTACTATGTTTGTGTGCCTGCTATTTTTAACTGAGGGGCATTATCCCCTACCATGCCCTCTCAATTAGGGCACTGGTTTCAAATGATTTAGCTAGAAATAGTATTTTTGCTCTTCCAGACAATATCTGCAGTTTGAAGCTTGGTCCTGACTGCAGCGTGGTGGAGGTGCATGTTTTGCCTGTAGCACAGGAGCATTCTCCTCTTTTTTGTATCTCAACACTGCAATATTTCTTTTCTTTGATATAAACAGTGTCCGAAGTACTCTGATCTCAACCACGTACGGTACAAATAGAACAAACAAGGAATGATTTATGCACACTTGACGGTGCTCTATATCTTATTAGATGAAGATGAATTACCGTGCTGGACAGGGACACACTCTTCTGAAAAATCCATCTTTGTAGATCTCTAGTGCTCAATCTCGTGTCTTCTGCAAATGTATTTTACCATGCTATCGCAATTTTCCACTTGGTGAACTCTGCTGGACCATGTACAGTGTATGTGGCCCTGCAGGAGTTCTGAAGCAGGTTCCCTTGCTAGCAGCCACAGCTGTGAGACACAGCTCTTGTTGTGTCACTTAATCACTAATGATTCTGCTCTTGTGTTCTGACAGATGTCATTTCCCAATTTCTGCCAGATGTTGATGATGTTATTTAAGCAAAAGAATTAATCCTCTCCCTCTTCCCTTCCATCATCATATTGTATACACTATACTTTCTGCCTTCGCAGTCACTACTTCCAAAAAACAAGTCCGCCAATTTATTTACAGAGCAAGAATTTGATGTTGTTGACATTGGACAGAAAGCCTAGAGTCTGCATCTTGTAAGAAGTCATATACACAGCTAGATTCTATAATGGATGCTTTCTTCTAGAGAAAATCTGTTTTGAAAAAGCATGAATTGTTGATATGTGTTCACTTGGCATCCAAAAAGGCCAAGGTACTTAAGTCATTGGACAGGTATGTTAGCTATTGTTCAAACCAGCAAAGCAGTAAACTAACAACAGACAAGCTAATTTTCCCCCTTCTCCTTTCATTTTCTTCAGCTTTCAACATGAAGTGACCAAACCCAAAGTTATTTGTCTCCTCCTACAGTATCTTACTCTTTACACAGAATAAAACTGATTTTCTGGCTCCTTCTTCCAAAGGTAACGCAGTGACAGCGTTCAAGTAAGAGAAGCTGCATTACAGTTTTTAATAGAACAGTCTTTACATAAGCATTTCTAGAACTCTTCTTCTAGAACTGGCAGAGTAATGAAGAAGGTCCCGTACCTCTCACTTCTCAGACTGGCATATTAAAATACTGCTCAATAGTTTTGACATTTCCATGATTATTTTCTGATGAGATTTAGAGTAGTACTGTTATTATTGTGTGAATATCCACATCCGTATGAGAAACACCCACCCAGGCATTCTCTGTCTACCCACAAGGCTCATATTTCAGAGTCAGGAACTGAGGAGAAAAGCAAATGAGATTCAGTGATGGTCTAGGAATAAAGCAAAGAGATTGGAAAGCCAGAAGAGGAACAGCTAGAAGCAGTACTTACATTACAGAAAAGCATACTAGCTTGCAGCCTTTTGCACGTATTGCACTCTCCAAAATGGAGTGACTCATCATACTCAGATCAAAGGCCAGGAGCTACCTTGGTCAAGTCGGAGAAGTCAAAACCACCTGCACCCAGAGCAGCCACATGTATGATATAAACAGTGCCATGCAGAGATGGTGGATTAATGGTGTAACACAAAGCTGTGTTTGTGAGCCGCATCAGACAAGGACAAAGGGACACACTGCAGTCTGGCCAGGCAGGCAAAATCAGCTCCTTGTCTGGTGTTTTAAGGTTTCTTTCAAAAAACAGCTCTCTGTGCACGGCAAAGCTTCAGGCAGTGAAGTATATGGATGCTATCCTAGCATTGCACTGCATTAGTATTTACTGTTCCAAAAGGCATTTAAGAGACAGTGCTGGCGTGCTACACAGTCCAGTGGTGACCCGAGCTTTACAGTTCATTCGGGGACTAGCACACCCACCTACCTTTGCATGGATCGGCTGAGGTTACTGAACAATTTCTCTACACCAAATGGAAAAATGGTTCCGTAAAGTTCTTTAATTCCAGTCTACGTTCTTATTTCACTCGCTCTTGGATTTTTTCTAAACTTATACAGTGATTGTGAAAGATAAGATTCTCAAGAAATGAACTTTTCTTGTTTCTCAATCCTTACTTGCTGGGACAGCAGAGAGGTAAAGCTGCACAGCTTCATTTGCACCAGGCAGCACTCCGTGATTTCAGGGTCACAGCAGGGGGGAGTGGGAAGGTACCTGTTCATTCACTGTGTCTCAGCTAAGGTACCAGGCAAACTGCACTGTGGCGGTGCTGATTACTTTCCCTGCCAAAGGCATCCATTGGGAACTGAACTGAGAATTCTCACTTCACAAAAGCCACTGAATAGCACTAAAGAGAGATTTATTATGAATTCTTTTGGCATACAAAGCTATTTAAGAGCGTTTTTCTGTGCCAAAAAATGTAGGACCAGGTCTCAGATGGCAGCGATTTCCAACTGGTGTGGACTCAAGCCAGTTTGAAATATCAGCTCTAGAGGCAAAAAGTTTTATGAGTGCAATGATGCCCTTGAGATACCCAGTTATACAGGCCTTTGCTTTAAAAATAATGAATTGCATCCTTTTCCCCGCCCTTTTAAATAAAAGCAATAATATTTTTCCATATAATCAGGAGGCTGCATTCTCAACACAATCTAATGAGTGTGATGACAACTCCTGTATCCTTTGGAGAAGTTATATGACTATCGCACAGAAAATGTCCTCCTATTATGCAGGAGGCGTTCCCCAGTGCCACATTTTTTCTTTCAGCCTTAATTGAATTTTGAAGCATTTGCTTTTTCTTGGTGTTGTCCATGTAAGCTTTCCATTTCCCTTTCTTTTTTTTTTGAATTAGATGTGCCATTTACAGTACACTTTCTACCAGGTGAAAGAATAGAAATCCAACTTCACATAACAACTGGCAATACGATTTTTAAATCAAGCTAAGAGTTAGTATAATGCAGTGTTAATTCTCGTATGGTAGATAGAATAGGAAATATTTTTATATCCCTGGTCATTAACAGACAGAGTGCATCAGTTTCATGCTTTTAAATCAGGCAGTTACCAAGAGGTTTGTCTTTAAAACTATTTTATGAAACCAAGGAAGGAAAAATCCAATGCTTACTCAGGAGCAGGGAAATTGCCACCATCTAGAACACTCAGTTACTTCTCCTTTAAATTGACAGTATTCTTAAGGGGGACCCGGAGAGAAGATAAAACACATTAGCCCTCCTGCCACCTCATGCTCAAACAGTTGTGGAAAAAATAGATATTTAAATTACAGTGCCTGTTCAGTTTCATCCATTTCTTCAACAGCTGACCAAGAGCAGTAGGGCTTCAGATCCTCCTCTTCTGCTATTTGTAATTATACATTTTCTGAACTGCCACTTGTGCTTTTCGTGTGTACAAGAGGGAGAAGTGCTCTGACTAATGTATTAGCTGGAGTCCTGGATTTACTGAAACTTTGTGTGAGCTCTCCAGTGGGTGTCCAGCAATCATTCAAGGCTCAATGTCAATGCAAGAACTCAGCTTTATTCTGTGCCCTCTTCCAACTGACTGTGCGTAGCAGGGTCTCAGGTGTGTAGGCATGATAGAAAATGTAAAGTACAACAAAAAGGACACAAGCCAGAAAGGTCTCTGTGCTTGCAATGATGAGTTTGTAAATTCACAGCATACGATACTATTTCTTCTTCCTTTCCAAACCAAAAATATCAGTAAGAGCCTTGAAAACTACACTGAACAAAGATCAAACTGGACGTACAACAAGCCTCATGGTAATCCACATGCATACTTATAGTGCTTTCAGTTATGTAATCTGTTATTTAGAATTTATTTCACTGACTGTCTTTAGCTCAAAGCCTTTTTTATCCCAAAGCTGCCTGAAGTCTGTCACAATGTTGATCTACTTCTATTTCCTCAGAAAAAAATAAAAAAAATTGGATAAAATGGTAGAATCCTCTACGGTAAAAAATGCACTGTGTTTTCCAAAGAAATAGCCCAAGTACCCAAAGTATCACACAAAAATTAAATGGAAGTCTGCACCAAAAGCTCCAGTGTTGTGTTTGTGCAAGGACACCTGTATGGTTTTCTAAAAACACCCTGCTGAAATAATAAGCATGAAAACCTGCTTGGCATTGGCCAACTCCTCAAATGCTGCTCTCCCTATAGTGCATGACATTTCCTTTTGACACGTTAATTGTTTTGAAATAGTCTCATTTTCCCTGTAGCAGGCAACACATACTGTTCTGTATTTGGTCTGTGATTTCCAGTGAAATCAATCTACCCAGCCGCTCTTTAGCCATCAGGATAAGATGAATGTCTTAAGGATCTCAGTTGGGGAGTAGCCAAAACTTTTCTGTTTTGGGAGACTTGTCCTGCTTCCTGGAAAACATCCCCAAATCCTTCCTCAACTATTTCCACTCCCTGAGTCATCAATTTGCCTCTCATGAATGAGACGAAGGACTTTCCACCTCTTTTCAGAAAAAAACACAGGACCTTTTCTTTGATACTGTTACAAGACAGCAGTAAATGTGTCTTTGTTCAAAAACGCCCTTCTCTGTACTTTATAGTAGGCACTTCTCCAACATTTGTGAGTTACTTGCACCTCGCGAAACAAAAGCTAATGAAAACATCAGGTGTTCCAGTATCATCTTTTTCACCAAGTTTCTATTTTGCTGGTGTTTCAAGTGGCTGAAAAGCATCTACTAAGCTGTATCCAAATATTCTTGCATAATGAAACCTTTCCTGTACTCCATTAAGTCCGTGAGAGTGAAGTTCAGTTTAAAGGCTCATTTTCAATATCTCCTCTAGCAGAAGTAATCCAGGAAGAGATTTTTTGGAGAATGAGCAGAGTCTACATCCATTTTGCTGCTGAATTTCATTTATGTCTATGAGAAAATACCGTTTTCCTTTGTGGGATTTCCAAGTAGTAGGATATATTACTATATTTTTTATTCCTTTTTTAAATGAGGGCAGTAAGACTCAAAAATACGAAGCCCGGGCACAGATGTAAAAGGCCCTAACGCGACAAGAGCAAGTAAAGTTGAGAACAGCAGAGATCCAGTGACACCATATCTGTTCAGGGAAACTGGGCTGTGCTACTGGGATGGGCTGGGCGAAGGATTTTAAGTGGGTAATCTAAAGTTATTGAATGGAGGAATCCTTAATGACCCTTGAAAGCTGGAAGAGCTAAAAGGAAAATGTGCTGGATGGGAATGTTGCTACAGTTCTCTATTACATTTGGCCCACCAGTAAGGTAACTCATCCTTTGCTGCCTTTTCCTCCAGTTTTTTGACACAGAAATTACCTCACCTGAGACATACCTGTATATGAGCAGAGCCTAAAGGAATTTAAGAGAACTATAAAGGATTTAACATGCATATCCTTGTACTTAGGTCATTACCTCTACCAGATGGACAGAAAAAATGCTGAGCTAGCAGATATTGTACCTTTGCTCCCTACTGTCAGGCCAAATCAGACTTTGTATAAAAGCAGTTAAAAAAAACAAACCCAGAATGCTCATAGCATCTCTCCTATGAGGCAAGGCTGAGAGAGCTGGGACTGTTCAGCCTGGAGAAGAGATGGCTTGGGGAGGATTGCTCCAAGATACCTGCAGGGAGGCAGCAAAGAGGATGGAGCCAGGCTCTTTTCAGTGGTGCCCAGTGCCAGGACCAGAGCAAATGAGTACAAACTGAAACACAGGAGTTTCCCTCTCAATGTTGGGAAACACTTTTTCACTGTGAGGGTGACCATGCCCTGGCAGAGCTTGCCCAGAGAGGTTATGGAGTCTCCATCCTTAAAGATGTTCAAAACCCATCTGACGTGGTCCTGCACAACCTGCTGTGACCTTGCTTGAGCAGGGGAGTGGACAAGATGATCTCTAGAGCTGCCTTCCAACCTCAGCCATTCTGCACTTCTATGAAACCAAAGGAGTTTACTCTACATGTGCTGCCATGAGGCCATTCTGTCACAAAGGTCTTCAATTTTTGTAGATTCTCAAAAGCCACTGGTGGGCTAACTGACTTACTTGACTTCCTCGAGAACAAATCAGTTCTCTTCATATATGCTTTACCTTTTCCTATATTATTATCTTGCTCCTGTAGACCTTATTCAATGAGGCAAAACATTCACTGATTTTAATGACAATATTGCTGTAATAATTACTGCAGGGCTGAGACCTAGCAAATCATCAAACTTTTATCTTCTTTTTTTCTAATTGTGTGTTTAGAGGCAAATTACCTATTCTGCTTCCTGCAGTTTAATTATGCTTGAGAGTGCAGGAATACACAACTTAGAAGTCTTTTGCTGCAAAGCCATTCACCCTGCTGATAGCTGATATGATTAAAACCCAAAACCTAGTGTTTCTAACTCATATTTGAATTGAGACATGTGAAGAGCCATACAGCCTCTCTGCTCTCAGGTATGACTGGGCTTCTGTGGTGCCAGCTTGACAGCTCTAGCTGACCTTGGCAGGCTCTGGGTGCTATGAGTTGCTTTGCTTTAAACGCAGTCTGTGAAGCTGAAGCCTGAACAAGTACAAAAAATATGTTAACATCAGATATACAAATAAATTTTCTGAGGCACAGTAGATGCTCTCACAAGAATGTTCTGCTCTGCTTGGTTCAATCTTCTTGGTCTGTAACTTTTAGACTATGCTGGAACTGGAAATAATTCAAAAGCTGGGGGAAAAAAAAATCTCATTTCAGAGAAGCTTGCAGTCATTTTCAAATAAAACTCAATTAGTTTTCTATCCTTGTGACCAAAAAAGCATGTCTTTTTCTTTTGTCAAACCTGAAAGAATTACAGAACTTAGGCACAAGAATATGTCGTGATGCTAATGAAGCTTTCCCTTCATTTCAATTCACTATATGCAGAAGCAATCAGACTGAATTACATTCGGAAGTGCATGAGGGAGAAACACCCAAAACAAAACACCAAAATCAACCCCAAACCCTATTTGCTCCTACTTTTGAAGAATTTAAGTGAAGAGTTACATTAATCTAATTTGCTTTATTACTGTCTTGACGATTTTTGTTTCAATTTTCTGAAAAAAAATGAAGAGATTTCTTGATCTTCTCCTTACTTCCATTATTTACATAACTTGCAGTTGATCGCTCTTTTCTTCTGGTTGATACTTGACCTGTACTCAAGGAAAGCAGCTTGAAGAACAGTCCATTTCAAAAAATGAAATGAAATGGCTACAAAGTTCCATGGTCTTTTTACAATGAATACTTAAGGAAGTCTTTGTTCCTGTTCATGGAGCCGTATATCTCCTTAAAAAGAATTTATTTCATGTTATTCATTTTGGGAAAAATCTGTGGAAATAGTACACATCAGAACATGGCTATGAAATAACTCCTGCTTTCTCTAAGTACCTTTAAGATAATTAACAAAGGTCAAAAAGCTATTTATCTTGGTTTTATTTTTAATATAGACACAGAGATGTGCACTCTACTTAAAATATGAATGACATGACAGGTATAACTTTGAATCTTAGATGTACAATTCAAAGTTATGGTCAATATAGAAAGCTTTAGGAATTGCTCAGAATGCATGTGCGTTGATGCCACACACAGAATCTAAATCAGTTTCTGTATTCACGTGGTAAGTACATGCGTGGTGATATTCCCTTTGTTGCACAGTATGAAATTCTACCTTTCTAACTTTTTAGCATCTTGGGGTAGTTTCCCTCTAACAGCAAGTGGAGCTGGTGTCTCTAAACTGCTCTGGATTTGTAAAGAGGGAAGAAGAGAGAGAAGTAAAATCTGCAAACTTCATTAAAAAGATAAATGTGGAAAGGGTGGCAATTTATGCAAATGGTCAGGGTTGTTTCCTCCTCAAAGTTAGGAAATTCCTTCTACAGACTACAAGAACAAGGCACAGACTGAGGACTTTGCAGAAAGCCAGAACAGAACATGTGATCATTCAAGTGAAGATGTGGGTGGACACCTTACCCCTATTGAACATGACAGCAAACATTCTTTAAGTAACAAGTTGATGAAATGCTTGTGTTTAAACTCATAACAAGGTTAGAGTTAACAAAAAATCTTGGTGTAGAAATATTTGAACTCTTTATCCTAATATTTATTGCCCAAATTATTTCCTGAAAGCCCTTGACATTAAACCCCTTCAGTTTGTTAACTGCTGGAAAAACAGAACAAACCTGTGTCTACTGAAGAAGGCAAATATCAGGGAAGAGATGAATACAGACACACCAAGAAATCTCTCTGAAGTAATGTTAATGCTTCCAAACAGTACAGGCAAAATCAAGGACAAAATAACCAAAGGGGATGAAGTAGGAGGATCACAACACTTGGAGGGCTTTGAGTTTAGGAAGCTGAGGTGAAGATCTGTGGGGTTTTGAAGAGGAATGAGAAGCTAGAGAGAATTTATGGACAGGATCTCAAGATCGCTCTTCCTTCCTCACTAAACCTGCCAGACCTTGAAGCATCTCTATTCCCGCGATCCTGTCCTCATTCCCCTCCCTCCCTCCATGCAGTAACCAGTATCAGAGGTTCTGCCCCATCCTCTCCTCCCAGCAACAGCTGTGTTCTTTCCTCGCTACTGCTTTGCTTGTGGTGGCTGTGATAAAGGGAGAGAGAGACTGCAGAAAGGAGCAGGATGGTGATGTCTGATCGTGCAGAGGAAAAGCAGAGCCCGTCTGCCCTGGAAATAGCTGCTGCTCAAACAGGAAAGTATCCTGTCTCCCCCAGCATGGGCAGAGTGGCTTTTTGCTGCTGCCATTAGTCAACTGCTACCTCCCTGCACCCAAAGCTGGCCTAAGTCAGAATCACAACTATGGAAGTTAAGACGTGTCACGTTAATATTTCTAGTGGTTTGTAACAGCACAGAATTCTGTACCATGTACTGTATAGGTAAACAGCGCACAGAATAGAAGGAAAAAGAATTTGTACCTTCTACACAAGATCTGGTCTTGTGGTCACCTGATTTTAGTCACGATATATAAGATATATAAGAAATAAGAAACACCCTTTTTGAGCAGCAGGATGAACAGCATATGTTCTGATTTGATTTACTCTATGCAGCAGAAGTACTGCACAGTAATGCGAATCCCTTCCAGATATCCTGCGAGTAAGGCTCTTACCATCGTAAGGATTTCATTTGCAGGAGATTGTACAACTTATTTGGCCTAACAGAAATAGATTTGAATAAACAATCATTTACAAGGTGAAAATATACAACTCAATGCAAAAAGGTTTGTTTTTTTTTTTTTTTAATCTATCATATTCGATCTCTGATATGCACTGACATTTATCTATGGTACTTCCTTCAATTGTTCTCATTAAAATTGGACTACAGTTACTTGTAGCTTTGCTATGTGTTAAAATGAAGAAGAAGAAAAAAAGTAGTTTTGAGAGCAGTTAATTTGGAATTAAATTAGTTTCTTCACAGATCAGAAGATATGTACATAGCAGAATCTTATTGAATTCTACCAGCATGCTTCACTATGTAAGAAAGGGCAGAGGACAGCGAGACATTACTTCTCACAAAATTGCAAAGTTACGCCCCCCCCATACAATCCAATTAAGAAGACAGAAAAAAGAATATGAAAATAATTCTGTTCTGAAGGGCTGTTTCTTTTTCTTTTATGGCAGGTAAAAATAGAACGGTTAGGTGTGCCAAAAAATAGTTTCAAATACAGGTCTCATCCAAGTCAGCAGGCATTTTTCCATGGACTTTCTAAGGGTCTTTCTAACCCAGAAGGTACTGCAGCCCACCTGGGATAAGTCTACAGTGACTCTGTGGTGCTGCAGGAGGTCACAGGAGTCACTGCACTCAGATATGGTTTGTTGTTTGAGGAATGGTGAAATTGATTCTTCTAGGTCCAGTCGGAAAGCATTGCAACCAAAATACATGTACATATGAACTTCAAAGGGATTCATTTTCCAAACCAGAAGAAAATACGAGGGAAATGGGTTGGAAAAAAAAATTCATACAGAAAAATATGAATAAAATGTATTTAAAATCAAAATCATACTAAGAAGGAAGAGAATTCCAGGCAACTTCAGAAATAAATTTCATACAGGTTGCAAAAGACAAATCCATGATGATCAGAGGCAAAGAACTACAGCTGTTCACAGAGATGCAGAAAAGATGGAATTACTTCAGAAATAAATTTTCCGAACTTTGAAAAAGCAGGAGGGTGTACCTGTACCATGTGAAAGTCAGGACTTTCCAGTCTCTAAACCATACCCGTGGGGGATAAATGCTTTTTGGTCAGGAGATCTGGAGTATTTCTACCCAAAAGCTTAAAATTTTGGCTCAAAATTTTTTTACTGATATAAATCTTTTGAATACATCTTGGAATACCAGGGCACAGGTAGAACATGAAGGTACCAAAATCTCATGCCAATATTTTAAAACCTCTGTATGGTCCACTCCATGAATGCAGTGAATTCAGAAGGAAAACATAGTTCGGTGAAGATGAAATCAAGTAAATTGCCTTCTGGAGAACAGGACAGCTGAGCTGCAGCTGTCAGCCAGAAAAGGGTTATGACATTAAATTATCTCCCTCAAACTATGTGCAGGAGACAGGAGACCTGGCAAACAACTTAAGAGGAACTAGCTAGAGAGGGAAAAGCTGGAAGTAGCGATGTACTGAAAAACCGAGGGAGAGAAGGAAGAGGTGATCTGGTATCAGAATCTATAGGTATCAAAGGCAACTAATTAAAACAGGTATGGAGAAACATGATTGACCATTTTCTTTGGCTAAAAGCATGGGGATAGGTAAAAATATATTTACCTATATTCTTTTGAACTAAGTCTAAGGAAAATCCATAGCTTAATATTAACCTTCATCCCTACTGGAGAAAAGCAAGCAAAGACAACATTGTTAGCTAAGGACTCAGCTGGTATAAAAAGTAGATGTGAATCAGATCTACACAAAACTCTCCGTATCCTCAGGCAGTCCTGGTGGCAGAGGTGCTGCTGAGCTGGACCCACAACAGGCAGGCCGGGAACAAGCAGCCAGGTACCAACAAGGACAGAACCTACCACGGACTGAGAAGCAGCTTCTCAAGTGGGATGAAAACGCAGCAGATGAAATGACTCTGCAGCTGCTGGTGCTGGACCAGCTGGTTCGATGTAGAGACAACTAAGCAGAGTACGAGATTCTTGAATCAGAAGTGGGAGAAAAGGAGAGAGGTAAATGTATACATCTGGCCTAACATATGTTTTGGCTCAGCTCCGTGAAAGGAAAAAAGATACGACTTGGAAAGAAATGTCAAAAAGAACAAGTGATAAATAATGAATAAAGATTCTGCATTGTTTGTTTATAGAACATCAAGAGCACCCTGCTAGATGCAATTTCAATTATCATTCATTCTGCAAAGTCCTACTGTGATTGTTTTAACCTTGATTTTAAGACAGAAATAATGGTAATGTGCAAGCATATTGGTACAGCCACGGCATCAAGGAAAGAATGAGGAAAAGTGTATTTATAAAGCAGTAAAATCACATTAAAACTGCTATGCAATAAAAACTACATTGTAGGCAGCATCTGGGAAAAGGGTATTCACAAACCAATAATATCCTATTAAAACTAATGTGCAACAAAAGCACACTGTAGCAGAATTTGTAACAGTTTTCAGAACAAGGCCTTGGAAATGGGTTTTTGACCTTTTCCGACATTGCTTTTTTATGTCAGCACTCCAGGCGCCGATCAAGAAGCACCCAGGATGCAGCTTGGTTCAAGAAATGAATTTTTTTCCTCATTAATCAAACAAACTCACAAATGTGGTCTGTGAATCAATTATGCAGCATGTAACGTTATTAAAAAGAAAAAATACTCCTGAATCTCACTGAGCTCTCCTGATGGATAAAAGAATGAAAACATCAATCTGCTTCAAACAGTATAGCCTCCAATAGCACATGGTCATATTTTCAAAAATCATAGAATCACAGAACCATTAAGGCAGGAAAGACCTCTAAGTTCATCCAGTCCAACGGTCAGTCCAACACCACCGTGCCTGCCAAACCATGTCCCAAAGAGCCATGGCCACATGTTTTTGAGCACCTCCAGGGATGGAGACTCCACCACTTCCCTGGGCAGCCTCTGCCAGCGCTTCACCACTCTTTCGGTACATAAATTTTTACTAATATCCAATCTAACACCTCCCCTGCAACTTGAGGCCATTTCCTCTCTTTTTTATCATTTGTTACCTGGGAGAAGAGACCAACATCTGCCTTGCTACAACCTCCTTTCAGGTAGCTGTAGAGAGCAACAAGGTCTCCCTTCAGCCTCCCAGACTAAACAAGCCCAGGTCCCTCAGCAGCTCCTCATGACATTGTTCTCCAGGTCCTTCACCAGTTTTATTACCTCTCTCGGACACAGCACAGTAACTTGATGTCCTTCTTGTACTGAGGGGCCCAAAACTGAATACAAGACCCGAGGTGCAGTCTCATTGTGCTGAGTACAGGGGCACAATCGCTCTCCTGCTCCTGCTGGCCACACCATGGCTGATCCAAGCCAGGATGCTGTTTGCCTTCTTGGCCACCTGAACACACCGCCGGCTCCCATTCAGCTGGCTGCCTACCAACAGCTCTGGGTTCTTTTCCGCTAGGCAGCATTCCAGCTGCTCTTCCCCAAGCCTCTGGCATTGCATGGGGTATGTATTTCAATTCTGAAATGCAAGATGTTTTTCATGTTTTGCTTTTGAAGCTTCAGAATGTTTTGACTTTTCAGTTTTTGGATAAACAACCTGCTGAGTTCAGTGCAAATTTACAGGAATAGCTTTGATCTGTTCAGGAGTGGAGGCTTTTAGTGAATAACTGATTTGCTTACAATTCGAACCGCATTTGTTGCATCACCAATTCTTACCTATAGAAGGTGGAATCTAAAATCCACTGAAGTTGATTAGAATTTCTGTGTGTCTGTGAGCAAATGTCAAACCCCCCACTGCTCAGACACTGATATACTAAAGGAAACTGATACAGAAAAGCAAAAAAAATTAAAAGTAAACAGTGGAGAGTAAAATTAATGTTTGTCAGATTTGTGGTGGCTTAAATTCTGAGGCTACTCTGCAATGGTAAACAAACCTCTCTCAAGGTGAGCTGCAAAACAGCACACACAAACCGATCAGGGTACAAAGAAGCTCCAGAAATGTACCAGGATATAAACAAACAGCAAGAAAAAGAGAAGAAATCTTATGGTTCAAGTAAGATTTCGTGGTCATATGGAGATACAATGGAAGCTCTAGGGCAGACCAAGTGGGTACCACACCAATTATATCATTAGGGACAGCATTCTACTGCCATTCATCTCTCCTGTGTCTGCTAGTGAGAGAGCAAGGATGCTGATGAACACCACAGCAGCCCACCCACTTCCAGTTCTACCCTCCTGCCATGGGCAGGGACACCTCCCATTGGATCAGGTTGCTTAAAGCCTCATCCAACCTGGCTTTGAACACCTCCAGGAATGGGGCAGTCATGACTTCCTTGGGCAACCTGCGCAAGGGCCTCCCCACCCTCACAGGAAAAAAAAAATTCCTACTATCTAATTGAAATCTCCCCTCTTTCAGCTTAAAACCATTCTCCCTCATCCTGTTCCTGCATTCCCTGATAATGAGCCCTCCCCAGCCTTCCTGTAGCCCCCTATCAATACTGGAATCTGCTCTAAGGTCTCCCCAGAGCCTTCTCCTCTCCAGGCTGAACAACCCCAACTCTCTCAGCCAGTCCTTGTATGGGAGGTGCTCCAGCCCTCTGACCATCTTTGTGGCATCCTCCAGACTCTCTCTAACAGCTCCATGTCTTTCCCGTGCTGAGGACTCCAGCTCTTGTGTAATGATCTTCCAGTATGGCATTCACAAAGACTTCATTCTTATGGAAAATATGCAAGCAGGATTAAAAGGGCAAGGACTGTATTTTATGTTCACTTATCAGCTATGGCTCACAGTTCTTCCATGAACTGTGTTATCTCATTAAAAAACCACTGGATGTCATGTTACTCAGGCAGAATAGATGAGAAGCTGCTGCTCTCCTTCTGAGAGTGCCAGGCACCACAAGAAATGGGGTGGGATGAGTGACACAAATGGCAGGGAAGCATAAATATAAAATGGGACAAAAGCAATGGAAAAATATTCTTCCAAAGTGACTCCACTTATATCAGCAGAGATTTAGATCAATGGACTTGAGACCAAAATTTGATCTCTTTTTTTCCCCAATGTGATAGGAACAAAAAGCACAAACTAGAGATGCATACAGGCATGTTTTGACTGTGGGATAAGAGCTGAGCACAAGTTAGAGATAAGCAAAAAACTCTGTCCAAAGACAAAGCACTGATCTTGAACCTCTTGATGACTGGCATCACTGCAAAGCTTAGCACAACAGACTTCCCGGTATAACTTGGGCTGTGACAGCTCCAGGCAAAGCAGCAAGCAAAAGTTAAATGTTTACATCCTAATTTTTTCTGCACTTGGTAAATTTAAGAACAGTAGTCACGGATGAAATTTAAATTGTTTTTATTCATCTGAAAGGGACTGCCCATGTCTTAGAAAAATGTTTACTTGAAGGAAGGAAACATTTTTGGTGTTTGGGAGTGGCTGTTTTTCATTCAAGCAGGTTGTTGATGTCTGCTTTTACCTGCATGGTTCTTGTGAAGGTCCTTCCCATTGAAGCTACAGGTGGCCACTACATGAATGAGCCCCCAGTGCAGCACATTATCAGCCCCAAGTCCACTGTGATGCTTGATGTTTCATGTTAAGCATGTGCTCATGTATTTCCCTGAACTAAAACATTTTAACAGCCTTTGGCTCAGGGCATATTTCCCAGCTGCAAATAAAGTGCTGGGATGACATTTGAGTGTTCCTTTAACTCAATTTGTAACCTGATTTTTTTCCACCAGGGAGTTTATTGGTATAAAGGGATCGATCTGGCATCTATTCATTCAAGCCCTTTGTGCTGAATCAGCGCACGTCTGCCTTGGTCTCATGTGACAACACTGGTGATTGCAATTCTTGACTATTGAGATGATTTCTAGTGTAACATGCTAAATATTTTTTAGTAAAATTGTGAAGGGAGAAAGGAGGAAGTTTTCCTTCAGAACACAAAGACAAATGATGCTCTCCTTCCAGACTAAAGTGCAAATTGAATCCATTTAAAAGCTATGTAGTGGTTCAGGCCTCTTTTTCTTAATTATTTCTCTTCTCCTAGGGAAATCACAATGATTTGATGGAAAATAATAATTAAGGGAGTCGCTGTTGTGTTTCACATAATGAGAAATTAATCTTTTTTTCCCTCAATCAGCATAAGCGAAACTCATCGGTGCAGAATAAGGGCTTCCATGCACCACAGAAATTCAATGTCAGCTTGCTTGCAACATCTTCAATGCCTAAACTTCACACTACTTCTCTGACCAGGGAATGACAGTATTTGGAACATGACGTATCCTAAAATTGCCCGGTTGTTTACCCATATCATACTGTTAATACTGTCTAATTTGTTGACTAGCATCACCTCAGGGCCTCTTTAATCACTACCATTTCCCAATTTTCTCTTGCTCATTGAATCCGTGTGCTCAGGATTAATCTCTCCAGGAGACATGTCTGCTTTTTTTCCATCTTGATTCTCATTTTGCATTTCCAGTGCATGTACTTTTCTCTCTAGGCACTATTTTGTTCTATTATGTCTTGTACCTGTAGTGTTTATAGCACCTTTTGCCTCAGTATCACCCACAAATTTTATTAACGTTCTTTTTCCCTTTCTTTCAGTATCTCTTTATGATGAAGCATCCTCCCTTTCATCCTCCCCAACAGAATGGCAGATCTCCTAAAACAATGACTTAAAAAAGTCATTTTGTTTAATTGGAAAAATATCCCATTTATCTCCTTTACAGAGTGGTTTAATCATGTCTGGTTCATAAACTTGAAAAGTTTACAACTGAAAAATAGCAGTGTAATTCAATAGTGTGAAGTCTGGAAAACAGGAACCGGTCTGCACTTGTACCTGGTGCATAAAATATGCTCATTTCTCCCTAGCAAGGTTCAGGCATCCGTGTCTTTATGGCAGTCTAAAGCCTAACGCAGATGTATTCTCTTGTGCTCTATGCATAAAGCCAGGAACTGATGTTACTCATGTTCCTCCCTTTCATTTTGTCATTGCCTTTTGTTGACGGATGCCACTGAAACAGTTAACTATTTTGAACCACTCTTTCCCTTTCTGCGTTGGGGACCTATTGAGAAGGAAATCTCCGTTAGGTACCCTTTTGAAAGGGCTTTTTTTTTTTTTTTGCCTTTAAAAATCGTTAAAACACTACAATTCAGAAGCTGGGTTTGTTGTGCTACTTCCTAATCCATTCATATTTCAAGACAGACACCCAGAGGCTGCAGGAAAACATTTATAATAAGATCAGAAAAAAAAGGACTGATATTTTGTATCTGACTACTTTTCACTAACTGTGGATATTAAACAGACCACATCATAATTGTGTAGTTTGTACCTCGCTGACCTTTGCCGCCTACTGATATAATCCCAGTCTTCTTGACATTGTATGACCCATGTGAATGTTTTTCCATTATGGAATGATTACAAGCAATGTTTTTGCTACGGTCTTACTGAAAAAAAAAATCATATCAAATAATAGCACAGAATAATCACTAGAACTTGTGCTAGGAGAATCTAGAGACTTTATTTTTCTCTTGATCGCAGAAGAAATTGATGAAGTTTGTCAAGCTGTTCTTTAAGTAAATGCTCCCTTTTCTCATCAGCAATGCAATGTCCTAGTTATTTAAGGGTTTGCTAGCATGCCATGCAAACCCAGTTTGTTTGCACTCCAGAGATTGACAGGGATTATTTTCAAGTTTGTAAACATTGCAGTGGAGTGGCTGCAAAGTAAAAACCCGGAGAGGTGGGAGCAAAAACTCAAGGTCTTTAGAGAGGTTCAGCTGGGGCTGTGTGGAGACATACTTCCAGAGGCTGAGGGAAGCTCAGCTCCAGAAGCTGCTCTCTGCCCGTGTGTGTTCCTCTGCATTTCTGCTGGCAGTGGGCGCAACATGGGGATATGAGATGAGGCTGTGGGTCTGCATCTGACCTCATCTCTGGAAAAACAGATGTTGTACCAGTTACACACACACAGTGCTCAGTCCTCATTCACCAAAAGATGAAGGTAATTGTCTACTCTTGACTACCTTTCATGACCACAGTTTATGACCTCTCCAACACAGATATTAGCAATACCGTATATTTGAGCTGTACACTGGTTGCCCACTATTGGTGTTCCTGAAGTGTGGACTGTACGGTACCTTTATTTTTATAAGGAAAGATGAACCAATAAACAGACGCTATTTATAAACCTAGATGTACACAATATCCATCTCAGCGCTACCTAAACAGCACACTGCTTAGTTAGTATAGTGGGGAAAACTTTTTCCTCCAGTGATTTCAAAATAGACAGAAATATCCAGAACACCACTTTTTTGACTATCCAGGAGCAAAAGGAATCTGGTTGCTAAGGAAAGGACAGCGGAAACCTGAGAAATATGGGTAATATCAAAACAAAGAGAGCTTTTAGGGAGGTGACACAAAAAGGTGGCCCTGCAATATAATATTGTCTCTCTGTAACAGGTTTTAAAAATTAACAGGGTAAGTTACAGTCTACCTGACACTTTGCATGCAGACAGCACACTGTGCTAAGCTGCCACATCAGTTTACTCCAAGGAATAAGTGTGCTGATAAATGCTACTCTGGAGCTGCATGAGGCAGAGAAACCCCAGTGGAAGCAAAACTGAAGCAGAATTACAGTAATGAAGCTTTGTAGCCATAAAGACGGATTAGTTCTGTAAGGTCACTGCAGATAAATACAGAGAATAGTTCAGAAATATTGTGCAGCTGTGGCAAAAGCATTCTTACACTTTGTCAGATGTAGTTTTCTATGGACTTGACACAGTGGAAACCACCAACTTTGTCTGTGAAGTGGCAAAGTAGCTTTCAATGCTCTTCCTGGGTAAAACAAAACAAAGCAAGCCACAAGAGTCACAGAATTAACTTGGTCCTCTGTATCAAAATCCTGCCCAAGAAGGGTAGAGAACAAAACATCTTTGAGTCTTCAAAAAATACTAATAGGTTTGTTGCTCCTAGCAACGCCAGAAAGTTTCCAGTTGGAAAACCTGTTCAGCTGTGTCATGGCCTATGACAACCAAGAGGAGTTAACAGTGCCACACTTCTGTTTAGCTCAGATATTAGGAAGAAATGATTTCCTGTGAGGGTGGTGAGGCACTGGTACAGGTTGCCCAGAGAAGTGGTAGATGTCACATCCCTAAAGGTGTTCAAAGACAAGGTTTGAGCAACCGGATCCAGTGGGAAGCATCCCTGCTCGTAGCAGGGGAGTTGGAACTGCATGGGACTTAAGGTCCCTTCAAACCCAACCATTCTATGATTCTATGATTATGAAGTTGACACATGCATGTGTCAGGCTGAAAACTTGATTTCTACCCTTCTTCTTCGACCAAACTTCTAAAAAGGCTTTGCCAGTTGCAATGAAAAACCTGACTCTTTAAAAACAGAAGTATAATCTAGAAAAAGTTTTGTGAACACCCAGCAAACACACCAGTGCTATAACAGGAAAAGATAAAATCTTGCAAGGTACACTAAGCAATTACTAGCCCGAAGAGGTCACAGAAGTCAAGATGAGCTCCAAAGCCCTTTCCACTGTCTCTGTTCTAACTCACAGGAGAGTTTCATAATCTGTCTTCACATGATAGGTGTGAAAATAAGAAGTCAGCTTGTAAACTTTTGATGCAATTAATGGGCTGTTTTGTTCTGCTTCACATGATACAGTGTGTCTCCTGGTACTGAGTTAGAAGTATGAACATAAAGGTTAGAGAGGTTGTTTCACAGCCTGAAACTTCTTTATTGTTACAGATCTTCTGGTTTACAGCCATGGCTTTATACTCAGTATTATTCACTTCTCCAATTCTATACAACTTTATTCTCCTGAAGCAACAAGGACTCTTAATCTTTCTATTGATAAAGTCAAATGAGAAATCTCTTATCTAATGAAGGTAAGTAGGAACCCAATTATACATTACTTGCCTCTATGAGTGGGTAATAGGAGCTGTCTGAATTTACAGATAACACTTTTATAGGTCCATTCTCAAAGCAGTGTGAAAAGAAGAAATCCTCTTAACATCTCCATACGAAAGGAAGTGTCACTACTCCAATTTTACAAAAAGAAAATCTGACGTTGAGAGTGCAAACCTTTCCCAAAAGAGATGCTTAGAATTTAGTGTTAAATTCTTAACTGCCCAACAGAGTGATCTAATTGCCAAATGTCAATGTGTTCTAAATCAGGCCGCTTGTTTAGGTGTCATCATCTGATGCTTTCAGTTTCTATTTTGTCATTTAGTCTTGACAGTCTGTATGGTGTTTTTCCATTACAACTGAATTACCTTCTTGAACAAACAGTCACATTTCCAAATTCAGAATTGGTTTTCAGCAATTTAGACAAATGCTTATATCCTATGTTTGCCAATTGGGTGCACGTTAGGCTTAGTAAACTCATTCACTACACAGTGTGAAGAAAAGAAACAAAAGAACGCAAACACAGGATGAGAGAATTTGTAACCCTCAAATAAGACATCTTTGCAGGGTTAGTCTGTATTTACACCCAATATTGGATTTCAGATAATGCATTCAAAATATTAATGCCTCACTTTAAACTCTTGTTAAAATTTACCAGTCTAAGTTTACTAAAAATATGAACATTTTCTGCCTAGTTGTATATTTCTCTTTCCTTGCTCCTCACCACTCCCACAAGCATAAAACTTCAAAGGGGGTTACCCATCGTAGCCCTAATAATCTCAGTAATGCTCTGCTCATGCGCTCTTCAGCTCATAAGCATAACAACAACATTCATTTGAACCTTCTGAAGTTTCCTCACTTTGTTAATTGTGTTTGGCTTGGATTTAAACTATTGGTTTATATTTCAACAATAAATTCATTTCAGTTTAAACTTCAGAGACAAATTAGAGCTAATTCTATTTTATGAAAAGGAAAAGCTTTAACACCTTTTCAAATCCAGATTTAATATGCTTTTGATATATTAAACAAGTATCTTGTTCACATTCTAATTGGGATTGTACTAACTTAATGAAATTGTATTAAATTCAGCGGGGAAAATGCTCTTCTGAGCGTGTATTATTTTAATGATATTTGCTTTTATTTGTTAAAGAAGAATCAATCACAAGACTACCTCTATAAATTACAGATAACCTGACAATTCAATAGTCTGATTATATCTCATGGAAATCTACAGAGGAGTTGCTCAGCCAAAAAACCCACATCAAAATTAAAAAGGTGATTGCAACTGGATAAAATAAAAGAACGGACGGTCCATCTGCCACCAACACTCATTTCTCTCTGCTTTTGAGAACTTGTGTTTCTGCATAATTTTGAATACTGCCCCCACATTCTTATCGCACTTTCACATTTCTGAGAACAGATTTCTGAGCGATGAAATGAGTTTCTCATTAAAATTACTGGTTTAAAAGGAAAATGTGGTATCTCATGTTTTTCAGCAAATGAGGTCTCCAGCCCACCCACCTTGTCTCCTTTCTCTAGCTATAATCCTTTGGACCACGTTTTCCTCTTCCCACATGTTTCTGCACTGAAAGTGGTGATGCTGTTCCAAATTCACTGTCATGAACACCTAAAATTTTTTGCTTTTCCAGCCTCCTTTACGCATGGCCCTAGACAAGACTAAGTGGTCTGCAGATGCTAATCACCTGGAAGATATTCTTGCTCTTGGATAATAGCTGTGGTGTTTCAAAGAAACAATTTCGTTTCTTCACCTACTTTTAGGAGTATATTGTTATCTGTGATGTTCATTCTGAAAGGAGATTTCACTTAGTTCATTGTACCGAATTATGCCCTGCAATAAAGTTATAATTTTTAGGAGCAATTAATTACTCCTTCCTCCTTTACCAGACAATACAAATAAAACGAGAACTTGCTCATGATTTCTTGCTGCAGCATTCTGGACTACATTAGAGCACTAGTTCCCAAATAGTGAAGTACAACTGGGCTATTGAGGCACATCGGCATCAGATGATGCAAGATACAGTGTAGAATCCATATTAACAGGCTTCGCTGGGTCTTTTAGTCGCTGCTGTTGGCCAGTGGCAAGGGTCTGAACTGGGGAAGTTGCTTGGCTGGATGTACCAGGAGAGAAAAGAAAAAGTGGTGACAATGAGGCTTGCTTCAAATGATTGTACAGGACAGCATTCACTTCAGGAACATTCATCCCTGGGCTGTGGAAATTACACTGCAGAACTAATACAGGAATACTAAATCTATTTGTTTGATATGTGGAGAGTGATGGGACAAGGACATAATTTTCCATCTAGTTCAGACAAGGCAATTGGGTCAATGTCATTTTCACCCATCTGTCTCTCCTTGCCTTACCTCCTGTAGTCCTTCTGCCAAATTTGCCCTGAGTTACAATCTGTGCAATCAACCCAGAAATCAAGATGGAGACTGCAGGCTGCAAATAATCCCAACAGCAGAGGATAGAATGAGGAGAACAGATAAACGTTGTTGAGGAGTGGCAGCCACTACACAGCACAGAGGCTGGAAGAATGGTCCAAGAGCTGCTGGTTAGACAGTCCAAGTCCTGCCTTTGGACTTGAAATGACTGCCTAGTAATTACCTGAGTAATCACCTCACTGATTATCTACCAGATATCGGCTTTCCTTCACACTGCTGCAACAGAATGTTAGCTGAGATTGGCAACAAGAATGCTAACTGG
Source organism: Cuculus canorus (assembly GCF_017976375.1). Lineage (NCBI taxonomy): Eukaryota > Metazoa > Chordata > Aves > Cuculiformes > Cuculidae > Cuculus > Cuculus canorus. The sequence goes on from NC_071404.1 coordinate 75,152,170, forward strand.
GGCTAATATGTTACATGAGCTGCAGAAACTATAAACCTTGAGATAAGATGGATTTCATCCCCTTCATCTCTCTATGCCTGGTAGGAAGCACCAGTCACCCAACCTCTAGACCATTAAATGTCTTATTCCAATGTCTTGGAAGGCTTTCAGGGAGAGTCAAAACTCTTAACACAAGACTGGCTGCTCCAAGTAGCTGAAAGACTACTTTTATCAACCAAAAAAAAAAAAGTAAGATTACTTCCCTTAGGTCATTAAAGCTGTTAGAATTAGAACTTTTAGAATTGATAGAGATAACAACTGAATTGAGCTCTGATGACTAACCTGGCAGAGAAGGGGTTTTGCTTATGTGTGAAGCACATAAACAGCAAAAATTGCTAATGTCCTGTTGTCATAACATAAAAAGCCATGGATTTTAGAAAGACAGCAAAGCACAAGTTGAAATGTGCAGAAATAAAACAAATGACCTATGAGAATCATCTGTTGTCTGCAAGTAAATGGTTGGCAGCAATTCAGTTTGCTCACAATCTTGACAAGCATCTCCTCCTCTGGCAGAGCAACTAACGTGCCTCAGCAGTAGCTGCAGAAGTAGCACCGAGTGATTAAATCTCACTCTCTCTTTCAGGAAATCGCTTGTGATGTCTTGTCTCACAACTACATTACACCTCATTATAAGTTCTGTCTCCTATATAGATTGGACTTCAGTTTAAAAGTCCCACAGAGCATCTGCTGTTTAAGGTTTCCTATCAGCATGCTGCAGATGACAGGAATATGTTATATATATATGCATTATTGGAAACATGAACATTTTTAATCACGTCTTAGGAACAGTTGCTCTGTAAGTGGAAATACCTTTGTTTCTATTTGCATGCTTTCTTTATTGGAACCAGAGATGCTGAGAGCTCATTTTTGTCACTTTGCTCTTGCAGGTGGAGATATTTTCTTAGTTCAATGAACATAAACTACTCCAGCCTAAGGACGAGAGGAAATGGCGTCAAATTGCACCAGGGGAGGTTTAGACTGGACATTAGGAGAAATTTCGTTACTGGTGAAAAGAGTGGTGAAGCACTGGCAGAGGCTGCCCAGGCAAGTGGTGGAGTCCCCATCCCTGGAGGAGTTAAAAAACGTGTAGATGTGGCACTGTGGGACATGGTTTAGCAGGCACGGTGGGGTTGGGCTGACGGTTGGACTGGATGATCTCAGAGGTCTTTTCCAACCTTAACAATTCTATGAAGAAATTCCCATTATTTTTAAGAGAATATTAAAATAAAGGGAGATTAACAATGAAAATGTTAAGTCAGTGTGCACCAAGTTGTCTAAGGACCGTTATGGTCCACAGGGGTTCATGACTCTTCAAACAATAAGCAAGTGCTTCCTGAGCCGAAACAGTGAACTTGTTTCATTCTGAATGTTTAAAAGAAAATAATATTTTCTTTAATGAAGCCCCCAAAAATTCCAAAAGTGAATATGCAGGGAACTTTAAAGTAGCAACCACTTAGAAAAGTATTTTTAAACAGTAGCCATTTAAATTGATTTTCGTAAATTCTTATCATAAGTAGTGAGTTATTGAAGAAGCAAAATATACCAAGAGGTATGTCCCGAGGCTTTTGCTCTGATACCGTTTCTGCTGCTCATGGAGAAGGAGCTTTCATTTTTACCAAAGCTTTTTTTCATTTTTTAATTATTAAGCTTTCCAAGGGATCTTACAGAACTGAAAAAGAGATTCCACCTTTCAGAGAGGCTCCTAAGCGTACTGAGAACCTGATTCTGGATCAGACTGTACGAGTCGGTTCTTGTAGAGGAATAAGAATTCCTGTCAGACATGGTCTTATCAGTTCACTACCTCCAACGGCCACAACAGAGTATTGAAGCATGAGGCATACTGCTGCTGCCCTAGAAGGGATTTGGGAATTCAGTGTGTTCCTCAGAGTCCTTGGCAAGGCCACTTCTGCCTTGTGGTGTCAGCAGCTTGTGAAAGGGAAACTAGCTGCCTCCAGGGAACCCAAACCAGCCGTTGGGCCATAGGCATCTTGGAAAAGAGCTGAAACGGCAAGATTGAAATGGGCCTCACGTATGGCAATGAAACATTTTCTGTATCATATAAAATACAAACATGATGAAGAGCGTTAGGGATTTGGAGTGTAATACTGATTTATTTTATATAGCTTATTGGGATATTTTTAAAAAAGTACTACCATGAACAACAGACATGATCAACTAATGTTCCTCCCAAATGTTGCCAAGTCTGATTTCAAAAATATTTTTTCAAAATCCTATTATTATACCTGTGAAAGGCACAAACTGACATGCACGAAAGGGACTTTTAACTCCCTCCATTAGCACTGTGCATTCCTAAATGGCCACTGCCCCTTCATGCCAGTTAAATTGAGCTGTACATGCTGGGGAGATCTGTGATGCCTTTCCCCTGGAATACGTTACTCAGTAGTTGTGAGGAATTACTGTAAGTTGGTATTGTGCAAAAGAGGTTTTGAAGCGGACTCCTATGTTAGTGAGGAGCTTCCACTTCAGATACTCAAAGGTTTTAGTAATCACAGATTTCAGGAATGCTTTGGGTTGCAAGGGACCTTTGAAGTTCCTCTGGTCCAATCGCGGTGAGCACAGACATCTTCAACAAGTTCAAGTTGCTTAGATCTGTACTTGATTATTACAGTTATTAAATGTAAAAATTATTTACTGTTTTCTATTTTCTAGGCTACGCATAGTACTTTGATCAGCAAAAAGGAGAAAGATATACAAAGTCGTTTCCCTCCCTTAGGAGCGAGAAAATCCTAAGGATTAGCACTTCTCCCTAACAGAGCCGTCTAGAGAAAACATCACAGAGCAGATTTTGCAAACCAGTAACTGCTGCATACATTCCTTCAGCAACATGTATTTACCCTTCATGACACGCAGAGTTTATCCAAAATGACCATAACCCCCAGGTGAAATACGCTACAGATGATAATAGGGATAAACCCAACTGGATTTCACTTATGCAAAGAGAATTGCAGTAGCTTCCACAGATCCCTCATGAAAACTTCATTCCAACTCTAAGAGTCCTGTCCCAGAGGATTAATAACGTGAAGAGGTGAATGATGAGGCAGAAAGTTGCTGTGTCTTATGCAAGCGTGGCACAAGGCAATCAGCAAAACTTCAGTTGGAACCTCCCAGTCCCACCTCAGCACAGCGCTGTGCCCAGGAGAAGTCTGAGTGCTCTCTGTATAACGTTCAACATTTGCCACTCTATGATACATCTCAGCAGAAAAAACAAGTAGCCCCACCCCCCCAGCACTCCATCAGGAGTCCCCACTACTCCTCATGCAAGCCAATTCTTGGGCATTTTTGGTCCCAGATCTCCTCCTAGGTCCCAATAGGGACAGGATTTGGTCTTTCTTAAGACCAAAAAAAAAAAAAACCCACAGAAAAAAAAGGGAAAAGGGAAAGAAAATAAAATGTTTGGGTTTTTTATAAACGTTCCAAAGCTAGTACTTGTGTGAGAATTAAAAACATACTAAAATAACAGTGATTGGTGAAAAAATGTGCAACATCTTTGCCGATTTCCATTTCAAAGGGATGGATTTACATTCTCATCTGAGTTCATGAGTGGTATCTCTGACAGAATTGCCATACTGTGAAGGGGGATCTGATGATGCTTTGGAACAGACATGCTGTAGGTGGACAAGAATAACTACCCTCCTGCTTTGCCGCAATAATCCTTCCTTAAAGAAACCCAGAAGAACAGTGTGCACACTGCACAGAAGAACAGCAGAGAAATACTTAAAATTTATTGGCTGATAGGTACAAAACCATGCCCACAGGCTCAGTGATAGTTTAGATAGGGGAAATCTGGTGTTATATTAGTTGCTAGCTATAGCTATGGCAACACAAAAACCATTTGTAGGATTCTCCCCCATCCATAATTTGTCTCTCAGCTATTTTCTGTCAAAGCACAGAAATCAATAGTGGCACAGTGATAGCACCAAGATTGGTTTGAAGATCCAGTGCATGGTACCTAGTCAGTCAAGTGTGATGGATTTAATTCATGCAGTACTTATTATTTCCAAGCTTTGCCTGTCAACAGGAAAAAAAAAAAGTATAGATCTGAAAAGCAATCAGGAAGTTTTCAGAAACACAAATCTTGCAGTGGTTCCACTCACTCCTTTCCCCTATTAATTTCAAATTCTTCACTCTCATTTCTGTACTTTTCATATCAGTAACACTGGCATGACAACAAGGTCAGCCGTAGCTGTTGAAGTCTATCCAATTATCTAGTACTTTCTATAGCACATGCATAAATACTTTTAACTATAACTTGATGAAACCATTCTTTGATGGGCAGAGACAATAAATTGTGAATCCAATATGATGAAGCACATACTAAGGATCATAAATGCTAACATGGTAACATAGACGCTAAGCTTATCAGACAGTTTTAGTCCGCATTTTCAGATGGCTTCCCTTTTTCAGACAGACATCAGTATTTTACCTTGTATTTTCAGGGTTAGTTAATGACATAAATCCTTCTGCATGAATAGCTCTACCTCTAAACAGATTTTTTTTTTTCTGTAGAAGCAGTAAGGATATTATGGATGCTAAGGTTTTGAAAGGGACTCCAGGGGAAACTTGAGAAGTCCATGGAAACCAACTTAAGTGTTACTAACCACATAGAAACCACATCCATTTTAGCGAGTTTTGGGAGCTGCCATTAGGTAAGGGCTAAAAGAATTTTAAGGAATTGTCATGTCTTTATTATTTCCCAAGCATCTGCTTGTGTCCACTGATGGAAAGGTGCTATCAATATGCATGGACCCTAGTAAAAGGACAATTCCTATGTTCTTCCAAACAGTGCGCTGGTGTGACTTAGCCTACTTGCTTTTTACTGGGACCTGGCTGTCTGGAAGCTTGTCTTCAGTCAGTAAAAAGGAATTGCTTGCGTGCTGTCAAACATGTCATAGAACAAGTAACACAGGAAGTTCACAGTCCTGACATTAAGGCATTTATAGCATCAAAATCTATTGCAACACCTGCAGCTTTAAGACCCAGGGAGGTACTGTCAGAGAGCAGGAATAGTTCATTCCACAATTCCCACCTTTGGATGCACATCTCGGCGAAACCTTGCTTTAGGTCAGAGCAAGCCGCTGGCACACAGTGCTCGCCATTCGGCAAGGGAAGGACACCCAGGCCATAACGACACTGCCATTATGGTTTAGGCAGGCTGTCATGCTCTGAGATGTGATTATAGAATGCTTTGATCCTCCCATTGGATCAAGTTGCTCAGGATACCTCAGGATGAGGCATGCATTTACCTCTTGGATCACATGGAGCTGCTGAAACCAGGCAGAAACAATGCTAGAACTGGCAAAGCTGTTTACTGTTAACCAGTTAAGCCTGACAGCCTTTCCTTCTTCCAGTTTCCCTCCTCACTAGCTGAGCACAGAGTTGGAATTATTCCTTCTCCCATATAGTGCTACTTTCTCTCTGAATATTAGTATCTGTTAGCTAGGCAAGGAAGTTTGCAGGCAGTCATTTTGTCATGGATTAGCTACCCTGTCTTTGGTGCTATTTGTGATTTGCACTCGCTATCAGTGAGCACCTCACAGAATAAGCCATTTCCTATGTGCTATGTCTGAGATTGCCCAGGACAGGCACATCAGGTGAGAAGCTTTGTGCTGTAAATTAACCCCTATTCTTTCTACCCCTTGTCATGTCTGTGAGGACAAACCCTGCTAAAATTATTAACGCTGCCACATAATCAACCAAAGCAGAACAGGAATCAGATTTTGCAGAACCTAAATATTATGTAGGGCTGCTACAGCGAGGATGGCAGCCGTCGGAAACAGCAGCTTTGTAACATTTGTGAAAAGGTGACTTGTTGGTGCAGCTTTCTATTTTAAGCCAGTTTTAGCAGTTACGTTCCCAACTTCTATTAAAGTAAATGGTATTTCACAACAGTTTAGGATTCATCACATGCCAGACATATCCCCTCACTGATGGTTCAGGGAAAGTCCTTCATTTTTGTACTGTTTCCCCTACAAAGTTTCTCCTTTTAAATGTTGAATCAGGATATTAATTCTTGGCTTTGTCTGCTGCTAGTAACAGGGTAATAAGCTTCATCTTGGAAACATTAATCTATGTTCAAATGTCAACTTTAGGTTTCTATCTGATAATCTGATTTCTCGATTCCACACTCCCACATGGCTGAAGGCCAAGGCTGCTAAGCTGATGTACGGCTGCCCCTGCATTGCCGTTTGCTACACGGCAAAGGCTTTCCAAGATGATGGTGGCTGGGCATTAAAAGTAAAAAAAGAGCAACACTTTTTTACTGTAAAATAAGAATATCACACCTGATTTTATATAATTGCCATCATTATTTATCACGTATGCAGAGTCAAAGAAATATACCTTCATCTACAGACAAGATAAAAAGAGGTGTCTGACTTCAAAATCTTAGAAGTTACGGTTGCAATCACTTACTCTTCTCCTTCTGTGAACATCTCACTTAAAAGGGCTGGTAATTCTCCATTACAAGGTTGGTGCCCCAGCAGAATGGGCTTCATGTGGATTTCAATGACGTGACACACATAAATGAAACGGAGTTTGATTTTAATTTATGTATAAAGAAACAGGAAGTACTGGGTGAAAATCTCTAACTATTTTCTTTGTATTTGTATTTTAATATATTTTATTTCAGAGCGAGATTTTATTTCAATGGAAATGAAATTAAGATATTATGCAGTGAGACATGAAAATAGATTTTTTGCATGGACAGGGATTAAAAGGCAAGACTGTTCATATTGCATTGGAGGATGAAGATTATTTTAGGTTTAGACTGGAAATAAAATAACAGAATCAATCATTCAGTTATCCTACTGAGCAGGAGAAATGATTTTTTTCTGAAATAAAATATTCCTGCCATGTTTTGAAAAATTAGCAAATAACATAAGATCAAACCTCTAGCATACCCAGAATCTCTGCTCTCAAAGATGTTTCAGGGATGCCGGGAAAATGGTTGCTATAATTTTATAGAGAAGACTTTAAATTACTATGGTGAGGCATGCTTGTGTAAAATCTTAGAATAAAGTTTCCTCACTAAATTAGTGAATGTTTCTGAGTTATTATTAACCTGACTTCTTGAATAAGAGTGGAAGTTTCACGAACCAGGCTCATGAACGAATTCTGGTTCTAAATAAAAGGAGACAGGTCAGTGCTGTCATCGAGCCAGGCTTCTCATCAGCCATTTGAAATGGTGAGTTTTCATGGAAACTGAGGCTGTATGGGCTCCACAGTCCTTCCTGCTATCCCATGACAGGACATTTATATTTAGCACTTTTCTTTAGCATATGCACCCCAGACATTATTGACATTGTCTCCTATTTTTTTTCTTTAAACTTCTGATGACAAACATTTCACAGCTTAATCCCAATTTTCCCTTTTTGCAGTTCATGGTCCTTTATTCCTTGTCCCATTCTATTACATCCACAGAAAACAAAGAGAACAGATTATTCCTTTTTCTGTTTAAATACTTGTCCTCCATTTGTCCAGTCTTCCTCCAAAGGATCTCACAGCCTTTAGCAAACAAGAATTTTCATGCTTTTCGAGAATTATCACTGATACCATCTCCTTATCCTGCAGATGATTTGTTGCACTGAGATTTCACACCCTCCTCCCTCTTGGATGGAAAGATTACTGAAGCATTTATTTAAGGGCTGGGTGGTCTTAACAGACCTTAGGACTGTATGTGATATGAAACACCTCAGGCTGTATACAGAGGACTCATGGCTATCTCCGTCTCTGAACAGTAATTTCTCTTTTTGTAACACAGCCATCCACACTTCATGATTGTGCCTCTTTCTACTACCCAGCACCATGGCAATGTGCACCAAGAACATCAAAATGATGTAGAAATGATCCGCACAAGTGAATAAGAAATCACATAAGTCAAAATCACTGTGGGAATTTCAGTTTGGATTACAAACATGCATTCTGAAAAATATGCATCCTATTAGTTCTATTAACAACTCAGTCTGCAAGTCAATATTGACCTATCATTAATTATGGGTCAATAACTCACATGGAAATATGCTCAGAGTTTCCTAAAGGCAAGGCAGGAACATAAGAAGGCAGATCAGAAATGGTTTCAAAACCACAAGCACTAATTTACCACCAAAGCCACAGCTATTTGCTGGCACTACAGTTTTATCTTCCTTTTCTGGAACAAAGATAGTGACTGAATGAAGGTTAGAGGCATCCAATCAACGACAACATTATTTGGTTCATAAAAAAAAAAAAATCCATTTTCTTTTTGCAACTCTTGCTTTCACTCAGGCAAAAGGCTCTTCTGGCCCTGGAACAATAGCACCAAAGGCACTGTGAACTTCCCAGCACTCACCAGTTGCTCACTTTGCAGCCTGGATGTGTTTCCATGCTAATTCTGTTAACAAGTAAGCAAAACACAAATGGATTTTTTTTTTTATGGCAGCTGGGCTTGTTTCGGGGTTTTGACAGTGAAGACACACCAGGCAAAACAGAAACTAGTATAGAAAACAAAACTAACCCAGATGTCCTGTGCTAGCTTAGAGGAATTAAGGAAAAGGGGAAAAAAAGAACAGAAAAGAAAAAAGTGTTTTCTAAACTGCTTCTTCTGAGCTTTTATCTAGATTTAATGGATACATTAATTCAATTGATGTGCAGTTTAGCCAGCCGGCAACACATGAATACCTTCCACAAATGGTGGGATTTGCCTTTTTTATTTCCCCTGCAGAGACGTTACCACAGATGTGAGCTTTTTCCTTCTGCTCTTTTCCTTCCCCTGCCCCCCTCTGTGTAATATTTTAGCAAATAATGAAACGTAGCACATGTCTCCAAACAACCAGGAGCAATAATGCTGAGGGGGAGCTGCTGCTGACTCTACACTGCTGTTTCTCTCTTAGCTGTGTCAGTCTCTTAATGCAATTTTCTTTGCTTTTTTAGTCTTTACGGGACAAATATTAATATGTTAATGACTTTCAAATGAGTAACCGCGATAATATTGTCTTACTTGTAAGCCCCCCCCTCCCCATTTCTTTACCTGGGATTAGCATGGCATGTGAGGAAAGGCATAAAAAGAAGTTAAACGGGGTGTTGGGAAAAAATGGATGTGGGTAGAGAAGTTCTTATAAAAAGGGAAAAGAAAATAATGGAATGAATGCAAAAATAAAGCAAAAGAAAGGGAAAAGACAGTAGTGGAAGGGAAATCTGATATTTAAACCTAGGCTCCTGGCTGGTGCCCATGGCAACTCCACCGACAAGCTGGTAAAAACTATTCTCTCCTTTGACTGCTTTCAAGGATAATCCTTGCTTCTCCTTCCTGGGAACCATGACAGATTTTCTCTCTTTAGGGACAGTGCAGGAGTTTCTTTTATAACAGTTCTAACAAATAATGGAGCATTAATGTCCTTTAGGACCACTTACTGTGAATTTGATCTATTTAGGACACATTTCCACACTCACATACAAGTGAGGCGTTATGTGGTAAGGAATACAGGTACGTTCAAATGCTTTACATGACGTGTTTATGCTATTTTAAAGATTCTAAATGGAATCCAGCATTAAAAAAAAATCATTTAAGGAAAACTGACTTGAATTGCTCCATTGAGCTCAGTATGTGGTATTCATGGTTTCTAAATTTAAATAAGGTTTCCATCTGCTCTGTTGTTCAAGAATCTTGGGCAAAACTATTAGAGAGCAAGAGAGGGGGAGGGAAGAGAAAGCATGCACAAATTTCTGCAAGGTCATGTCTTATACATGGGATCCTCCTGAAGCAACCACAAGTCCTGCAGTGTGCTGGGTCTTTATCTGAGACAGCCAGCCACACACCTCTACTTCAATCCAGCGGTTGGGTCTGGATCTGGGAAGCATGGTTCCACAGCTTCCCTGAGGCCTGCCCAGCACATCTACTGCTTGGCAGGGGCTTCCATGCGCAGTCAGCTGCACAGAGACAGCAGAAAGGACCTCATCCCCTCCTAAGCAAGAAAAAAGTCTCTCTCTAGCAAAAATCTTACAACTAAGAAGTCAGAGGAATAACTTCAACAGAACATAAATACCTACAAGGGATATCTCTGAATCACAAACCACGGAAAACTTGGTCTTCGGTTCTTCCAAGTGAAGAAAGGGCTCAGTTCCAGCATTAAATTCAAAACTATCTCAGCTACCAAATTAGCTCATGAACAAAATGGCACTTGGAACACTCACTAAACATTCCAGTTGCATTACATTCTTTTTTTGGGGGGGAAAAGCTAACAGTTATATGGAATGATAAAGGCAGTGCATAAAATTCCTTCAAATAGTATCTTCATTGCAGTGTGTGAGGGAAAGCCTGGCCCTCTAAGCCCCTTCCAAAACAGCATATGCTGTATCCTTAGGCATAAGGGGAACTGGGCTCTTTTAGAATAAGAATAGAATGGGCTGCAGGGAGGAAGGTTCTCTCACAAGGGCTCATTGCTCTTATTTCGTCACTGAAACATAAGCACACAAATTTAGCATTTCCAGTAACATTTACCATATCAGGGGAAAGAGAAGGAATGATGAAACTTGTACAGCCTTGTACTAGTAAGTCAAAATGTGCTTAGATGTGGTGATATTAGATAATGTAGGACACAAACGTGTCTACGAGGACACAGAAGGGCCCAAGAAATCTGGCAAAAAGCAAAGCATGACAGCAGATGGAATTGGTTGTTAGTAAAAGCAAAGTAACAAATAACCAATAATCAAAGCTTAGGACTATTTGCACTGTCTGTGTATTTAAAGGAGTTAACCACCCATGAATGATAAGAGCGTGCCTTTAGGGATAGCCCCATGCACACCTCCTGCCTCTGTGCAGTTCTAAAAGGGAATTTCTTGCAGCTGGGTTGGAAGGAGCACGTAGATGTCTTAGGACTCCAAAGCTTTTCCTTTCAAAACCCTTTGAGAGTAGTTAAGAAATGGCCTAGGAAAACTGTCTGGCAGTTTTGTTATGTAAATCAGCAGTGCACTTTTTTTGCAAAAACATTTTGTCCATTTCTTGTAGTGGGTAACAGACACACATAGGAAGTTTGGGGAGGGAGGAGACAGGAGACTCTAAAAGGATCGATTTAAATGATTAAAGGAAAGCAAATATTTCCATATGAAGGGTGATTAACGAGTTATGGGGCTCGGCTCTATGTTCTGTTTGTGCAACGCTCACTATAATGTAACACAAGTGACAATACTAATGAGCAGTGGGAAGAGGAGATCAGTACAGTGCTGATTAAAGAGGATACATCTTAGGGAAGCTGTGATACCAAGCTACAAAGTACTGTGCAGATAAGACATGCATTTTTATAGGCCTTCTTATAACGTAAGATCAAGGAGGAGGTTTAAAAGCAAAAAATGCAAATCTGATACAATGAGATGCATAACGAACCCACTGCTACCACCAGCGAAGGCAAAGGCTCAATGAGGGACAAAAAAATGCATGGTTTTGCACCTATCAAGTGTATGCCTCTTTCTAAAAACAGTACCAAACTTTCCTAAAGAGAATTATAAAATACTACAGACAGGGTGAAGGGGGAGTACCTTATCATTCAAGTGCTGATTCAAGGAGATAGTCAAGGATCAGCCTCATTCCCACTTGTGGATATTTCTATGTGAATCACAATGATAACCCATGCACTCGAAATTAAGTAAAATTTCAGCAGCCAGTATGTATTGATGACTACCTGATGAGAGGGCAAGAGGCGCTTCCAGTGTGGACAGGCCCTTGCTCTCACCGTCACCATGCTGTAACTCTAACTGACAGCAAGATTTTCTTTCCTTGGAAGTCAGCTGCTTGAGTGACAATATTTGACAAGACGGAGCCCAGATTAATTTTTCTTAAATGGCTTTTAAAAAAAAAAAAAAAAAGAACAATCAGTGAACAGTAATAAGTTTGAGAAAATGCACTTGCTTTTAAAGCAGAAAGGAAAGGTTAGCAAGGATGGGATAAATAGTCTGGAAATAGCAGATGGTATGGTGGTTGTGATGGACCATCAGGAATGTCTTACTGCAGCTGGGATGCAAACTAAGCGTGTCTCAGCATTCCTACCTTTTTTATAGAGGCACATCCAACAACTCTGCAAAAAATATATGTGCCTGGTTTTCCTTACCGGCTTTTCTTCCTGTAGCGTAGCCATAATAAATGACTACACAGCCAGAAATGAGTGGAGAAAGTTCAGTAATATTTAATTTAATGATTATTAGTGACAGCTGCTAAAAAGATAATGAAAGAATGCAAAGAAAGAATGCAAACATTCTACTCTTCCAAAACAACTGATAAAACAATCAATGAGCCCCTTATTCAAGCAATTTTCTGTGCTTGAAAGTTTTGTTTCTAAAGGAAGTTAAGACTCCTCATTCAGCTGCCTGAGTACCAAAACTGGCACTTGAGGAAAAATGTCAAATACTGCAGCAATCACAAATTAAAAAAAGAAAACCCTATGAGCTCTAATCACAGGGATTGGCATCACTGTGCTGGAGTGCTAAACTATGTTTGTACTACAGCCTGTTCTGGTGGCGAGAGCATTTGTCTGAGTACGATGAGACAGGATCTATTTATGGCTTTCAGCAGTGCTTTTGGGGCAATTATAAAAAAACACCTGTAGAACTGTTTCCTACTTGTATTTAGAGAAACAGCAGAACTCAGGAATCTGTGCAATGCTTAGTAAAACTGGTCCCTTGTTCAGTGGGGCTGGATGCGTAACTTCACTACAAGTAATCAGGAGCAAGATACTCCAAAGCCCAGCTTTGAATTCCTTGCAAGGCCAACAAGTCACAGGTAATTTTGGCCAAGGTCCCAGATACAGCAAAGAGAGTAAGGGTTCAGAATCTCAGCAACAGCTGCTTCTTAATAGTGTGTATAGGCAGTCTCAAAGCACTCACCCTACCCCTCCTCTGCTCCTTGGAACTAAACGCAAACATACATACATAAATATATCATGGCTTAAAGCTTCGGGCTCAACAACTGAGTCCAGGGGATATTACTTCTAGCAGTCTACTTGCAGAAAAAATACTTCAGCAGCATCAGGGTCTGCCCTTCTCTGAGCTTCTCTATCTTTTACTTCTTTAACATTTGGGAATCAGACAAAACTCCTTTAAACACAAATAATATCAAAAATATAGCTCCCAAAATGTATTTTCAAAGATAGATTTAAAGGTCTTCTAGTATTGGTCAAGTTGTGTGGGAGGGCATGGAAGGACACTAACGGGGCTCATGGGAAAGGGTGGGAAATGAATTCCATATGCAAATGTGGAACATTTTGCATGGATGGGAAGAAGGAAAGAAATTAAGCACAAATATTATCTCTGTTTTTCCCCAAAGCTTCATATTACAGATAGAATTTATAATGTTTGTTCCATAAGGAAACTTGTGGAAAATAAAACGAAGGGTTTCCAGCCTTTCCAAAGATGAACAGCTGCTGAGTGGAGGAGAGGAAGTGCTGATAGCTTGCATGCTTATAACTTTAGCATTTGGTTCTTTAACATATCACAGTAATTTCCATGACATGCTAACCTTATTGCTTTAGGTACTGCTTCATGTGGACAGTAGTTCTGCTATAACCCCCAGAGAACAGTAAAAAAACCCACCTGCCTACCCTCGAGACATGCTAAGTGATTATTTGAGTATCAAAATATATCAGTGATTCAGATCTGTGTTGAGAGGTATCCCATAGTTAGCTTCGAGAGAACTTTTCTTCAGGCACTGCAGTTAGACTGTAACTAAACACTTTGATTGTTTCTGCTGGACTTTAAGCAGAACAACAAATCTGCTTTAGGATTCACCAGTTACAGGCTTGCAGCCAGTGAGCTGGTGGGTGGATATTTTAACAGGCAGATAACCTGGTTCTCTAGACCACTTCCTTGAGAACCATTTATTGGTAACCCACACAAAATCAGAGTTGGTGGCAGAGGTGCAGAAAGGAGGATCAAATACACAGAGACAGAGGCAGCAGTTCACGCAGGAAGGGGGGCAGGAATCAAAGTTTCAAGGAGAAATGGTGAAATGGGGACCCTTACTTCACTTGTTCTGCCTCTAAATATGTCTAATCTATAGTCCCTTTTGATCAGTTATTCAGATGTTTGTAACTTACAGATAATCTCAGAGTTATGATCACAAAATTTTGGGTATTCAGACTTGGCAAGAAAGCAAAACAACTGGGCATTACACTTCTTCCCTTCTGAAATTTAGGCCAGACATTGCCTTTACAAAACAAGAACACTGCTTCACGCTTGCAGAATTTCTGTAAATGGAAAACCTCAAAGTAAAAGGAGATGGAAGGAAGTATTCAAGTTTTCAACCTCATCCTGCAAAAAGTTTTGTTCTTTGTGGTAAAGAGACCTAAACCTCCAGCCATGAAGAGTGCATGAACTTGGCTACTCCTGGTTTTGTGAAGAGGAGAGTCCCAAGCATCAAAACGCAGCTGGCCACGTGGGAGGTCCCAGGAATGACGTTACCATCACCAAGCCCGAGAGAAATCCTACAGGTACTACAGCTGACTAATTTCCTACAACCGCGGGGCTCACTGACAGCTGAATAGCATAAAGCTAGAAAGAACTGGTGTACTCTGGCCTTACAGCTTCGCTCACAGTGTGTGGTACTTGTGCGAGCCAGGTGACATTAAGTCATTTCCAGGACTCCCACACTTTCTCCCCCGTTCCGCTCTGCAGGTGTCCTTTGGCCTTTGAAACAGCAAATAAGTCTGTTAGGCTGTTAGAAATCTTTGTCAGAACTGGATCAAACTTCCCCTAGCAATTCCTTCCTCACTGCCTCTGGATGGTCTGCATTTCTCCCTCCTCATCTGACTCTTTCTAGAGAGCTCTGCTCCGCTTCACTCCCATCGCCCTGGCACAGCTCCTGAGCTCTGGCTCCCCTTTTGGGTTACACATCAGCTCCCTTCTGGATGCTGTACCAGGACAAAATCATATCTGTGTGTGACAGAGAAGGAAGGGATTTCTCCACCGGAATCAACTCCAAACTTCAAACATGTCTGTCAGCACTAGAAGCAAACTCAACCATTTCCCTCTCCAAGCAATCAAGAGAAAGTGAAGGTGTAACAGCAGGTGTCTTCAGCAAACCTCAGAATATCCCACAGAAATCCCACTGGATTTCACTACTCATTGCCCACACCAACTCTGTGCTAGGTGCGGCCTTACCAAACCCCTGTCGCTCTGGCAGTAGGAGTGCTTAGTTCAGCTGGTCAGACTCCTGTCCTCTGGCCAAAACTGCAAGAAGCCTCTATGTGCAAGTTACTTACAGACAAGAAGCAAGTAGCGGGACTCCGTTTCTGTGACAGACTTAAAACAGGAGGAAGACACAACTCCTTGCACTCTCACTGCACTCTGGCTGCGCTCCCTTTGGTACGTGGAAGAGCTGTGAGTCATGAACTGGTACACAGCTTTTGTATGACACAATCAGATGCTGTTGTTTTGTGCTTGCCTAACATTTCTAGGGGTCGTTTTGTTTGTTGATATAGAAACAACTAAGAAAACAAACTTTTTTTCCCCACTCAAAACAGACAACAGAACATCTGCGTATGGGTCAGCTTTATGGTATCTGCCCTTTTCATAATCAGCAATCACCCCTGCCACAGCCAAAGCACAGTTATTTATAGGAATGTAGACAGCTTGAGCTAAAGGCATTACTCAACAAGTGAGATCAGGAATGAGCAAAAATACATATTCCCCAGGAAATCTTATGAATAGACAGAAATTAGCCCCTCAGTTCAGCAAAACTCTTTGTGCTTTTATGCTTTGAAGGACACTTGGAAAAGGCAAATCCCTGCCTGGCACTGGTCAGCACCTGGTTAAGCAATGGTTTACAGAGCAAAGCTACTAAAATAACCAAATTAATTTCATTAAGTATCCTGTACATCTCCAATTAAAAACCCAGTCCAAGATGCAGGTACTCAAGTAAAGCTGCTAGCAGGGCACACAGCAGGTTAACAAAGCAAATTCTGTCAAAAGAAATACAGTAACAAGTTTCTGCTTTACATTTCTAGCAGGAACACTATTCACAGGGCCTATAGAAGCAATATCTCAATAAACGCTCAGAAATCCAAATTAATAAGGCAACATGGTAACGTGCTTTATGTCTGACATTTCTATACTGTGTATAAGTAAATGTTAACTCAAAATAGCTTGGTCTTGGCAGCACATTAGTGGATGATCTGACATGTTCTTTCCTTTAACAGCCAAGCAGGTGGCAAGCAGAACCTATCGAGCTTCTATCACCTTGAATTTCTCTGCAACTCAGAAAGATCTCGAAACTGCTATCCACCATGTATACCCATTTTCTAATACAATACTCATCACTGCTTCTCATGAACTGATTCAATTTATTTGGTAGATTGGCACTTCAGCTCCTTGATGAAATTATTAGCACTTAACGATTTTAGAAATCTCAGGAACAAACGAGGGAGATATCAAATGGTGCTGCTGCCTTCGTCAGAACATGAAAGTGATAACATCCTTCCTAAAACTCTCCACAGTCTAAGGTTATAGACATAACATTTAATCTTCATCTGCTTTTTGCACCTCTGTATTACTAGTTTATACAGCAGATCTGTAAATATTCCCTGTAGACCTCAGAAGACTTTTGTTTCAAAACTGATTTATGAGCTGAGAGCTGTGTTCAGTGCTTATGGTATTCACCATCCCTAGAAATGAAAAGCTGAGTGTGAGTGATGGATATAATCTGTTAATAGAACTTTAAGACTATTTGTCTGTTCTCCATTTTCATTTCCCTGTACAGTCATAAATCGGTGCAAAATTGATTCAATGACCCAGATATTACTACTTTCACAACTTGGTCATTTTTATCTCCTGATCAAAATGGCTGCATACAGGAAGAATCTTTATGTCTTCTTCTATCAAGTTGCTATGCCAGTCATTTGCAACACGCATGGTGAACCAGCCATGTCAAGGGAAAGGCTTTATTATTTTTACTGTGAACAGAACAGAAGCATCCATAGCTACAGACTAAAATCTTTATTCCTCAGCCTTTATACAAAATCAGGCTGCTTTGTCACCTCGTGTCCCGTTATCCCTCAGATAGATAAACTGCATCTTCCACAAAGAAGATAAAAGGTGATTGAACATCTTCACTTGAACAATGTTTGTCTTTTGATCCCTCTTGGTAAGATGAAGGTATAAACAGCCATGCATATTCCTCTGTCCTACACAGGAAGCTTCCCATCTGTCTACAAACAAGGGCTCCTTTTTATTACTTTGGATATATCCTAGGAAACAGAATATATCACTGCCGATTTCTGCCCCAGGAAGCGTTATGTTTGATTTTAATTATATTTCTAGATCTTTTTAGGACTACAGCATTTCTAATTATCAGTGCAAAGTGAAGGTATCGGGAAGGAATGCCCCCTTGACATCCTAAGCGCAGCAAAACAGCCGAGCAAATCACATCGTTCCCCGCCTCGACACACACATCTCACGGTACTGATTACCACCAAAGGAAAGATAAAAGATTTTATAAATCTCTTGTAGGCACTGGGGCAGCAGCCGGTGAGACTGGGAAGAGGTGCCCAAGGAGATGCTTTATTGGAGGCCTCGTCAGAGCATTCTGCCACAAGAGAGAAACACATTATGACTGGAGACACCACCGGTGCCCTGCAGGAACCTGGTGAAAGCCCTCCGGACTACCTGAATCCCACATTTGTGCCTTAAAATGCCTGAAACATTGAACAGCAAATGCACTGCTCAGACAATATGTTCCTCTTGTAGGCTAATGCTGGACACACAATGGATGAGAATGGGGAGAAACTATTTCTATAGTTATGTATCTATCCATTGTTCACCTTCCCACGGCTCCGCTCTCCCATCTTAGTGCCTGCAAAGAATCCCAAGTTTTGGTACTTACACACTGAGAGCAGTGACAAAACTTACCAACAAACAAAATGCAGAGACTGCTGAGACAATACAGCAAACATTAATTCTTTCTGAGAATAACTCAACTAACAAGAAAGGCTTTTACCTCTTTTTAATTACTCAGCAAAGGAAAGCTTCACTAAAAATAATTAAAATTCACTAAACCTTAGAAAACAATGGATTCAGTTAAAATGCAGAATTCTCCTTGGTGTTACACAAGTAATTAGGAGATGGAGAACCAAGAAAGAAGGGCTTATGTCACAAACCAAGATAGAGAATTTCATCATAAAAGAACACCTGTTCCAGTGACTGACTGGAAAACAAACTTATGGTAAAAAAAAAATTCTTAGTAAAGCCCCACATCAATATTTAGTACCAAGGATGGCCACAAGTGGTGTCAAGGACACAACTCCAAACACCTTTGCAAAAGCACGTGAAGGAAGTAGATGAGACAAGAATCAGTTATGTGAATCATCAAAAGCTATCTTGGAAGAGGCAATCAACCACTCTTTGTTCCCACTTTTACCCAAAATGTCAGTAGAAGCTGGATTAAAACTTTGTTTTAGGTACTGATCAAGGAAATCCACTGAAAAAAAGATTAATGCAAATAAAACTATAAAAAAACCCCAAATCTTTCTCTCCCCACTAGCCTGAACAGCAACACAAAATGCTGAGATAGGATGGTATGAAAACTCCATGCCTGTAAGCAAGTGATAAAGCATGTTCAGCTGAAGGCATGCATGGGCATAATGTACCCGGAGACAGAGAGGTTTGGTTGGTATCTGGTCTGATGGTGCTTCCATGAGATGGAGCAGAGAAACCCATCATGTCTTTCTTTACTTGAAGGCGTGCTGACTGCACCAGCCAGTTTGCTAAGGGGGACATGAAAGCTCCTCCCTGAATTCCCCTACTGCTCCTGCTATTCCATGCCACTGCAAGGAAGACAGGGGAAAAGCCAAAGGGGTTAATTACACACCAAATGGGCTCTTGTCTTTTGACTTCTCTATGTGATAGTCTAAAGGAAAAATGATTCTCCTCAAATTCTGGACAGCTTACATCACTTTTCTGAGTAACTGATGACAGAACTGAGCTGTACCCAGAAAAAAATGGCTTTGTTTAAGAGATACTGCAGACTAGATTCGGAAGATGCATTTTTTAGAGGTACCGAAAAACACACTGTTGCAGCTAAAAGTTATACAAATGCTAGACATCAGCAGCCCACGAGCCTTTGTTTGAAGTCTAGTGTGTGGATAGGTTCATGTTTCTAAGTTGACTGGAACCTTACAGAAACAATACAAATTATTCTCTTCACATTTGTTGAAATGTAACACTATTTGATAGAGACAGTGCCTGCAAAGTCTGTTTATCTGGGAGAGAGGCCAGTGAATAGACTTGAGCCACCAGAGGTTGAAAACCAGTTATTTTTGCATCCACTACTACCCAGAGCTATTATTACAGCTTCTCTCACCTTTGAAAACAAACCTAAATAAAATAAAAGAGCAATGTAACGTAAGTTTCTCAGCCTGCTATCTAGTTAAAACAGAAAAAAGTCATGGGGATGGCCTGCCAGGTCCCTGACGTCCTTGCAGAGAGAGGGCTTGCTGATCTTTCTGGTTGCTAATTACTTTCTCAGTGCTGTTACTTTCTAATATGTTAAGCATCAGTCTTCCAAGACCTTGGGGGTGCTCTGGCTATGACCTGATTTCACGTCAGGATACATGGGCATTGTTCTTTTCCTGTGTGTTCCGTGTGCTAAGGCTTACTCTGAAAGATCATTAGGCAAGAGAGCTAGAAAGGAACTGCAGCATACTCTGCCCAGGTCCCTGGTCTGGACCGACAGGCCATGAGGACACTCCAGATCCTACTTGTTGGTGCAGTCAGACCTTTTCTCACATGAGTTACCTCCTCTAGAAGCCCGCTCGTTGCTGGCTCGATTCTACCACATTTAATTCACTTTTGCTTTTCTAAAATCACTGAGCAAGTGCACATGTGAAACTTCTGTTGGCACATGGATGCTGTCAAGCGTACTCCAGAGCCCTGCTGGAATGAAAGAGCCAGTATTTCTGTGGCAGCTTAATTACATTGTTCTGTAATCAAACATAGGATCACTGGAGTTCACAAACAACTTCTTCCCTAAATAAAGTTTTTAGCTAATTCCAATCAGCTTTCCATTCACCCAACTAATTACACCCAGGAAAGCCAGCACATTACTATCCTGCTGCTTGAGCTCTGTAAATCGCCTAGAACTGATACGGCAATAATAAATAACAACCCGGACTTTAGATTTGGCTCACTTGGTTATTTTCTCTGAAACATTGTTCAAGACGTGAATTTTCAGCTATACTTTTTTTCAGCTCTTTTCCAAATTGTACACTTTTGACAGATTTTTCTCTCTCACATGCAATTTTTGGTCTCTTCCTGCTTCCTGGTCAAGACCTTGTACCCCAGATATCAGTCTGCTTGAAAAGGTGTGGCTACAGCCCCTCTGAGGTTTGTCAACAGGTTGCCACTCCCTGAATATAACTGTTATGCATCCCTTCAGTCCTACTCCCATTTTGCCCAGATATTGGCTCTTGCTTTTCCTTCTCAACAAAAGGCTTCAGAAGCAGTTTGTTCATGAGCCATATGAGTCTGGATTCACTTGGTATTTATTAGCACAGCCATATAAATTCAGACATAGCCCAAACCAGAACATGAAATGCTAAAGCCACAGTCCTTGCAATGCATGACAGAGTTGGAAGAAGAAGAAGAAGAATGAAGCATGCAACTTTATCTGCCCCCCGCCTCTGCCTCCAGTTTGGCTTCCAAGCCGGGTTTTTCACTTCTGGCTCCTGTCGCAACCAAGCATTCATTACTGAATCCAATGAGCCCAGTAACATTTTTCAGGCCTGACACGTAAGTCTAATGGGACTGAATCTGAATTTTCCTGCAGACCTTTAAAAAACCCAAATAAATGAACTTCACAATAATTTGGGCACAGCTGGCTTTGTTCACATTGCACACACGCTCACTGCTGCTCTCTACTGCACTGCAGAGCCGCTCCAGAAGGGAGAGAACTTGTGCCTGTGCACTCAGGTTACAACTTCTGACAACCAACTCCAAAAACTCTTATGGCATTCTTCAAATATGTACATTTTATTAATTCTACTTGGTTAATAATTAATCGTCCCACAACCCAGACAGCAATGTTGGGTTAATTCACTTCTAGGAAAACTAAGATAGTGCTTGAGAAATTAAATTAAAATCATAAAAACTCTATGGTAGTTCACTGTTCAGATGTATGTCGTTGTAAATATCAAAAAAAAAACCAAAGAGAAATCTGAAGTTCTTACTGCTTTTAACTCATCTGCCTGACAGACAGGTACTATGTTTTATACCAACAAAGACAATTAAATTTTATAATCAGAAAACTCAAAACAGAAGTTACATTGTACCTGCAATTGAGCCAAGTTATAATTAAGAGTAAATACTTTGTTGCTGCACACCTCCTGGTTTGTTGGTTTAATGATACAAGCATAAAAAGCATTTTTACTTCGCAAGCACTTACATAAATATGCCATCTACTCAGAAGACCTGTTTTATTTGAGTAATCTGACATGTCTTTGCAATTTTAATGATTAAAATAGGCCCTCTGTGCTTTTTATTGCTGATGCCATCAGAAAGTCAGAACACAAGTAGAACAGGTCGATCCTCCTTATCATTATCCATAGAGTAATTTACTAAATTAAAGGAAGCTTTTCCATCTCAAATAATTTACTGCAATTAAACACCACCATGGCCCATTTATTTTATTAAAAAATAAAGAAGTGTTTAGAAATCAGATGTACATTTCTTTGTTAATCAACTGGAATTCCCAAGAAACTGGATAAAAAAATGGTCTGGGTGAGTATTTTAAAGTAAGGTCAATGTATGAGCAAGCAGACAGCTAACAGAGATCAGTGAGTGCATCCTCTTGTGCAATGAGGGTTCTGAGTGAAAGGGCAGAAGCAAAGATTTCCAGCTCTACCTGGACTGCGGCAAGAAAGAACAGGCAAGCAGAAATGTTATGAGGCCAGATCACCCAGAGACAGAATGGCTCTCTAAGCTTGGGAACTGGGAATTGACAGGGCAATCATTTGGGTAATTAGAGACTTGGATGTGCAGATCCCCATTCATGTTTTAGCAGATAAATCTCTGCCTTAACAGATGTGTAATCTGGCCTCCCTTGAAGGTGAGAGCATTGAAATCGATTACAAATCAGAGGTAAACACTTCCTCTTAAAATCTGGTATAAATAGAAAGAAAAATACCCTTTTTGCTTTTGTTCATAAGTCTGAGGAGATAGGCTCATGATAGTCTGCCATTGTTCAAGACAGCTATTTGTAAGAAGCCACTGACATACTAATTATTAGCAGAGCAGGCTAGAAAATAGTTAATGTGTGCCATGAAGAAATATAAAAGATATGAAATTCCATTCTCATCTCATTATCTGAGAATTTTTTTGATTAGTGCAAAAGAAAACACTAGCCATTGTTGTTGAGAACCCAGCACTTTTTTGCTAGAGACTTGATTTTGCTGGCACCATCAATTTTTCACACCACATCAACAAAACCCAAACACGAAGGGATTCTGTTTGACTTGAGGAGAAGATAATAATCAACAGATCACAGGCACATCCCACTGAAGCCAGTGTGTTTCTCCTGGTGGACAGTGTGACAAAGTGAATTGGACATGAACTTGTTATTATGCTGTGAAAGCCATGGCCTCTGTTCCCTACTACCCAGTCCGAGCTGTCTGCAGCAAGCAAAGTTATCTTAAGCCGGGGAATGACTGTGTGTCTCAGCAACACAAGATAATGAGGGCCCAATCAACCAAGTGTCATGAAAAAAAGAGAAGCTGCAAGAGTAGCAAGTGAATGAGCACATCCATCATACATATTTTCTTTCCCTACAGCTCAGCATAAATTTTAGGGCATGGGTTTGATACAGGGCCTGATGTAGTGATTCAAATAGCACATTACAATTGCTGTTCCAAAAGGAAAGCGGGTGCAGCCATCCCACCAAGGAGAAGTAATTATTTCCACATTATTTTTGGGAAAACGCTTATGTGGCGTGTTAATGCATGGTCTGTCACAGACCTTTGCAGAATCTGTATGGATCTGAATACATAATTGTTCCCCAGTTTCATCTCACAGGACAGAGAATAAACTGGAGGTGGGAGTACACCTGCTTTCTATTCCAAAAGTATAATATTTTCTCAGAGATGCTGAATTATAACTCAGCCTTCTCAAACATCACAAAAAAAAGAGGAGCCACAATTGACAAGCCTGTCTGTTGGAAACTGACGCTCCACAACTGGCAGTGGTTCTACCTCCAGCTCTGTTTGATCTTTTATGTTAGAAATATCTGTGGCCACACAACCTGTGGTTACTTTACATTCCCGTCCGTGGAGCCCTGTCATCTCTATGAGTAGAGGTGAACGTTAAAAAGTGAACCCTGGTACAGGCATGATTTACAAATACTCCTTGACACCAACAAGAGGAGTGAGGTACTTGCGCCTCTGCCCAGCCACGGTGGGTTGATCTTGGTCACCAGCTGAGTACCCGCACAGCTGCTTGCTTGCTTCCCCCTCAGCAGGGCAGGGGAGGGAATACGAAAAGCCAAAGCAAAACACATGGGTTGAGATAAAGACAGTTTAATAAGTGAAGCAAAGAGCGGAAAAAAAAAAAGTGATGCAAACGCAGTCACTCACCAACACCCACAAGGAGACTGATGCCCAGGCAGTCTTTGAGCAAAAGCTACCTTGGAAGGCAAACTCTTCTCACCTTCTTCCAGCACCCCAGTTTTACTGCTGAGCATGATGTGATACTGCACAGAATATTCATTTGGGCCAGCTGTTCTGGCTGTGTCCCCTCCCAGCCTACCTAGTGCTGCTGCTGGAGCAGGGAGTGAGACAAAGCGAAAGCCTTGATGCTGCCCAAGTGCTGCTCAGCCACAGGCCAAGGCACTTGTGTGCTATTTGCACTGGTTAAGTCACAAATCTAAAACACAGCACCATATGCACTGCTAAAAGAAAGTTAATGCCACTTCAACCTGATCCAGCATAACAATATCCCCTGTATAAAAAAAAGTCTTTCTAGTAATTCAAAGGACAGTGAAACTGAGCTTGAAAGGGTTACCATCAGCATTATTTATTTGTTTTATTTTAATGCACTAGGATTGCTGTAGGCTTTGCCTTAAGCTTTGACTGACACTCTGGCAGCCTTTCTCCACAAAATGAATCTATGGAGATCAACAAACTACACTGATAAACTTTTTTCTTCAGTGAACGTAAAACAAACCTGTATCATTTATTCTGCTCCCAGATACACCGTTTAAAAGCCTGCTATGTCTCTTCTGGGGAGAGAAAGAGGGACAGAAAGACACAGGAAAAAGAAAGAAAAAGTAACAACAGTCTCCTCCCCCCGCCCCGCCTTCCAACTCTAACAGCTTAGAACCCATTTTTATTTTCAAAGCTACTCTTTGTCAGTGAAGTAAAATAAGCTATTTCCCCCAAAGGAATCTTTGCCTCTGGGGTTGCAAGTAACCAGGGTAGTCACAGTTACCAAAATCTGTTCAATGAATACAATGAGAAAGTGGAAAGAAAAGCTTTGCATTGCTCACTTCAACAAAATGAATTAAGGATGATGATAGATGCAAAAAAAGTTTGGTTTTGTCCTAAAATGAAAGGTGTCAGCACCATTTCCACTCCAGAAGAGAGCAAGTATGCAGCAACACAGAGCCTTGCTCTGACTTCAGACCTGCATGGGTAAAGCATGGAGGGAATGCAAGAGGAGTTTGGGGCTGCTGGAAAAACACTCTATTATTAAAAAAGTTAGGCATAGTAAAATATATGCTAATTAAACCTCATCTGGGTTTTAAATTATTTCATTATTTTTAAATTAAATTATCATTTCAGTCGGTACTTAACTAGCTACTTATTCTGCCTGCCCGTATTTTAACCCCCCCCCCCCGAGTCTCTTTAATGATCATCATAATAAAGCACTTCCAGATTTTTGCGTTTAAATAAATTCTCTCAGTGAGGACACTTTGACTACTCGTTGCTTGTTATTTGCTCATTCCTATTCTTCAGTGGCTGCAAAGCTGAGAGAGATCGGAGGAAAAGGCAAGCTGTACAGAAAAGCCCACATAACAAAAAAGACTGTCATCAGCTCAAAATATCCACTTCATAAGGAAAAAATAACAAGAAAAAGTATTTTCAGCTGTAAGACTGGCAAAAAGAAATCCATCTTCTCAATTCTTAACCAGTCTGTTCCTGCAGCCCTTATTTTAGAAAGTCTCTATTAGGTGGTAACAGGCATACTTCCTGCACAGCGAGAGGGAATCGTCGTACGGGAGACTCCACATAGGCAGAAGGAAATTCCTTCAATTTTTGACTTGGAGCTTATAAGTCGTACTCATCCCAATGCAAGCCCAAAGGAGCTTGAAATCAGATCTGCTCATTAGAGGCCAGTTTCTTAAGAAAAGAACACAAGGAAAGCAACTCAAAAAACCTGAAGCTGAAGGTTTTCCTTGGTCTTGGGAAGAGCTTTTCTCAGAGAGGATGTTAGTTTAGAAGACGGACTTGAGCAACTTAGTCTGTGCCTTTCTAAAAGCAGTGTATCTATCAAAATCACAGAGTTAATGAAAGGAAAAATGTGTAATTATTGCTATTTCTATGATGGCAACAGCAAGATAAATGAATTTGTTGAATTAACTGCATTGGTAGAAAGCCCATATATAAATGTTGCTCACCAGACCTGTGCCAGACTTACAACATTGCAGAACAGAGCACTGAAAAGCTTTCACAATCCCTTTTTCTTTCCAGGAAGGTACCACCATATATTCCAAATAGTCAGCCATGGCAGCTGCTATCCACAGCATGAAAAAGTAACAGCATCCACATGTTTCTTTACAGAGAACCTGTCCATTAAAACCACAGCCGTTAGGGGAAGCAGACACCAACCCTGAGATGGAGAGCAGGCACTGCTGGCAGCTCCAGCCACTGCCTGTTTGGAAACTCATCAGGCCTGGAAGCAGCTTCCATGATCTGTTCGGGATCCTGAGTAATTAAGTGACAAAATCTTCTTCAGCT
This sequence comes from Cuculus canorus, assembly GCF_017976375.1. Classification (NCBI taxonomy): domain Eukaryota; kingdom Metazoa; phylum Chordata; class Aves; order Cuculiformes; family Cuculidae; genus Cuculus; species Cuculus canorus. The sequence continues at coordinate 75,178,188 of NC_071404.1, forward strand.
TCAGAGAACATAACCAGACTTGGGACCAGCTCAGTTTTCATAGCTTTTTCCCACTTGTTCTACCTGCTCTTTAATCAGGCTTTTTCTTAAAGTTTTTGCTTTGCCACATCCAGACAACTCACACTTTTTTTTTTTTTTAAATCCTGAAGAGAGCTTTAGAGATTTAAACCATTTATCTCTCAACTTTAAAAGACTTAGAAATGCAACTGAATGAGAACGTCATTTACACATTAATATCTTATGAATACAAGTATCTTAACTTGTTCCTTTGATCTCATGTATACATCGGGTGTGGCCAGTAGTCCATAAATGGAAGGTCATTGTGGAAAACAGCAAGTCACAACTATAAACTTCCTAGAGACAGCAGAAAACAGGATGATGAACAGCAAGGGGCAAAAAAAAGCAGATTTTTAAGATTGTAGATTGAAGTAATTAATAATGTTCCAGGTCCTTTTGTGCAAAATAAGGGTAGTAAGACCTGATCTGGTCTAAAGCCAATTTTTTGTGAAAAAAAGAACTACAAAATATGTCTTAAACTTAAGTCCTAGAATTGCACCGCGCAGAAAAACATTCACTGACAAATACACATATTTAATGGATATTACAGATTCATTCCTAAAGCGCATTACTGTTAAGAGAGTTTCTTGTAAAAGTGTACTTTAAGAAGAAACAGAACTGGATGGGTAACCACTCTGTACACAGAATATAATGTGTCTCACACCTGAGGACATCACAGAAAGTCAGGTGACAGATACAGCACTCGCTGAAAATGCGGGAAGCAAATCACAGAAAATAAAGATGAAAATTTGAGCCGAGTCCAAGGAGCTGAAGCTCAGTTTGGAGGGAAAAGAACTGAAGAATCCAGGAACGACTTGCTTGATAGAGAAGAAAAGACCAACAAGTTTCCTCTATTATTCTTTCTGCATATGCGATGAGCAGTATGAACAGTGAAGAAGCCAAAAGAAGCAAGTCACAATAGATAAGTGTCCAAAAATGCTGGACTGGTGAAACCATTTACAATTACTTTTGAACACTCCTGCAAAGCAGAGAACTACCTGTGTAGCACTACATTCCTAATTGCCAATATATTTACTAGTAAGGCTTTGGCTGTTTCCAGTTAATTTAATATGAAGGCTGAAAAGCATATTCTTACACGCTTTTGCATGTACCAATAGGTTTTACCTTACCTACATACAACCAGAGATATAAATACAGGTTTCATCAAAAGGAATAAGTCGTGTATATATGAAAAAACCAAAAGACATGTAATGTCTTGAATCATGTTGCTCTCATTCACTACGAATTACAAAGAGCAATGTCATTTCTTAATGTACTTGCAAATACCCACAGGAGACTACACAACCTTCCTAACTGATCTACTCCAGTGCCTCATTATCTGGTTTTCAATTGTTTACCCTAAATCTTTCTTCCTGCAGCTTTAGGTCATCTGTCCTTGTTCTGTTTCCCAATGACAGGACATACATATTCTGCTTGTAGCAATCTTTTACATACTTCTTACAAACCGCTTCTCCATCCCTCTCGCCCCACCTCCCTCTTGTCTCTACAGCCACTCACTAAAGCAAAGCCTTCCTAGCTCTTTCAGTTTCTTCTTAGATGTCACCCTCTTTATTTTATTTTATTTTTATTCTGTTTTTATTTTTTTAATAAGAGTTATTCAACCTTTGTCTTTCATGTGCCCCTTCATAAATGGAAAATTGCCACTCAGAATCAGTACAACAGTACACAGCCCATCTTTGCAAGTGATCACCATTAATTAACAAACTTTCTGTGATATTAGCAGATTGAGATTCTTCTGGTATCAGAAAATCTTTTAATACTGGATTTACCTTGTATAATTAGCATTTGTGAACTACATAGCGAAAAGCATGGGTCCCCTCTGTAGTTTTATTTATCAAAGCAAGGTCAAATTGTCTAAAATGGATAATTACAGGCTAACATGGCCACAGGGTGTTTCTTTTAACTTAGGTAAAGGCTTCCGCTAATGTAGATATCCCTCCCAATGTCATGGGAACAGCCTGTCCTTTCCTGTGACACTTGGCTGATGTCGCAAGCATGTATGAAATGACTATACTTCAGAAATTACTTCAAGGACTCAGCCAAAGATAAAAGGTCAGATAGCTAAACAGTGCATGTTTTCAATTTCATTGTGACTTTGAAGTTTTAATTCAACAGCAAAATTCTGAACAAATAGGAGTACAAGTTTTTTTCCTACTTTCCTGGCTTGACTTTAATATGTATCAACATTTAAGAAAAACAGAGTTAACAGGGGAGACAAAGAGAGGTTGCCTGCAATTTCTTCAAAGCATAGTTAGCGTTCACAGCTCTCTGTGTAATGATTTGCCATCTTGAATTTTGGACAGGAGGCACTGAAAGGATTTTATGAACATCAGTCCATTTAAATGCAACCCCAGGGAGACAGGGAAGTGCTGTCCCCACTCAGCAGATGGCGATTACTGAAAAAGAGGCCAAAGACACACAAGTCAGCAGCAGTAGGTGCTATTAAAAGTCTGAGGATAATTAGAAAGTGTGATGTGAAATAAACACCAAAGGGAAGAAAAAAAAGAAGTGGTGATGGACTGATTTCCAGGAAAAAATATTTTTGTCAGATTAGTGATATCTCCAGGATAAACAGAGAAAAAACACTAGTTGGAAAACCTCACCAAAACTGGATAAAATGCAAATTGATGTTTTCCGGTAATATATGGTGTAATTTATTTTCTAAGAAGTAATTTCTAAGTGATGCAGCATGCTCTTTCATGTTCTAAAGTGCTTTTCCATCATCTATTACGGAATTAATTTAAGATTTATTCACTACTATAACACGCAGAAACTCCTTAAAAAGACAGAGAGCATGGGAGTTCTTCAGAAATGAGTTTATCTTTGTACCAGTATTATAATTACTTGTAAAGTGACAATCTTAAATGACTCCTACATACAACAACCTGCAAGTCCACACAAAGCAACCCAAATCATGAGAGTTTTTGGTGTATTTCTTACGTCCTTTTCACATTTGAAAATACTGGAACAGCACCTTCCCTGTTATCCCTTTTTAGTTTTGAATTACAGTGGCCCAGATGCAGTGACTTGCTGTGACCCAGACAGAAAGGAGAAGCTCTCTGACTTCAAGAAGAAAGCTTCAGTGAAGCCTTTAGCAAGGGGATCCAGTCCTCTCACTCTGCCTGGGCACAGGAGGTTGCTGCTTCCATTTGTTTCTCTTCTGTTTAGATCCCGTGAAAGCAGCTAGCATTCATTACTCCCATCCTGAAATTAATTTTGTTGGTGGAATGTATCCACCTTATAAGAGATGTGGTGGATGCCCCATCTCTGGAAAGGTTGGATGGGGCTCTGAGCAACCTGATGAGTAGAAGGTGTCCCTGCTTCCTGCTGTGGGGTTGGACTAGATGACCTTCAAAAGTCCCTTCCAACCCAAACCATTCCATGATTCCATGACAGAATGTGATGCCAAAATACTACAGGCTTATGAATAAACCAAAGTACAACACAGTGAACAAGCATCCAGTTCTCTTCTAATGTTTCCTGGGGTTTAAGTATTCTGGGGATCAAGATACTGAAAAACAACTGTAGAGATGGAGGACAAGTAGTGGAGGAGAAGTCAGGAGAGACCACAATATGGTACACAAGGGTCCCCTTCTAGGGTTAAAAACCTAAACTATGCAAATGACAGTATGTCATGGACTTGTGTCCTGATATTATAATACAACTTCTACACATTGTTGAAACAGAACAGTGACAGGAAAGACACCACAGAATCCTGCACATCAAAATGAACGGGATGTGATGGATTTTTAAACAAGCAATTTTAAGAAGAAAAGGCAAAGAGATAGAAAATATTTGTTGTCTTTCTCTGCATCTCCTAAGGGACTTTTATTCATTTTGTTTTTAAAAATAGCATGAGCAAAGATTTGTACAAAAAGATAGGGCTGTCTGCCTCCTACCAGCTTCCACTCCAAAATGAGTAAAATAAATCCCCATGCCTAAAAGAAAAGCTTAGCGCATTTTGTTTGTGTCACAGCACTGTAAGAGATGCTCATTAAAAAAAAAAACCCAGAAGCCTACTGCAATGACTTCTTCCAGCTATCTCATCTAGCAAGGACTGAGCTTAAACTGAAATGTGAGTGTGAAAGGGAATAATTTACTTCAACTTGATATTTGTACAAGCACATCTGGAAGAAGGAAGGTTCATTCCCTTTGTGGGAGGAAGTTACGTACAGTCTCATGCTCACTCTTCCATTTCAAATACTGAAGGGCTGTTATTTCTGCCAAAGCACGCGCTATTCCAAGCCAACTATTGGTAGGAAAACACAACGTGTTGGTAAAGTAAGCCCACTGACTGTACAACATGGGAATGTACTTTCATGACTGGGAGAGAGTGAGAGATGCCCTAGAAATATATATAATCATCCTTGTGAAATAACAAAATATAATTAAAACTGTTATTTGCATCCGCAATCGTGATTAATGTTAGTTTCTCATCAATGTTTTGCATTTTGATGAGAGAGAGGGAAGACCTCATGCTAAGTTTCACAAGATTCTTGTTTATATTGTCTCGTGGCTTCTAGGCAAGCCTCAGTTCCCCTTGCATTCCCTGGAACATCTGTTCTGAACATGTAAGCCCTGGAGCAGTAAAAAACTGCACAATAAATATCCAGCTGTGTATTCTATTTGACAAAGAAAATCTTCATCAAGAAGGTTCGAACCGCAAAGAGCAACAAAATATTTCTGGAACTTTCTTTTCCTTTCATATCCATCTACATTGTGAAACCTCAGCAGGTTCCATCTCAAGAAATGCTATGCACAGGAAGGTTTTGGGGTAAAGATGATACGCCTCGTGATTAGGCTTGATCTTCAAGCCAAACAGCTTATGGCAGTAATGGCTGATATGTTCCTAAGTAATTGCTAACTAGGTAGGTTATTTCAGGCAGACAAAATTACAGACTTGATATAACATTTCTCGCTTAATGAATGGCCCAGATGTAAGTGACTGGCAGTTTAATGTCATTTCCTTCAGAGACAGTAAAGGAAAAGAAATAACGTTTTGGTTTGCAATGTGAAAAGCTGACACAGAGCTGTCAGACGTTTCACTTCAGCTAATCCTCCCTAGGAAGCACAACGTTGTGTGAGCTCTGAATTCTCTGCGAGTTTATTGATCTCAGGTTTGCCAGATAAACAAGTGAGATCAGCCCTGCAGACTCGTAGCCAGAAGGTAAAATGGCAGTTTCTAACATCCAGATGCAGGTTGGTTCGTTGGTTGGTTTAAACCGAATAATTACAAGATACCGAATGTGCCTCAGCAGATATAGAACACACCAGCTGCTGGGATATAACCCCTGACCTTAGCCACCCTCAAGCTGACGACAACTTCATGGAATAGCTGTTTATAAATACCAATTTTTGTATAACGAATGCAGGTCACTTGGTGATGAAATAGCCCACTCCATTTGTTTGACAACACACTGCTTAATTGACTAGAGCTAATCCAGCATGATGTTTTTGCATATGAGCATGCGGAAGCAGCAGCCTCCTGAATATTTAAATGGCCAATGTCAAGGCAGTCACAAATACTGTATTACATTAGCATGACTAAAGCAGCCTGCTATCTAGAATTACAGGAAAAAAAGTCTCCTTGCTGACTACAATACTTTCTGCAGCCTATTAGTACTTATTTAGCATTTCCTGTCTGCCCTCATTCTTAGAAATGCTGCTCATTTATCAGCAAAACGTCTGTGCAGCCCAGATACCCAGTAAGCCAGACCAGCACGGAGCTGCTCTCATACATCATGGAACTTATTAGCTACCTACATTTCTTTCCTCAGGTTTCAAATGAGCTGGACCAATTTGTTACACGGCTCCCAGGTGGGAGTGAAAGGAACATAGAGCAGTGCATTGCCAAATATATGTAGTTCAATTACAAGTAGGACATTGCGATTACAAAAATCTGGTGGATAGCTAACTGCCTAGAGAACATACCTTCAGATATGAGAAGTCATCCCAGTGTAAGAGTGAAGCACAAGCAGCTGGACAATAAAACACAGGCACAAGCATCTTCGGTTCAACTCCACACTTCAGTTTAGGATGGGATATATTTCTTTCAAGGGGACCGAGACTAAAGCCCTTTGACTACTTCAGACTAACAGCAGAACGAAATAACCTTGTTGTCAGTATTCTCTTGCTAACTTCAAATCGCTTTGAAGAGCAGTCCATGGCACAACTGTTGAAAGACCTCTCTCTCTGCTGACACATCTACAGAACAGTTTGTTGCTTCTCTTATTTCCTTGATTCTAAAGCCTGTTGCTGGAACATTTTAATCGGTATCAAGAAAATGGCTTTTTTAGACACTATTTTATTTACATCCTTAAATCACTAGAGGCTTTTTTCTCTCCAATCATCTTTTTGAACCATGTTTTGCAAGATTCTATTCACAGCATTTGATTTCATTACCTACTTTTCCTAGGGGAAAGATTTACCCTTCTACTTCTTGAACTTTCTCCCATTGTTTGGTTTCACTACGTTGCAATTTTTGCCTGTGAAGCTTGTTTCAAGTCAGTTTGTTAAGTGGGAGCAATGTAGTTTAATACTGGAAGTACACAGGGGTGACATTCTTTTTGATGGCTTCATATTCAGTTACTACCCTTTTCCACAAATGCCTTTTGACTCCCACTGTTTGCACTGTTTCCTCGTTTCATCTCCATTAGATTTCTGTTGACTTTTTAAAGTACGTTCTTCCATTATGCAAGAGATTTGCTGTGAGCCACTTCTTCCTTTTTGTGCTTTCAGTGAGCAGCATCAACTTTCCCAACGTGCCCCCCCTTTGTCTCGGGCACTGTTTGTACTGTCCTGTGCTAAAGCCACTGGCAGCACCCTCAAGGCCATATTCCTTTATCTCCTGCACTGTTGGAAGCCAGGAGCACCAAGCCTTCGTAGGACTTTCCAAAGGCGTTATAGGCTACTAAACAATCTGCTGAACCTGACTATGTCAACATAATCCCACAAAGCAGTCCAGCGTGGTTTGCACCTTCTTGCCACATCAGAGAGCCTGCAGGCCCTCTCACACTGCTTACAGCAAACACTCAGAGCCAGTCACCAAAATGCGAAAGCAGCTTGGAAAAGGTCCTCATCACCCACAGAATGGATATAGCAGATACCCTACCTCTAACCCAGGGGGATACTTCTAGAGGGGACAAAACCACAACATCTAGCACTAATTTCCAGCTCATCTTACCATATTCGTAGGCAGACTAGAACTTCTGGTAATCAGGGCTGTCCTCAGGGAGGATCCTGCGAGATAGTACTGAATGCTTTCCTCAGAGAAGACCATCACTCTACCCTACGAATCCTCACCACGCAGAATTGTACATCACTTGCTCTCTCCAAGATCAGCTGGATGCCAGGCCTCCCACATCTTGCATTCAGCAGAGATATGAGATAGCTATGGACACAGCTCCAGCTCCACAGTGAATTGCTAAGCCGCTACAAGAGAGTATTGCTCCCCTTCTGCACAAGCAGCACAGCACTGAGCTGGCTTCTTGTCTGCTTCTGTGAATCCTGCTGGAACAGGCCTCTTGTAGGAAAAGGAAGGCCTCCACTTTAAGACAGTATCCTCCATTTCAGAAAAGCAAAGGCATTGGTTCTTTCTTTGGCTCCTTCATATCTCTGACATAATTTATAACACAAAATAATTGCAAGTTACAGTAAGACAGAATGAAACTATTTTTCTCCTGTTAATGGCTACATCATGGTTGGACTTGATGATCTTTTCAATCCTTAATGATTCTATGATCTAAACAGATGGATTAAGAAACACAGACACCAGAAGTTATTCTACTTCTAATGCCACCTGCTAAGAGGCATAAGAGATACCTGTATTCCCCACAACGGTGAAAATTATGTAATTTTAGTAATTTAGAAGACATATCCATATTTTCATAAGACTGAGTCTACACACACAAGAAAAGAGGCATGTTATGATGGAGCATGTGCATATCCTGTCATGCACAAAAGGTGCTGGTCTGTTTTTCTCATACTAGGAGTGCAGAGAAGGGTTCAACATCTCTGTGACGATCCCTAGCGTGACTGGAGCCTCAGCACTCCGCCTGCCTTGCAGGGTGGGAAACTTTGACAAGAAATATATATTACTGAATGAAGTTTATTCTTCAGGGCCCAAATATCTCTACTAAGTAGATAACAGCATGGGGTGGTGTAACAAGAGACCGTAATTCTGAGTCTATCTGAGTGAAAATGAAATTATTCTTTTGATATAGACTAGAAATAAATAAAAGCAAACAGGTTTTACTGTTGCAGGCTCAATGTCGCACTCAGCAATGTTTTTACTCTTGGCAGAAGTGAAGACCAGGGAAAGAGGGGCTGACTATTATCAGTGCTTGCATGGAAGGGCTACCTGAATCACATGACGGTGTGTGCTTTGCAGGTAATGAGCCATTCCTCAATTTTGTCTATTTATCAGACAAAAAAAGATATTATTTTGTGAAGTGCATTTGTCATGAGGGGATGAGCAGTTATGATGCTAACTGTTATAAAAACATAGTATTGGATGTAAATATATACACACACATGTAGTCTGAAATATAATTTTTTTTCTTCTTTGAGCATAGCATTAACAAGACACAGCACATTATGTTCATATATTAAACGTTTTTAATAACATATGCTGTCTGAAGTAATATAAAAGTAATTTTGTGATATAATTAATGAACTTTGCCTTAGGTGTGCTAAAAAATGTATAAGAAGTGTAAGGTACTATCGATTTCTTCATTACAGTATCTAACTTGCATTTACCGGGAAGAAAACCAGAATATCCCTGTAACACTGAACTACGGTTCTCAGGTGACTGATTCTTAATGAAATAGTCTAGAGTTTGCTTTACCTGACTTATCCTTTTGATGACACCTATTACTGCATAGTCCACAAGCACAATTAAATACATAGCAAGCACATATACGCGTTAATAATGTATATAATTTCATACCTATACATCCCCCCCAGTGTTTTATAGCAATAGATAGGTGTATATTTTCCCCTGGAAGCCTATTGCTAGCTGTTTTTTTTCAGGGTGTTGCAATTCCTTTCCACTACGAAGGAGAAGCTATTAAAGTAAAGGATATTGAAAGTCATAAAAACGTGCCAGCTTTCAAAAAGAAAAGGTTGTCGGACCAACAAACTGCTGAAGTTTTCCCTGTAAGGCCTTTTCTCCTACTCTCACAAAGAGAATGTTACAAAAGTGCTTTCACCTTTGTATGATGAGACCATGATTGGTCTTGCTGGCCACCACCGACCACTGCAAAACAGTGCTGCAAAGGGAAAGGAATCAACGAGGCTCAAACCCACAGGCATCCAAGCCTGCCGTCCCCGGGGCAAATCAGGGGCTGAGCCCATTACAGCCTATGTCCACACACAGGAGAATGTACACGCATACACACACATTGAAGTTCTGCTGTATTATTGTGAGAGATTAGTCGCTTGTTATTTTAAAGATAATAAGCATGACCTGCTTAGTGGGCTCAGCACACTAAAGACACGAAGATTTGTCCTGAGTATGAGGTACCATAGATAGACAGCCTTACCTGCAGCTACAGTTCTAGGTAAGTTTCTTGGCAGTGTTTAGGACAATGTCATTTTTGTATTTAATGAGTAAGGCAGCAGCTGAAAGGTCTTGATAGCACAGCAAGACATTGCCAATAGGCATTACATGAAACATAACTGGAACACACTTTACCATTAAATGTTCTGGTCAGTATTTCAAAACATTTTCCTTATTTTGGAATAGCTACAATTTAACAAAATGGAAACCAGACTTAACACCATTGCTGCCACGATAAGAAACAAGACTGCAAGTCAGGAGGCTCAGGTGTAACTCTTGGATGCACTACCAAGCTGCTGGTGAGGCCAACCTGCTAATTATAGCATCACAGAATCACAGAACGGTTTGGGTGGAAGGGACCTTAAAGCCCATCCAGTTCCACCCCCTGCCATAGCCAGGGACGCCTCCCACTGGATCAGGTTGCTCAAAGCCTCACCCAACCTGTCCTTGAACACCTCCAAGGATGAGGCAGCCACCACTGCTCTGGGCAACCTGGGCCAGGGCCTCACCACCCTCACAGTTAAAAATTGCTTCCTAAGATCTCATCTCAATCTCCCCTCTTTCAGCTTAAAACCATTCCCCATCATCCTATCCTTGCAAACCCTGAAAAAGAGCCCCTCCACAGCTTTACTGGAGCCCCTCAGTACTGGAAGCTGCTCTAAGGTCTCCCCAGAGCCTTCTCTTCCCCATGCTGAACAACCACAGCTCTCTCAGCCTGTCCTCGCGTGTTACTGAATTCAGACAAAACACAGCTGGGAGCCTCTGTTGGACCACAAATCTAATTCCATTACTTGAATTTTCTGGTTCATTGGGACATCCGAGCACCCCAGCTACCTAATTTTTCCTTATGATAGAAGAAACCAAGGAACCCAAAACCACAATCAACACCTTTACTTGCATAATTTGGGTGATTTGCTGTTAATTTTAATCCTCAGAAATGCTTGAGTAAAGCAGGAACATGTATTTTTGTTATATTGTTCCCAAATAATGCTTTCTAATTGTTTGCTTTATCTACAAATAGCTATTTGCATTTTATTGGCTAATACAAATTATTATGTTGGCAAGTCATTTTTCTTATAAGGGGAAAATGAGGACTTGTTCCCAGCTTTTCTTTCCCTACTTATTTAAGCAGAAGATTAACAAAACCTCATTCATACACCAATTAGCATATATTTAGCAGAGGCAATTTTACACAGCTCACAGCTTGTGTCCAAAGATCAGTCTTTACTTATTTTGGAAAGAACACCAACTAGCCCTAGTAATTTAAGCTGTGCTAATACTGCACAGAATTTTCCATTGCATTGGGCTCATAGAGCATTTGATGATAATCTTCATTGAAAAAAACATTTTCCTCTGGACTCTGCAATACCAGTTTCAGGTTGTATTTGTTATTATTATAAAGTTTCAATGATTTAGGAGAATTCCCACCTCCTGTAACAAATATCGTAGGACTGAATTTATGCAGAATTCACAATGGCAAATAAAAACCAAAAAAAGCAAACAACTTTCTTGCCTCAGGTAATACATTTTCAAATTCAGCAAAACATAGCTACCGTCCCTCAAAGAGTGGCTGACACATTAGTACTTGTATGAATGACTATGCAGAGAAACAAAAGCAAGCTGACACCTCAGCCACATCAAACATAAAATGTTAAACAGCACAAACAAGTCTTCTTCCACTTAAATACACTAAAGCTTTAATCTATTCTTATTTTCCAGTCTGCCTTACTTCATCAGAAAGCAGTACATTTCCCAGAAATGCTTTTCTTCTGAGAAACAGTCTGAAGCACCTATTATCCTAGCAGGATTCCACCTTTTAAGGATGAACACATGAGGTTTTATTTACCAAGTTCAGGGGAAAGGGCACTTGTAAGGGATTCAGTAGAACTGGCTCTGTACTTACCTCTCTAATTGCAATCAATTTTTGAGACAATTTTCTCCTGACAAGCAGGCAATAACTTTGCTGTGAAATTCTTGAAAGAAGTGATTGCCTCTGCAACTATAGCCATGATGTGTGCTCACAGTGTGCATGTGTAAATAAATTAAAATATCACTTACCTTACAATCACGCTTAGCATCCCTGGATTCACCTCCCTTGGGGAGCTCCTCCTGCAAGGCTCCTGACACCTTCCTACAGCTGGCATGTTGGCAATACTCCTGTCCATGAAAGGATACTGGTAAAAAAGAAAATAAAAAGCACTATTACATTGTTATTTATCTGTCTTTGCACAACCCTTTAGAGAAATCAAATGTTAAATGTCATAAAGTCTAGAATTTCATAGCTTTAGTCATGTAGCAGAGATCAAGTTCTGCTACCGTCTGTCAACATCCTTTGCCTAATACAGCATCCCAAGCCAGCTCAAGCGCTATTTAAACTGCTTTTATTTCTCCCTAAATATAGTTTTAGTAACCTGTTTTTTAAATTACAGTTACCCGCTGGCCTGCCTGCTGGTAGTGAAAAGCTTCAATCCATTATTCAGAACAGAATCATGGATGCAGTACTATTAATAAAGGCAAAGATACAGTTTCAGCAGTGCCATTTAACCTCCCCCTCCATAATATATAGTTTACTAATGACCGGCAGCTTAAAGAATAATGGAACTGTTAATATCTGAGGCCATCCTCCCTGTCTTCTATCACCGGAATAATTTAAATTAAATACTTCATGTGACTAAACCACATTTCAGATGATATAATGAATACAGCTATTACTGGTTGGATGCATCCATCATTTCTAGAGTCAGGCTTAACTCCACCTGCTCTCCGAGGGCTCAATTTTGCCCTAAATTACCCCTGTATAATTCCACTGTTGTAAATTGTATAATGGGAGGTATATTAATGGAATATTTCATCCTCATAAACTAATTTTGCTAAGCTTTTTGAAAAATCAATTCAATTTCAATAATTTCTAAAACTTTTTAAAGAGAGTCAGTTGGTAGCAAAACTCGCAGAAAGAAGTACTGCTGGTTTAATAAGACGGTCACACGATTCTTGTAACAGATTTTTCTCAAATTCAAAAGATTTAGTTCAAAGGAGATTGAATCAAAATGAATCCACCAGATATAAAGTGTTAAAACTCCCTTTTTTCCCTAGAGGGAAAATGCCTCTGTGCTCACAGCATTTCAGACTAATAGCACTGCTTTAGTTATAAGGTGTTGTAGAAAGTTGTGCCCCTGGAAACGTACAGGGTATGTGGACTCTGTATTCAACAGCCAATCCTGAGTTGACCCTAAATGATTACTCTGGAGTTTTAAGACACAAGATACAACACTTCAATTGATTCTTGCCAGCGCTGTCTTTTAAGTTTAAGCTCACGAGCTTCAGTAGCTTCAGCTTTTTTCCCCCTTCTGCTTTGCTATGAAGTGCGATTCAGAACACCAATACAGAAACTACACTTCAAATTAAAAAATGTTGTTGAGCATTCAAAAGACCCCCAGTTACCACTGTATCCAAGTGTGCTTGCTGTCAATAAATACTAATGACAAAATTGATAAAAGACTAAAGTCGACACAGAAGTTGTCAGAACTTGTGATCTTTGTCAATTCAACTGAGCGACAGGCCAAACTGTGTAAAGAACTGCACTCTCCACCAGCAAAAAGGATCATTGTTTCAGGCAATGATTTCCCTGAAACATTCCCAAAGTACTTTCCAGTCAACCAAAGCATTGTTTAGTTTGTGAGGTTTTTCAAATTAAAGAAAGCTTCTAAAACAAATTTTAAAGTTTATTTTCAGCTTTTTTATTTTTTAGGGAATATTTCCTAATCTGCTCAGATTCACTTTCCCCCCCCCCCCCCCACATAACTAAATATTTCTTTTGCTGAAAACTTTTCAAACAAGAGAGAAATTGCCTGGGTTTTCCGTCTACTTGTCCTGTTGAGGAATATTCTGTTTGGGATTATGTAGAATTTACATCATGGAATAACACGCACACACAAGCAGCAGCTTTAATAACCACAACCAGGAAGTTGGTCAAGGACCAGCCTTTGAAATGAAACCTCCAAAATGTGTTCTGGAGTAACCACGGTTCTGAATTACCTTGCATCTAATGTGGAAATGGACCTTTACAAGCTCTTAATGAAGTCATTATCACTTCCAGGAAAACACCGAACCTGCCTGCTGTGTATGTAATTGCGGACGCGCCATGATGGTCTTTGGAATCAGATTTGGATGCATACACCTGGTTCCCAGGGCCTCGAAATAAAGCACCACATATAACGCTCCTGGAATGGTTATGTGTTTGTCTCTACGCTTAACACTCAGAGCATCTAGAGGCACAATGCTCTCTTCAAAAATCTTGTAACAGAAATCCTGGGTTTGCAATAGGAGAGCTTCTTCCATAAACATGCTATAGACACCAAACACTTCCATTCTCTAAGGATATGTTTTACTATAAGACAGAAATCTCATTTTAGAAGAGAATTCTTCTAATAAAATGCCATCTAAAAAACGCCAAACCTTCTGGTTTCTCTTCTAGCCAGTGACCTTTAACTGCTTCCCAGCTTGGATGTCATCGATACCTTCACCTGAGCTTCCAGGAAAGTCTTGCTCTTACAATCATTTCTGAAGCCTGATCTTGTTTTTGCTCCTGACTTTGTGCAGGTCCCCTACGTCCTTTAGAAACTGCCCCATCTACAACTCTGCCACAAGCTCGTTCCCTGCCTGGCCTTTCCCTTATTTCTGGAGATTTCCTCATCTGAATGTCCTCAGCTTCCCTGAGCAACACCTCTCACTCCTAAGAACTTCCCACCTGTCCTAGTGCACCAGTGCAAGATCATCAGACAACCTCCTACCCACTGACTAACTGCTCCTTCCCAGTATCTCATGCATGTCCTGAGCTAACAGATAGAGCAGCCTTATTATTTATCATGCCCTGCAGCACAGGAAGCCAGAACCAACCATCTGATTTGGAAGGCTCCCCACCTACATTATTACACTTGCGGCTGTTCAGTAACACCCGTGGTAATCTTTTATCAAAGACTATACGTACTGATCTTCCATTTCTAATGCTCCCTTCTATTTGGCTGCCAGCTGGAGGTTTCATGGAATTGTGTGCAGATTGCCTAGGTATGTTTATGTATTGAGGCTTCATCAGCAGAAGGAGCATTCCTACAGTTCCCACACAGGTTTGCAGGGGCAGAGAAAACGAAAGATTTTTAGTTTGTCTTCCAGGACAACATTAAAATCTGACCAGGAAAGGATTGAATGCTAGAAATTGATGAAATACTCAGTGACTACTTTTGATGTTTCTGAAAAGGAAACCTCCCTCAAAATAAGGTGAAAATGCTCTTTGAGCTAGCTCAAAAAAGCACAAACCAAAACCTGCAGGTCCCCCCATTACTACACGAAAAAAGGTTGTAAAGTTTTATCCAGTAGTTGTTAGTGTAAACTACACACAATTTTGAATAAGCTAAAGCATTGTCTAGAACGTCTGGAGTCCTTTGGGGTCCTATGCTGTTTCCAAAAGACAGAATTATAGAAGTAGATAAGGCTAGTTAATAAAAAACAGAAATTCCCAACTCTCTTGTGAACAGGGACATACACCACATAGCTTCTATGAGGTATATTTATGGGCCTCAAGCTGACCTTTTATTCCAAACAGCAAGTTTGAAAAGTTTGGACCAATGAAGATAATTATTGATCTATCACGTTATGATTCCTGGAAAAAAGATGTGCATTTGATTCTGGATTTGTTCAAGCAATGATAAAGTTAATCCAGAAAGATGTTGAGTACCAAGGAATTACAAATTGAGCATTTGCTCTAGATGATATCCTCATTACAACCGTTTTGCTTTCTTCTGATTATTCTAATTTATTTTGGTTTGTTTTATTCCCAGCTTATAGCAGGCTTACACTGCCACGCGCTAAATACATCATTAGGGATTTTTTATAAGAAAAGGCTTCTTCAAGTGGCTTCTGCTTTACTCTACGCTTATCTCATAATTTTTCTGTTTGCCATTAAATTTCATGGAAATCACAGTACTGTAGGTAGTCAAAAAAATATATATACGCACATACATATGTGGAAAGCAGACAGATGCTGGTTTGCTTTCAGCAGTTTTATGGGCTGGTGTCATCGGTGTCAAAATTAACATGACAGTTCTTAGCACTGCCTCTCCCACTCTCCCAGCGTACCTCAGCTTCTTTGCTTTAAATTATAAGATATCCTGTAGCTCAATATCCATAATAGATGAGCTCAACCTTGACATGATGACAGCACTGCACAGAGTCCTACAGCTGATAGGATGCTAAGAAGTGGTTTTCTTCTTGCTTCCCACGGGGCACTTTCCCATCTCAGTGTGCAACCAGCTGCTGACAAGCTGGTTTATATGTACTGACACCAAGAACAGCCAACTACCTAAAAGAAAATTAAATCTCACACTGAGAAAGGACCCACTATCAGTTAAGATTGCAATGAGCTGTAACTGTGCCAAGTGCCATCATTATGAGCCAATTTTTGGTTTTAACTGTTGTTCAATACAAGAGATTCCTTCTCCAAACACTGTGTGCCCCTGAAACAAAGATTAGGATTACTGGTAATTTCTGGTTTTCTCATGTACAGCCATAAACTTCAGAGCAAAGACATCCAACTGCTTGGGGAGGGAAGGAGGTAGAATGGCAATAAGAATGAAAATGGCAGTAGTAACCCAGTAAATCAAGCAATTGGTTTGAAAAAGTGCAATCTGAACAACTGGAGAAAACTCCAGAGCTAAACAGGATGTGCAGACCAGGACACAGCAACAGGGAGGAACTCCATTTCACAGCTGCTTCCTCATTTCAGAATATACTTTAATTCCTCAAGTCAAACTTTTCAAACACTTCTATGGAAATAGTTTTTTTTTTTCCTGATTGAAGTATTAGGCTTTTTAATTCATGAAGGTGTTAAGATGCACCAAGATTTCTCCTTCAACATAGGGACTGTGCCAGAAAAAACTTCACATATCTTCCCATCTCATTCAGAATGATTTTGTATAAAAAAATATAATATGCTTTGAATCTGATGACAAGCAGAAAACAAACAAGAGACTCCCTCCTTCTGGGCTAGTGCCTCAGCTGCACAGAGACAGAGTTTTTGTTAAAATCAGTATATCAGCAGTTTTAATTGGTAGCAAAGCTCCTCAATTCAAATCCAATTTAAAGACTTCCAACTAAAGCCATAATTTTTCTTTTCATTCTCAATTTCCTTTTCCAGACTTCTATTTCCGAAAGTAAAAAGGGACACATGAAGAATTTCCAAATCTTACAGAATTACTTTTTCAGTAGTAGGCGACACAAAGCAGCATTTGCAGTTGTCACTTAAAAAAATTATTTATTTCATTTAGAAATTCTTTCAAAATGAGGTTCTGTCAACGTCTTTCTTTTGACATTTCTAAAAATGTGCAGAAATTTTCAAATAGAAATTCTAACATTTGCTGTATGAAAATGAGGGAAAACTCCTGTTTCTTAAAAAGTAGGTATCTTATATGAAATTTCACGTGGAAAGTTTTTTCATAAGGACATTCTGGTTCTACTGCCATCAGCAAAGAAATCCTTAGAAACACAGCCTAAAGCCTGGACCATATCATATTGAACTTTTCTAAACTGTATTTCAAAATTTATTTCACTATAGTCATGCAAACACTTCTGTGCACCATTTTAAATACTTTTCATTTTGATTTATATTGATTTAGTGTAAGTCAAGTCCTTCTTGGCTTAGGGAAGTCAATACAGGACAAGTTTAATTCACTTGATGGTTCCCTCAACAAGAGTTTAGAAAAATCAATTTAGCACCCAAACTTGATTAATCAGTGCAATCTCACAAGTAGCCAATCCATCGGAAGTAGGAGAAGTGGCACTATTTTATCACCTGAAAATATACTAGTAGGAAAAAGAAAGGTGATAAAAGATGAGGCTACTGCAAGATGTAATTGCACATAAACATCCTATGCAATGATGCACCAAAAGTCAACCGTTAATCACTATCATCTGATACCCATCCGGACCTGCTCTGGGAGTCTAGAGTTATGCACCCACAGGACAATGCCATATCTGTAATTAGTCCCTGATTAACAAAGCTTTTCCCAACTTTTCTAAAAATAAAAGAGAGAATGGTGTTTCAAAGTTTGAAGGGGTGGTTAACACAGAACCAAAGGAAAGACATGGAACTCCAAAATACTGCCACTCTGGATTTTACTGTCTAAGCAAGACCCAGGAGTTTCCTGATCATAAACCAAAATCAAATCATCAGGAAAAAAACAATGTAGTTTACTAATACACTTTAAAATGACACAATAGGCAATAATGTTATATTCAATACAACTGCTTCTAAGCTGGTGGTTGAGTCCTTAGCCCTTGTTTTCTTATAGAAAACAATGCTGCCAAGAGAATGTGTAACAGATGCTAAATAAGCGTGTCTTGCATGTTGCTTGAATTTGTTCATCACTGACTTCTTTTGGGATAAAAGAGAGACTGTGAAAATGATAATGATGGTGTAAACATTTTGGCCACTTCAAGCATTTTCTGAATGCCAGATAAATTCAGAATAATTTTTAGCAGTAGGCTTGCCAGAGCATCAGCTGAAGCTTTCATTATAGCTATTCATATCCCTACAATACAGGTTGCATCAGCAATTCCATTATGAATGCTCTTTCAGTGGGTTTGATAATTTGGCTGCAAAAAGTATTTTTGGCTGAAGCTTGGCATGCAAGTTGTCTGAGACATGATTTTTAAAGTTAGTTTTAACCTGTTCATCTGTTTTCTTGTTCTCCCAAAACTATTCCAAAATTGGTTTGATTTTTTTTTTGGTCATGTATAAAAACACACTAAGTTTTTTCTTTTTGGGTACAAATTACGTCATGTTGGTAGTGTAGCCCTTCTACAGGAAAGTACACATTCATTAAATGATGTGATATTGCCATGCAACAATAAAACAAAACATGAAACCAATGAAACAAGCAAGCAATATCATGAAGAAAAAATACAAGCAGAAGAGTTCTTTCTTGTTTTGCTTTTTATAATGCACAAGTTTTCTGTTTTATAAAAATGCACAGGCTGTCAATGTACATTTACTGTCCACTGGGCAACCAACAGCCACAGGAGGAGCACTTCTTAGTGCTCTGTGATCGTTTCTCCTACCAAAGCAATTGAGTGCTCTTGCAAGTTGTGTTTGGCTGACCCAGTACATGTTTAAGGTGATGGCAGTGAAACAGTCAATAATGTTTTCTTTGAGGAAAATAAATACTTTTAGCTGCTATTAATTCAGTTTAGCAAATTGAAAATAAAAGGAAGGTGACACCATATGATCAAAGAATGTATATGGAGCAGGGAGCTGGTAAACAGAGTGCAGGGATGGAAAGGAAGGAGTTTTTGTGTGTCAAATGACTCAGGTTCTGCCCTGCAGCTGAACTAAAAGGATCTGTCCTGAAAAAAAAAATTACAACTCCTTGTATTCTTTGAATTGTCTATTAGCGTCTAGTGTTTGCACTTCAGTCAAAACTCTTGTTCTCCTCTTCATACACCGTTCTTCCAGCCGTTTCTACCCACAGATATAAAATACTTGAACTAATAAATTAATTCTGCTTTTAAGCAAATTTTCCATTCAGCTTTGCGGGTTGATAACACATAAAGGCAGTACAAACCAGTCTGTTTATAAAATGTTGCTGCACACAACTCTAAACAGCCAGAGAGAGCTTCCGAGGCTCCTCTTTACATTAAGTTTATGGTTAAGACTACATGAAACATTGCTAAGTTTTAATTTCCCAGCTTCTGAATAAGTATTAATGTAACCTGAAGACAGCCCAGCTGACTGCCATTGACTTACTGAAATCGGAAAAGACTCCTGAGCATCACTAAGGATGGCGAAGCCTGGACCTTTCTGATTGTTCCAACATCAGGCAAGTCACTGCAAAGTCTAGAGGAAAAGCTAAACATAACTTTCACGTTTTTTGTTGGGAATAACATGCCCTACATGTGGGCTCTTCTGTGGTGGGAAAAAAAGGGTTAGTTTTTACTGAAGACAGGTAGTTATCTGTTTTTCATGAAAGGCTGATTTTTTTAAACAAGGATGTGATGATGTAGAGTGTTACAGAAACCCTTATGCATTTCTGAGTTGGAATCTCAAGAGCAAACCTTGCTCTGGATTGTTGAGACAGACAAGCACAATACTTTGATAGATAAAAGGGACAGCGATTACGTACACGAGGTACAAACTAGATAGATGTGGAGCCTGACCTACAGAGAACCTCCACACAGCACTACACTGGCCCACCTCAATGATAATATTTTGACTATAAAAACTTGAGGATTTTTCAGAAAGAAATCAAAGCATTTTCTTCAGGAAAAGAGGAATTTCCATTGTATAAAGCATTTACAGGTCCAAATCCTCCTTTCTTACACCTTATACTCAAGAAAAATTATTGTGTTATGTGTAACTCAGTCAGTACAATGCACTTTCCCAAGATAGCTTTTTGCTTATGCAAGTGAAATAGCACAGTTAGAGATTCAAAATCCAACTGCCAGTAACACAACAGCAGTGCTAGGAAAAGCATAGCTGAGTTGTGGGAGTCTTCTCTGATCCTAAGTATCCCAGTAACTGTGGAAACTGAAATCACACATGTGTAAAAACGAAGTTTCCCCTCCTACAAACACCCAACTGTCACAGTGCTGTTGGAACAGTCAGTCATCATTGTTTAGGCTGTTTCTTCAGACTTTCTGTTACTTCTCTTGTGACCTGCAGTCAGATTCATGTTTGGTTTTATTTGAATGGAGGGCAGCAGGATATATGGATGAAAATTAAATTGGGAGTTTGCCAAGTATTAAGTATTTTTCATGCTCTTCTTCCTCTTTTGGGGCTATAAAACAGAGCCAAGTAGGGACAGGACCACCAGACTAATTTTTACACATGATCTCCAGCACATTGGAAAATCTGTCTGCACAAGTGGAAAGCCAGTTTATTATTCTGTCGCACCACCTACCCCCCACCCTGGTGTGATGTCAATGAAAGCATCACCAAACCGTTCTACCGAAATAGGGATCTTTTATTGCTGGGATCTACGTGTAGAATACTGATGCTCAAAAGACAAAACAAGAACAGAAGCCACACAGTTGGTTTTATAGAGAAGTTCAATTTTTTTTTTTTTTTTTTTTTAAGAACTACTTCTTAAAGGAACAAAAAGCAGGTTGCTTTTCTGGTTTTAAAAGGATCACTTTCTCTATCCAATCCTTCTATCTACCAGATAAATCCTCTTGGCTATTTCATAGTGCCCTACCCAGAGGCACAGGATAATGGGGATTGCATTCAATCACTCACTGCAGGGGACTCCCTCATCCTTTTCCTTCTGAGGGAGTGGAAGGATGGTCAGTAGATCTGCTACTAATTTAGAAAGATTAACCACTCCTTAAAAGAAGCAGGAACTAAATCACATATAAAGAAACAGCCTACACACTTGTGTTCCCAAGTATGAGCTTTCCTGCTTGTACTCGGCTTCTGGCCCTTGCGCTGCATGTAGCAAGGCCTGTACTGAAGGAAAGAACAGCTGCTTGGTAGAACGCTACTGACCAAAACAAGGCCAGACATAGCAATAAAAATACTGGAAGTTACGCACTGGGTGTATTTCTCATTGTTTTTGTGCTAAACCAACACTGTATAGAGGAAAATGTCTTAAAATCATTTAAACCAAAAAACTTCAAATTCTAGCTGGAATGACAGTGATCATCGTAGGAATGTTGCTAACAAATCTCCTTGCCAGATACAAATAAAAAGAGCTTTAAAGCAATGACATATGTAAACAAAGAATAGAAGAAACACAAACATTAGCACCTGATCTTGCATCTCATCTTCAACAGTGAATTGTCCAGAGGCACTAAATGAAGTATTTGCTTTTTACACACTGTAAGACACTACCGGAAAATACAATTTATTTTGAAGAAAATACAGTTTACTCATGCTCCCCCAAACACTAAATCCTTCAAAGACTCTAGAAACATCCAACAGGAGTAGTTAGGAAAACACGAGTGTGCTCATAGGAACACATCTTACCAGAGTCACTCCACTGCCTCACAAATTTAGGTACTTGTCTGATAAAATATGTTTGACAGTGGCTGCTCTGTTTTTCCCAATAATCACTTGGAGCTCTAAACAAGCATTCTAAGCAGAGGATACTTATGTAACATTTGTGCCATCTAACTTTAAGGGGACTAGTACTAATTGTGTATTTCCTTCCTAATTGGTTTCCTTCGTAGAGAAATCTGACACTGATAAATGCACAGTCTGGCTTTTACCACTCACCATTTGGTCCTCAGAGACCCAATTTAAGGCCAGGCTCCCACTGCACTTGGTGCTGAACAACACAGACTAGAAAATCATCAATCCTATTCATTTCCTTCAGTGCTAAATTCACCACATCCAGGCTCCGAGTTAATTTTTAATATATTTGCCCTGCCTTCATGCCATTAATGCAAATGTGAGTCACAGCTTCTTGTGCGCTTATAATCTTTAGCTTAATCCTGCTTGTCTCTCAAAAAGCAAATCCGAGAATGTAGATATGGGATACAAATTTCCTTTAAAACCCTGCACATCGCCCCCCTTCCCCGAAAACTCTCTTCAAAGGCTTTTGAGCAGGAACCCCACAGAGCGGAGTGTGGCATATGCTATTATGAGAAGTGGGGAAGTGACAGATGTTGGAGATATTTCTGGATGCCACAGTTGGGTCCATAGATGGATACAACTGTATCTGATTAGCTAGACAGCTCCATTCATCTATTTGCACAACAGCCAGGAGGTCTCCAATTGTTTTGCAGATCACTTAGCAATTAATGATGCTGTTGCCCTTAGACAGATCATGCTGCAGATCAATATTTTCTGGCAAAGTCAAAGCACTGAGTAGACGTAACAATACTGAGGTTACTCTGTTAATAGAGCCCATAAGCAAGGGCTGGGGTGGGAAACCTCTTGGACAAGAATTCATTTCTGCCACAAACAAATACTATTCCCGTTGTTGCAGGGAGTCAGACAAACCTGGATTGGAAATAAATGCTATTAAAGATATCTACTTTTCCTTGAGCTGACAGTAACTTTTACTATATGTCACTTCACAGAAGCATTCTCTCACAGATATCATATTTTATCTTGCAAGTTCTCACGTCAAATAATCACAACCCTTTACAAATTCCATTTCACAAAAACAAGTCTACATAAAATTTTGCACCAAACCAGATGCAAGGTTGGAAAAAGGAGAGACAGCTCAGGAGATCAGTGAGGGAACAGAAGTGTGAGTTGTAAAACTGGACTACAGTGATTCTAACATGGATCAAAACCAGAAGTGCTATGGAGGCTAAGAGGGCCTGGCTTAAATTTCTCCCTTATTTTCCCAGAACGTTTATTACAGATATCACTGCTGTCTCTTCTCCCAAGTAAGAAGTGATAGGAGGAGAAGCAACAGCTTCAAGTTGTGCCAGAGAGGGTTTAGACTGAATATTAGGAAATATTACTTCACCAAAAGGGATGCCAAGCAGAGGCTGCTCAGGGAGGTGGTTCAGTCACCATTCCTGGAGGGATTTAAAAGATGTGTGGATGTGATGCTTAGGAAAAGGTTTAGTGGTGGACTTGGGAGTGCTGGGTTAAGGGTAGGACTCAGGGACCTTAAATGTCTTTTCCAACGTAAACAATTCTGTGATTCTGCAATAGCTTTTTTTTAAGAAATTATCCCTGTGCTTTAAGCATTAAATTCTTCATTGGAAATACTTCTTCTCTCATCTCTACAAAACAGATCCATACAAAACACTCTGGGACTGAAGTGACCAGACTAATAGACCACATTAGGCTCATGAAAGTAAGGCATTGCACACTACCAGGGCTGATATTGACTCTGGTTTTCTCTAGTGAAACTTGTTTTAGGGCAGTGGGTAAGATCTGGTGTCATCAAAGCCAATGGTAAAGTTTCAGCTGATTATATCAGAGTGGGGACTTTTATCCATTATTTCCTCAGCATGAAAAATGGCCTCCAATTTTCTGGGTGGAACATATTTGAAATATCAAACCAAAATCAATTTTAATCCAATTAAAAAAATGGTAAATTTAAATAATTTACAATAAAAAGAAGGGGTTTTTACTGCTTGCATGACTCACAATGGTTATCGCATCTAAAAAAAAAATCACTTCAAGAGAGGACTTGCTTGGATTTCTATTACAACTTTAAATTATAGCTTTTGAGTGCCTCAGGTTAATTTTAATTGGTAAAGAACTGTAGTTTGAAAATCAATTATTTTCAGTAGCCATCTGCTTCAGTTCTTCACTAACTACCCATACAGCTAAAAAATACCCATAGAGCATAAAACAAATCTTATCTGCCTAGTATCAACTACCTGGGAACATCTCAATAAACAACCCAGTATCTCACATACTCGGCACTAGGTCTTTAACCACTAATTCTCCAGCTGTGTGATTCCATCAGCTTCACTGGGATTGTGCCAACACAGTGTAGCCATGAAAACCTACCTGGGGTGGGGGGGAGGGTGTCTTGTCCTTTAGGAAACCTCTGGGTCATCAATGCAGAGATAGGAAAAGGAATTTTCAAGGTAACCTGAGGATGTAGGGACAGTCCCAAGAACTGTAATCACACTCCTCAAATACTGCACATGTGTATTTAACCTAGAAATATTCTAGAATTTATAAATACATTAAAAAGTCCCATCTTTGGAAAACTCCTTACAAGAACATTGAATAGTTTAAAAAATATTCCATATTAGCTAGTCACCTGATGTCACCCGCCCATGGCAGGGAAGTGGAACTGGATGATTTTTAAGGTCCGTTCCAATCCAAACTATTCTATGATTCTATGTTTTTTCATACTGCCATTCCACCCAACAGAAGCTGTATTTGGAATCAGACCCTTTCTAAAAGAGTTCTCACTACAGAAGCAGACAACAAAGGAACAATGGAAGTGACATTGAGTAGCCACATAAACCATCTCTCTAGCCCAGGACACGATCGGTGACAGATCTAAAATGACTATCAAACCTATTCTTAATGAAGCCAGTGATGGAGGCTCCCCACACTCCTGCCTTTATCAGTTCTTACTAGGGCTTGCCCACGAATCTCCCTCTATTGTCAGCAAACTTTAATTTTGCTGAGACTTTCCAGGATTGGGCAAAAAGTCCTCCCAAATTTAGTCTGCTTGTCTACTTGGTGCCATGACACCTGGATCCGTGGTAGCAGTTTAGAGGCCACTGCTGCACACCTGAACAAGGTGCTGCAAGTCAGGAGCAGGGGTAGTTCCAGGTCCTCCCCACCACCTTTTCCACAGCCTGACAGTCTCCTGCTCACAAAACCATTCCTCTAAAAGCAAAGGGTGGAAGAGGGAAAAATCATGAAGAAGGGCTGGGTGTGCATCCCTCACTTATGGGCCTCTGTTATTCTGGTCAAAGGGTTTGCAAGGTCCAGACACCAAAACGATGTTGATTGAGTGAAAAGATGTGCGGTTTCTACGATTTTACTGCTGCCTACACAAGTACTTGTTTTGCTTTTGTTTAAACCCACCTCTGTTCCAGTGTTTAATTAATCTTACCATTAGGAAGTTTTTCCTGAGATTTAAGATGCGGTTTAATTTATTGATCCTTTTCCATGGACATGGACAATAATATCTTTGTCACGTTGAAGCTACATTTTATGTATCATTCCTTTATCCTTTTTCTATACAAAGTAGCTCCAGACATCTTTCCCTAGAGGGTTTATTTTGGAGCTTTCTAAATGTTCCTTTTGGTCTCCTATGGCGTTTCTTCAGTGTGCACATATCTTTCCATTGCAGTGCCATGTCCTGTCTTTGCACAGGTACTCCAGATAAGACTCTACCCATGCTGAGCAGAGCAAAGGAATCCCTGCATGCCTTTTGTAAGGGGTAATGCCTGCCATATAAATCCCAATACAACAAGTGCTTTCTTGATAATGGCCTGCCTTCAACTCTTTACAAATGCTTTAAATCCCAGATCCTTTTCTGAAGAACCGATTCATGGAAATTCAGCTCTGTTATCTTCAGGGCAGACTTCTGCTATTGGAAAAAACTTAAATTACTGATTTAGAACTAAAACAAATTTGCATTTTATGATTTCCACTGCTTAACTTTTATTTTTCCTTTGTTTCTACCGATTGAAGATTTTAAAACAAAGGTTTGAAAATTTAACATTTTCTTTATTTTCATGCTCCAATTGCTGATTTTAGTTCAGGCTCAAACTACAAATGATTTTATCATTCTAAGGCATTTTATGTGTTGTGGGAGCATATTACATGATTATACACAAAGCAGATACTCGCGCATCTGCAGAAAAAGTCAGCTAGCTGTGCCTGTCCATCTTCATTCTTCAGAAGCCCAGGACACCTGGAATTATGCATGTAAATTTTAAGTTTGCCATATACTAAATTATACTTCTTTCTTTCACATTCACTTTCTCTTAAGTATACTAAATAATGACAGAATATAGAAATATAAATTAAGTTCAAGAGAGTATGAAGTCAGCATATTTTTTTGGTGCAGTTCACACTTTTTTGTTGTACACTTTTTTTGTTGTACACTTTCTACTCTACAGCTTTTTTGGCAAAACATTATTTGGGAGCAACTAAAAAAGTAGATGAGCTGTTAATAGAGGCTGCTTACTAGTAAACAAAACACGAAATGAGGTTTTCACTCAAATATGCCTTCAACGCGGCCAACACAAATTTCTAACAATACTGATTTCTATGGACTTTCATGGATTTGGTTCTGATTTATTCCACTGAGTTCATACTCTGATTTCTCCTGATGGACACTGGCACATGACATCAGGGTACAGGCTGAGTCAGAAAGCACACAAATCTCTGGTGTAGCTTGAAGAGAGTAACTATATTGCAAGAATGGAACAGTGACACTGAAGAGAGCAGGTCACAAAATAAGTATATTTTTAAAAAATAATATCTGTAAGAAAAGGTAACTGCTTGAGTCACAGTTTATACTTGCTGGACACACACAAGCACTTTGTCAAAGCAAGTCCCCAAGGCTGCTGTAGATGATCAACGATTTGACAAAGCAGCTACTGAACCAGAGGTGCCAGCTCATGAGAACCCTGGTTCTTACACGCTTGACAGTCATGGCAGAGTCAGAAACTCAGCATGAGTTTCAGAGCAGGGCAAAATGATCTAGCTAGGATCAATGTCCTCACACTAAGAGTGGGAATGACTGCATTGCCATCTTCCTCTGTGGTGAGAGAAAGATTATGGGTGGGAAATCTGTACTGGAGTGTAACATTAGAGTTAATAACAGCAAAATACCACAGGCCTATTCTAAATGTTGGAATGAATACAAGGAGAATTTGCAAAGGAAGCTTGCAATAACTCTGAGGCAGTCTGCAATATGTCTTAAGGGTTTGATCAAAAACATCATGGTCATTACTGTTTCTCATTTTGAGAATAAATTGAGATATCTTGCAAGTACAGAAAATGAAAATTTTCCTCATATAAAGTAAGTCTGAGGAATTTATGAAACTTCTTTTGTAATAGGAATTTTAGGCAGGAAAACAGTAATACATCTATTTCAGTTTCTGTTCGCAATCAACGTTTCATTGGTTTATCTGCTGCCTGTATGGGCCATGCCGGGTCAAAAGCTATTCAAAGAGAATGATTGGTTCTGTGGCTCATAAAGTGAGACAGATTCTTTCATTCTCAGGTCTCTTGTGTACATTTTGATCCAGGTTGCTGGTGAATAAAAAATTCTCTTTCCAATATATATGAGACTAATTCTCAGTCAACAGAATTTATATCATGTAAATAAAACTCATCAAAACTGGGCTGGCAAACTTGCTGGCAGTTTCAAACAAAAGACAAGAATTAATTGGACATAGAGACAAACAACTTTTTCATTCTGAGGACAAATTCCTGCAAGTCAAGGTTGAGTTACATTTAACATTGCCCAGAGGACTTTCATTTCTGGGAGTGTTTGTCTGGGACTTATAACAAAAACCAGGGAGAATATCCCTGAGTTCTATCTTAGTGAGATTTTTATTCTATGTCCATCACTGCGATAGTTGGTTGATATATGTGAACCATGGGGCTCTTCTGATTCAGATGGCCCATTATTCATAATAATGATTCTCCCAGGTTATGAGCACATAGAAGCAAATCTCATCCTCTTGCTGTAGCAAAACATCTTTTCCTGAATTTGGCCCAGTCAGAGGAAAACAGTTAAAACATATATTTGTTTTACTATCTGGTGAGATCTACCTAAATAAAATAAGTAACTTGTCAGGCCTTCATAAAAGAAGAGAATTTGTGCTTTATTTAGAGGGTAAGTTCACTTCGCTAGACCTCTACTTTAAAATTTTACGCTTCCAGATAATTAAAACCAAAGTTGCACTAAGATGGCTGTTTATTTGTTCCAAAATCATATTAACCAGTTCAAGCCATTTTAGATCAATGAGGAAGTGCATTCTAAAGCTGATGGATCCTCACAGAACAATCCCTGCAAATGCTATATTCTCCTTTAAAATCTTGCTGTATTTTGCAAACCCTCTTTGTATTTCAAGACACAGATAGTAGCTCAGCAGGGACACAGCGAGGAGAGAATAAACCAAGGCACACTTAGCATTGCTGAGTGACATGTAGCTCTAGAAATTCAGCATAGAAACAGGCAACCATCAAGCCTGGCTTGACCGATCTTTTGAAGAAGAGACAGGAGGCCCCAGGACAGGACTTCGGGCTTTGTCTGCTCTCATACAACCCTTGACAGAGGAAACTTAAAGACGGGGCAAGCCAACTGCAAAGGGTGGACTCTATATAAATAACTGAAGCTCAGCAGACTGTGGCCTCCAGATCTCTCAAGAGATCTGCAAGATGCCTGTATTTATAGAATGCTTTCCCTACTTCCAACATTTGTTATTGGCTTAGAAAATCCCAGAATTAAAGTCAGTGAAAATTATTACATGTAGCCAAGAAAAAGCTGAGCTTTGAAGAGCTCCCTGCCTCATCAAGCTTTCCACTACCACATCAAGACAGCAGTGTGTGCTGTCCTGCCCCCTCACCCGCTGGAAGACGGCAGCCTGCATTTTTAAATCTGCTACAAAAGTGGCACGGAATGTATATGGAAAATGAGAAATAAAGCAGAAAGAGACAAGTAACATCTGAACTAAACTCATGAAATTATGGGAATCGTTCATACAAAAAAAACCCCAGCCCTTCATTATTTAACAGGAGTGGAACAAGGGGAAAATCCAGAGTGCTCTAAAATCTAAAGGGTCTAAGGGTATCATTAGGGTAACAGTTCTAATAAAATCTATAAAGATAGAATTACTTGGTGCTCTGCACTCCTATAATTATGCTTGCTAACTTTACATTATTTTATATACCAGTTATGTTTTCATTCCTTCTTCTACTGTATAAAAAATATTTTCTCAGCTTCATATTGTATTATAGTTTCATATGTGCTTCTCTTCTTCCATACCACAGCCTCTCTTTGCATCAAAAATCACAGATAACATGCCCAAACCATCCTAACCTTTTCCACTGATTATCATGCCATTACTGTAACGCCTTACACAAAATCAGTAGCTGCAAAACTGCTGTGCTGGAACCATTGCTGGTTTTCCAAAATCAACGTTCTGGCTTTGTTCACCTGTCTCTTGCACCCACCTGTTCTCTTTCAAAAGAGTGCTACTTTTCAATAAATGAAAACCACTAATTTTATTCTTATTTCCCTACATTTCGCCTCAACCTAAAGTACTGACCAGAAACACAAGCCTCCACAGCCTCTTGAAGGACACACAAAAGCCTCAAAATTGACTGGAAATCTGAAAGCACCCAATACCGTTCAGAACACAGCAGCACCTTGTTGTGTCTATACTGGACAACAGGCTGGTCTTTTTAAGCCCATTCTACCAAAAGAAGATTAAGGCAACAGTAATGTTTAATACATTATGTGTGAGACTATGATTTCAGTATGTTAGTCTTTCCTTTCTATGATTAGCTTCAGACACAGAAGGATGGAAATAAATTGGTGAAAACTGAACAGGAACCTTTCACCACCAAATTACAGGATGACAGAACATGCAAAAGCAGGAATGAAATTACTAAATAGCTTTACAGAATTCCCCCAAGAAAAAACAGAGCACAAGACACTAAAATGCATGCAGCTAAACATAAAATACAATACAAGCATGTGACAAATGTACCTGTTTACAATACACCCATCAGTACAGCCAGCAGTTTTTATCATCTGGTTAGGAGTCTGCGAGCATAATCACTCACATAACATAGGTTAACAGAGACTCCTGGAAAGAGCTCCAGGTCTGTAACTTTACATCAACTAATAATTCAAATGATCCACCTACTTTATTAAAGTTGACTTATTGGCAAGGCTGCAGCTTATGCTAATGAGGATAGGAAGACAAAAAAAGAGAGAAAATTATCTGAAGAGAAATGAGAATCATGGGCCAGGAGGAAAGAGGGAAAGCAAAATTCTGGTTAGAGTAGAAGTCAAAAACCTACCAAGAAGTGAAACGAAACTTGTGTCTGGGAGAAAAACAACTTAGCTTTATGAACAGCTGACTCACAGAGGGTCAGGTGTATGAGCAATTAAAATTAAACAAGTGATTTTAATATGCCTTAGTAACTGTGATTGATCTCACAGAGTTGCTGTTGACTGTACATCAGGAAACAATTTAGGATGCAGTTTAAAATGAAGTCTATAATCCTCATTTAATAGATTTTAGTACCTTAGGCAGTACAGTGGTGTAAAAATGATTAAAATGTGCCCTGTCTCTATGTAATCAATAAAGCTTCCCATTGTAAGATTGGTTCAGTTCCAGGGACTCCTCAGCATGCCTGGCCATGCTGTGTCTGTAGAATTCCAAATAAGTCATCTATCATTATTTCTATACACAGGATTCATTAGACACCTAATCCTTCAGCTTATTAGCACTGAAGTCAGCCCAACTATCAAATCAAAAGGTCACCTTTTAACAAATACACAGTTAGACCAAAACATACATCAAAACCTTAACAGATACATGTCAAAATATAGTAGCAGGGATGGATAAAAGACAGACAGATACGTTCAAGACATGAACTGCAAAGTGCCTACGAACAGATATTGAGAGAGTTCATTCTGGTTTACCAGATTAAGTCTAACATGGCAGGTTAAGAAATAGGTCACACATCTTATCAGACAGGAGAAGGAAACCCCACCTCTCTGACCACTGAAATCCTGATCCTCTTCTAATTCTAAGAAATTCCACTTAAAAACTTTAAGACGTAAATGATAACATCCCCAGAGGTATTTAAAGCCAGGCTGGATGAGGTTTTGAGCAACCTGATCTAGTGGAAGGTGTCCCTGCCCATGGCATGAGGATAGGAACTGGATAGGCTTTAATGCCTTGCAACCCAAACCATTCTATAATTCTATGACTACAGGTCTTCTTCCTCTCAAACAGGTTTAGATAAAAATGTGTTACCCAGGTTTATAAATTCTGTAAGTGTGCTTTTATTCACACCCTTAAAAATCTTCTACAGTGCTTTTCATCAAAAAAGGGAAATAATAGCCCTACCAACTAGATCCAAGGTCTGCAGTGGTACAAACAATGAATGCTTGGTGAAGAACATAGATGATGGCTGACATGCAATGGTATTTCTTTGAATTGCTTGAATAGACTTCAGCAAATTACATCACAGGCTTCATTTGCATTCATATTTGAGACTCTTGCATACAATACTCTTCCTTAAACTCATCACTTTTTGAAAACAGACTTTCATTATCTGGTCTGTGAGGAGCAACTTTACATATCAGTCTCATTTGTGGCCCTTTAAGTTTCTGTAGATGAAGAACCTTTTCTTCTTCCTCTCTATGCTTCTCATAGTTTTTCCTTGGATTCTTTTTCCAGGCTGAAGAGCAATACTGCAACTATTCATGTAGGTTAAAAGCTGTTCCATATGTTTGATCATCTCTGCAATTAATCTCTGAATATTTTTCAAACCTACACTACTTCTGTGAAATAAGGGGGCCAGAACTGCACACAAAGCTCAAGAAGAGACACAGCATGGATTATGCCATCACAATCTCTTTTTTGCTTTTTCTAATTTCTTTATAGGTCGCAACATTCAATTTGCACAATGAAAATACAGCAAAGCACTGGATTTAATAATGAGAAGGTTCAACTGTTAATATGAATTCAAACACTCGGATTCACTCTAAACAACTACATGGTTCTGTTAGCTTCTGAATCACAAGATGCGACCATCGTGTTGAGCTTGAAGATCACAGCAATACTTTGCTGCATTGACAAAGAGCCACCCAGCTGGAGAGTTGTCAAAAGTACAATCCCATTTACGGAAGAACTAGGCAGGAAAGTGCCTGTTATTTTAATTTTGACAGGGAAAACATAACGTGACATTAGATTTAATCCAGCTGTAAACCTGTCCATTAGGAAACAGTGGATGAAATGCTCACAGTCATTCCTCAAGCAAAACCTGTCTGCCGTATTTCCGTATAGAACACTGAAAATGAATATATGTTGCCTACATAAAAATCACACCAGGTATTTGGGTGCGTTTTCAAAATAGTATTTGAGGCTATTAATCTATGCCTTGAACTTTAAATTTTTTTGGGCACTACTTCTCTCTTCCCTAATTACCTGGGGACAAGTGTGTATTACAGGATTTACCATCTTCCCTTTTCCGTTTTGTTTCCAACATAATGCTTGCCTGCTTTGTAGTTCCTAAGAATATTTGTTTTCAATTTGATGAGATACAAAGGACACGTTATTTTTGCATCCTTGCTTTTCCCCTTATATTTCAATATTAGGTAGCATATACTGAGGTCATCCTGAAGTCTGCCCGTATTTGCCTAAGATCCTGGAAGAGTTTTCATCAGAGCCCTGTGCTATGCTGGTAGCACTTCTATCAGTGCTAAACTAGTCGACATTCAGTAAAGCTCAGGAATGTCTACACAGACCTGAGTTGGCAGT
Source organism: Cuculus canorus (assembly GCF_017976375.1). NCBI lineage: Eukaryota > Metazoa > Chordata > Aves > Cuculiformes > Cuculidae > Cuculus > Cuculus canorus. The sequence continues at coordinate 75,210,778 of NC_071404.1, forward strand.
AAAGACTTATATTCAGGCTCTGAATTGCCAAGCTAGATTTTAAGTACCTGCATAGCATTAATATAATCTGAAACAGATGAGGAAAATAAATTAGGAAGCATTAGGAGAATTTACTAGAAGAAAGTATTTCTGCAGAGACAATACACAGGCTGGACTTTTTGTAATTGATACTTAGATAGTACATAGAAATAAACATGATTCATTTTCAGAGTGAGTGAGGACTGACTGTCTGGTATTACCACAATAAATAAAATGTAACCTGGCATTTATCAGCAGCTTTCCACATATATGCATCCATAAGCCTGTATATTTATACACTCACACATAACACCACATGCCACTGACAATAGACATTTTTTCTAATAGAATAAATATAAACTAGATTATTAATTTAGTAGTAGTATCACATACAATGAAATGCTAACCATTTGTAACTAGCAGGTGACGCAGGGAAAGGCATCTGAGTTTCCATAAGTTTTTAGCAGTTCTCCCGCTAGAAGCACCACTAGAAGGGGGCTTTGAAGAGTCCACAATCTATCTTCTAAAACAGACTTACACGAGGCAAAAAGATCTATGAAATGAAATTTCAGGATGCTACATGAACAAAAATCCACTACCTAGAACAACTCCACTCCTATTCCCTGAAAAGTTCACAGTTTTAGCAGAGGAGGTCTGTAGGCTGAAAGAGACATGAAAGACAGTAAAGGAAACTATGAATTGTCTTGTAAGAGAAGAGGCAGCCTATGTTAGGTGCATCGAATCACTCTGGAAACCTAATTTCTTCTAATACTTAGAACTGTCCTTTTGTCCCTCCACATAGACCTTGCCTCATACTCTCCCTTTTCCATCCTGCTTTTGCACCTGTGACTCCTAGAGACCAAATTCCTATACTAGGAGTCAAAGCTGGAGGAATGAAGTTTGGTAGTTGAACACCAACCCCTATACAAAATGCTCCTGAATAACCAAACACCTGAAAACGCTTGCCTTGTTTCACAAGGAGCAGTGATGAATCCAATTCATACTTCATCAGTCTATCCGGAATTGGATTAAGCAGACTTGGTCATGTGAGTCTTCCAAATGGTCACATAGATGAATTGCTTTACTAAGGTAAAAAGTGCCAAGGAAGACTACTCAGAAGAGAAAAATTATATATATATATATACACACATGCGTAAACATTTGTAATATTAGATTTAATTACAATATCCTTTGTTCCTAATGGAAGCACAGAAACTACTGGATGTCAATGCTAATTCCTACTCCTTATTCTTGCCTTTAAAATATTAAGCCTCCAAGTAGCAAAGAAATGGGTGTGAGTATCAAGGTGATGAGAAAAAGATGTAGTCTTATTGAAGACAAAGGGATTGCTTAGCTTTTAAAAGTCAAATTACAATCAAATTGTTTGGAGGAGTGGCACAAAATTTAAGGTTTTGTTGATAAAACAGCTAATAACACTGTTCGGTGAAATGTTCATTTGTTCTCTCAAAAATCTGCTCTCTGTTGTTTCAAAAACCAAGATAATTATTTGGGATCAATTCTGCCTTCACATGATTTACAGGTTTCTACAGGGGAAAAGAACAAGTAAATGCTTAAGTATTAAATAGCCTATTTCATGTGTAAAAAGGAACTGGAAGAATACTTCTGTCACAGATTAAAGGCAAACATGAAGCATGGATTTTGAAGAAAAATTCTTTCTGATGCTGTGCTGTTAGGATCTGAAAAAATCAACCAACCAAGCAAAAGAAATCCCACCTTCACTTTTGAAAGAAAAGGCAGATAGTACCAACGTTGTCACTGGTGTTTTATCAGTTATTATCACTAATCCTTTTCTGTTGAAGGCAAGAATCTGCACGCAAGTGTAGTTTGGTTCATCTGCATCCGAGCTTCTATACAATGAAAATGTATATGAAGGAAGACCACAAACTCCACTCTGTATCACTTATTTTATTCTACCACTACATGTCTGTTTTTTGGTTTTAATGGAGAAATGAAAGTGGTCCCTTCCTGTGCCTGGAGGCCTGAAAACTACATGAGAAAAACCCCCATATTTTGGATGGAAGTATGTTTTGCTTTCTCATCAATCTAAATATCCCTTCCTATCTTTTATATTTCAAACTAAACAGCACCTGTATCTCTCTCATACTTTGTCTGCTTTGAAAATGGTGTGATTTTTCATTACATAAAGCAAAGGTTCTGATATAAAGATGAAGTATCTTTCAAATCAAGCAACGCAAAAATGAATTATCTCCTCGTGCACCTTTTGGCACCCCAAACACACTGATGTTCTAGAGTTCGATCTGATTCTTCACTTTGTCCTATATTTGTCACAGAGCAAGTTATTTTTCTATTGAAAGCTCAGACATATTATCCTATTTACTGTGGCACGACTTTTGGATTTCACTGCTGCAGATTTCACTTTACCAGACATATTACTGTCTGGGGTCACAGGCAAAAAGTTCTGTTTTCTTGAGATAATTTCATAATAATGAAAGGGATCCTGCTTAGAAACACATCAGAAGTAGATGTTTTCAAGACCTCACAGCTTCAGCCTGTAGGAGATCTGGTCCAATGTTTCTCTATAATTACTATGATCTTTATAAAATCTCACATAAAAAGTAATGATAAGAGAGAACACAAAGGAAAAAAAGATCTAAATAAGGGAAAAGTGGCTGGCGTGGGTAAGCAACTCTTCTCATGCCAGCCCAATTAGGCAGCTTGAGCAGTAAATGAGATTTCTGAGGGGCAGAAGGAAAAGCTGAAGTTCACAGTAAAGTATGGGATTCTTTCAGAAAAATCCAGCTAGGGGCAAGGAATTTATCTTCAATTACCTGTTTATTCTTTATTCCTTTACGCAGAGCTTTGGCTGCCATTATTAGACAGAACTCCAGGCATAACTGAGGTTTCAACAACCCTTTAATGATAAACCTCTGTGAGAAGAAGGACAGTAATTTCTGACCCTTACCATAACACTGTCTTTTAGGGCTGGCTTCCTCTTAGTGTCACGAAAGGATAAGAGATGCATTAGAGACAACAAAGCTCTTCAAAACTGATACTAAGGTCAGCATCACCATTTGAAAAGTTACCCCCAAAATCATTTTAGCAGTGTTTCAAAGGACAGCAATCCTTGAGAGATTTGTGCTTTCCTGAAATGGTGTCACAGACGTGCATCTTCCCTTAAAGCTGTGTGAGACATCCTCTAATCTTCCCAATACCCAAAACAGTTTCTCTGAGTAGAATTTTTTTATCATGAGTTTGTCATATACCTAATTATTTATTTTTCTCTATCTTCATCTCCTAAACTCCATGTACATAAAATGCCTCCCTAGCTCTTCTGTGTTAATTATATATAAAGAATAGACATTACAATGTTTTTTTTTCATGCAAAATCATCCTTATGTTCAAAATTTAAAGGTAATTACATTTGACAATTTCATTGGCTTTAGTATAATCATGGAAACTGAGTCAGGAACTATTAAAACCTAAATTCATTTCTCCCCATTCCAGCTTTCTCCTCATAAAATACTGCTACAAGTATCCTAAAAAATATCGTTATACCTCCTCAAATTTTGTATTGAAGACAAGGTTGGGCATCCTTCAATAATTTTCTTCCTTTTTTATTTCATTCTACTGGAAAAAAATCATCTTCGAATACCTGTGCTTCTTTGCATCCCCATTCTGCTATTAAACAGTGAGTCTTGGCCTCCAGCTTAACCTTTTGTGTGCTTCATCCTCTTGATAAACAGCTACAGCCATACATGTGATATTTTGGGTTTACCTTATATTACTGAAGTGGAGGAAGAAGAGGAAATGTTACATGAATGGTAACACTGGCCAAACAGAGACTAAAAGCATACAAGTGAAATGAAAAAAAATTACAAACATTAGAGCATAAATACTAGTTTTGACTTAAACCTGCACACTCCCTTTTCTATATAAGCAAAAGCCTCCTCTACAAAAACATGACATGGGCTGCAGCAAGCACCATTTCCAGCCAAAGCTCTTACACTTCTCAATTTAGTGAGCTAAACTGAGCAAGTTTTGGCCTAAAGGAGCCAAAGGAAAGAAAGAAATCAATTCAGCAAATGCAGAGTTAATATTCACCCATTTTTTGCTTAACTTACATAAATTGAAAAATGGTTGGCAAGGTAAAGTTTTTTAACTCATTGACTTAGCAAAGTTACACTTTTCTTTTAATGAAGGAGCTCTCACACTTGCAAGGATACTTGCAAGAAACTTGACAACTCTTTGTGGGAAGCCTGTTCATTCTTTCATTATCAGAACTTTGGGGAAGCGCTATTTTAGACTTCTGCAGCTCTCAGGAGAATTGCACCTTTACTGTGAAGTTACACACTTGCTATGGGTCTTTCAGCACTGCAGCACTTCGCTGAAGTAGGAGCTCTTTGTTAACTGTTGGCAGTGAAAAGAATCTGTACTGATGAATTGCAGTGTTGTTTCTTTTAAATAAATATACCTTTTCAAGTAATTAGCCTTGAATATGGGAAAAATTAATTGATACTCATGTACCAAAACAACTAGGAGGTTGAATTTCTACAGCAACTTCCAACTGGAAATGGTTAACTAACTAGTTAATGAAAATATTAGTGTTTAATCTAATCCAAGGGGAAATGAATATATTTTTCTTTACTTGTCATTATATGTACACAAGATGTTATGCTAATTTTTTTACCTATATAGAATTTTAATCTGTCATCTTTTCAGGAAAACATTCCCTATGTCAAAACCATTTAAATATCCCCCAATAAACAACTTTAAGCTGAATTAAGCTGCAAAATTTAGCTTTCCATCATTTAAGTCTGCATTCTTTACCTGCTTCTTTAGCATGCAAATATTAGCACTTGTAAGAGCATTAAAAATATGAGCTGTTCTCTAGCCACTTGAAAAATCAGTTAAAATCAGAGCTCACAGCTACGACAGAAATGTATTTCATTCGTACAAACACAGATGGTGCTGTGAAGTTCCCTGAGACTATTAAATCCAGTTGCAAAATGGTAATATTGCATCTGTTTCAAATCATACAGTCTCCTCTGAAGGACAGTTTTTATAGCAAAGCTGCTAGACTTTGCCTGCAGCTCCTCTGACATCTCTCTTACTTTGGTCTGGAAGTGGGCAAACCACACTGCTTGGCAGCACCTGAGTATTTAGAACATTGTAGGGTTCTGGGTGCTGAACTACACCTTAGGTCTCCCTCACCCAGCTGCAACAAGCTCTTTAAAGGGAGATCCTCCCAGTGAACAACCATCTAGTGAGTCCCGCGACGAGGATTCTGATGACGGATAATGACAGGACTGACCCAGGTGAAAGCAGAGCTTGGAGATCTGGCTGGGATGCTGCCTGTGAGCCAAGCCAGCTGTTTGCCTGGAAGTACTGCCAGCTGCTGGGGAGAGCTGTCTGCTCAGAGGCAGCTGGAGGGTTAAAGGCAGTCAACAAGTAACTTCAAATTAACTTCCCAGTGAGGATATGTGGATCACAGCAGCCAATACCAAGTACCTTAAATACCAGAACTGGCTACAGAGTTGCTTTTTTGGATCTGAACACCTGTATCTGTGGGTGCTATGACTGGCAAGCTTGCACCTTTGTGGAAGATGAAGGATAAGCAATGTACAAGTTCCCTTTGATTAGAACAGGAGTAAGGGAAAAGAAACATTATTTTGGTTCAGCACCAACAACAATGTAATTTCCAGAAAGGAAGGTACCACAGAAGCCCTACAAAACACAAAACATGGATTTTCCTAAAGGCAACGAACTCCTGACAACTCCTATTTTTGGTAGATAGGCTCTGGATATCCTTTGGTGCAGCTTGGATGCCAACTTCTGCTTACACCTACAAAACACCTTAAGGCATTTTCATGGAAAAAGGGGATTTTAACAGTGGATCAAAGTATAACTTGGTTTTGAAGTATGCTTTGGTTTCATTATATTTTAATTATTTCTCTCTCACATTCAGACATCCATTAAAATCCCCACCTAATGCTATCCATAAGGGACATCCTTTTTAACTCCAAATATCTTCTGCACTTACTAGACAAGCCAGAGTTTTCACATATAACACTGTACCAACTCAGTGGACATTTCTTTGTCTATGTCTGCCTTGAGAGTCTGTACAGTTAAAATGGGTTTTCCAGTATGATAAATGCCCATGGTTTGGGAGCAATTCCCTTAACAGATAAAGACAATTTGGTGAGGAATTAAAGCAAAATGAAACCAAAACCATGCTTCAGCTAATTAAAACTTTCTAAATTATGCTCCTTTTACTTGGAAAATAAAATAGGCACCAGATAACATTAAGTTCTTATATGAAATATGAAACAACTAAAATACATTCAATTAAATTTCAGATTAGAGTAGGCTGCTTTCTATACCAGGCCTAAATCTACTGAACAATTTAATCAGTTAATTTATAAAGTCATTAAATGTAACAAAAAGAGTGCCTTATACTGTCATGAAATCAAGACTGCCTACACCATTAAACTCCACATATATTTCTGGTCTAACAGAAAATTCTACACATTATTGAAACAATTAAAAAGATAAGCAAGAGTGTTACAATGTATTTGTCCAGTACTGATCCGGCATTTTTAATATAACTCATTGATGATTGATTTCTCCACTTAATGTAGTTATTTCATTGAATCAACACAGAAAACATTGTGGGTGTCAACTCATCACTCTTCTCACAGAATTTCCAGTTGGAGCTCGTTCCCATGCTCTGCTGTGTTGAGCATTCCAAGCAGAAAACACTTCTCAATGGCAGGTTTTACAGAACAGCAGCAAGGGAGGAACGCTGCAGTTCTGTGTGTAAGCAATAAACTCCAAAGACAGAAAAGAAAACCATTGCAAGTGCTTATTTGCAGCAGTTCTCAAACTTTGTTTCAGTGTTCCCTCCCCACCTTTTTTCCAGTGGAGGTGCCAAGCTGCAAGTAGCCTACAGGCATCCAGGCCACTTCTCCTGGCAGAGAAGTGTTTCCTGAACCACAGACCATTAGCACCAGAGACCACGAACGTTTACCAAATCTCCTATGGCTCTCTAGAGTTCCTGAGAGAAAAACAGCTCAGAATCAACTTCCTCTTAGCTTAATAATTCCAGTTAGTCATACCAGCACATGTTTTTACTCTTGTTTCTGGAAACATCGTAAGAGATGCTCTCCAGGTATGACACTGGTCAGTGGTTACATGATTCCAACTGCAAGGGATTAAATGCTTTTCCATTGTCATTCTATTCACTTTGCTAAGGCCTAGCCAAAAGGCCACAACAGTGGTGCTGAACCCCCCACAACTTATAGTAGCTTTTTAGCAGTTAAAATAAATAACTTCAGTCTTTTATGAATAAATGAAGTCCAGAGAAAGTTTTGTGGATAAGTTGCGTAATTAACAGTATAAAAAACTCAGCCACTCCCTCTCTGAGCCTTGATAATTCAGTGGGCTGGCACAAAACTACCAGCCTTGTTGGTAGGGTTAGGTTTTTCTGTGAAGGTTTAAGAGGAGGCTGTTGTTGAGGGATGCAATAAAAGCTTAAAGCTTGGGCTCAAGACTGGAAACAATTTTGAATCAACTGGTGCTTGTATGGTTGCTGGGAGCCAAAAAAGGATGGTGCTGGACAAGTGCTCTGGGTATTTGCCGACAGAGAGAACTCTTGCTGATAAATCTGATTTATTATTACTTAAAGTGAGTTCTAGATGAATTCTTTCGCATCAACACGCAGCAAAAGATTCTCCACCAGCAAGCAAGGGCTGGCATCTGAGCTGGCTGCCAAGAGGAGGAAGCAGGCTAAGCTTCCAGCACAACCACCCCTGCCTACGAGTCCTCAGAGCAGGCAGGGAAGGCAGCCTGGCAATGCAATGTCCAAGCCCATCTCTAATAATAAAGTGCTTTAGCAGAGACTGTAGTGTGATGGAGAAAAGCATCTTGAAACTGGAACCACTCAATCATTAGATCAAACTCTTACTCTAAGGCCCGGAGGCTCATTCTAGCAGCTAACACTTTAATTCACAAAGGCTTTAGCTTTAACCTTTTCACACATATGGCAAAGACTATTGGACCGGGGAAGCTTCATTTCTCTGATTATCTGCTGTAAATCCTAAAAAAAAATGTGGTTTATGATGGCCTGAACCGTAGTAGCACTTTTATTAAGAAAAGAGTGCCAAACTGGGATGAACCGAGGTTTTGTCAGAAAAAGATCACACTTTCACAAGTCAAATGAACTACTGCACTCAAAATCCAACTGCAGCAGCTTCAAATCATCTGAGTATGACCACACAAGTGTACATACACACAGTGCATAGGACAGGATCCTTTAGTAGGCAGAGATAATATTTTTCAAGACTGAAAGGTAAATAGAAGCATTATCAAATTCTTTTTTCCACAGAATGACCCTCACTAACATTATGTTTACAACAGCTAGGAAGAATATTAGTGAACTGAAAGAGACTGCACTGCCCCTTCTGACACTAACCTTACAGGAAAAAATATCACCTACTGTACTTTGCTGCGAAACCTAAAATCTTTCTCCAACAAATACATATTGATTTTTTTAAAGTCTGATTATCAGTAGGTGAAAAGCCCCACACGGTGGATGATTTACCTTCTCAAGGATGCATCAGTTATCCAGAAGAAATATATTGATTATTCTGCATCATCAGCTGTAGTTGCTAGATTTGTGGTATCAGAGAACTACAGTACTGTTTTAAAGAAATGGATTATGCAAACATTTGTACTACTAACCTGAACACCTCCCATTTCAGCTCTGCTAGCCACAGCAGCTGACCTTTCACAGTTGGCTTTACTTAGTCCTTAAAAAGAGAGCAGACAGTCCATTATCCAGTAACTAACCCAGAAATACTTTTCTAGTTTCACTAAACAGTTATTTCACATAATAGAACCCACAGTTAAAGCTGTAAACTACTTGTAGAAAACTTTCTTAGCAGCCAAATACAAAGTGCTACAAGTCTAGAGCAACACTGCACCAACAGCAGCTACTTACTTACTTCTTTTGTGAGGGAAACTTCTAATTTGTTACGCTTTTGTTAAAAAAAATGGCAAAGGTAGACACAGTCTGTAGGGTTTGCCTATAGGAAATGAAAGGCTCCTTGTCTGGATGTCTGGTAACGTGCAGGACTCAAGTTTTGTACAGGGTCAAACTGTCCTAATTGCCACTGGTTTGGGTTTTTTGTTTGATTGCTTCAGGGGTTTGGGGACTTTTGTTTGGTTTGGGGGTTTCTGTTCATTTGTTTGGTGCTTTAAAATTCTAGCCTGATTAACATAATAATTGATTCAAGTGATGATTCTAAACAATCATTAGAAAATACTCAACAGATCCTACTTCTCAGCTTCCACTTCCAATACGTAAGCATCTTTATTTAGAGAAGGAAATAACCTTGAATCAAACTGATCAAAGCTTCATGAATTTCAAACTTTCTTCTACAGCACAATGCAACAGGAACCAAATTACTTTCTGTTGACTATTAATTAGCTCTCATTACAAATTCTACCATAAATAGAAAAGTCTTCTTTAATCTTTACTAAATAAGACAAAGACACTGAGTGAACAATTTTAAGTTTAGATCTTATCAGAAGTCTTCATATTAAAGACATACAGAGCTTTGATAGTAAAGAAGCTGTCTGTGCAAGAATACTTGTACGTTAAATAAGATTGTATCTTCCTCAGAAACCAACTTCACCAGAAATCTTTTAGGAAACTAAATTCCCAAACACCTAATAAAATATAAAAGCTACTGTGTGTTTGAAATGATTCTGGCCTAATGCTACAGAACTAAACCAGACTGCTACTACCTGACACGCTCGCTTCTATACTGGTTGCACATCTCTGACTGAGCATTCAGTTGGCTTTAGACTGCGAGCGTGGTTATTTTTTTGCCAGATTAATATAATTTGGAGTTTTTCCTCAGTTGAGTGAGCTATTTCACAATAACATCATAAAGTCAGTCAAGGAGGAAACATTTCCAGCCCAGGATAACATTACACTCTACAGCTGGATGGGGTTTTTACTAAGTTCTAGCTAGCTGCAGTTGCTCAGCATAGTGCACCAGCTACCAGAGCCAGCACGAGGAAGGGAACAGGAACCCTCCTTTCAGTGGTAACAAACAATGCAATTGGCTCAGCCACAACACAACTTTACCCAAGGATAAAATATTGTAAGTCAGCTTTGTCTGAGCTCACTGGAGCAATATACATTTACACTGGCTGAGGATTTATCTTCATAAATTCATACTTCTAAGAGGATAAAAGACTCGAGGGCATATACCACGTCAGGAAGTGGCGTCTCTTTTATTCCTCAAAGAAGTCATGTCCCTTTGCTCAAAACCAGCTTTTGTCAACAACTACACGCACTACTCAATAATCAAACAATTCTGAGAAGGCTGTTCAAAAAGAACCCTCCTGCACAGGATGCTGGTAAAGATCTAGCTTTCACACAACTGTGGTATTTCCTTTTAAATGAAGCTTTCTACCTTGCCTCTGTGAGAAGCAAGGGAACACTGTTGATGTTGTAGTAAACATAACTAGCATTTAGATACAGAAAAAACATGGTCTCATCTGGTCTTAAAAGTGAAAAACAGTGGTTTATGTGCCAGCTAAAAACCTGACTTCAAGTTGCACAGGCCAGCAATTCTATAAGGGCAATTTGCTTTAAACATATATACATGTTCTTAAGACATTTTATTCCATTGAACCCTACACTGATTTGGAGGAACTAACTCACTGAGACACTAACCCTGCAAGTTATGTCCAGCCCCCAGTGACAAACAGGGCAGCAGAAGGTACAAATATATCCTGACATTACAATTAAGCTACCACCAAGAAAGTACTTCCACTCCCCTCCCTTCTCTGCTCTTCTGCTTCCTTTCTCCTGTTCCTTGACCCTATGCTATATGACCTCACCCTGCTTCTCACAGCCCACCTCCTTCCCCTTGCCCCAGCTTTGGAGTTAGTCAGAACTCTTGCCGAGTTGGTTCACTGTGCTAAGCCTAAGGAAAAAAAGTCCCAAGAAAATTACTTTCTTTTTTTATACTATTATTTTAGTTTCCTGCCAGCTTAGTGACTTGAAGATGCTCGCAGTAAATGGCAAAGCTCTTGTAACGGAAGTGCCCAGACCAAGAGGAGAGCAAGTGGATAGAAAGTGAAGGAGGAGAGTGTGTGTGTGCCTCTGTGTGTGTGTAGCACTTGTATGTGCCACATCACTCCTCAACCCTGTCATCAAAAGACAAGGACACATAGGTCCATCCTGAATAAGGAAAAGGAAACAATAAGTGCTTCATGCACTTCCACCCCAGGGTTTTCTTTGAATGAAAGGCACTAAATGGCATTCACCAGTCTAAAGGCCAGTAAATATTAGGAAGGAGATTAAAAAAGAAAGATTTGTTTTATTGATTTCAAGGGAATACATTCTAAAATTACTCCTCAAGGTTGCATAGAAGAAACATCAGATAAAACAATGCTATTAAAAAGAGAAAATATAGCAAATAATGTATTTCGCATTTCTCAGACTAGTTGCCAGCAGAGAGGCTCAGTGTAAGGCTCTTTATAATCTTACATGGATACAAAAGGAGTCTGACTTGTTGCCCCTTGTATTCTCCTCTCCTGTGTGGCTGCCTCAGCTGCACCTTTGTCTCCCTCTGGTTTTCAGGACCTCCTACATGGACAAGCTAACTGAATGGCTCCCTGCAGCTCTGACCTACTATCCTGCCTTGGAATGAACAACTGGATGTAATGAGACAAGATGGTATTACAGAAGACTTTTCATAGCCTTAAACCTATAAGGCTCTACCATTATTGCAATCCAGCTCTTAAACCTCTGGTGTACTCAAAGCCATGGGATCAGGCAGTATTCAGTGGGGAAATTCCACTGACATCCCTGGAATTTCCCAATACATCCTGAGCAAGGGTACAAGACAGATATTCTGACATCGCCCGAAGAACATCGCCCGAACAATTTTGGACAAATGAAAAGTTAAAATTCCAGGTTCTTTTCCAGATTCTTCTGTTTCCCTTACTTGTTTTTTTCTAGTTATCTGCTATGGCCCTTTTTATCAGCCACAGGCTTTTAAAATTCTTTTTGTCTACCTATCATTTGTTTGAAAATCAAAAAAAGGGAAGCTAAAATGACCAAGTAACCAACTCCTTACGTCTAGGTTTGTTTGTTTTCTTCATTGTGCATAAAATAAAAAGACAGACTTTCTAGTAAACGGAAAGGTATAATTATCTTTTCTATTTGCAGTTAGACATGCATAAGTGATATTTAGATACAGTAATCCTTTAAGACAAGATTCTAATTTGCTGAATGTACACGTTGCAAAAGAGGTCAGGGAGCTCTCAGAGAGCTGGTCACAGCTCCCACAGGTTCTGATCAAACCCTGATGCTAATATAGAGCAGAATGAATGGTCTGTCACATGGAGGAGCACAGGCAGCAGAGCATAAGCTGTTTGAGACTGTTCCCTGCTGTTCTCCAAAGGATGCAACAAGGATAACAGAGAAATGTAGAAAGAAATACCACTAGAAACTTCTTTTTATGCACTAACATCTCTAAACAGAGTGAGTGGGCCAGATAAATAAGGCTTAACGTTAGTGGCAGATGCTTTATGAAAGCTTTCAATGCTATACCAAAAAAAAATCAAACCAAATATTCTCCCCCTATACCCAGCAACCTATATTTTCATGCATTTTATAAAGAGGGGCAAGTTAATTCTCTTAAGATATATAATAAATATAGCTGAAAAACAAGCACTGAATTCTGGGAGGGAAAGTCATCTGCATCCTCCCCTTCCCGTTTGAGTTTATTTTTCATCTGCGTTAGGCTGAAACCAAGCCATTTTCAAACATATGAGCCATTAACTCAGCACAAATCCCCGTCAGAAGATGCAACCAAAACACCTTGAAATTACTAATTTTTTAAAACAATCACAAAGGAGGGAAGAGAAAAAAACTAAAAAAGGAAATTCCAAAAGAAAAGCAATATTTGTAGGTCATGGGCAGAGCCGTCAGGATTCTGATTCCCAGTGTCGGTACCTGGATTTGTTATCCTACCTAATTTTGTTAGGTATCACTGTGTGAACTGAGTGCTGTAACGTGCTGTTATAGATTTCTCCACCCTTCGTCCTGCCGTGAAGTGTTGAAGGCAGTTAAGTCTCTGCAAAAAGACTTGCAGAATTACTCAGTCTATGCTGTTGGGAAAAACAATGCACTGATCAGTTGTTTATTTGATCCGGTGTAAGAAACAGAGTCCAGAGCATGGAGGCAAAGAGGGCACTTTTAAAAAACATTTAACTTGCTGCTTCCCCCCCCCCCCCCCACCCCAAGAAGAACAACTTGCTAACAAGGCTTGATAAAAAACAGAAGAACTTGACCCTAAATTACTAACATGAAGCACAGAAGCTGCTGTCGTTGGAAAAAAAAACCCAACAATATTGTGTATAGGAACTTTAGTAGATGAAAATTAGGATTTCTGAAAATTAATAAAATGTGAAAATGGAGTTGCAATACTTCTGATTGTCTCTGGTAAAACTTTATCATCGATGCACACAGGGAAACCTGTGCTTCTGTTTCAGCATTAATAGCTGTTATATGAGATTCTGCTAATGGACAGATCTGTTACAAATGCAATGTAAGACCACAAGAAAGATTTTTTTTCTGGTACCAAAGAGTTGACTTTGTCTATCATATCACCAATACAAACTTTTAAGATACTTGGAAAATGATAATATATTCTATCATGCTCTTAGCAACCTTTCCAGTCTCGAGAGAGACTTTTCATACTCCGATTACATTATCAAAGAGTTGGAACTTGCAGCAGGTGAAAGCACAGACAACAAATCCAGTGGACAAAGGTCCCTCTTACTGGTGAAGCACGAATCAGGAATACTAGAAAAAATATCTTCTGTTACAAATATTTTTTTCCAACATACTAGGAGCAGAGCCTCAAAAAAACCCTGAGGCTGGTCAAGTGCAGGGAAAAGCAAGTTTTGTGCCACCAACACCTTCTACCAGAGCACTTCAAAGTAAAGAAAAATAAAATATCTTCTGAAATTTTACAATAAGGGATCATAATGCCTTAGATTCACATATAAAATGTAACCGAGTTAACGCAAGTGCTTAGAAACCTAATCTAATAAAGAAACACACATCTAGTATTAAAGCAGAATTCATCTGCTGATGAATCGACTCTTTAGGATGCTATGGCCTATGGGTAAATGCGCTTTTTTTTCTCCGGTTACTATGAAGGGAATGTAGATGACACACTTAGAGATAGATACAACACATGCCTACATATGGGCAGCTGAATATTATCTTAAGCTTTGGAAAGAAGTTAGATAATGCAGATTTTTTTGCTTCAGCATTTATCACTGAGATTTCATGGTTTACTTCAACATGAAATCAGAACTGGCTGTTGGAGAAAAACTTCAATGTATTTAAAGAAAATTAAGGAATTCCAATTATAAAAACTGTTAACACGGGTTTGGATTAACAACAGGTTGAAGACCATAAACAAAGACCATAGCTGAATGCCAGGTGGGGAGCAAGATGGAAGATGGTATTTGGAACTGACAGAACATGTAGTGGGGATTAATTTTGTCACTAGGTAGCTGGAAATAAGAAGCAATACCATTTCAATGAAACTGCTCATAATATTAAGTTTCAATGAGACAGAAATACTGAAGTGGATCAAAAAAACATTACTAGGGTAGCAAAGAAATAGGCAAGAGTTCCCCCTAGGAAAAGAAGATTCAGGCTGGAATAAATGCAAGGTAATAACTGGAGAATGAAAACCCAAAGTAAGGATATTTGAGAGGGGAAAAATTGGAAATGAGTAATTTTAGAATAAACCTACGGGTGACAGTGGAAATTAGCACTCTATTCGCAATGCAATGTCTAAGTCTGAAAGGTTAATGTAATTTTGTGTTGCATAGACATTCACATTACAGAAACCCCAAAGAACTAACAGTTTCCTCTCTACAGCCTGACTACACCTGACACACTGCCCTGGGTTCTAAGAAACTCATTATTATGATTTAGAAGAGTAATTTATGACACTTAATCTCAATATTTTTAAACAACTGGGTTCAGCTGACATTTCTCAAACAATTTTATGAGGATTTTGTCAACTTTAATAACTGTACACTAGACAAAATGGAATGACTGTACAATCTATAATGACTAACCATGTTTTCCATCTGATTTCAGTCTGTTTTGAAAGTTTGTAAGGCCTAGTTCAAATTTTAATTAACATTTCTATAAGGCTAACAATCTAGACACTGCATCATGTCACCTTCTGAAAACAGTGGCTCAGTACTGGTCCAACAGAAACTGCAATGCCTTCCTGTTCAGCCAGACTGCCCTTGCCTTCACGCATCCAAGAAATTGGTGACAGGTAGACTCTGACACTACAGACTTCAAAGGTATTTTTGAAGGGTGCTGACATTCAATGCATTAACATATCAGTTAAGAAGAGTTGACAGAAAGAATTTGACAGTTTGGAAATTACCTTAAAAATTACAGTTAAAAGTGAAAATTATTTATAAATAAACCTACCATCTACTCAAACAGGATGCAGATGACCACGTTTCTCATGGAAATACTTTCTCTTGTGAACATCATTGCTAACCTAACCATCATATTTTTACTAACAAGCGAGGATCAAGACTGGGACAGACCAGTAATGGCATAAGCAGCTGAGAGAAAATATTTTCTGTTATTTCCGAATTCTGTTAAAATTCTTTCAGCTTTCAAACTTTCAGAATGCAACACAACCCAAAAAAACCCTACTATTAATTGCATGTAGAAGGCTTTTCTTTGCTTTCTGCATTTCCAATGCATTTCCAATCAACTTTTCCAATTCTGCTGTTCTTAATAATAGTAAATAGAAACAATCAGAAATCTGCTGAACCCGCTGGGTATTTACTTGAGACCATACCTAGGACACAAACACTGGTAGATCTTTGTTGCTTTATTTCTGCTTAAGTACTTGCCAATAGCTTGACATGACTCACTGTTATAGCCATGACAGCACTCATCAAATACAGTCAGTTAAAAAGTATGCCTTTTTTAATTTTATTTTTTTTTTTAACCTGGAAAAGTTCTGCATCCAGGTTGTCAGCATCAGCTTTCTCTCCCCCCACCCCAGTCTGCTTCAAGAAACCTAGACCTAAATGGTTGATGGTATTGTTTCCTCATTGTTCTACCTCTACTAGCAATCCAGCCCCTGCAGGCAGTACTTCAAGCCCTTACTTGCACCTCTGAGTTTCTCTGAAATAGTTATTATCCTTTGGGAACTAAATAGTAATATTTGAAACTGTCTTTCAAAATAATTTGAAGTGAGACTTGATAAGTTCATAAGCTGAGGGTCCTTGTTTGTCAGAACTTGAATCCCTTGGGACAGGCGTGCTGTAAATTGCAACATGTCACTGATTTTCTCTCTACAGAAAAGAAGCTTCTGTTTGGATTCTGCAGCCTGCTATCCACTCACACTTGAAAAGTAGATGATTGTCATTTTCTAGCTTAAGACCAGTTCTATAAATACAACCCAACATTCAGTTTTAGAGAAGAAAACGTGTCTGGAAGAACTATATGTGCAAGTGTTCTGCTGCTGTGAGTAAGGCTTGCTGAGAAAATGCCACCAAAACTTACATTTTCTGTAGTTTGCCAATGTTGTCAGAAGCCATTTCAGCAAGGGCTGTTCCATGAAAAATTAATTCGCTACACAATCAAGCTCAAAATAATTTGTCAAATCGGCAGCTGATTTGCTAGGTAAGCCAATGTTGATGTAAAGCAAAACAACATCTCTTTATCTCTTCTACTTAAAAGGAAGTAGGATATTACGCTGCACAAGAAGAGAAACAGAAAGTTGTAAATGCTCTCAGCTACTACTCCCACAGCACTGTAGGAACCACAATACTGGCTACTTTCTAGCCAGCACAAACCATCTCCTGTACCACCAGCTAACAGACATCTCCATTTCCTGCCGAGCAGCACGGGTCCAGTTCATATATACCTTCCCAATATTCCTTCACTAAACATAACCTACCACGTAAAATCTCAACTGCCTTTTAAAATGTTAAACATTATCAGTAATACTAAAAAATACACTGCTGCTGAAAAAAACCCAAACCCAGCTCCTTAACCAGGAAACACTCTAATGAGCATGTTGTTCTTAACACTGCATTTATTCAAGGAAACTGAGCTGGCTAATTGCACAGGGATGATATTTAGTAAAGAAGACTGTCTGACATAAGTGAAGTGAATCCCCTTAATTAAATGTTTACTTTCCTTCTTTCACATTTTGAGGAGGAGAATCAGTAGAGGGTGATTTTTTTCTTATTACTTTCCTGCCTTTTTTAAACTCTAGCGGAAGCTAAAAGAGGTTTCCTTCAGTATTCAGAAAATATATTTTATCAACAAACTCCAGGTCCTGGATATTTCAAAGAATTTTCTCCATAGAATCCCACAGACAGGGCTCCTGTTCATCTTCATCATTGTTTGGAAGGCCCTCCTATTTAAAAACTGCTAAAATCTTTCAGTATAATGTCTTAATACCATGAATTGATTCAGATGAATTGATAAAACCTAAGTACACAAAGCAATATCTAGAGTGGCACGAGCAAGTCAGTTCATTTTATCCAGTTCAAAAAATACACTTGAACAAGAGTCATTTTGTTACTGCTTCCTGAAAGTAGCTGAAAGAAGGAAGAAATACAAAGGAGGCAATACATTGAATCCTAATGGCAATAAGAGCAGAATGCCAAGTGTCAGGAGAAGGAGCAGGGTGGGGGCTGACATGCTCAAGTGCAAGCAGGCAACTTTGCAAAACACAAGCAACTTTTCGATGTGCACTGGGGGTAAAGGGTAGAACAAACCCCATGCGTGTTGTGTTACTGGGAAAGCCCTTTCCCAAGGTGGGTTATACCATCTGCAAATTCCAAGAATAACAAAAGGATTGTGAAAGCCTGGACTCTCAATGTAAAACTTAACTGGTCTGCATTTCAAACTCTCTGCTTTTCTCAATCAGAAGAATGCCCAAAGGTAGATGAATTCCTTCGGTCTGCTAAAGCCTTGTTTTTACATATGGTGCCGCAGCCTTTCTGTAATATTTTAGTTTTAATTCTTTCATAGTATAACCATTTCCATATGCAGAATAAGGAAAGTTAGGCTGCACGAGTCCATGAGCATTGCACAGCCCCCTGAATGCTGATTACCTTTGCTGCCCAGAGACAACCAAGCTGAGCCTCATCAGTATGCGGGTGTCAGTCAGGCGTGCACACCTCCTCAGACACTGAATCGGAGATATATCTGCATTTGCCAGCACCGCTGGGTACCACCTGAGCTGCAAAGGACTCCACAGTTGATACCGTGAAGTGAATCAACAGCCCTTAACGGTTCACAAATATTCTGAGAAAACTTGTAAAGACAATTATTGACTGAGATCTCTTCAGATTTTTGGCACCAGTTTATTAAATGAATGAGTTTGGTGTTCATCTCCAGCAGGATGTTTCCAAGCAAAATTTTGTGTCTAACTGAAAGCAGATGCTACATAGCACTATTTCAGGAGAAAGCTCTCTTTTTGTTTTTGGTTTCTTTTTTCTTTTATGGAAGGAATTTGGTGTTTGTTGACTGGAATTGAGACAGTTTCCTACAAGAGATGTATGAAAATTAAAACATTCAGATTTGCTAATTCAAAAAGTGACTTCCTACTTAGCATATTCTGCCCCCGACATTGTGGAGTGGTCCTTGCAGGAGATCTGAGCAATAGACAGTTCTCATGGGCTCTCTTTCTGGCCTGGTCCTCTCCATCACTTCCAAGTTAACAGAAAATCCCACAACCAGACAGCAACCACCCTTATTTTTTCCACTGTCATTGGATTTCCCTCATTGTTGGATCAATGTTTGGAAAAGCTTTCACTGATGTGGAAATAGACTGGACAAAAGACTAAACAAGTTATGTCTATCTGAGAGTCATTTTTCCTTCCCTATCCTGACTCAGATCGGTGACACTACATTGATGCTTTTCTACCACTCTCTTTCTACACTCCTTGTTCACACACACACACGATACACACAGCACAGTACCAGTGGAGGCAATGTTGCTCCATTTGCTCTCTGACATGAGAAGAAACTCTCAGCCCAAAAGAAAAACATGTGAGAACATGAGAATACTCCAGCCTAAGCAATAAATCTTTCTAATTCATTAGCTTGCATTAGCATTGCAAGAAAGGCAATTAGAAAGAGCAGCTGTGGTCTGCATCAGCATGTTACACATTGCCAGAAGACATTTCAGCCACTGAGGGCAATTAGCATGGAACAGTTTGTATTCATTTGGTTAGATATTACATCATACCAACAAGTGGGATGCTACATCCAAAGAGGCAAAAGTTACCTAAATGGGGCCCTACAGGAAAGATGTGGAGAGATTCTATCAGGGAGGGGGCACTGATAAGATGAGTGAGAATGATTTTTAGCTGAAAGGTGGGAGATTTAGATGAGAATTTAGAAAGAAATGTTTTCCTGTGAGGGTGGTGAGGCACTGGCACAGATTGCCCAGAGAAGTCATGGCTGCCCCATCCCTGGAGGTGTTCAAGGCCAGGTTGGATGAGACTCCGAAGAACCTAATACAGTGGGAGGTTTCCCTGCTCATGGCAGGGGGGTTGGAACTGGATGGGCTTTAAGGTCTTCAACCTTCCAACACAAACCATTCCCTGACTCTTTTTCCTCCCTGCAATATGCTTGGAAATCGTTTAGGAGGGTGTGAATCAGCCCAGCTCTAAAGAGGACTGAGAGGATTTTTGTCAATTTAACAGCAGAGGTGAATAAGATGCAGAATTTAGGAACATTTCTTGCCATTGTTTAAACCATTAGCATAACCAGAAAGTCAAGCAAATCAAATACATCCAAGGAAACAACAGTAACCACTAGTTCACTTGAACCTCTCTTCTTCACAGCAGTCCACAAGACAAAGAGACCCAGTTTCACACTCTTAGCATCCAAAGGTATAAACTTCAAGCTACTGAAACTAAAATCTAGGCCAGGAACCCCTCCTCCTCCTATGGATACATTTCAAGTCTCATTTCATCTCTCCTCAATCTTCATTCTTCACTAGCACCCTGCTGCACAAGACTGGCTTCAGTTTGCAAATCCTTTCCAAGTAAGCCTAAACATTTCTTACATATTTCTAGTAGCTTTCTCCTGCCTCATTTCTCAGAGGAAAAACTGAAGACTCTTCTCTCCTAATCGAAGCTTCCTTCCAATCTTTTTTCTTTTCATTGCTTCTACAGCCTAACTACACCCCATCCTCAAATGTATCACAACAGAAGCAGAGACCCAGCTTCAGCGTCAGTGCTGTATTTTACACTATCATAGCTGCAAAGTGTTGCTTAGTAAACATACACAAACTTACACATCCTAGGTGGTCTTCTGGCTAAGAGGGCTTGTCCTGAAACAAGACATTAGGAACTGGATGTACAAAGAACTACTCACTATAGGAACTTCAGAGAAACTTGTGTGTAAAGCAGAAAACTGATAAGTGGAACTGACAGACAAATGGAGCTTAGAGGGTTCAATTCCCGAGTGATTTTAGAAATAAGTGACGTGAAAAGGATGAAGTAATTACATAAAAGAGAAGAGAGAAGTACAAATAAGAGAATGACAAATGGACACACAGAACATATAAGGGCTGTGCCATCTTTCAGTTTCCAAGATGTTCTACATAATCATTTACCATTAGCTCTAATCTACTTCAGTGCAACAAAAGCACGAGACTTTGCCAGACAAGTAAAATACAAATGCACCGCTGGGTATCTGCACAAAAGAAGTGTAATTACTTTAGGAAAGTTATGGCTTTGCAGCTGATGAAAAGCAAGAAAAGAGGAAAGAGCTATTCTTTGCATACTTTCCTTAAGCCTCTATAGTGCAAACACCTTACACCAACAATGCCACTTATCTTAAGTGACCACTCTAGGGACAAGGTAACTAAATTACCTTATAGAGATTGGTGCTTAAAGGTCAAACTCAATTGTACTTGGAAACTATTTTCAAATTTGTTTCTGTGCCAGGAAGTTGCTACTGGATGTGAATTCACGCTGCTCAGGTGGATTCTGCATTAATTGATACACTTTCTTACACTGTCATATTTCAATAACTCCTCAAATATAAAATTTGTATTATTAGCCTTGACGTACAACAGCAAATGAGAATAGAAGGAAAAAAACAAACTTCTTGGAAAACAGAGCATGGCATCTATATTTGCTCATAATATGTACATCAATCACTGAACCATATGAAAACTTATTAGCACAGCTATTCTCATACTAAATTACGTAGGCTTTGCCAATATGTAAGTATGATTTTGCTTTCATGTTACATTTGGCTAGATATTGTATGGCGAAATAGAACTCTGCTCTATAGCCTAAAGATCCATATGAAGTCCAACAAAAAAAATCTAGACTAACCCAGTGGCTCAGGAACCAAGAGTGGGAGGGGAGAGACAAAAAGATGGCTATACAACATGTTCTAACTTATCACAGTGCAACACTGCTCAATGTGATCACTTTACTCAGTACGAGTGGACATGTGTTCAAATAGAGACGTTTTCTTACCCTTGGTTGGAAAATGTCGGTGTGGAAGATTGAAGAGCGAGTTAACATCAAGACAACACGCCAGCTCACAACACATTGTAAAGCAGTCTTTAGCTAATAACCACCTCTTCCCAAAGATCAAGTCAGTGCTCAAGAGAACCCATTTTTTTGTCAGTAGAAGATTTAAAAGCAAAACCAATGGAGATCCTCAACAACCTTTCAGAAAGTGACCTGTGGAATTGCTTAGAATATCAGCAGCATCATGTGCAGCTGTGTGCCAGCTCAAAAGGGAACTGGTTTGAAGATGATCATAGTTGATTTTCCTGTAACATTAAATAGTTACAGGCACAGTCTTGGGATGGGGTAGGGAGGGGCGCAGGGGCAGACCTTGTATGTCACTACAATAACAAAAGCCTGAAAAGTTAGTCTTGCAAATAAACCTTGCGTCAGCATGAACTCTGTTCTGAAATATGAATGGTAACATGCAAGAGCGTTTTTACAAGTCACCAAAGTTTGTCCACACATTAGCTTTTAGAAACACTGCATTTTAACATTAGAAACAAACATTTATCCTTTCCATGTCTTTATTCTGCTTTTACATTTTAACTCCCAACTTTGAACAAGATACCAATGCATACGAATCTAGGACTGTAGCTGAATAATTCCAAGCATGTAAATAGATTCATTCTTTCAAAGAAGAAAATAAACTCTGACAATACGAATACCTCACTGGGTCTGTGTTAAGTTTCAAACAGTGCAAAAATGCATTTTATGTGAACCCTGTTGGAAGACCCAGAGGATACAATCTATAGGAGAGAGCTGCAATTGAATTCTGAGCAGTAGGACAAGTAACCGGATAATGAAATTTGATCACAAAGAACTCCTTGAAAGACAAAACTTTCTCTTTCAGGTATTCTCTTACTAAATGCTTTTGGCTGTTCCTTCCCCAGCCATGCATTTGCTCTGTGTCACGTTGCTGAGTGCAGTATGGCCGCTGCAGCCAAGCATGGCAGATCTTGCTCAGGTACAAGAGGAATATGGTGATTTAGTGTTCTTAAAAATGTGAACATGAACTCACTACAGCTAAAGAGGGACAAAGAAAGGCTTGTACACAGTTCCCTATTATAACTGCATAGGGGAGCATAGCCAGGCTGCGAGTATCCTGTAACGTGCTGCTTCCTTGTGTTGAATAGAACCTGCTGTTACACAGAGTAACACCCAGACTCTTGGAATGCTGAGGACAGAGGATAGACCACAGTGGTCTGCAAATGCCAGTCTTATATTGGTTTTATATTACTTCTGACTTGAATTCTCTGTGTTTTGGAAATGCCCGATGTAATTGCCCTGCTGTGCCTCAGCACAGAGAAAGTGCAGGGCATCCCTAGGCAAATAACACGCTGGTCTCAGCATCACAGTTCGACAGAGAGATATGGAATGCAATCCTTAACAATAAAAATCAATACAGTTTGACTGGACCAGCACCCAGGTTAATGAATGCTTATCATTCCCTACTGATGTTTCTAGTTTTAGCCTATTTTATTTTTTAGACAAAAGGGAAACCCTCTTATTCGGGTCCTTGGTCATTTAGATGACCAAAGCTTTTTAAACACTTGCAGAAAAGCTCTGCGCTTGCAGTCACACACTGGATTCATGTGCAATTCTCCATCAAAACAGAGAAAACCCGGGGAAATCATTTCAGTTGCAACAGTTATGGGAATGGCTTGGTCATGGTTGAATTCGTATCTGTAAATGAAATCTAACAATTTGAGATAGGGCATTCCACATCATCATGACAGAAAATGAAATAATGACATACCTTAAAAAACAGTTTTTAAAAATTACTTTGCCTTGTTTAAAGCGTAATTTCAGAGTTTTTTTGGGGGAACGTATCGGGGAGTATTGGCAGATCTTTTATTTATTTCACTAATCTCTCCACATAATAATATTGATTAACTTAACACGGTACAGAAATGATAATAAAAAATGATACACAAACTGGGCTGGTGGCTGAGGGAGTCACTCCAGCAACTGCATTGTAGTTCTCCTTGCCACATCATCCCACTGCATACTCTTCAACGTATCACTTCACATCATTTAAGCATAGATTAAATGATGTGTTAAATGACCTACAAAATCACTGTTGCTAAAAGGCCTTCCTGGAATGGAACTCAGTTATGCACAGTGCTGAACAATTCCAGCAGGGATCCTGAGGGAGACGGGGGACTCTGAATACCCAGGCCTTCAAAAGACCAGGCCAAGGACCATCAGCTCCAGCACTTACTGTAATTAATAGATGCCTTTCCACTGATTTCAGTGAGCTCTCAGCTCACACACAACTAGCGCAATTCTAGATGTTTTCACTCCCACTGACGTAAGTGTGTTCATGACTTTGTTCCAAACTCCTTCTCGACCTGACACTGCCAAGACAGAATCTCACCATGGATTGCAGGATGATTAAAAGCAGTTGTGTTCACACTGGAAATAAGCATATTCTTTACACTGGTTTCCAACACTGAAGTTTTTATTCCCTGAGAAAACCCACACTGCTTTTGAGACACCTCACTACCAATAATCTTCAATTTAAGCCAGACAAACTTTTTTGAGATGAAACTTCCTAATGCCAAATGCAGTAGCACAGTAAAGAACCCACTACACCATCTCTGAATAATGATATGAGGAAATGCCACAGCCCAAACTAGCTTTATACTGTTTATCTTACACTTTTATAGCAACAGTTACTGAGCTGCTGGCTGAGATGCTTGTGTAGCCTGCAACATATGTAAAAAGCCTGACATCATTGTAGCCAGGCCCACTTTCAGCTGTTTGCTCTTCAGGCAGTGTTTTCAATTCGTCCCAAGCCTGGGTTAATTTGAATGCCATCTTCCCATCTTGGCAAGATCCTCAGTTGCTGATCAGTGCTTTATAATGCAAGACAGATTCTAAACACAGTTATATAACCCTGCCCTATGCTTCAGAAAAAGATAATGAGAAAGGAAAATGTATCTGGTGTATTGTCCTGACTCTGCCAGGTTTTTCCTAATAGTCAGTTATGCAAGTGTCCCATGGGAATCTTTCATGGTAATTTTGCTACAATGAACATATTCAGCTCAAAAGATTTTTTTTTTCTCCTGAAGAAATAATAAAAATGGATATTACAGAGTTGTTGGGTCACCTTACCCATTCTACTACTATATTCTACATTTAAGACTATGCTCTACGCAGTTTTATTTATTACTGTCCTGGCTGCGAAACAATTTCAGTGGTGTGTATCACTGGAATCCCACGGGACGGACCTGGATGAAAAATCATTTAACTCAGATAAACTTCCATAAAGATAGGGCTGCAATTTTGCACGACATTCTAAAACCAGAAGGGCACAAGATGTAGTTTTTAGCCTCCTTACACCAGTACAATTCCCAATTATGTTGGATTTATCAATAGTGAGCAGTAACAACGTTATTACAATTCAATTTGTATTATTGTCATTACTATTATTAAATACTAAAACAATACCATTAAAAGTGATATGAGAGCTACACTGAGAATACCAATAAAAGCAGGGCAGGTCAAAAATTAGAACGTTCGTGTCAACCACCAAGTAAATTGTATAGTTAAATAAGTGGGCTTATTCACTCATCCAAAAGTTATATTGAGATGAATGAATCTCTTTCATTAAGGCAAGGGAAGGCTTTATCCCAAAATATGAGGTATCAGAACATGAACTAAGGCTATTTACTGGGGTATACTCAAGTTTCAGAATGAGAGAAAAACCAAGTCAGAGAGCCACTCTTTTTGACTTTTTGTAATAGAGGCTGGTAGCTCCAGTACTTATTTCTAAGTCTTTGTGTGATAGATGCTATGCCCCCTCAGAGCTGAAACAAGAACTAATTAAGCCTCACAATCTTGGTGTGATCTGTCAGTCAGCAGTATCCTGCTGGGGAGGGGAAGAACTACATCATGTCTTGAAGCCTCTTCTCTTGGGGATGAGCATTAAACAGAACTTTGCTGCACAGCAAGACTATAGGTTTTATTCTTCCTCTTCAGGTGTAATGCGCTTCTTCTCAAGTGTGAGGTTCATGACATCACCTGTGCTCTTCAGAACACAGCCTGAACTCTGGCTGTAGCTACAGAAGTCCCAAAGGTGCAATTGCCACACCGGAAGGAGCTGGTGCAGTCTGACTCATAAAAACCCATGCAGGGACCAGCTCCAGTCTGGAGCAAGAACACTGAACTACTGTGTTTGAGAAAGCTAAAGTGAGCGGTCCGGAAGCTGACATTTTATTTTATCAGACCATTTCCAGTACATCAGCTAAGTGTTCCTTGCTGCACGCTGTTTAAAACAACACACTTAATTTTACATGATTAATTTTAAATAGTATCACACAGGAAAAAAAAAGCAGGTATGAATCCTCTTGAACACAGCGGGTAGAGGAAAATAAAAAGAATGATAAAGGGCTTTAAGGAAGACAATGATGTTCAAGATGTTCAAGGTCAGGCTGGGTGAGGCTTTGAGCAACCTGATCCAGTGGTAGGTGTTCATGCCCACAGCAGTAGGGTTGGAACTGAATGGGCTTTAAAGTCACTTCCAACCCAAATTATTCTGTCACTCTATCATGCAAAAAGATAATTCTCAGGTTAGCAGCTCAAAGCAGCACATTGCTTCAGTCTTAAAGTAACATTGAGTGTACTAGTGGATTATGAGCTGATTGTGGTCAATCCACAGATAGAACGCTGAACAGAGATCCTAACCATGTTTGTTCATTTGTAATGATGAATAAGTGACAACTCAACTATCAGTGAGCTGTTGAGCCAGCAAGGTAGCTTTTAGAATGGAGAAGAGATAAAATTCAACTGATTCAAATACCAACAAACAAACCACGTCGTTCTTACTGCCCTATTTTTTTTCTTTGCCAGTAAGAGCAGAAACTGCTGTCTAAGGTGTGGAAAAAGAACCATATTAACAGTTGGAAATATTTCCAAAGACTTCTAATATTTGTGGAAAATGAAGAAACGGAAAGGCTGTATGACTACAGTTTAAATCCAGTTAGAGTGGACGAGGTAGATTATGCCTAATTAAGGAGTGATCAGAATTAGCCTATGAGACTCTAGAATGGGAACTTCTGTGGAAAATGGAGAGGCTTTTATGTTGCATCTACTAGTACTGCAGCAGATGAAGTAGGAACAACCTTTTTAGGCTAGCCTTGCTTAATCAAAGTGAGTCATTACAACAGGGTCAACAGGGAGAGAAGGGCTTTCCATTAAATACTGTGAGCAAAAACAATGTACATCAAGCAAGTTAGTTCACGAAAAGACTTAGTGACAAATACTGAATGTTTTAAAAGGGACATTTTTGTGCCAAAAGTGAGAAACATAGCTTTGGAACTCAGCTGTGAAAAACTCCAAAAATTAAAACTCTTTTTATTCATCACTTATCTACTTGAACTGGCATTGACTTATTTTGCATAAAAATAAGGCTAGAATTCACACAAGTGAAAATATGCCATCTGAGATAAATGCACCAGGGGCCTGCTTAGCAGGATTTCAGCCCTAAAGAACTTGCTAAAACTAGTTTGAATAACGGGCTATTATCTTTTTTTCCCTGTCAGCAAAGCTTTGCAAATCTCAAACGAAATCAAACATTGAAACTCTTAACTCACTCATAGGAGAAATTCTAAGCTACAGATTACTTGGCTGTATTTTAAAACATCTCAGGGCTAATGTGGTACATGGATTTGCTGATAGGCCCAGAAGAAACAACTGCCAGTGGAGTGCTGACTTGGAAGAAATGATACACTGAGAAAAACACCAGAGGTAGGATGAAACACAATAACCATATGGACATCAGCTGCTTTAGCCACAAGAGACTTAGCCATTAAAGCAGAAAAACTTGCTTGCTTCCTCTGGTGCTGTGAAGTTTATTAACTCATGTCTGCAAATGTATCTAAGATGTGGGGCATGAAAACTGTAATACACTAAATACAAAACAAAACAGTGCACTATTTTCTTAAATTGCTGGGCACAAAAGCTGAGGTTGCAATATCACTACTTTTAAGACAGTAATTGCCATTAGTGATAGAAACACTACTTCCCTGAAGAACCTGAAAATCTGTTTGGCCATTATAACTATAACTTTGTACAAAGTTACATGTTTAGCTCCCAGATCTGCAAACTACAGCAAGCTAAAGCAGCACAGGTATTCGGTAGCTGTAATTTACTCACGGAGCCCAAAGCACCATCATAACTGTGCGGGAAAAGGTTACATCCCACTCTGGAAGAAGCTAATGGGAAGAAAGGGGGAGGTAAGGAGCTGATAATAGAAGTGGAGTACACACACGCACACAGTCCCAAATAACAGATATGTTTCTGTTCTGAAGTGCAGAGCATAACATGGCTGGAACAACAGAGACTCAAGAGCTTATGTTGTAGCATAGTGGATCTTCAGGAAAAATCTGAAGAATGGACAGAAACCTTAACGTTCCCCCCCATACCCCTAAGAGAATATTAATAGTTTTTACTTCCATTTAAAACAATTCTTTTCTAAATTTCCTCCTGAAACAACTGTTAAATGTCCTCTGCTACGTCTCTTAATTTGTTGTTCAGCACAAGCAACTTTATTGCACTTGCAAATACCAGTGGGCTGCAGATGCTGCATTGTAAATTGTCACTGTGCTACTGGAGCTGTCAGGGGTGGGCTGGACACCTTGGCAGCTCATTGGAGACAGCTGGAATTTCTGGCATATTCTGAGAATTATCCTTGAGAATAAAATAGTATTGACATTTATTGATTCAAGATTTGAAGAGACCTCAGAAGATCCATAGCCATTCAAGGCAGTTTCCTAGATAAGCTATTCCTCCAAATCCCCTCCTTGTCCTTGTTTTTCTCCCTCATAGTCCACTTATATCATCCAGTATTCAGCAGCCTAGAACGACGCTGGCAGGGTGGACAGCTGCTCACTGAGATCAAGAGCTTTGCTGTTCACTATGTGTTCCTCTAGATAGGAAATCCTTCCTGATGAGGGTGGTGAGGCACTGGCACAGGTTGCCCAGGCCCCCTGAAGGCATTCAAGGCCAGGCTGGATGGGACCTTGAGCAGCCCAGTCTGATGGGAGGTGCCCCTGTCCGTGGCAAGGGCTTGGAACTGGATGGGCTTTGAGGTCTCTTCCAAATCATTCTATGATAATCTGAAAGATCACACTTTCTCACCGAGGGCACTGTAGTACTGGTGTAGTACAGTAGCTTATAGGAAGTTGTCAAGATCACAAGTTAGAGTCACCAAGTATCTTTTAAAATACATATTTCACTAACTCATCTTTTGAATCTTATTGGCAGAAGCATTAAGTGCCAACAGGATTCTTCAATTAAAATACTCAATAAGGATTTGACTTTGTGGAGGAATTAAAACCAGAAGATTCTCATGGACTGAGAGCAGCAATGTTCAGAACCACAAAACATCTGATCGTGAGCTACAGAAGATTTGTACCAGTTTGAGCAGCCCTGTCCCAAAGCCAGAGATCTTCTACCTCTTTAATTCGACAGTAGTTATTAACAAAATCCAGAGAACAATTAAATAATAATTTAAAATATCACTATATAAGTGTGCTGCACAAACTTCACAGTAGAGCAGAGATTAGAACTTCTTTTGTGTGACGGCTTGATGAAAACTCAATGAGCAGAAAGATTAGTAACAGCATCTGCATGTCAGATTTCATTTATGTTAAAGAAGTCTGTGCATTTCCCTGTACTCCAGAAAACTTTACAAAGATGGATTTTCTTCTCAGTCCCTGCAAATAAATACCATTTCTGGTCCCTATCCATAACACTACTAGTCTGTTAAACAGCAACCTGGAGCTCCAAAAGACTGAATTAGCATTGTTTTTGTAAGTGCGGTATGGGTAAAAAAGTCAAAAAAATAGACTACAATACCGTAATTGTTCAATGACTTGCATTCAAACTTACCTTCAGATTTTCAAGACTATTTTCTGTCACTTTTGCATATTTTATATTCATTTTTAGGACATATAAATAGTTATCCAAAATACCTGTGTCCAGAGACCTGAGTCCAGGCTGTGAAGACACAGATAGCCCCAGCTATGCCTGCAATGAATAGTGCACAGGGGGGTCCCTTAGGTACAAAAGCCATGGAGTCTCAGGAGTATTCCTAGTGGGCCTCACTTCGCACAGGAATGTTCTGTGCAAAGCCATGCTGATATGAGGGGACAGACTTTTACCAGCTTCAAGATTAGAAGCCTTGGTCAAGATTTATTTATTCTTCTGCACCTGTCCTCACTATGCTATTGCTTATTCATCACCACACCTTCTAAATATTCTTTTCCCTCAAATGATGAGTACACATGCAAGACATACATATACGTTAGAAATACAAACTTCAGTTTTTCTTTTAACCAAACTTCCTTCCCTTTAAGTCACTCAGCAATGCTAAATCAGCTTTAAATTTATCATAAACCTCCACAGACTTTCTGAAACAGTAACAGATTATCTTTGCCATGTTCAGCTCATCCCACAGACCTTTATCAAACTTAATTAATTACACTACTTGAAATGATGATGGGTGGGAACACCAACACCTCTAAATCATGTCCTCTCTCCTTTCAGGAGATGAACCATTTACGCAAGGATCACTTGAATCTTTTTGTCACATAAACCATTTTTAGTTGTTAAGAAGATGCCACTGTGATGGTTTCTTGGAAAAGTAACTTTATACACACTAGCATTAGAAATTACACAAGTATTCAGGCTCATTTTATTAGGATCACAGCATCCCACCGAACATCACAAAGAGAAAACAGTGAGGATTCAATGAAGAACAAAGGAATTTCCTCAGTTCACTGAGGAAGGTATATGGAATGTTTAACACAATTGTTGCAAGAAGTGTAACAGGAGAGCAAAACCTACAGGGAAAGAGAAAGAGAAGGGAACAGACACACAGAAAGAGCAGCTGTAGAGATAATGCTGTTCTGGTGTTGCCAGTTTTATAAGCATCATTCTTTGTGATTCTTTACCAATGCAAGAATATGTTAAGGACAAAGTTCCCTATTCTGAACTTACGAGAGATCTTCCCAGAGGGCAACACCACAAGCAACGACATCATTTCTATCCCAACACTCCAAGGCTGGTAATGCAGCACCAGGGAAGACTTCATGCCTGCTGCCCTTCTCCACATCTGGGCCTTAAGCAGAGAAATCCCTGTGGCTTTTAAGTTATTCCTTCTTGTAGCTGTCATGTAAACTATCCCCTGAGACTGCATTTCCTGACATATCTCAAACCCTTCCAAGCACAGATGAGAAGTGCCATCATCTTTTCCATAACTGTATATATCCACAAAATGTCTCACCTCTCCATACTCAATTAAGACCCTATAAAACTGTTGCACACATAAGAAAATTACATTGAAGCTCTGCCCCAAAGGTCACCACCATTCCCAAAGGCCATACATATAAACGAGATAAAATTATGAGTTTGATACTTCAGGACAGCTTCTGGAAATGTAAATATTGTATCTACCCATAAAAGCAAAACTCACTTAAGCAGAAATAAAATAAAACATGCTCAGAAAAGGAGAATGTGTACAGATCTTTAAAATAAAAAAGCTGAGGCTAGCTGACTGTCATCATGGAATGTCATGATGTTATCTTTTACAGGCATTAATTCCGCTAACTGGTGCCTAGGGATTTTCACAGCCTTTCCAGCACCTCCAAGGTGACATCTAAGGGGAATTAGATTTCACGTCAGTAAGTGTAAAGGCACATGAAAATCTATGCAGAAGATGTGCTAAAACCCACTATGACAGAATCCTTTTGAAACCTTTCCATTCGGCCCTTGCTCTTCATCCACATAACACCCTAGAAATTTGTATCTTTAAAAGAAAAGAAAACCACACTTTCTCCACACATGAGAAAGGGAAGGATTGATCAGCATGGCAATAACTTAGTCCTTCATGCATAATTTCCTACACTGTTCTTGCAAACATTTCACTCTTGCTGTGGAGCATGTAGCTTTTTTAAAGTCTGGGTTATAACCTGATTCTTAAGACAGTTACTTTTGGATTTCCTATTGACAGATCATGTCAGCTCCATGAAGTTTTCCAGTTTCTTTGCTACGTTGCTTTTCTGTCTTTTCTACCTCTCGCTTCCTGTATTGCTGTGATGAGATGACCTACTTGCAGTACACAGAGGAAAGAAGCAGCCTTTAGAGACCAGACGTCAGCACGTCTGATGAGCACAATGGGAGAGTTGGTGGAAACAGAATGGGCTTCTGTCAACATTCTGGAGAAACTCTTCGGCTAATTAAAATCACTGATTTAACACCGGGCAGTTGGCTTAAAAATATTTATTGGAATTAACACATAATGGAGTTTTGTTATGCGTTGCATCATATTAATACATCATAATTTATTTTCACAATTGGGTTATAGCAAATTGAAGCTACTGAGTTGTTTATAAAGCAGCAGCATTATGGTTGTTTTTATCTGGCATGCTTTTCTTAAATCCTGTTATCGATCGCTTAATATTTTGCAGGCTTTAAGCAGCTTGGCCTATAGTCAACAGGGAAAAACTGCTTTAGAAAGTTTTGGTTTTTTTTAAAAAAAAGGCTCAGCTTTTTCCAAGAACAAAGGCAGAGAACACACAAGTTTAATAATTAAAACTAAGCAAGCAAACAAACTTAAGTGCTTAGCTGTTGAGCTTTCTGGCATTTATACTTTTGAAATGTGAACTGAATTACTGATCACTGCTGGATTACTGGCAGAGGCAATGCTCAGGAATTAGGGATTTATTGATGCCCAAGAAATATCTGCCCAATTTTGACTGCATTGAGGTGTCTGAAGTTGCCATTTACAAAAATTCAGTGGAAAATAAATAAAGACTAGCAAGGAAATTCTCAGGGAAGTCCATAATAATACCACTGCTCAGAATGAGTTGTGATGATAGACCCATTAACATTTGTGAAACACACCGATGCTCTGATAACGAACTCCATGACAAGCCCATGAGAAGAGTAATAAGTCTGTAACCAAATGTGGTATTAGGATGTTGTCTAGTAGAGAACCATGTACCTGACACTGAACACTAAAACTTCTTGGATTGCCACTCAGTCCCTGGTGGCTCCCTACTCTGTGCTCTGCCTAAAAGAAGGCCCACGAAAGGAGACATTTATATATTGATATAGGGAGATATAAATAAGGGTTGGTAAGTTTTACACACAGAAGTGCCAGATTAAACTCAGAAGTTCAAAACTGTGACTTCCAACTTTAAAGGGTTTGCCAATTTAAACCCTGAGAGTTATTAAACTGTTGTTTGTTTTTCTCTACAGACTGAGCAGTGTCATTATGTCAGCTGAGCAGACCAGAACAATGGCCTGCTAATAGTGTGTCAACTGGTCGAATACAGTCTGTTTTTTCTTTTATACAGGTGGAAGCACATAGAAATTAATTCAGTCTCATCAAACAGCCCATCCTCTGAAAGAAGTCACAATTTATTTAAATGTCATCTTCAAGGAGAAGTTGGATGCACTATTGCATTTTACAGTTGTAGCTGTGCTCCCTGCATGTTTGTAGAGATTTATCAACTGCACATTCTGTTCCCTACCAGATCCATAACCTATTGCACACTACAAATTTATCTTCCCTGGCAGCAAAACGGATATCATTACATATATGAATGTAATCAGTTCACCTGGTTTACATACAAAAAACAGCTCAAATACTTCTAGCTTCCATGCCTTGTAATGTTTGTAGTCATACTTGTGTCTATGTTGGTTCATTTCATTTCTGTTTTGTGCTGAGTGAAAACCATATGACAAGTCAAAACAAACAGAAGATACTTGATTACAAAGGCCTTTTTTTTTTTGGCTCAGGACTGTACTCCTTGAACAGTACAAGCTGATATGAGCCTGTATTTCTCCAAACTTAAGTCTTTTTATATAAACTGCTGTTTGATCTGATTACAAACCTCTAGTTTCCTCAGCTATCAACCAGAAATGCAAGCACTAGTGAATAAGCTCCATCACAGCATACACAAAACACCACCTCCTGAGCTCCACCATGTCCACCTCAGGAGGTTCTCAGTAGGAAAAACAGTGTAATATTTAGCTGCTTCCTAGGAAAGCCAAGTAAGGAGTTGAAGCAGTTGTTGTCTGAGCAGAAAAAGAGCTTGCTGACTCTCAGCATCTTCAATATAGCGATGGTGACAGAACCCAAGAGATTCAAAGTGAAGAAACAAAACTCAGGTACATGGCAGCACTGTGGCTATTCAAAGAAAGCACTTCATTCCCTTACTGATGCAGAAAACTTTTGTAGGGTATGGTGTTAATTTTAATCTTAAACCCATTAATTTTAGAGGAATCACAAAAATGACAGCATCCCTGTGGATGTTGTCTACTCAGACTTCAGTGAAGCCTTTGACACCATTTCCCACAGCATTATCCTGGAGAAACTGGCTGCTCATGGCTTGGACGGATGTACTACTCTTTGCTGGTGGAAAAGTGGCTGGATGGTTGAGCCAAGACAGTTGTGGTGAATGGAGTTAAATCCAGTTGGCAGCCAGTCACAGGTGGTGTTCCCCAGGACTCACTGTTGGGGCCAGCCTTGTTAAATTTCTTTATCAATAATCTGGATGAAGGGATTGAGCATGCCTTGGGTCACTTTTCACACAACAGCAAATTAGGCAGAAGTGTCAATCTACTTGACGGTAGGGAGGCTCTACAAATGGATCTGGACAGGCTAAATCCATGAACCGAGGCCAGCTGCATAGGGTTCAACAAGGCCAAGTACCCTATCCTGTACTGGTGTCACAACACCACCATACAACAGTTCTGTGACTTCCTCGGCTGCTTGTTTTATCTTCTTCTCTTCTGGTCTTTGCTTCTGGGATATCTGAACTGTAACAGATCTCCAGTGCCAGTATGGTGGGTACTACTCCAACATCATCTCTGCTAGAGAGCTCTATCACTTCATCTCCTTCAAACCCTTCAACACCATTCATTGCACAGGACCTAGACTGCTCTCTGGCTTCTTTCCTGATAACATCATCTTTGCTGTGACAGTAACCCACTTTCCCATCCTTCCTTTTTCACATATTCTCAGTTGTCGCTCATCCCCTTCTGCATTTCTCATACCTCTCCATTTCTTTCATATGATAAAAATAAAAAATGAACACATTTGAAGTAATGCAACTACTGCCACCTTGATTGCCTTGACAAGGTCACAGAATTTCTCTCTGCTATGAATGCAACTCAACCTGGCAACACCAAATTTACACATTACCTAACACAGAGTGTCCTCAGGCCTATATAGAGCCTATTACCATGGCCAGAGTAAACAACAAAATAAGGATGACACCAGTTCTTGTCTTGTTGTTTTCTCTGAACATTCACTCTTTTTAGCCTACAATAACCAGGAGGGATGCACTGAAGATGACAGTTTTGTCATGATTCTTTTAGCATGTGATTTTTCATTTGTTACAGTCAGAACCTCCAAAAACTAATAGCTCTCTGTTGAGAGGGAAGTCAATACAACAGCAATCAGGCCGATTTTTGCACATTAAGCCATATTTCAGGAATGTATTTAATTATAGGTCCACAACACTTGTCATTTAGATACTATTTGACCTCTCCCAGATCTTCCAAAAGACATTTCTATTCTTGAATTGTGAAGCACGCATGTTAGAAGTCAGGAGGCTAGCAAGAAAAGGCAATGGGGAATTTCTGATTAATTCAACAGGATCTACCTACTGAATTCCTTATTCTCCAGATTAGCACAGAATATCAGCTTAAGAAGCTCAAATACCACTTACCTTTGAAATAAAAGACAGGTTTAGGGCAACTTAATTGTTTAGGATCATTATTAAGCTGATGAAATGTTGCTTTTCACAATATACAATTAAGTAAGAAGATTGAATTTAAGTGGCTTCAACTGACATTAGCAGTACTTACTAGTAAAAGCTCAGTACAGTCTTGTTTCTCTTAAGAAAATTTCTTCCAAGTCCCCTTATGCTTTGGACTAATTTTGTTTAGTATTTCAGTAACATTTCTACATTACTGTTTTCCCCATACATTCAACCTCTGAACCATGAAAAGTCTTGAGGGAGAAGGTACATAACTCTTTACCAATATCAGTACCAGCTTCCAGCCGCTGCTAGAGAACTAGTCATTCCCTGTGAAAGCCTGTACGAAGCAGTGAGGCCATGGCACACACGGCATAGACATCTCCCAGCAACAGCAGTGTAACAGTGAGGACAGATGCACTTTTGACGCTGCTGCAACAGAGGATATGTAGTCTGACACGATAATGATCTTGCTTGCCAATTCAGCTCACACCTTAATAGGGGGCAAACTGCCATTGCTGCTGGGGTTCTGACTGCCTCAGAGTCTTGCTTACTCAGCAGAAGTCCAGCACAAAACATTGGATTAACTCTTCCTTCTTTGACTTTAGGTAGGGTTTTTTAGTAAATTCAGTGTCAGATCAATACTGAATGCTTTCAAAACTTTCACAGCAAGTTTACTGTGTTCTCCGTCTCCCTTTCCTTAGCACTGGCTTTTTAAAAAGGAGAAAATAAAACACAGAAAGCTGCTGATCTACTTCCCAGTCCAGAGTTCCTCAACTCAGTCACCCTGCCAATGCCCATTCACTAATGCCAACACCAGTGTGTGAAACAAGCTGCTCCTTCTGCTGCATTCAGGATTTCTGCCACAGCTTCTACGCCCTCCTGCCCTCAAAAGAACTTTGAAAGAAGACCAATCTGCTATTAACTGCCTCGTTCAAAGAAGCATTTGAATACACACAAAAGCCACAATCCCCCCCCCTGTTTTTCTGCTCCCAGCATTTCCCTGTTCCTCGTGGAGAAAGGCGACTATGTTGCAATCCCCAAGATGGTGGAGCTGGTAATCACCACTTAATTTTTTTGTGGTTAATAAAACCAAAAAGTCTTTCTGGGTTGGTGGTAGTGCTATGCAGTATAGGAGAAGACAGAAGAAGGCAAAGTGAAAAATAAAGTAACATGAAGCACTATCCTTCCTAAAGTATAAAAATTGGCCTTCTAAGAATCAATTGAGAGCTGCCTTATAAATCTCTTTCTTCAGTTGTCTGCTCAGTGCATGAGATAGGGATGTGAGAAGCAGTGATGAAGGAGATTAAATAGGTTTAGAGTGACTTTGTGGAACAAATGTAATAGATTCCAAAGATTGCTGCTTAGGGCCTTGCTCGCTGGATTCGCTGCATACCAAGCAGCATCCTGGGAACACCGGCTGTGATCTCCACTTTGTACTTCCCAAGGTTTGCTTTGCAAAATGGGAGGAGGACTGTCCCCTGCTCTCCACGAGTACTGTCTTGCCACTTTTTTCTTTCTGCATATTTCTACTTTCTGTATATAGACAAAAATTTTAAAACACTCATGTTCAAACGTGGTGTCTCCCTTCTCTCCCATTCTCATACCTTCCCATCACAGAAACATTTATCACATTTTCTCCTTGCTAAATAAGACAGTAATCCAGAGTTAAGGACAGGAGTTTAAAGCACTCTCATTCACTAAAAAAGTAGTATTTAGTGGGTCCATGCATCAACATCAATATTACCAGGATTAACTTCTCTCTATGGGTTTGATTCAGCTCCTAACTCACATTTGCTTTGCTGATGCTGCATAAAACACAAGATCAAAGGCAGCATTCAGCTGTTAAAAAAACCAAGCTTGAAAATTGCCCAAAGAAACCCCACTTGAGTCTGTTTAGATGCAACCTGCATGTAAACGTGTGTTATCAGGCATCATCAGCAGGCAAAAATACTCCAAGGCACATATCTGCTGCTAACAGTTGACTGAATCCAAATTCAAGCATCCACAGCCCTAGACCCATTAACAAACTCCATTTGCCAGGTATACTGCCAGCACAGCTAACACGCTGGGTGTGCTGCAGTTCAGGGCAGAAAGAAAACAGGAGTAAAATGAGCTCATCTTTCACATACCAATCCCCTGGCTAGAGCACTGTGCACGAAGCTGGAGATGTGCTCTCTACACCATTCCCAGTAGGAAGGGCTTTGGATGGGTCTCAGCCACTACTTCTATAGAGAACTCTTTGCTGTTAATAGATTTCAGGTTGGCGTTCCTCTAGCTGCCAGGCCACTAGCCAACTGAGTATCTCTGGTAAAACAGAAAATAATCCTCCAGCCAGGCAGTCAGAGCCACCTGTTGGTAGGTGGGGACGTCCTAAAATTGCACTAATACTTCCCAAATATATAGAACAAAAGAACTACTAGTAGTTCGGTATGAAATAAATATAAAAGCTAGGGAATTTGGGACTATTTTATTATGTTTTGAATATGCAATACAACACCTCTAACGAGAGTTTCTTCCCATAAAGGAGCATTTGCAGATTAAAATAAAAGCAGAGAAAAAAATTAAAAGGAGTCTTTGGTGCTTCTATTTCCTACATCTTTCCTACTCTTAGGTCCACACACATTCCTAGACCTTGATAGGAGCCCAACCACTTTTAAGCCTCATCAAACAATTTACCCATACGACTGAGAAATGCTTAAGGGTAAGCTGACCACACACAGAGAGGTCACATTGTTGGAAACCAGAGTTGTGGCAGGTAAGTCTATAGTTGAACACACACAGCAACATGCAAGGAATTAGACATCAAAAGGGATATTATTAGTTTTAAAGCATTAACTTCCAGAACCTGCTCATGAGCAAAATTAATTCACTGTCCTAATGTCTCTGATTAGAATGAAGCTTCACACAAATTAAACAGTTCTTGTTGTCATAAGTGTGATCAGTCCGCCTGGCCTACCTGCCCAGTGTTGGAAAACCTGAAATCACATAAGGAGCTCCTGCTGGAGTTCTAACACCAGATAAGACTTAAGCATAGTCAAGTAATGCATCCTGTGGGAATGGGATTTCCTCTTCTACTGCAAGATTTGAAACTTTAGAAGGCATTACAAGCACAGGTTTAAACCCCAGAGCATGCATTTTTTCCTGAATCGGGGTGTAGTAAATAAGAGCTGCCATCCTAGGTCAGCACAAAGCTCCCTCAAGCTCAGGGCTGTATTCTCATCAGCCATAAGTAGTTGAGGCTCAGAGAAGCATCCAACAACAGGGAAAAAGTGCAACCATGGCTCTTGAGGACACTCTTCCACCCTCCATGTCTGTGGCTCAAAGATTCATTTAACAATCAGTGAAATTAACAGAGATTGGAGAATTGTTCTATGTTTCTCATGTACCAAAAAACAATAGATTAATTTCATAATTCTGCTGCAATATACACCACCCTGCTGTGCCCTAGCAAGAACATTCCAACAATCTGGTATTTTGCTACCTCTGGTTTTGTTACCTTCTACTCAAAATTTTTCTTAAACAGTGATGTTGACAGTATTTCCCTCCCTGTGAAGGAAGTTTCAGGTAGAAATTCTGCTTTCAGTTATAAATGATACAGCCTTACATTTGTTGCCCATTTGTATAAATATACCCCGTCTTTGTTTCCATCCAGCAACACTACGCCTAATGCCTTTGTAGCAGCCAAAATGGAAATACACAAAACTGTAGATGGTAAATTCAGTTTACAAGCTGTTCCATCTCCACGAAAATGCAAGAAAATCATTCTCCTTCAACGTATAACTTCTATTGGCAATAATTTGCATGAATGGGGGTTATAGGAGAAGACAAGACACCCCCTTTCATGGGGAAGGTATTTACCCAAACAGGAACAAAAAGTTGTTTTTAAAAAGAACAGAGAAGGACAGAAAATCATTATGGCAGTAATATAAATGTATTATTAATATCTATTTATATCCAGTAGCCTGTCAATAACGTTGATGAAAAGAAGCGTCAGAAAAAGATGCATTTCCTTCATCTGCTCCATTTTACAGACCATTTGCCACTATCTCACAAAATTCATCCATCTTTTAGTGTTACCCTCAGATACCTAGACTCCCCCATCTGCCATAAAAAAAACAACCCAAACTCAACCAAACAAAACACCCTCCAAAACCCCAGAAGCACAAAAGTCTCTCCCCTTCCAGACAGATAATTTATAGGAGTTTATAAATCCAGCTTTTTCACCCTTAACTTCCAGTAATAGGTCTGCAACTTCGAAAGACAAAAGGGCTTAAGAAAGTTTAGTTACAATGTAGGAGTCTTAACACTATAATTACTAGCATTATCTTCCTAGTAAAGAATTCATCTGTTAGTGTCTGGATAACTTATATGATCCCAGCTGCTAGGTGGGAAACTTTTTTTTTTTAAGAAATAAATGGAGGGGCTCATCCATCAAATTCCTGATCACTTAATTTAAGTGCTTAGTGCAGTGTGTGAGTTCCGAAGTAAGCAGCCAAGGTTTCTTTTCACATGATTACTTCCAGTGAGTTCACAGAAAGTCACCAGGCCTTAAAAGAAAAAAAACACAAACAAATCAACTTCCCCAGAAAACAAACAAAACAAAAAATCCTGAAACTCATCCCCCTATCTGCCAAACCAACAAAAACCCAAATCAAAATAACCACAAACTCCTTTTTTAAACTGTTGAAGCTTCCTTACCCAAAGTGAGAAGGCAACTACTTCTAACAAAGTAGTTTTAGAACTGGCTATATTTACCCTCGCCACCCCCATACATCCACACACATACGGTCTTGCCAGTAAATGGAAACGAATGAGTGAGAAACCAAGGATGCAGACATGAGTTGGCATTCTTCCACTTTCATGTTACACAATCAAGCTTGAAAGACTCCAAGGGCCTCTAGTACCAGAGGGCTGTGCCAGATCCTACTTCCCTGCCCTGTGAGAAAAACAACAAAACCTCAACTACTGGGCTCAGACATGCCAATATCTCCCTCCCTCTCTGATGTTACAGACATGAGGACAGATGGCCAACTCCAATGTGTATATCTGTGCTTCCTTGCAAATCACTTTGGCACGACCAGATGGCATTCTCTGTCTGCCTGGTGTAAATTAGAACTTAAAAGTGGCTACAGCACTGCCAAAAGCAATCAATTCCACATCCTTTCAGGCACACTCTTTCCCAAAGCTGGGATGTCCCTTTCCATGATGACAGATAACTGACTGGAAATCTACCAGACAGGAAAAAAAATCCCATGGAAAATATCACTACAGAAATAACTAATGTGCAGGGCAAGAACAAGTTACATAGTAACCGAGTGCAGAGAAGGCACTGGCAGTGAAAGAAGGATGGGGTTTTAGGTGTTTGTCACTGCAAATGTAAGATCTCTGACCAAGGAGTCTGGATTCCCCTCTTTCAGTGGTGTCTTCGTATCAGGCAACTAACCAACAATTTCCCCAATTATTACTAAAAATGCAGAACTATTAGAAACTGATAGAAAGCCCTAAATGTAAAACTTATGTTGAGATAAGGGAGTTGTTCCTCACCAGATTTTCATTCTGCCTCTTACCCTAAGATATGTTTCTATTTTTCCCTTGACTGATGTGCGTTTTCCTTAACTACTTGTGATTCTGTATCATATGGTCTTATTCACAGAGAAAATGTAGTGACAATATATTGAGGTTTTATTTGCTTTGTCTTGGTTGAGGGATTTACCATCT
This sequence comes from Cuculus canorus, assembly GCF_017976375.1. Taxonomy (NCBI): domain Eukaryota; kingdom Metazoa; phylum Chordata; class Aves; order Cuculiformes; family Cuculidae; genus Cuculus; species Cuculus canorus. The sequence continues at coordinate 75,251,928 of NC_071404.1, forward strand.
GTGAAAGTAAAACAAATAGTTCTTATTAATTTTTCCCATGTAATCCTATAATTTTGACAGCTAACTCCGAACAACAGCAATCTTGTTATCCTGATCACCAGCTCCTCTGGAACATCTCATCACTGCTGACAAAAGCATACAGTGTCTTATAGACCCATCCAAATCTGCTAGGGAGCATTTCTGGGTGTTTCAATCTGTCTCCTCCTTGTGAGCAATGGAACCGAATCCAGGTACAGAGAGGACAGCTAATCTTGAGCTCATGCTCTCTGTCTTCTCTGTTGTTCTTCCCATTTCTGACACTCTCCTCCAGTGCCTACACAAACTCTCTGAAGACACATGCGCATGTGTGCATGCACACAGAGAACAGCAACACAGGTCTTGCTGTGCTCTGGTGCTGTGCACCTGCAGAGCAAACTTGGAGGTTGGGGACAGTGCAGCAACTGTAACAAGCCAGTAGCCTTCATCATCTTTTTCTCTGCTTCTTTTTATTATCACATCTCTCTTTTAGTTGCTGACTTTTCTGTGTTACTGGCATCATGGATGGTCCCTAATTCCATTCTACTCTGGTCCCAGTTTATTGGATTTTGTTTGTTTTCCTTACTTAGCAATTACTGCCTTAAGGGAAAGAAACGTTTCAAACCTTTGAGCCACTCTGATGTGTTTAGGTACTGCGGTCGTTCATTTATTAAATCAAGTTATCTCCTTGGTGTGGCTGCTTTTTCTAACTTCTTAATTTCCACACATCCATTGTTTACTATTATGAGTAACAAGGAATGTTATCACATTTGTCTGTAGCAGAAGGACTGGATCGACCGGCTGACAAGCCTCTAAATCTGAAGCACTGAGAAGTTACAGGTACCATTCAGTAAACACAATGGAAGGCACACCATGAGGTACAGGCTGGAGAATGGGAGCACTTGACAGTAAAAGTCACTACAGGTTATTTTTCACAGGCAGAAGTAGGAAGAATCCAAAACCTACTGGCTTCTTTAGATCAGTAAGTCTCAAATGTTTTTTGACATCAAGGCTCTCTAATCCACACCTGAGGCAGGCTAGCTCTGATCTCACTTTGCACACTTGGGAAACAGAAATGCACACTCATCGCCTCTCTAGAAGCCGCAGCACTAATGGCCCAGAGCCCATGATTTTCATCTTTAACAACTTCCTGGGTAGCTTTTTGTTTCTTTTTTCCCCTTTGATTTAATTCCTTGTCAATTTATTTCTGCTTTAATCAATGCATGAAACAAAACATATATAGGTGAGTTAAAGTGATATAGAAAGCATTAATGTAGTGGATATGAACCTGTTTATCTACATTGATAAAACAACTGATTACACTAGCTAGGGTAAACACTCAGATAATCAAGACACTTCTAGAGGAATCTTCTGAAAATTCATTTTCATCCTTTAAGCCCTAACAATTTATTTTCTCTCATAACTCATGGTATCGGCTAGCAAAGTTAACTGTGACAGTGAAGTTTACTCTGTTCAATGACAAATCTGTGGATCAACAGTCCAAAAACTTTCAAAGAAACAAGAAAGTGCATGACATGGCATACACTTGTGGCCATCTGAAATTAAGAAAACACAAGCCAAAAGACAAGTGTAAGCGAAGCTAATTATAAATTAACCTGACTCAGTCCAATTTCTGTAAACTAAGTGCAGCAAACCACAACAGTATGGGGTTTTCCAACACAGATGCATAGGAAGCGTGCTCATTTTGCTGGCCTTCAGAGCAATACTAAGGAACAGAAGTTCTAATTACAGATGCAAACAAATGAAAACCCTGTGGCCATCTAACAGAGGCATCTGTATTCCCTCATGTGTACAACGTAAGAGATGAAGACAGCCCTCAAGCAGTCAGCCTTAGACCAGCAGCATGAATTTTCCTATTGATGTTGCTAAGCCTGCAGCCCTGAGATCCATATTTAGTCCTGCTAGAGTTAAGCTGAATATAGAGTTTAGCCAGCCTCTACAGAAACATCACACATCACATTTAATTTTACTGCCTTCCCCTTTTCACATAGGTAGCCACACATTTTCCCCATTCTCCTCCTCATTGCTATTATAATGCCTGTCTGGAAATTTGAAATTGAACAGTAACCAAGACCCTGAGGAACTGAAGGTCCACAGCAAGTCAATGTAGGCAATGCTTTTAAGTGCTTTGGTCACTTCTGAAAATTGATCTATAGACAAGCCCAATGTTAACACTGTAATAAGCATGAGGTGTAATTGTGCTACCTATAATTTAATTAGCTTAGCTAACGAGATCAGCAAACAGCAGCAGTAAATGTGACAACATGGACTGGATGCTCTGCCTCCCAAGTACGTACATGGTCTCAGAGGGATACAGTGCAGCTTGTGCTGACTCCTCCACCACAGGCCCTCACTGCAACTGCTCATTTTACCCTAGGTAAAGCTGGGGAGGTGCGTATCTGTCCATATTACCTTTCCCAACTTTGTACAAACACTGGGGGGAGGGAGAAAAGCAGTACGATGCAGACTACTGGCTCTGGAAATATTACAGAAATGGCATTTAATTTTGCCTCACTTCTTAAAATGGAAAGAGCAAGAGAAAGAATATCTCTAGTTCTCATCTGCAATGTTCCACAGTACGCTGCAGGAAAAGGTTAGCATGCTATTCTAGATAGTCAGAAATAACAAAATTCAATATAATCTTAGCAATATCTTGTAGGTACACCATAGTAAAGGGAAGAGATCTATACAGGTCATTGTTTCTCTCAGCAACTGAAAACACTGCCTTTTGCACTGCATTATATTTGAGCTACCAGAAGTCCTTAAAATCCCTAGTCTTAATTTAGGTAAAACAGATCATGTTTTAAAAAAGGTGGGAGTTTTTTGTTGTCTCTTCATAAATTTCAGTATGACAACAACCTGTGCCTGAACAGGACAGCTACTCTACCTGAAACTCCACTTGCAGCACACAGAATCAGACAGCACCACAGAATCAGACCCTTTAAGGTTGGAAGGCACCTCTAGAGATTAGAGAGAGGCCTCACAATGCTATCAGCCAGCTCCCCCAACAGTCATGAGTGCATCCCATCAGGGCTCAGGAACTCACGTACAGCCAGTTGGCTCAAAAACTCTCTATCCCGATTGTCCTCCACAAAGGGAGGTCTTCCTTAGTCCAGACTTTGCACTTGCTCTCCAGGGCTTGGGATTTTGTAAAGCACCAAATTTCAACAAAACAGTACAAGTGCCCTGTCAGCTTCTGGACAAACCTGTTCTTGTCTTTATTCCCTCAAGGAGGTAAGTACACAACTCACACATGCATCCAATCGGCTCCAGAAACTCTTGATGAGTGTGACATATATGGTTACAGATGTTATTCCTTCAAGTCACAATAAAATGTATGATGAAATAGAGAAACATTTTAAAATGTTTGTTTTTAAGCCAACTTTCTGTCTTTTTACTATACGTGGATTAGTTTGCATTCATGAGGTGGAAACTGTTTGCTTCTTTTAAGAAACCGAAGTGGAAAAATCTAAAACTACCCTTGAAAGAGCATCTTAAAGACAAAATAAAGGAACTCTGAGAAATTTATAGATGCTATCTCCAGAAGATACAGTCTTGTCTGGAATCCCAAACACTGTACTTCTCCACTAGCTGATCTACAGTTAGGAGCAAATGAAACATTGTTTGGGTGTTTCAAACTTAATTTCCATTTCAAGTGGCACTTGACATTTCCTACATGAAGGACAGAATAAAGCAAATGCTGAAGGACTCGTGTGCTTTCTTAGGCTTGTTAAGTACTACTTGAATTTTGATTACTGTACTATACTTCATCTCTGATTAGCCAAACTCCATGCAGTGTATAACGAACACTGTTTGCCTTTTCAATGCTACCTTCCCCCTAGAGCTCTCACTTCTTTGGATTAGTCAATTGGTTCTCACTTCACTGTACTAGTCTGAATTTAGAGTATTTGGAAAATTTCATAGAGCTGCTCTCTAACTACCCGCTACAGAGTACTTAACTATTTAGACTAAAAATTGTACAAGTGTTTATTTTCATTAATTACTCAATTGCATTTTGTTTTAAACACTTAATGCTAATAACTGGTAAAAGTTCCACAAGAAGTTCTTTCCAAATAACCAATCTAAATGAGTAACAATTTTGTTGTAACAAAAATCACTGAAGAGTATAAGCAAGGTAAGGCTGAGTTAAAAACAAGCAACACCACCACCCAAACCAATACAATTTTTTTAAAAACCTAAAAATGCTAAAACTTTTTTCTTCTTTTTTTAAGACTAAGCAGAAAAAATCAGATAGAGTTTTGATTTACATAGGACTTTTCAAATAAACAGTTTGCTGATTATTTTATGGGTATTGTCTGGTTTCAGCAGTCTTGAGACAAATACTAAAGGAATAAAAAGCAGCAATAAAACTGTTTCTATTCCACACACAGAGTTTGTGCCCGTAAATGGTGCTCCTCACTAGTTGGTTTTGTGTCTGCTATAACAAGGGGATTCTCTCCTTACTAAGCCATTCTATTAAATTAATATATTGATCTACCTCAGGCTGTGGACCAGTGAACAGATCACATTTTGAAGCCTAACCTAAGTGTTATAGTCATGGATTACAGTTGAGGCTTGTGTAAAGGGAGCCCAGTATGGAATTACCTACTCCTCCTCCTCCTCGCTCTTTTCACCAAATCGCAGTCAGAAATTTTAAGACCTCAAGATGCAGGTGCCTAAACTCAGGTTCAGTGACTTCAAAATTTCTATAATGCGCTGTGACTTTCAGGAGATTGCTCTTGGAAAAGTCTTTTCATGGCTCTGCTTTCATTTCAAGTCTCTGCATAAAGATTCCATTTAGAAAAGTTCCAAATGTATTTATGCGCAAGAGGCAGTTTCTCCTCTTTGGTCTTTATTGGACTGAGTGGGGTTGAAAAAGGGCTCTCTTGCCTAGGGCATTCCCATTTTCATCCCTGCCTTCTCCAGACAGACAATGATATGCTGTATTTGTTTTAATACATCTCTGTGTGCTATACAGAGTAGTTTAATATTGCTGCCTGTGAAGAATGCTTTGGTCTACACTGCTGCAGGCTAGGAAAACCGTGCTTAGAAATTCTAATGCAGAAGGATATATAGCTATTTTTAGTCAACATATTGCAAGGTTTCAGATACAGAATCATACAGTCATGTTAGATCTTTAAATACTTCTGATAGAATCTGGAATGGCTGGATAGGGCTGGAATGGCTGTCAGGCAGCCTTACCCAAGATTAATTATATTTTGACCACCCCAGAGATGTTTGCCTAATACAGTTCCGAATGAGGGACATCATAGCCCTTTACAATGTTTCACTAGTTATCAAACATTTTCCCTGTTTTTCTCTGTTACTCCTTCTCACAGCTCCAAAGGGCTCCAAAAAATGTTAGTCTTCTTTAAAGGAACCTCCTCCCTCTCTCTCTTTTTTAATTTTTCTTAAACACACAGCGAGACTATTAATACATCCACATTTCCTTACCACTTCCAGATCAAGCAAACACGGCTCCTTTAATCTTTCCCCTCCGGAGGGACCTGGGTATAGCACCTGGGCATAGCACTCCATCCAAGACCTCTAGTTCTGGACATTACTGCATTCATATAGTTGCATATTGCATTTTCTTTCTAAATGTACAGAAATATGTAATATAAATATACCCACTAGTGTACATATAACAGTCCTGTTAACGTTGACTGCCTGTGTTGTGGTTCTTTTTCTTTACAGCATCATATTTTTAACCATTCAATCAAACATTAATTTCTATTTATCTTACGATTCTTCATTTTGCATGCAGCAACATGATTCTGCTTCCTAACAGTAGTACTGTACTTAATTTCATTTTCATGACTTCATGCAATTTGTCCAGTCTGAGAACCTGTTGTAATCTGTTTCCATCCTCCAAGAGGCCTCTCAGCTTGTGGGAACAGGATTGCATCCATGTCCCTCACTATGCCATCTGACTTGTCAAGAAAACTGCTGAACAGAACCGGATTGAGAACATCAAAGGTTTATTCAGTCTGCAGCCTAGAAAATTCAACTCTTTGCGTATGAAACTTCAATAAGTTTCTTATCTCAAAACACATTTTTTTTCTTCCTGTTTATCTGTTCTACTGGTCTTTTGATCAAAACAAGAAGTTAGATTTGTTTGATGATGTGAATTGTGCTCAACAAATCTGTGCAAGTTAATCTTTACCTTACTCTGCTGTTTTGGCACAGAAACCAAGCGTTCCCAAATTTACCCTGGTACCTGCCTGAATACTCTGGTTACTTACACTAGACACTACTTCCTTAAGTCATCGTCAATCTTTGACCTCCTCCAGACTGGTGGGACCTAAACTGTTCCCTCCAAATTCTTAATCATAACTGCTCTGGGTCCGAGGCAACTTGGACATACGCCTTAGTAGTACAAAGGAATTAATTAACTGATGTTCATTTCATCTAAATAAATATACCCCCAAATACTTTCAACTTGTTTTAAATTCACCACTTTCTTCCCCCATTACTCTTGTTAAAACTGTGTCAACTAAGTGATAAAATTAACAACAATAAACAGAGTATTAGGCAAACTAGAACTGCCTGGGGGAAAATACAAACCACAACAGCAGAAAAAATAACACCCTATGAATACTTTTATGCTTTAATAGGATTTTAATAAACATAATCTGACTCCATATAGCAGTAATTTTCAGCAACAAAATCAGATAGTCCTTAGTGACAGACTTTTAACTAAAATGGCTTATTGAAATCAGTCAGGTACCTCCTTCTTGACCATCCAACATGGTAATTATTTATACTGCAAACCCAGAAAGTTTGTTAGCTCTCTGCACTGTGAAATATTTAGGCTTAAAGCTAATCTGATTCAAGACTTGATTCAGATCCATTATTTTGCACACATAATGAAGGAGAAATTTCACTGATGCAGATTTTACTCAGAGCCAAGTTTTGTGTACAGAAGTTTGCAGGATGTGGTCGTTATGGCAGCATTCAAACACTTCATGGGATAAAACCCTCAGACCTATTTCTGAAGGAGGAAACTAAATCATTAACTGAAGAAAAACATGGCACAGTGAAAAACAGAACTCCAGATTAGTTCTAAATATTTAAAGCCCACATACCTTTCCATATAAGCATGTGCAAACTTCAATTACCCCAGACAATCCATGACAGCATGTTGTTCATACGTTATTCACTTCTATTTGGTATTTCATTCAGTATATAAAACGTATTCATATATAACAAAGCAACCAGCATTGAATATAGGCCATGTTGCACAAATTAAATAGTTTCTGTCTTCAGGACTTCAGGATTGGATACAATAACAAATTTTTAATTTTCATTAGCGCAAAGTTTAAGAGTATCATTGAATATAGCAGAATTGTAGATATAATGTATTAAAAATTAAATGGAGGGATTAGGTTTAATGAAAAATGAAAATGTTAATACTGCCTATAATATATTTTTGACATGCCTCTTTGAGCTGCTGATCGCTATCTATTTTGAATTCAGCATAAGTATCATTATTCAAGAGAGCAGGCATGTTCTGTCCATTGCTATCTTCCCTCTCCATTCTCTAGTCTTAATGCTTTGGAGGAGGGAACAGATACAGACACTGGTCACATTCACTGGAAGAGTTGATCTCTGGCTTTAGAAAACTGATCAGATGAAAGGAGAGAACAGGTCTTCATAAAGATAAGAGATACATTAATGCCACAGTAAGTTTTCATTATCTCTGTTCACAGTAAAAGACTATCTCCAGGTATTCCATAAAACTTTAAACTTTTGCATATTGCTCTTCAGAACACATACTTGAAATTGCATTTAGGCATAATTCTGTAAAGTAAAGAACTTAAATTTCTGACAAGAGAAATATCTGAACATACGTACTACTGCAAATAGAAATCCATTCATTTTACCGTATATGCTTGCAAGAAGAGTAGATTTCAGACCTCACATAGAGACATGCCCATGAGGCTGAGAGGTCAAAAATGGATCAAGAGTACCCTTTTTGTGATTTTTACAACAAGACTAAGTTCTAAGAGTATATTTAGGGGAGCATGATCCTGGCATCGTTACAGACTGCTATTACTCCTAGATACTGCAGTAACAAGGGAAAAAAAAGGTAAATAACTGAAAACACTGTCAGGTTGAAAGTGTTTGCAACCTGCAAATCGCCACCGTACCTCCTCAACTGCAGGGTTGTGCTGATAATTTAGGATTGCATCACCCAGCAAAGTGCTTCAAAGTACTCCTCCCTTGGGAGTTTCCTGCAGAGGAGAGAGTTCCAGCTCATTCTTTGAGAGTGTATCACTAAGCCCTGATTTACCTCCTGTCCTTCTAGACGCAGCTCATGACAATTTTTTCACAGGTTGTTTCATGTGGGTGTTCAAGATACGTGTCCACATTGCTAATTTTACAGTATGGAGTGCAATTTCTGTGCTTCATTAAGCTTTTGGAACACCTAAAACACGGGTAAATAGCTCGCACTTAATATTTAAAGTATTCATTGCTTAGTAATTACAAAACTAATTACCAAGGTAATAAATATCTGCTTTATAAAAGCTTGTCATAATCCAAAGTATTCTTATGAACACTGTTAACAATGTTTTCTTTGAGATAAGCATCCTAATAAATGAGTGTCAAAGGCCGAATAATGTCTGAACATACCTTAACCTACTGCTTTGTTACAGGTGATTACATCAAGGACACATTTTTCACTCCAAAATTACTTCTGAACATATGTCTACAGAAAAAGGGGTAACTTGTGCTTTGAAAATCCAACGTTCATCCCATTCATTCAGTTATTTTTATTTCTTGGACTCAGATGTAGAAAAAGGCCGAAATGCTGAAAGAACTAAAGCAGAATAAGGTATGAATATCCTAGCAGGTAAATCTTCAAGCACCACGAATCCTTTACATGTGAATGGTTTTAGCAGTAGTTTTATTCCCTGTGTGACTAAATTTACAATTTCTGTGCCATATCTAGAATTGATTCTGAGTTCAGGAAGTTGAGTAGTCCAATGGCTTCAACTTCTCGAAGGATCAAAACAGATATGCACCTTCCCATCCACCTCCAGGTCCAATTAAACAGATACTCTAAAAACACTCAGAATACACACTTAAATACCAACCATGGCCCTTGAGCACTCCCTTTAAACAGCATAGCTCAGTGGATAAAGTATCTGTCGCGGATATAGAAAAGCCACATTTACCGCTGTCTTTATTCCAAAAGGATTCAAATTAAGATGCCATAACTGAGTGCTCTATTCACCTGACTAAACTGTCTTGGTCTTAGGGAGACACTTACACTCCTGCTGGAAGCAAGCTTTTTGGGTCACTGCTTTTTTTAACAACTCACTTATTGTTTCCATTACACAGGTGAGCACGACTTTCCAGTGCCCTGATTAAGGTAGGTAACCTAGTGCAGAGGAGATCTGAACTAGGGCTCAGTCTGTCCCTGCTTCTAGAAACTTTGTTTGGTTTGTTTTACATTATTGTATGAAACAGACAGCTGTGAATTCCAAAGTGACACAAGCTTTTGCCACCCTACAGTTATAAAGTTAACTTCCTGAAGGGAGGGATTAATACATACCCCTTCTCATCACTATTTCTCAGGTTAAGTAAAGATACGATCAGTGCACAGTCACCTGTCCCTATGTTTGAAGTCAATGGCAAGATTTCAATTTACTTCAATAGGACCTCAAATTTCTCCAAATACTCTATGAGGCACCATGCTGAAGTATGCTACTCCAAGTATACTTACAATAAGGAGGATAAGAGAAACAGATTACCGAGGTATCTTTTGCATGTGGAAAATATAAAAAAAGAAAGCTCTACAAAATCTACAGCAATATTATCTCAAGGAGCTATTTAAAATAATGCAAACAGACAGCATTTACTCCACGTACAATGCTACAGCCCTATGGACAGCAACGCTCCTCTCTGAAGGGAAAAATAAAACTTATGTGCTAAAGTCCATGCTTATGTATATACATATTAAAATAGAAGTTATGAAATCTTTTCTGTGAACAAAACAACAGGAAACAAACTAAAACCTTTCCTTGTAAGTGAAATTATGCTGGGAAAATGTCCTTTACAGCAAATCAGCAACATGCCAACATCCTATGTTGAATCCTTCCACAAAGTCCAATAACATTTGAAACACAGCATAAAAGATGCAAATCCTCAAACCTGAACAAACACCTCCACTAAGTGCCATCCCCTGTCGCAATTAGTCACGGCACTGCACTTCACACAACACCAGCCACTTCACAGGTTCTATACTACATGGCATACAAAGTTAGTATACGAGTTAAAATGAAGACACAAAGAACAAAGACTCCTGTTGTGAGACAAGTTGACTAAATCAACTATAAAAACTGAAAAATCAAATAGCTATGTAAGCTTAAGAACTAAAGCAGGATCCACTGAGACTCCTCCTCATTATTTATTACTGCTGTTAGAACATCTTAAAATGAGCCACTAAAACCAGCCTGGCATTAGAATTGTAATGAATTGCAGAGCCTTGACTTAAAACACTCCTAAGCAATTGCTCATGCAGGAAACCCTTGTGACCAGTAAAACATTCTCACAATTGAGATGTCCTGTCTTGGAGTGAGGAACTAGTTTAAAAAGTAAAAAACATAAATTAGGTAGGTAGGAAGAAACCAAACTGCTTTCCCAATTATCTCTGTCAAGGCTAGTTACTGCAGTAAAGGCTCTTTTTAAATATAGAAAGCATGTGGGAAGTAGAAGAGTGGAAGGTTTTAGTAAGTCTGAAGGTTGCATAATTGAATTTGATAAACTGATATTTTCCTAGGAAGTTTTAAAATTTCAGAAGATAAATAGATAAAAATAAACCTAGTTCAGCAGTGTTTGCTCTACAAAATCGTATACCTTCATTTCACAAAGAAAAAACAAAACCATTTCTCCTCCCTTTCAGAGTACAATCCATACTCCTTCTCTCCCTTATACTCTCTTCCTCAATAGTTACCATGAACTTGAGAAATATACTCAATATCAGAAAAACTATAGAAAGTAGTTCCTCATATTATTTGCAATTCAGCCATCAGTAATTAAATCACATCAGAAACATGTTTTTCTACAAACTTTAGGTCTACCACCACCAAGAAGGAAGAGTATAAACACACATCGACAAGAGATCAAAGGGGACGCTTTCCGGTATCTGGATAGTTTCACAATGATCTCCCTTTTCTGAGTCTTTCAAGCAGGATATCACATCACAACTCCACAGTGAAAGTACAGAGAAAATCCAGCTCATTCAGCTCAACACTTTCTATAATTTTAAATTGATTATTAAAAAACCTTCAATAATAAAATGATGGACCAGCACTATTACCTCTTAAGACAAATACCTTCTGGTAAAGTGCGATATGGACTTGGGGTCTCAAATTCTAAATTCGTCTATTCTTTGTTTTCATTGCTGTCCCTTTGAATCACAGTGTAACAGGATGCTATCTTCTCAGAAAGTTCCTGGGTCATAGCATAGATTAGGCATAGAGACTTCTGTTGTCAAAGTTTTTCTCCTGATGTGGCAAAGAAGGAATCCTCATTTCTGTAATCCGGGTACATCTAAACCACAGATCATCTCTCTTGTCTAGCTTGGCTTTGGGGAAGCTCAATCGCATGCTATTATGACTGACTTGACTAGCTCAGAGCTCAATGTAAAACAGTCAGATTCAGGTTATACTTTGCAGGCAGTGACCCGGACGCAAACAGAAAGCTTCTTTCAAATATCCCTTTTCCCAATGACTGCCAAGCCTGTATAGAGAAAATTATAGTAAGTGGCCAGAAACTGAAAAGTATTAATTTGATAGTAAAAAAATAAATAAACTTACTTTTCTGCTTTATGAAAATAGATGAGCTTTTAAAATGAGCACAGAACCTTTAAATTCCAAAGCTGAAATTTCAAAAGGACTTTGTTGGGAAATGAGCACTAAACCTCAGAAAGTAAATTAGTAGTTAGTCATGCAACTCCCTATGAAACCAACAGAAATCCTACCCTGAAAGCTGTTTTTCTTTCTCACTTCAACAGAAATAGTCTATTCACAATAACACAGACTGAATAATTAGGTGAAGCTACAGAATTTAGAGCTGTTGGCTCTCACGGATGGGTTACATCACACAGTCAGTCTGTAGGCTGCCTTAAGCAATGCAAAACTTCCTCTTCTACATCTGAATAACTAAGTAGTACAATATCTGAAAGAAATCTAGACTTACTGTGTTGTACCTCAGAATTATTTTGCTTATCAATACAGATTCAAGGATGCCACTCCCTATAATTTTAGTTTTCAAAATGTGACATGAAATCAAGAATAAATATCCTGGCACTGTCTCGCAGGCAAAACAAAAATGTTTTCTATTAAATAACAAAAGACACTAAGAAAAACAGAGTGTGTTACCAACTCGCTGGCAAGTCACAGGCAAAGACAATGAACTGTAGTATTCAGTCATTTAAGTGTCAGGATCCTGAAGACAGACCAGGATTTTTAAGTTTTAGTTACCAACACATGACTCTGCAAAACCATGAACAAGTAGCAGGACTTGCTGAACAAGTTATGGCAGCAAAGGGAAAACCGTATTGGCTGATACTGAAATGCTGATGTGTGCCACATTGCATAAAGCACTTATCAGACAAACAGCCACATCAGAAACTACACCAATAGCAGCTCCTGACCAAAAGATATTACAAGCTGGTATATCTACCACTGGATATACTGTCACTGGCAATAAATCAATGCTACGCTAGCATTTCATTCCTTGTCTTTTATTAATAAAATAGTAATAATTTTGAGAACAATGGGAGGTTGATCAATGGTTTTCAAGGCATTATCTAGTGTGGTTTATTATTTTTATTTTAGAAGCAACTAAATATTGTAGTCATACATATCTCTCTTCCCCATCTAAAGAAAAGGGTCCTCAGCACAGGAGACACATGGACCTGTTGGAGCAGGTCCAGAGGAGGCCACAAAAGTGATCAGAGGGATAGATACTGTTCCTGTGCAGAACGGCTGGGAGAGTTGGGGTTGTTCAGCTTAGAGATGACTTCAAAAAGACCTTATTGTGGCCTTCCCGTACCTAAAGGGGGCTTATAAGATGGGTACAAATGTTTTAGCAGTGCCTGTTGCCCTAGAGGTAATGCATTTAAACTAAAAAAGGGTAGATTTAGACTAAATGTAAACAAGAAATTTTTCACAGTGAGGGTTGTAAGGCATGGGCACAGCGTGCCCAAAGCATTGGTAGACGCCCCACCCCTAGAAATCAAGATCAGGTTGGATGTAGCTCCAAGCAACCTGATCCAGTTGAAGTTGTCTCTGTTCACTGCAGGGAGGTCAGAATAGATGACCTTTAAGGTTCATTCCAACCCAAACTGTTCTATGATTTTATGAACTACAGAGACAGTGTATTTGTAAGGCTAAGGTTAGAGAGGTTAGATATGTTCAATGTAAACTTTATTTCCCAACTTTCCTGAACAAGAAATTAAACTGCAAACCCTGTTGAATGGACTTAGAGTCAGGTTTTAATCTCACTTATCTAGATGTAGTATCAAGAAACTATATTGATGACAATGCAGTAAATTCAGATTCACAACACAATAAGCACTAGAATCCAGCCTCTGATTTTCATTTTAAGCCTGGATTAAATACATAAAGCACAATAAAGACATAAATACATAAATACATAAACCACAAACCAGAGAACCTTCTAGCTGTACATTTTAAAGACCATGACTCAATTTAGTATGTTTTAATCAGGAAAATGGACTTCATGCAGCAGGATATCTGACATCATCTGGAACTGCTCATTCTGTTCCTAAAGCCAGACAGGATTTGAAATCTTTATTCTACCGTCCTTACTCTTAACTCTCCAGCAAGAATGGGTTAGCATCAATAAGGATTTTAGCAGCTTTGCTCTCTGAAGAGGTCTGAGGACTGTTCCCTGGAACACAGGTGGAGTCAGGAAGTGGATTTGAGCATGGCATCTCCTGAGGAGTCCATGTTTGTCACATGGTACAACCACTCTGTTAAAGAAAAACATTTTCTAATGCCTATCTCATGTTGTGGTTGTAGTCTCAGAAGAACCCAGACTGAGTGACACAACTTTTCTTTATCTTTTACTTGGCAAAGTATTTATAAACTGTGAACCTGGCACTTTTGATTTCTTCTCTTTGTAGGCTACAGAATATGCATTAAATACTCTGCATCTCTTTGTATATCCTATAAACTTGTTATTCACACATGTAGGAGGTCTGCTTGTAGTTTTCCCACTTCTCCAGAGACTGTGATACCAGTGAGAACTGGAGATGTAGTCAAACAGACCAAATGTAGTTGTGCTAAAGCAGCGGAGCTACTGCTGCTTCTGTATTTCTGGAGGTGAGTGTATACTTTGCCCATGTTGCTGTGCAAAATAAATATTGCTAAGGGTGGTTGCAGAGAGAATTACCTAGTGGCCATATCTAGTTGTAAAAAACCCACAGTGAGAGATAAGGTTAACTAACCTTGACTCTCTGCTATCGGAGCCCAATTTTAGTTTGCAAGATTATTTTACACATTAAATGCCACATCATCCACTGAATCAATAGCCTGGAAATATATTTTCAATGTTACAGACCAAACAACGATTTCTCCTTTCAGAAGCACATTGGAAACCAAAATACCTCAGAGGTTTGCAGAGTTCTGCAGCAGAACAAGACCACAGGGGAAGAATATCCTTTTTTGTTTCCTGTATTTTTGTACAGGATCACTTTCAAAACTGTTTAAAAACAACTCAGAAGTTCACAAATGGGAGAAAACTTTAAACTTCCAAAGTGCTCTCTTCACTGCTGTGAGGACATCACAAGGCAGATCTCTCCTGTTTCTCACATGATCAGCCCCCATGCTAGCTTGGTCACCTGCTGTCAAAACTACAAAGAATTCTGATCCTTATTTTCCTTTTTTGTGTAGGTACAATAATCTGAAGCACTAAAATCCCAAATAATGTGAAATCTATAGAGGTATTCCAAGGAAGCAGTAGCTGCAGGAGCTACTGAACTTGCACAGAGATACTGGCTGTTGACCTCATCTTCCCTTCTCTGCTATTTGATACATATTTCAGGAAGTAAACGCTTCCTGGAACACAGAGTTAAAAAAAATAATGGAGCAAAAACAAAGTGATAAAACCCAACATCTAAAAAGTCATGACAAGGACCTGAAGCGAGAGAAATTTTGTGTCAAATATAAATAGCATGAATACAATTACACTTACTTATATCAATATTAGAATTGTTCTTTATAGCACTTAGATTCTTTGCATTGTTTACATTCATAGAGCTTCTACTTTCAGCTGGAACAAACAGCTCAGACGACAATGCTTAGCAGGTTTGCTGATTATTAGCTCACCATGTCTTCCCCAGAGTTTTAACTTAAAGGTGTGTGTAAGGTACGTCAGGTGACTTCATTGTGGCCTTCAGTAGGATCTGTATTACATGGCACATTAGCGGGCAGATGCTACTCCCTGCTGCCACCTTATGGCACAGAACACACCCAAAGTGCTCAGTAGAACACAAGGAAGTTTCTTCATATCTGTTTTAGAGGCGCTTACCAGCTTAGAGCGCTGGGTTTCTGCCCACATGTAAGCTTCAGTTCTACTGACATAAAAGAAGAGGACAGTGAAGAAATAAGTCGCAGGTATCAGCAATACTTCACAAAAGAAAACTGCATTAGTATAATTAAAGGATTGAATCCCAGGTTCATGTAAGACAAACAAGACCTTTACAGTAGTGTTCAGCGTCTTCTAAAAACAAAAAAAAATATTCACCACATCATTATACAGTGGGTAAAACCTACTTGAAACTCCATGCTTTACAAAAACAAAGTATGCTGTGGTGACCATATTTGATGTATAATATTCATTCCCTTTCACTTCACACAATCCTAACCCAGTGCTTGATGAAATAAAAAATGGAAGTATTTTCCTACAAATGCTGCTGTTACATTGTAATATAGATAAAAACAAAGAATAATTTTACTTTAAAACATTCCCCAGTAAAAATTTTAGGAAGCAGTAATATTTCGTCCATCCAGAAATGAAGACATTTTGCTCTAAATTAAGATTTATCCATCAGTTCATACAGGTGGTGAAACACAGGGCAAGAGAAGAAAGTGTTGTCAAGAGTTAGAACAGTTTACCCAGGGAAGTAATTGAATCATCATCCCTGGAGTTATTGAAAAGCCATGTAGATACGCTGTTCGGGACATGGTTTAGTGGTGGACTTGGCAACACTAGGTTAAGGGGTGGACTTTAAAATTGAGTCCAACCTAAACAATTCTGTGATTCTGTGAAAAGGAGAAGGATCCAAAGGTAGAAATTAAGCAGCAAAAGAAGTGGTTCAACAGAATCTTTAGTGGTTTTCCTTTAAAAAAAGGAGACAAGGCAGCAGGGATCTGACTGACAGCCTTGGCAAGATTGTCAACGCATTTGAGCAGAGACAAAGACAAGGTCTCAGAAAGACTTAAGTAAAGCATAAACCTTTAAGACTTCAAAATTGGTAAGGCTGACACCATGAATGTACCCTATGCTTTATAGAGACTCCTAGGAAGACAGAGATATGCAGAACATGAGTGTGGCCCTTCAAAACACTAAGTCCATTTGATGCTACACTCTAGGTGAGCTGCAGCTACAGGCAGACATATTAATGCCTTGTTAAGAAATATCTGAGTGCACAGAATGGGCACAGTTGTTTGGCAGATACCACAGTTTCCATTAACTCTACAGTGAGAAAAATCACGTCACAGAGGCTTCCTGAAGTTTTCTGTTGAGTAGGCAGGATCCCATGCAATGCCCAGATTCTGCACATTGTTCAACACAACAAGCTGCATAGCCTTGTTTTTATGGGTCACCACCACAGTTTGCTGATGTGCACAACTCCATTGCATCACTGATGTCATCCATAAACAAACAAGGACTGTATTCTTCCATAACAAGAGTTAGGAGGCTCAATTTCAGCATTGTTGTGAAACAGAACTATACAATACAGACCATACCTCCACAGAAGAATTGATCATTTGGTCTCTAATGTAACTATGATCTAAAAGTAGCTGGTAAATAAATATATATTTTTATATTACTGTCCTAAAGACACTGATTATTTTGTCACTTTTAGAATTAGTAAGTCATATGAGTACTCCTTTGGCTTTTCCTTTGACATGATGAACAGCCCCAGAGTCTACTGTAAGCCAGACTCCCTGGGCCGCAAAGATCACTCAGCATCTGCTGCTGTTGCCATATCCATGTCCTAGCACCATTAAAGCACGACTATAGCACGATTATTGGGTTCCTGCCATGTAACTTCCCTCTGATTTAGTGAGTTAGGTTGGCAGTGCTTATGTTCAGCTTTCTATATAACTTTAGATGTAATTATGCAAAGATAAAGCCCCTCTAAATGCAAATGTCATCTCTTTATGATGCCATATGTGTGTTCATTAGATCTCTTGGTGTCTGTAACGTTTTACAAGTGTTATGCCTCCAGGTTCTCAAGGAGAAGTGATAAAGTCATTAAATTCTGATATTTGCTTCCTTCTTCTCACCTTTCACTTCTATTTACATGAGGTTACACTAATGCTGTCAATTATCCAAGCATCATTTGGTTTTTGGAAGATGTACTTTTTCTACCTACTGCTCAGATAACAGAAATGCTCTGAACTGTATAATTTCAATTCTTTACAGCATGCCTGGAAAGAGAGGTTATTCCTGAATTTTAGGACAGTTCTGATTTTATTTATGACTTCAGTATTGCTTTTCCTTTTCATTTTTAGTGATAATGACTTGCTGTCTTTGATATGACTTTTCAAGGTCTTTTGTGAACTGTTCCTTGCTATTGTCTCTTGCATAGATTAAAAAAATTCTCAGTGCTTTACGGATAAAGTTACCAATTAAAGTCCACACCAAAGGATAAAAAGAAGAGATTTAAAATAATTCACAGAAACAAACACTAGACCAAATATAATAAAGCTGTGGGGTTTTGGTTGTAGCATTTTCCATCCTGGTAACATCCTGCTGTGGTACACAGTCATCTAGCCCAGCAGCTTTCTGTATGTATTAACACTGATTCAGCCACTGTGACCATAAGAAGAAGAATCAATGAATGCCAACATGCATTTCATAAAAAAGACCCCACTAACTCACTTGATATAATTTTTAGGTTTCCAAGAATATTGCTTTTCTCCAAAGCCACTGCCATCAATATGTAAGTATACACATGCTTTGGGTACAAACTGTGCTAGTTTAATTTAACAAACATCCAGTAATATACTCGGTGTCTCAAAAACCTGCACCAATGAGTAAAGAATGCTTCCATACAATTTTTCCGTATTTTAACAACATTATACACCATCTCAACTTTTACTAAATCTAAGAGTCGCCCAAATACATGAATAGTAGCCAATCCCTCCTCTACTTGAATATTAAAGAGAAACTTAATGACAAAAACAAATATCTTTTCCTGCTACAGTTAAAGTTCCACAGGGATTAATTTCACTACTCAATAAAATGACAAGAAAAACAAAATCTGCCAAGATGGTCTTAACTGGCTCTCGTCAAAGGTGATGTAAGAGAGTTCATGTTCTATTGTCAATAGGACTTAAATGTTCTACTGAGGCACATTGTATTGATGTTTAATCTTGGCTTCCTAGAGAAATGGTAGTTTTTGACATAGACTGTGGCCGTTTTTTAAATCTCAATGCAGTTAGTGCTTTAAGCCAAAGCCAAAACCAGTAGTAATCCTCCTTAGTATGAATTTGTATGAAATAGTATCATCCTGGATCAAATGAGCATAGAAACAATGGTTTCAAAAGCTTCTTTCTGGTAAGACAATTTTCAAAAGTGGCTGAAATGTGGTACTTATTTATGAAATAGCTAATCTAAGCAATAGAACAGGACAACTTGTTTCCAAAAGAGCCAAAGTTATGTAGCAGAATCCTGAAGATTAGTTTTAAAAGCAACGAGGCGTAGAATACCAGTGAAGGACTCATTCCTGACAATTTTGGGACTGCTATCTCCAGTGGAAATCTCATGGGTTTGAATTCATGGCCACTTGGGCTCAATATACACAACACAGGCAGAGGGATATCTCCGTGTAGGATTCAAATCAACCAACAAACTGGGCAAGGAGCTGTGTAAGTCATGACACCAACTTGCAACTGCTTGGAGGAATAAAGAAATAAAAAACATTAATACTAAATAAAGTGCTTAAATTGGAGCAGCTCAGAAATCCCATGCCTCTCTGAGGCAAAGCTATCAAAACTCAGACTTAAGAGAGGCCACTGCAGACGCAAATACTTCCATAGGGAGGCACTTGGGACATTTCCCTAAGAAAATTAAAAGGCAAATTTTTAAAACAGTTGGTGAGAGAGAAGGCATGAAGACTCTGGGACTGATCACGCATCCACCAAACGCTGAAATTAGTCAGTGCTCTGAGCAGATTGCCTTTCCATCAATGGGGCACCATGGCTTTTGCTTCACAAAGAGCCACTTCTTACCCAGTGGTATTTCATGATTTCATTTGCAAATCCTGCTAGGCTCCAGCTGGAGGAACACCTACGTCTTGCTTGGAGATGCCCAAGGGCTGAGCTGCTCAGACTTTCCAATTCAGCAGCAGCTCCAGATATGAAGTGTATCCCTGAGTGACAGCTAAGCTCCACACAGACCAAATATGAAAGAAATCCATGTGTCTAAAAGTACCAATAGACAGCTACTAAGATTTTTTAATTTTTTTAAGAAGCACCAAAACCATCAAATAATTTCAATAGCCTTAGGAAATAACCATGCAACTTGCTTAGCACTTTCCAAAATCAAGACATTATTAGGTACCTACCTCAGCATCTTTGAAAATCTTGCTTAATAATAAATTCCTTTATGAAACACGAATAACTATTGCTTCTACATTACTATTCAGAGTGAAGTTGTTATTTGTGTAGGATTTTAGTAGTTCACACGATCACTAAAACAAATTCTGTACTAACCTTTTATTAAGCCTGATGCAGTGAGGTGGTTACACAGAATTACTTAAATTAACAACAAAACTCCTCCACATTACAGCTCTCTAGTTTGTCTTGTCACCTCTACATCTGTCACTTACACTGAAAAACCTTTTGGGAAATGAACTACCCTCATTTGCTTTTCAGAGCAGTATGTATGATGTACAAATTAAAATAATAAAATTAATAATGTATTTATGTGCCAAGTCACACAGAAACCTCAAGGAACTCGTGTTACGCTGCTCTCCCTTCCCCCCAAATTTCAGATTTACTGACACTAAACTTGAACCCTCAAAAAAAAAAGCATAAAATCTGCAAGTTACTATAATAATCCTAGCCTAACTGCAAAGGGAGCAGTGTTAGCTTGCTAATTCAATTATGTTCTTTTTTCATATTGCCATGAGACTCACCACCTTTAGGTTCTCCATATGAGCAGGCAATCATGAGTAAAAGAAGGAATTAAGGGAAACCAGCGTGTTTTGTCACGAGGGTTTGGGGCACCTTCCCTGGAATCTCACAGCTTTTTAAACACCGATTCTGGTGTTTCTGTCGCCCCTCTGAGCGTGAGAAGTTTTTAGGAAGGAACCGAGTGCCAGCAATTGCTGCTGCCAAGGAAGAGCCAAAAGTAACACAAGGCCATCTCATGGACAGAAGCTGCTAAACACTCTAAAAATCAAGAGGATGGAAAGCCAACTATGGTTGCCTTTGTTTTGGATGATAGGGTGATCTTTAACAGAGGACTGAGACACAAACATTTTCTATGAGTGCCAGTGTTTTCTTGCAAAGGTGCCGAGGCTTCTCCCATCTTCAACATTCTTGATTCCACATATGCACATACACAAAAAAATTACAGTTATTGTATCCAAGCCTATCAGAATATATACATTACAATATCATATTCCAATTTTAGTACCTCTGGCAGAGTATTTATAGTAATTCCTTTTGCTTATTAAGCATCACTATAGCCTCAAGGCAAGTTTGGTAGCAGAGAGCAGTCAAAATAAATTTTCAACGCTGTCTACATTCCCCTTGGTACCTCAGTGCTTTCTTTGGGTTTAATTTGGTTTCCCCCCACCCCCCTCCCTCAAATGACAGACCTTCTGGGCACCAAGGTTTCAGGTTTAAGACAGACCAAAATGATTCTGTAGCTGTATAAGTGCATGCATGTGCTAGCTTGTTTTTGGGGGGTTGTGGGGTGAGGTTTTTGTGTTTTTTTTTTTTTCATGAGGTACTTCTTTAATTAAACGTCAAATCCAGCTTGGCACTGGAAATGCACTGTATGACTTTCACTTGAGGAAAAGCTGTCAGCTTTTCTCTTCCCATGTCAGACCTCCATCTGCTCTACAGAGATTAGACTGGGCTATGTGATCACCATTCGGCAGAGTATTACTCTGTATATGGCTTGATAATACCCAATACAGGGCATGAAAAGGCCACCTATGGTTTTCTATGAGTTTCAGTTACACTTCCCAAAGCATTTATCGATATTTAGGGAATTTTCTATGCCACTAAATTGCAAGAAACGCAAAATATTGCCTAGTATTAGAGCAAAGGCACAAAGAGCATATTCCTTCTCATCTGCTACTCTTCCAACCCATTTTTAGCGTTAGTTGAGCTATATTTAAACCAAACTGTCATTCCTAGAAGTGATGTTTCTATACTCTGGTGGCCAAGTAGATAGAACAAGGTTTTAAAAGTTGGTTCTCCTGGTTGTCTTGTAAACTGCTGACTTGACTGCACAGCCTCAAGGAAATCACTTAACTTCATTAAGCCCCAACCTTCATTCTGTTAAATGGTTACTTTACACTGATACTTAAATGCCCTTGGATTCTGCCAGCTCACTGCTTAACCTCATTCCTAGCTGCATATGGGCAACGAATTTGATTATTCTGCTACTGGGTTTTGGCAAGGCCTTAATTATCTGGGTGAATGGGGGTGCTTGTTACTAGTAATGACTTATACATTTTTAGGTAGAAGATACTGAGAGGCTACAACCAATAAATTACCAGAGTGATGATTAAAACAAAGGATACAACATTTTACACAGTAGATAGGTACAGAGGTATTGTGTGCACAGATACTAATAGGAATGAAGTGACAGATGTGACTTTTCTTTCCTCATAGGACAAAAGTAACATTTTGAGGATTTGACTCTACCGTTAAAGAAACAAGGATACTAGCAGGTCAAATTGAAAAAATAACAAAGAAAACGGTTGGGTGATGAAATAAAGAGCAGTGATTTATTAGATTAGAAGTAAGTGGCTTCAAATGTTGATTTACTGAAGTTGTTCATTAGTTTGTTTTTTGGAAGACAGGACCATAGTTTTGAAACTGTCATGTGCCACCATACCTGTTTATACTGTGTGTGCAATTAGCAAAGCAGTGCACAAAACAGTGTTGTATGTGCACACAACCAAATGAACCACCAGAATTTGGTATGGTTTGAGGCCCAAAGCCCGTAGATGATAAGTTACATTTTGCAGTGAATCGATAGCTATACTTTACTATTCACTGTTCACTTCATCTAGATTATTTGGGATCCATAATATTGCGTGCAAGTCAGTGAATTCTCAAAGATAGCAGATGTAAACAACCAAAAGTCACAGCAATATCCATAAAAAGTGTTTATGACTTCAATTATGTCTCTTCCTAATTATGTCTGTGATCATAAAAGTAGTGTGGGAAACACTTCAGTGGATTGGAGCCAGATGAAATAGTGGCTCAGAAAAGAGCACATGGAGGTGAAATGACGCCTGTGAAGCTCTGAATGACGCAGTATAAACCACACTGAGTGAAGACTACAGCAGGCACTATTTCCAGTGTCCCAGCCTGCGGCATCTGTGGACTCTTGCATGAAGAATATGCATACTAACTCCCTTCAAATGTTTGAGGACTTGGTTGTGGGTCAGAGGCAGATTTTTGGCAGCACAGATCTTTCATTTTTCCCCTCAAATTTATTTACTGTTCTCATCACTTCTGTCTCCTCCGCCATAAGTTACATAAATAACTGAGACCAGAAGAAAACTTGATTATGCAGATCCCAGATGCATTTTGCTTTAATGGGAGCTATCCTGAATAGATCATTGAAATAACTGGATGTCATTTCAATATCCATACAGCTAATCTCCACTTCGCTATAGATCTTTCTTCCAGAACCTATTGTTTACTGCTTCTCTCTGATCCAGTCACTGTTTTTTCTCCCCAAAGACCAGAAGTTAAGACCTTTGAGTAAAGTTACATACAGCTCTTGGCTCAGAGAAGTAATCTTGGAAGGGTTTAACATGAATAAGAGAAACAGGGACACCTGATGTGAGAAGAGAATGGAGTCTAATTCAATGCTAACCTCTTTGTATGTGCTAGCTAATTAAGAGCACTTTAATCACCATAAATTCACCACAAAGAGAATATTCATGCATTATGCACAGGACTATTTCATTTTTATACGCAACAGAAGAACACAGATAACGGGAGATAAACTTGCTTTAAGATTCAGTTCTAACTAGGTCACACATATTTGTCCCTTTTAAGCTCCAGCTTTGAACAGCAATATACACCAAAGACCAGTTTTTATCCTGATAACTGATATAAGTGGATTTCACCAAAACTGTAAGTTGTTCCTGGCACTTACTGCATTAAGATGTGCATACAGGACCTTGAAGGAGCATTCACAAATCTTAAAAAATAAGTCTAATACTGTTAATTTTATTGGGAAGTGGAAAAAGAATAACTTGTTAATATTAATATTTCAGTAATGCATTATTTAAAAGAATGAATTAAAGAATTTTGAATTACATTTAGCAATTCAAAATAACGCTCAAGAAACAAACTTCAGACTAGCTGGGAGACAGTAAAACTTAAGCAAATATAAAAAGAATTTTTACAGTGGACTAAGTATATACAGGTGTTATATTCTATCTCAATATCAAAAGGTCAGGAAGAGGCAAGCAGCTCTACCTCAGATTTCTAGAGCTGAAGACTGTTGATTAGCTTGGAAACAACAAAATATAGTACTGGCTACCACATACTTACTAATTCTTAATATCTTACAGACATCTGCACAAGCTCTAACTGGCTGTTGGAGGCAGCTAGAACAGGTAGGAATGCATGTTACCATCCTAAGAACTAGAAGTATTTACTATAAGAAAGTCCAATAAATTGTTAAGACAGTTACAAAACTGTATAGGGACTTCAGACTCAGAACTTTTCCAGACTTCATCTTTTGGGTTGAAATTTTCCATGCCAGAATTTACTCTGAATAGGGGATTAATTTAGTCTCAGAGTCAAACTTCACACATGGCATGGTAACACTTATCTTAACCCAAGAGCTAGTGAACATGGATGTCATTTCCACAGCTGTACAACTAGAAAGCCCTGCTCAAAGAAGTATACTATGTAAGCTCAGTTTACTTAGTAGGAATGCAGAAGTAAGAACAGTTTCATTCCTGTATAGCACTTTATTTGAGCATGCACTTAGAAGTCAGATCTACAGCAGTTATTGTACCTGCTCTGACAATGGCATCCAAGGCTACACAGAACTTGTTCACTGCTGGGAAAAGCTGACAGCTTCTCCTTAACAGCCTGGCAGAGCCTGACATCTCTCTCACATCATCTCTGGGAGACATGCAGAGTCTGTCAATGCAGCGACTGTGAAGGCAGAGGCTGCAGAGAGTTACACATTTTGGCGCGCCCAAGTCGCCTGCCAAGTCCATGAATGGGTTGTCACTGATATTTGGCAAAATAAATCCTGTTTGGGGTGCATATATTACAAAGAGTGCAGTCATGTAACCAAATGTTGCTATTTACCAAAACAATGGAGGACAGATAAGTCAACAACAGTATATAGTTTGGCTACTGAAGGTTATATGAAAAGAGACTCAAGAAAAATAACTTATTCAAAGTTAAATTAAACTTAATTATAACTTTCTCCCAACTTCATTTAAACATCTGACTTCTCTGGAATTGAATAAATCTAACACCACAATATGCAAGACGTCTTAACACTTGGGTCCAATACTGTAACTGTTGATTTCAAATATTTACTTAAAATTCTGGTTCTGCAGACCATAAGCCTTTTGTTGGAGAAACAGGATATCACATGCTTTTTATTTACATTTAGTAACTTGTTTTTCTCCCAAGTTTAGACAACGAAGAAATAAACATAAAAGACAGCTGCTTAGTCTTTGTGCTAGATGTGTACTTTCCTAGCCTTCTGCTTCTTTATCCCTCTAACAAAACTACCAACTTTTGTACCCTGATAAAGCTGACAAAGATTAAAATGTAGATATTGCCAAATTGTGTTTTTTAATTCGTCTGCCCTAATACCTGCACACATTAAGGACATTTAACACATGTACATGAAAAATGAGTGACAATTATTTCACCAAGCGTGCACACTACTTAAAACAGATTAACATTTCAACATGAAAGAATTAGCTAGCTAACCACACCAACCACTCCTGATCATTTACTGAAAAAGAAATAAAACTTAAGAACACAGACCTCTATACCCATACCTGATATTTCTCAAAATACCTAGAGCCCTCCTAAGTAAAGGAAAACTTCCATGCTGTGTGGCTGCAGGACATATACATATAGTGACAGTTTGTAATCAGAGGCTGAGGATGAGAGTTGTAGCTTTTAGAAGCTACATCAGCAATGTCACATTGGGCATCACACTGATTTTGCTAGATGTGTTTCTCAAAAAAGAGAGCATAACATCAAAAGCCAAACAAATAGTCTACCATAAACACTGTGCTTCATGTTGCAGCCCACATCCAGGTCAGATGTATTCTGTTGTTAGGGTGCATCATGTCCTAAGCATTCCCTGCAGTCACTCTTGGATTGCATAAATAAAAATACTCAGGCTGCACTTAAAAGTGTGAAAATACTGGGCAAGGACATGTTCCATCCAATAAACTCATGCAGCATGGGGAAGAAACACTTTTCTCTTAATAAGCACACTGCCTCCGAGTTGTGGCTTTAGTACTCTAGCAAGGACCTGATTTTTTCAGGCAACCGCTTTGTTTCTGTGTCCTATGACATCGTAAGGCTCAGGTCTTCTCAGCAGACATGGGAAGTCATACGGCAGGCTAGAGTATTGCACCACGAGCTGGCACATGTTATACAAACCACCCATTAAACAAATTAAGCTTTTGTGGTACTGCCTCAGGTTGAATTCAGGGGGGTTGCTTTTGTGTCCTTACACTTAAGTTTAGGAGTAAAGGTTGCTCTCACAGTTTTGAAAGCAAGCAATTGTCTTTGTTTTCTTATTTCTATTTCTAATTAAAACAGAAAAATCATAGTAAAAATAGGCTGGCCTGTTATTGCTCTCACTTTAAGTTTCATCTCAATGTAAATGTCTTCTCCTCGTTTTGTTAATGTATTGACTTCCCTCTCATCTTAAATCCTGTGTGTAAAAGGTATTTTTCAAGTCCTACCTATATATGACCCTACCCCCTTATCATTTCCTTCCTTTTTTTGTACTGGGAATTTTCATTTTTTCACCCGGCACAAACTGAAAGGAATAACAGGAAATATCTACAGTAAAATGTAATGACATTATCAGCTTGGGGGAGTTAGGGTTTTTTTGTTGGCTATTTTTTTGCTACAGGTTTAACAAAAAATGGTAGGCTTCTCCAGGTTAATTTCAGACGTTAGTAATATTAAACCATGACAGTTTTTCAAAAATGCCATATTGATGAGATTTTACATTTGTATGTAAGAGCAAACAGAACTGATTCAGCACACTGTAATGAAAATGGTTAACTTTGTAATTTGTAAGTGGTTTGAGTTCAATAAAAATAGCTGCACTGAGATAAGGTGTGAATATCCTTGAAGGAGTAGGTATAAAGCTTTTATTTCCAGGATTTCAAAAAGAACCTGAAAAAAAAATGCTACACAACTTTTGTAGTTATTTAGCTGTGATTATCCACCCACCCCCTTTTCAGTCATTGAAGATACTACCCGTTTAATTTCACCTGTATAAGGGACCTGCAAATCCCCCCCGAGGCTTACAGCTGTTAACAAGATGGCTCTTATATTTCACTTTTTAAATAAGCCTTTTAAAGCAATTCCCATAGTAAAGAGAGAACAAGGATAGCAAGTAAGCAAATGATTGTTATATTACAGTGGATGAGCGGTGGAAGACAATGCTTTCATCCTTGTCACCACATATCTTGTGCTTTCAAATGCTGGCCTTACATGTTTTGAAGTACACTGCACATACACAAGAAGAATAACACGTGTTCTCCAAAACAGAATGTAAGGCTTTCCAGTGTCTGAGAAGATTTCAAACGTCAGACAAAATATGAAAGAAAGAAAGCAAATGCTTCTGGAAGACTTCATGATTCTCCTCACCACTGAAACCAACAGTACTTGAAAGAGCATTCCCCTATCAGCGCAGACTTACAAAATGCATTGACTTTTATTCTGGTTCCAATAGGCTTCAGCACAGTACTGCAAGCCTTTTCCTAAAGGACTTTCTAGGGGGAGGATTATCTTCTGTGACCCCCAAATTTCTGAATCAGGACTGGTTACAAGTAAGAGGCTGAAAGAACACTTCTAGGATTCCAGAGATGTCATGCTTTGGTGGTAACAGCTCACACAACAAACATACCAAGTGCTTAAACTGAGATGGGGGAAGCAGAAGAAAGATGAGAAGGCAGGTCAGGGACCGTGTTCAAAATTGCAAGTTCTAAAAATAGAGTAACAAATACTTCTTGGTCTTATTCTTCTTACACTTTTCCCAGCGTAAGCCACCAGAAGGAAAATTCCCCGTAACCTTTCCATTTATTAACAGAAAGCAACTGTATTGAAATCACAAACTTCGATAATCCTGGTGACAGTTAATGCCAGAAATTGAAGGAAGATTATTCTTTTTTCGTTACTGTTTTTCACATCAGGAAAAGTAGAAGCAAACTTTACACTGGAATGTGAAGCAAAATGCTACTTGTCCTTTGGATAACACTGCCATGGGCTAGGACCAAGATTTCCAGAAACACATGGGTTTGCTTAACAGGATAAATCATATTAATTTTAAATATGTGTAAAAGTACTATCTTCTTTGGACAAAGTCTTACCCTTCCCAGTTTATTTCATTCAGTTTCTAGACATCACAACTAAATTTCTGAAGCTCTCAAACTAATGAATGGCTGTATAAATTAAAGTTTATAAATAATAATTTTCATTTATTGGGGTCTAGCCAGCCTTCATGTAACTAGTTGAACTTCAAGGAGATTATACAAGTGTTATATTCCAGCCTAAAACATCTTCCACTGAATTTCAGATCATATCCAAACCACTTAAAGCAAATCTTTCATCTGTGCCTGAAATGAGGAAGCTCCTGTGATGAAATACAGGCTAACAGGACATAGCAATATTTTGTGGCCGATTAGAAAACACTGCTGCAACATCTTGAAGTGATCTGAAAAAGTCCAAACAATTTTCAAAATAGGATTTTGATCAAATGCTCAACTATTTTATACTTCATTTAAGAGACAGAAGACAAATCCACAATTATTTCATGCTGTACCTTCTTGGGCTGAATGTTTTTATAGCACTAAGGAAAACAGTTCAAAACAACAATACAATTAAAACTTGCTCACTATATTCCCTTTATTGTCAAAAAAATAAAAAAGAATGGACAGCTTATTGTTGTCTGTGCTTTTCTGACAAAACATTTTTAGTTGTCTCAAATCAGAGAGAGAAACTTAACATTTGTCAGAATATTTAGCAAATCCTGACTCAAATTATTTGTACACTTCAACTGCCTGAACCTCCTCAGCACTCAAAGGAAATTTTTCTTATTGCCCATGTTGATGGACTCCAAGTATTTTTTCAAAGTATTAATGTACCTAAATCTTAATTACTGCTATTAACTTAATTGTTCCTTTTCTTCTTTTTCTTTCAACATAACTAACACTAGAATTTTCCAAGACAGTCTTTACTAGACCATTCACACAAGCAGCTTAGTTCCCTCGATACTTAGAAACAGATCCTTAGGCGAGGCCAATGCATCAGAATAGTCTCCAACTATTTATTAGCAAGCTCAACGTCTTAAGATTTGGAAGAAAATATAAAATAGTCGTTTTTCGGTCCTGGCCATGAGGTCCTAATGCATATGAAGGTGAATTGTGAGTTCTAGCTCCTTTCACGCTAATCTCAGGCCTTCCTAGTGGCTTTAACGCATGATCAGATAGCAGAAGAACTACATATCAGCTCAGTCTTAACTAGGGAAAAAGAGACCAAGTTTTCAAATATAGACATCACAAACCATTGTTAAGCCACCTTGCATAAGCACCACTCCTCATACATACTTTTCTATGCTCATCGGCAGAAAGACTACACCAGCAGTTTCCTTTAAGCAAATGCTAGGAAAAAATAACAAGTGTGGAAAAAGCATAAGGCTATGTGATACAAAAAAAGCAGTGCTAAAACTACCTCTGCCACTAGACCCACTATGATGTATAACATTTTTGTCTACAAGGGTCTACTATGACTGTATGACTTCTCACGTCTGTTGAGAAGACCTGAGGTGTGCAATGTAATAGCACACAGAGGCAAAGCAGTTGCCTGAGAACACTGTGTACAAAAGAGCCAAGAACACTTGAAATAGGAGTAAAAATTAATGCATTTAAAAACATGCTATGTATTTTCATTTTGAAATTTAAATTTTATTTAAATTTTTAAATAAAACCAAACAACATTGCTTATACAATACATCATTTGATACATCATGTCTTCGGGGTGGGAGACTGGTTATACTCTCTGCCCACCCAATACAGTTCCATATCTGGGTTTGGAGACTGTCATACACATTTAGTGAAGCCTCAATGATCTAACACTCTGTCTGCCCACACAGAGATAAAATATTGCTCCATATCCATTAGTATAGACACATATTTGGCAAGTGATTGCTAAGCAGAGGGAGTACAGAAATCTGAAAACTCTTAGATGGATGAAGTATTTAGTGTTCTATATGCAGTAACAGCAAAAATAAGGAAAGTAACAGTGTCATATCAAAGAAAAATATTTTGACACACTACAGAAAAATTTTCTAGGGAGATTTCCAACTGAAATGTCACTGCGTTTTAAATGAACCTGGGAAAGCATTTAGGAGGTAGTCTGAAGAAGTAAAAAGCCTGATGCTATGAGAAGTGTCCACTCCCAACTTCAGAACCGAGGGGAAAGAACACTCTTTAAAACAAATCCACAAAGGCACCTCTGCATCATAAACTTCTAAACCTTCCTTCTCATGACAGAAGAAAGGCACGGTGACTTTCGCACATATCTGAAAACAGCTATTCCAATGTCTCATTATTAATTCCTGTAAGGATGGAATGCTGATGTAAATAGAAGACAACAGTCCAAACAACCAGAACATTACCACCTTTTATCTGACATCATAACAGAAATGGCTCCTCATGTAAGCACAATGGATTCTTGTGAGTCAGCTAATTTATCTGCTTTATTTTAAATCACTGAAAATAAACTAAGTTTTCTTAAGAAATTAAATTCCTTCCCGCTGAAACTTCCATTGATAGCATTATCTCATAACACTTAAACAGTTCTGCTGACCGTGAGTGTCCTCCTCACCTAACAGAACTCCAAAATATCCACTTACTCTTCCTCCCTAACTACTACTTTATTCATTTTCAATTTCAAGTGCAGTACCTTGTAATCATAGATACAGAGATGACCAATAAAGGTCATTCCTACATTTTGAGCATGCCCTTACACTGAAATAGGGATTCAGTTGCAAAATTACACGTGATAAGAAAAAAATACACATTAGCAGGTACAACTGCTCCCATACTTTCAAAGATTTAAGTCTCCCACAATTACACTACCTATGCTTTCTAGGGGGGAATTGGAGCTTTAAGGAGCACTGACATACTAATACACCATAAGGTGTTTTATATTCTGAAATATTTAATTCCAATCAAAACCAAAACTTTAAAGCTTACAAAACAGTAGAAAATGAAATGGTAATAAATTGGAGCTTCTGTGCTATCAGCATTTTTCACGTGAAAGTGAGTACTTATCATATTATATAAATACAGGGCATCATACCAATATTTTGATTCTCTATAAGATGTATGACTTACAATTGAACAGAATTTTAGTGCGACCAAGCTTCTCTTTTTTCGTATTTACTGTCTGTATTCCGTAGTCTTGGGAAAGAAGGATATATGATGAGTCACTAGTTCAAAGTCTCAACAGCCTGCCACCCATCTACAGCTGGTCTGTCATTATCAATGACCGCCTCCTCCCTAGGACTTCCCAGAACCATTGCATCTGCCAAGAGCATTTTCCTATATTAGATCCAGCTTATCCAGAATACAATTAAAATGCACCAAGAACAGAGGGAGGGTAGAAACTTTTCCTGAAGTCCGGTATAAAGAGCGGCTCTTTGCCTCCAAGGACAGACAGGCAGCAGAAGAGGCTGTTCAGGGAGGCTGCGCAGCCTATCCATCCCTGGAGAATTTCAGCACCTGACTGTATAAAGTTCCAAAGCAGCCAAGTCTGCTCTCTGAGCCACCCCCAGTGTGACTGGGAGAGCAGACTAGGGATCTCCTGAAGAATCTACATAATTTTGAATTATGTAGATAAAATGTATTAAGACACAGAAACACAGGGTTTCTGGAATTGAACTGGACCAAAGCAATTTGCTTTGTTAGCTCTGTTCCACACAAACCAACGCCTGACCTATGAATAAATTACTTCAAGGCCCATAAACAATGTTAGGTCAATGTTCACCTCCACACCCACACTTCCACTCATACAAAGAGCAGCAAAATTGAAGGTGAAGAACACTGCCATCTATTTTTAATTAAAGCAACAGTGAGGCATGAACAGGTAGCACACCGGTATACAAGATCACACAAATATTTTGGTTCAAAGGACCTGCCCTGCGTCTTCTGGCCCAATCCCACTGTTCAAAGAAGGCTGAACATACATGCCATGTGACCAGGTATTACTGAAGTCTCATGTTAAACAAATTAATTCAAGTATTACATTTGCACAAAACTTCAGTAACCTTCAGTTGGATTACACTGACATTTCAGTAGCCAAACAGCCAAATCCACTCGTAAATACATCTCCCCCATAAAACTAAAAAGCAAGCCCAAATCAAATGGAAAGACAAGCAGCCACAAAGCACAGATCTAGTTCACCAAGTCGCTCGATGTTTACTGTAACTGCATCTTCTGTAATGAATAAACTAGAGCCCTTGCCTTCTCAAATCCACAATGAGGATCTATTCTCAGTATATAATGAATTAGTATATTATGGCATTGAAATTCTATAAAATGCTTGGATAAGCCAGAGTAGTCTTTTCCAATGTATCCCTTGATACAGCTAAATATTATTGC
Source organism: Cuculus canorus (assembly GCF_017976375.1). Taxonomy (NCBI): domain Eukaryota; kingdom Metazoa; phylum Chordata; class Aves; order Cuculiformes; family Cuculidae; genus Cuculus; species Cuculus canorus. The sequence continues at coordinate 75,284,338 of NC_071404.1, forward strand.
ACGAGCTACAATAATATACGCATTACTGTCCCCTCACTTGGCTCCTGAGGCTCATATTGCTATTCCGCCTCTGCCACTTTGCATGCTAATAAGATCTCAGAAAATGATAATTATCCTTAGGTACTGCATTCAAAAGCTGCCCTTTTCATTAAAAGGGCTCCTTCACAGCCCAGGTTAATCCAGATTGGAAAGGAAGCCTTATGACAGACTCCTGATACTTTCAAAATAACATTATTTGCTTAACGCCCCTTACTTTTTATTGCTGTTTAGTTCTTGAAACCAGAATAAATAAAATCACAAAACATTGACAGTGATATTCTAAATATAATGCAATTAAAGCAGCAATTGTCAATTGTTCAGAAAAGGACCAGAGTGCTAAATATACTTTTAAAAAATCCAAACAAATCCAAACACTGGGAAATTGCCAACTTAGCTTCTATACATATGGCCCAGTTGGGCTAACCAATGACCCTGCTTTCTCTTGTCCAGCCATAGAGCCTACAAAAACAGCAGCAACAGCAAGCATTTAAATCATAGGAACACTAGAGATGATTGCCAAAAGTGTTCTCAAGGAGCACTAGAGAAACATTTGCAGAGTTTAAGAACTTAGGTTATGTAGGCTCAGAGGTATAAAGTCACTTGCATTTGTGATGCAAGTTTCACGTGGATATTTTTCTCCAGGATAAATATACCTACAAAAGTTGCAGTCATCTTAAATTAATGCCACATTATAAGATTTTGTTTGAATCAGTTCTCCCACAACTTCTGGAATTCTGGTCCTGACATTGGCAAATTGCCAATTCTGTGCAGTCAGTCTGAAGTGGTCACATCATAAATGAAATTTCAAAATTTTTGTAACAAAAGAATATTTATGCTTTAATTTAAAATGCTTCAGAGATTCACTATTATTTCACCCAAACACCTCATGGTTTTCAAAAAAATCATATTACATGTAATTTGAAATCAAAGCAGACAGCGAACAGTGAAAAAGCATTTATAAATCAGGTTTGCGTTGCTCATATGTAGATGGTGAAGCACCACAAGCATCACACAGGTGACTAATGATAACCGAGCACATGAGCTTGGTCAAGTGGGTTTAGTTCTTGTCACCTATCATCCATTATCTCCCTCAAAATAACAACTTAATCTTTCATCTCATAGCCTCCCCTTAAGTTAATCAGGCATAATCAAAATGTAAACCATAAAACACAGCCTAAAAATCAAATCAACATTAATAGCTCTCTCTAAGTAAAATACACTGTTAAGCATTCCTTGTCTGCTTCTAATCTGATTTCCTTCTGATGCACAGGCAGAATATACTTAATGATACATGTGAGAGAAACTGAGATTAAAGCTGCTTTATGTGAAAGGTCTGTAATGTGATGTCTCAAGAAAACAGGTTGTCATGATATGGTACTAAAATTTCGTAAAAGAACATTCAGAAAGCACAATCTATTAAATTTGAGATAAGCCAGAAAATCATTTATTGCTAGGGCCTGTCTATACATCTAACTTATTCTATTTTCATGAAATCTACACCTAAGCAAACATACTACTGTAGATGGGCATGATTGTTACGAGCACAATGACCTTCTCTGCCAAACCTGGCAGTGTCCCTTTCACAGAATAGAATGATGTCTCATTCTGTACTGCAGACTCCCCTTATTTGGGCAATGCATCACTGTTCGCACTTCTGGTCTTAGGTTGTTCCATCAGCATTCCAGATCTTTCATTTTGAACTTAATATTTCATTCTCTGGAATCATCAAGAGCATTCACCATTAAAGAAGAGTAACTCCTTTACAACACAATCTTCTTTCAGAGTAGCATTCTTAGGCAACTTTCTCAAGAGGTTGTATATGCTAAAAGGTACTATGCATGACCTGAGCAGAAAGCTATACTGGGAAGAAAAACCTATTCTCATCTAGGGCTGTGCCAAATCCAAAAGGTTGATTTTTTTTTTTTATGATACTTGTATTGAATTACATCCACAGTGGAATCCATCAGGCACAGTCAGATACAGTCCCTGGGGAAATTCAATTCCAGTTGAATTACAATCTTTTCTTCCAAACCAACCCTAAAAGTTATTTATTGTCTCTGGTTTCAGCTCTACCTAAACAATGTCCAAGTCCTCATAATGGGTTAAGAATTTTGCTGCTGAACTGAACTGTTAAGCCTCAGAAGCATGATTCCAGGCTTGAAATTCAATGCTAGTGCTTAAACCAAACTTTATTCCTATCCTTTTGACAGCATTTAGCTATAATGCTCCTCATCATATGTGCCTTTATTGGGCTCATTTCCTCCCAAGCTGCCCAAGTTTCAAAGCCAAGTCTGCAGGCAGAAGTGCCTTGCAGAACATGCTGCAGCACAAACTCCAGAGTTTGTGTCACAAAACCAGAACTAACTACTGAACATAAGCTGAACTTGGGAGCAGGAGAATCAAAAACTACAGTACTTGAGATACAAAAAGTGTCATAGATGCACAGCTTTAACGAAAGTGCAAGGCTGAAAGGTTCTAACAGCTGATTAGCGAAGGGATGAATTTTTGCTTGGTACATTACTGCAATGGGACTTCATACTAATTGAGCTAGAAAAACTACATGACTCAATGTAGTCATTGTGAGGACTTTCACTGGTTCCCTCTCAATGTTCTGCACACAATGCGAAGGGTATGCATAAGGAAAAGAAGTTACTACCTTAGTTACAATGTAGTAAGTCATACATTCATTGTAATTAGGGTGGTCTATAATAGTATTTCCTAGTACCTACTAAAAGTTGAATGGGTGACTTGGATAAAATATGAATATTAAATGTTAATATGCACATAAAGCAATCAAACTTAAAGATCATTAAGGCAGCAGTCACTGTGCAAAACCATTTGAAGTCACTGTGCAAAACCACAGAAGTCACTGTGCAAAACCATATATTGCTGTACTGACTGGGCCAAGTATCTGTCATGCAGAAGGAATTAACAGGAAGGTACTAATTTGCAGAAGAGCAGGTTTTCATAAACAAAGATGACAGCAGACAACAAAAACGTCTGCTCAGATAATAAATATAAAATTCCTGTTTGGAGAACATTTATCCACCTATATTGAATGGCATTTTAGTGTCTTCTCTGTGACCAAGAGAACTTTACCATCTCTATATGAGCAGTATAATATTAAAAAGAAAAAAGCATCTTATGTCTAAGAATGAAACACTCAGAAACATTCCTACCTTGCCGGTAACACAGAGGCACAGCACATCATTTCATTAGCTGTTTTCTGAGGAAAAGCAATACAAAGAGCGAGCACATGCGTGACAAGTACAGAAACCTTTTGTCTGGTGAAGTGTAGTTGGAACTGGCTGCAAGCTGCTGGTTCTACTCGCGCTCTGTTTGGTGCCCCACAAAGTAAGAGGTGCTATTAAAGGTTTTATAAATGATAATTCATTTCATTCAGACTGGAAGAATTGAAGACTCAGTAAGTAACAGCATCCATACTTCAGACTATCAGCCCCCTACATTAGGTAGTCATAACCAGACAGCAAAAATAACACCAGGTGTGCACACATGTACAAACACAAGTCCCTTATTACATTTCCAACAAAACAACACACCACCACAGTGTGCAAGTCACCTGCAGCAATTCTTCCCTCTCCTGACCCAATAATTTCTATTGACTTCACATGAGGAAAAGTGTTGCAAGAGATGTGAAAGGCAGAACAGGACAACCTAGATATCTCAGCCTTCTCTGTAGTGAAAGGGAGAGGGAAGTGGTTTGGATTTTGTTCTGTTCTTGTTGTCTGGCAAGGGGCTTGGTTGGTTTATTTAGACTTTTGTATCATACCAAAAATAAGTCACTTGAACACTTCGGTAAAGACTAACAAAAAAAGTAAAACTAAATTCAGAAGTTCTTCCCATCGTTTCTTTTGGAATCATTTTCTAATGGAGAAACTGAAATCACCATAATATTCTCAGCATTTGCTTTACAGTTATTTTAACTTTGCATGTTTATCTCCATATAGTTTTACATGTGTCTATGTAGAAAAATTACCATGACAATCTAGTTTTAAATGCGGAACTGGATATAGATCATTGACTCACTTCTTCCATTCAACTAATGCTTTATTTTTATTCAAAAATGTTAAGTTTCACTTTGTTGTGCATATGCCACAAAGCCCATTGCTCCCATACCAAGAAAACATCTGCCAGGACCTTAGGGATTTTGCTGTTATCCACCACTTCCTCGTTAACGTATGGTCAATACTACAACAAGAAACCTCTCAATAAATATGCAGTGGGAAGATAAATTGCCCAAAAGTTGGAACTACCAGCTGTCAATACAATTAGAAACAAAAGAGCACTGGAGCTGGCCTCAGAGGATTACATAGTGTTTTGGGAATTGATTTCCTTGGGGGTTATCTTCTTCAGAGCTTTTTATCCACAAAAAAAAAAGAGCTTATTTGTTAGAAGTACCATTTGTCAGCCACTGACTACATTTACATGTCTTATTTCTGCCCTTCCTGTGGCCAGACTAATATTCTCTTGAAATACCCTATTTTGTAAGGTTATCTCCAAGTGTTCTTACTGTAACTTTTTTCTGCTGATATATGGATTTCTATTTCTTCAATTCTAATTGCCTAAAGTATAAACTTACAGATCTAAAAACTGAAAGAAAGACAATATTCTTATGCAAATAATCCTCTACTTAGCTGTTCTCATATCCAGGTCTTTGTAAGAGAAAAGAATACAGCAAAGAGGATACAGAATGGAAATCTATCTCTGGGAAAGGAATAGAGATCGCAAAAGACGAGCAATGAGAAACAGGTAAAATGAGCACTTCCTCTCTTTCTACCAACTTGTTACCAAGTAGGAATAATTCTGCTAAGTGAATTTTCCAGCTTTCCTGGCAGAAAGTCACTGCATGCCTTCTTCCTTCTTGGAAGAGGAAAACACAAAACTTATTTCAGCCTTCTTCACAGCAGTTTGCTTTCAAGGTCTTCAGACTGTAATCATAAGTAGAATAAATCCCCTTGCAGGAAAAGTTTGCTTTATCCTGCAGACAGAGTTAGTCAAAACTCAAGAGCTTTAGGAGAGCAAATAGCAACTTGAAAGAATCCAAACACTCCAGAGAACCACACTGACTCTGCCAAAATTCTGATGATGTTTATTGGAATTCTGTTCAGTTTTCATGTCTGCTCATCTTCCCACCTCCTCGGTCAGTATTCCCAGGTTTATAATGAAACTAAACCCAAAGTTAAATTACAATTAACATTATAGCTATATGAAACAAACCAACGGAAGTATAATTCTAAGTAAAATCCAAAGTATAAAAGAACAAGTAGTACTGTCTCATGCCTGGCCAAATTTCAGATATTAATTAAATTCTGTGTTTCAGTTAGTCCTCTATGCTTCTTTATGTTCTCCAGCTCATTTGTAGGTGACTGACTGCACAGCATGCCAACCATCATTCCACTGATGACCTTGTTACCAGCTGCTTTAAAGGCCTAGTTCACAGGACACAGGCAATGTCATTATTTAATTCATCCATACCTCAGTAGCACTTCCACTTTTGTTTTAAACTATCTTCCTCTAATACACCATATAGCTTCCCATTTCACCTACTGTAATTAACATTCATTAAAATACAGTAACATGTCTCTTTTTGTTAACATGACAGCTTTGTGATTCTAAAGCACTTTTGTGATCTATGCCCCTTATTACTTAAGTCCATAGTCTCAAACTCAGCTTTATTACAGGAAACAAGCAGCTTTAAATGCCAGTAATTTGTAAGGTGAAGAAAGTAGTGAATCCATCAAATACAATATGCTCAAAACCAAACAGTGGTATTTAGGTGTGGTGACTGAATGCCAGCAACCGCTTGTAATGGAGTGATAAAGGAGAAGGGCAAGGAAGGGTGGCAGTGACCTTAAATAATTCCCTTCCAAAAAGGCTACAAGGTTTCTGGCTTTAGAGTCTTTTCTTGTTATTATAAAAAGCCATCATCAATCATATGTTGGATGGTATTTTTCCTGGATAGGTGTCTTTTCACCAGGCAACTTTGAAACATTCAGACCCACCTGAAGCTAACTCATATGGGAAACATCATCTTTGACCTTAAGAGTTCACTCCAAGAATACAAACGTAATTTAATAATCCTTCTCAGAAGTAGCAGTCTAGAACACCACTCCAAAGCCCTCCCCCAGAAAACCTCCTGAACAGTATGGTATTATTCCCACTTCCTTTTGTTTGTCTGACAATCTGTCCTGTTTGCTTCCTTTCTTTAGTGTCTTAACTACAAGATACATCAGCCTAAGCTAAAATTGTAATTTGATTGAATTCTTGCTGAACATGTCAGAAGGTCGTGTTTCACTTGAGTTGTGTTCAATCTGTTTCAAAGGAATATTGTTAATAACTGGATTGACTGTAAATAAAGCTGTAAAGAGGCTGGGAAGAGAGTCTTGCTGAAGTAAGGCTGCAGTCCTTCCTCCTAGATCCTCCACACTCCAACCCATTTCCTGTTGTCCTGTCAGCAATTCATTTGGAGTATACCTCTTCTCCCCTAAGCTGCAATATCAGCTATACGCATGTCCTCTGGCATTAGAGAGGAACATGCACTTCTAAAACACATTTATTTAATCTTTAGCAAACCTTTAAGTAGAGAAATAAAATAACCTTGACAAATTTTATCCCAGAAGAAACTGGTTCTTCCCACTGAATACAAAGTTTGATTACTACCTTTCATGCAGGCAATGATGTGTTGCTAGAGATCTGCAGATATTTGAAGTTTAATGAAATGGAATCCCGTCCCTGGTTTCTGTTAGTTAACAGCAGCTAGAAATCTTTGTTTCAGCATGAGATTCAACTATATAATAACAGCTGCTAAATTCTCTGTGTTTAAAGTAGTCTGACTGAACAGAATTCATGAAATTTGGGAACTATTCCATCTACTGTAGCAAAATAAGATTATAAAAGAAAAAGTTGACATTTCTGAGCAGTCTGTAGAGTGGAAAAAAAGACTGCTTTTGAAAAAAATCAGATCTCCCTTCAAAATAAAATTTTAAATCAATCTTAATTAGGTTAAATTACTTTTGATGCAATTCCTTTTTCCTAGAACTCTTGATAGTAACTTCTGTATTTCAGTAAATTATGCACAGATACTGTGCTTTGCATATGAATCACTTTATATGATGAGCTGTGTCTGCATTAATTTAAACTTTATTTAACCAGGTTAAAACTAATAGTCTGTTTTGACAATTGAGAAAAGGTTTCCCAAAGGCAGAAAGTGAATATGGAAAATGTTACATGTTAAAACGTGTTATCCTGGCATCTAAAAAAATAATAGATTAAGGCTTAGTGTTCAAGCTCTACTTGATAGGCACAGAAAAAGATTATAAATAAAATTTTTATACTCAAGAACATAAAGACACATTATAGCTCATAAAAACCAAGTTAGGTTTGCCTACTACTTGATGACTTAACTGTCACAACACCAAAATAGCATTAAATCCAAACAACAGATCAAGGGCATTCTTTCTTAGTAAAGCATAGCATAGATCACAAGAATTAGAGACCCAATGTTGAATGAAATACAAATAGAGCTACCTCAGAATATTTTTCTGGCGGGAGGAAGATTTACAGCTGATGAGTTCCTACAATCTTCATGACTTTGTTAGCTATAACTAATTTGCACCAGCAAGTTTTTTTGGCCAAATTTTACTTTTATAATACGATGAAAAATGTCTCTCTTGGGCAGATAAGTCACAAACATTAGAGGAAAGAAAAAAAAAAATCAAACCAACAAACCCCCAAAAACTCAACCACAAACTTTCCAAGACACTGCTCATCAAGTTTTGCCTGCAATGGAAAGCTAGGTTTTTCCAGAAGTTAGCACATAACAGTATTTTACAAAATACTGATGCTTGGTTTTAACTTAAAGTGCCAAGATTCAGTGGCTGCTAAGCAGAAAATAATTGATTTGGCCTTTGCTCGTGGTTGCTCAAATGTTGCAGGGTACAAATCAAAACTGATTTCCATGCTGGTTTGAATTTGCATAAGCAGTTCATATTTTCAAGCTCTGGGCCAGAATGGGCATTTTAAATGTTTTGACAGTAATGATTTGAAACATGCTTTCTTAGCAGCTAATCAATAGAATGAAAATGATTTCTGGCATTATTCTGAAATGGGATATGTACCAGTGGTCTCCACATCCAGAAGCTTCTTAAAAGAACTTAGAGGATAAAGATACATAGCAAGTGGAAAAATAAAGATCTACATGCACTTGTAACTCCAGCAACATCAGCATCAGCAACAACTTATTAATCTATCATTAGAGGACTGTTATTCTATATCTGCATTATATTGATATAACTTTTAACCTCAGTTAACTTAGATTCTAGAAAAGGCTATTAATACCATCATAAAGGTATTTGCAATGGTGGATGAGGCTCAATGAACCTGAAAACCAGTTTCAGAATTAGCATAAAAGATGTCAGTATGAAATGTAGTGTCCCATAACATCTCTTCCCCTCTATTAAGTAAGGGCCAAGCTTTACATAAGAATCCTCTTCCTCTCCCCTGTACCAAGGGACAGAAGTCTCCAAGATTTCACTTCTC